>NC_089510.1:22650228-23262655 GCF_036850995.1 Saccopteryx leptura
TGAAAAGGGTTCATGGGGAACCCAGAAGGCTGAGTGCTAGAGAGAAATCCCAAGCAGAGACTTGTTGGCTGGAGGCTGAACACAGAGACTCATGGGATTTTTTAAATTATGAGATGTTGGTCCATTCCCTCTTGAAACTCCCTTATAGAATACTAGGGAAGTCTCTAGCAATTGTAACAGCTTTTGCAAAGTGAAGCTTTGTTTGGGGGAAGCCAGGACATAAAGAGATGTCTTGAGTATGAGTTACTTCCAATAATGCGGTTTTTCAATTGTTCCCAAGTCCTACCCTGAACTGTCGGGAAAAATGCACAGAGTTCATCTGTTTGCAGAAGTTCCAAACTAAGGAGTTTGCTCAGGTGTCCTCTTATCTTAGTCTAATCCTGCTCCTTGCCTTGGGACCCTGGAGAAAGCCGAAGAGAAGAGGAGGGGAAAGAACAAGAGTAAGAAACAGGAAGAAAAAGAGGAAGAGATAGAAAGGAAATGATTGAATGAGATCAAAAGTCCAAAGTTTATTTTGAGAGAAAGTATTGCGAAGGGAATCAATAAATGCCAAAATAATTAATTGTTTGTAATGTTAAAATGAGACATTTATATTAAAATGTAGATTAACCATTAAGTCAGTTGTCACTCCCAGTACTTTTCCATGAGCATATATGGCTATTATTAGGAGGATATAGTCCTGATAATTTGCAAAGGTGAGTGTGTAGATTGTCTTTGACTGACACTTGCAGATTGGTTTGTCTATAGTAATACCATCTCCCAGTAAAAGACATTCAGAAGCTGTATCGCCCCACTCCATCTGTTCCATTGGTATCACTGGACTCCTGACAGTTTTGTCACCTTTCACCTTGTGTGTTTGAAGATACAAATTTATTTCTACTGTTACATTTTTAGAATCAACTGATCATGTCTTTTTAGTTGCTCTTTCCTAATGTCTCTTTCTCCTGAAAGTTTTCAGAAAGTTTTTGGTAATTAAATCAGCAGTAAGACATGGAGCTGTATGTTACTAAATTTGATTAACTAAAAACCAAGAGCATTCAGGATAGAATCATAAAAAGAAAATATCTACTTAACTCTCCATGACCTAATTTTCATTAAAATTATTAGGTTGAATATTAACAAACTACTCTATTAGTAATTTAAAATAATGCCTTCACGGTCAAATTATTTTAAAATCTTTTATAATCAACAATAAATAATTATCTTTTATAAAAGTGTTAATTATTTGGCATTAGAATACTGTTTCACTTGTATAAAAATATCAGCATATTTAAATTATGTAAGATACAGAATGTTAAATTATGCCTTACACATATTTAAAGAAATTTCAGTTTTCCCAGGGGAAGCACTGACTATTATTTTTTACATAAGTTGCTATAAGTCTTTGATAATTTTTATTTGGGGGAGGGCAATATAACATACATTAAAACCAGAAGTTTGCTTGAATCTCATGGACTTGATTGTGGTGCTGCCAATGATTTACAGTTTAAGTCAAGTCACTTTATTCATTTTGGGCTTTGGGACTTTCCTTGGAATATGGTAGTAGCAATATATATCTCACAAGGTTACTAAGAAAATGAAAAAAAACAACAACAGTATAATGCCATGCAGGTATTAGGTACTAAATGAAATGTAGTTAAATATGACTATTATTTATCAAATAATGTGAGACAATATCAACATAACAGAATTTCCACTCATATAATCTAGAAATAATTTAGCCACTGAGATGCTAGAGTTAATAGACTGTGACATTAAATAAGTCACGTAACCACTCTGTATTTTAGTTTCTTCACTGGTAAAGTGAGGATAAAAATAGCACCTACATCATAGGGTTGTTAAAAGAAAGAAAGGAGGTTTATAACCATAAAATGCATGGAGCGGGGCATGACATATGTATTATATAATTATGAAAGGTTTATATAAGAACTATTTTCTGTATAAGCATTATATAATTATACAAACATTACATAAGAATTTTTTAAATGAATGGATAAATTAAATAGGCAAAAGTTTCACCACTTTTTCAATAAATCCATATTAGAATAAAACTGTTCATCACTGTTAGCTTTTATGTTTTGTATGTCTTGTTAAGAACCACTTTGCAAACTACATATCTCAGTCAGTTACATATACAGTGGTACCTTGAGATACTAACAGACCAACATACAATTTTTTTTTTTTAAGATACGAGCTGTGACTTGATCTGTATTTTTGTTCGAGATATGAGCAAAATTCCGAGATATGAGCTGAGATTCAGGAAGCTGCTGCTAGTTGGCGCATTGGCACACAGGTATAGTATGGGCAGTTTGTTATACGAGTTGATTGACTTACGAGCTCAGTTACTGAATGACTTAAATTCATATCTCAAGGTATCACTGTATTTATGATGGAGCAGGTTTAATTTTTACACTTTTTATGGGAATCTTGTTACTTAAAATATGATTCTTGGACCATGAGCTTTGCCATCATGCAAATTATCAAGTAACACCCCAGCACAACTGTGTCAGAGTTTATATTTTAATAGGTTTCCATGTGTTTTGAATATACTGTGTTAAAGTATACAACATCACCAATTTGCTTTTTTTGTAAAAAATAAAAATAAATAACAAGATTAGAAAAACTCACAACAGAGTGGCATCTATTTTTCTTTGAGAGAACATTTATTTAAAACAATAGATAAAGCATATACAAATTAAAATCTTATAATAAGTAGTTTCTCGTGAGTATAGACATGGTTTTCTTTTTTTTTCTCTTATTAGTATAAAAAGGTCGATATATTTTATTAATGGTAGCCTGTTTTTAGGTTAAAAAAAACTCTTATTGTGTTCTATTTTGTTTTTAATAAAGAAGCACAGAGAAAACATCTTTCTGACAGATAAACTTACCTCCACATTTCTGAGGTCATGCATAATTGTAGGAATTGTAAGATTAAAGACCACTGGGAGAAAGAGCTGTCCAAAGGTGAATGAGGGTTCTTTACTACTGAGCTTCTGGAAAGGAAATAATGATGGCAATATGTTAATAGGTTTGACAGCACTCTTGCCAATTTTGACCCAGAGGTCACTGGTCCTCTGAGTGATGGAGCCTACATGTTGGAGATTTGAAAGGAAGAAGGCTTTATGTTATTTATCCATGGGAATCACATTATCCGCTGGAATGCTTGGACTCTGGGCCTGTCAAAGCCTAGATATGTGGAGTTAGTATAACATTTGACTATTTGAAAACATGTGGCATAATATTATGACAAATTCCACCCATGTGCACACATGTAACATACATCTCCTCAGTAGCTATTGCAATGCAGTTCCTTCGTGTCACGGCATCATGTAAATCCTGCACAATTTTGAGCTGTGCTACTGAGGATTTGATGAAGACATTTGTATAAATCCTGCTGATAACTTGCTGGTAATTTGACAGCTCCCTTGTATTTGAAGATATCTCAGACACTTCATGCTTTTTATTTTCTCTGTTAATATTTGATTTTAGGGAAAATTTATATTTTAGAAGAAATTGTGTTATGGCACATATTCATATTAAGTATTTTAAAATAAGCTGGGAGCCTTAGAAAAGAATTATTGATGCTAGATGTTTATAGCATTGTAACATGCTTTCAAGTTAAAGCTTTCAGGGAAGAAGTTTTCTGTTATTAACTTGAACTGCACATAGTATAGTTAGGCTGTGAGGAAGGGAGTAGAGGGGCTGAGAAAATTAGCAGTGGGCCACTCTGTGTTATTCTGTAGGTCCTTGCCTCTTCCCTGAAGAGTTAGCATTTATTCCTTAGTGCCCTTCCCCCCTCACAGCTCACCTTACTGCAAATGAACAAATATGGCCAAGTAGATACACACACGTGCACACTTCCCAAAACTATTAGGAAAATCAGGGAAGAGGGAGTAGATAATGTCAGTGCCTCCAAATTATCTAGTAATAATAATGATATATGTCTAATGTTTTATATATGTGTGTGTATTTGTTACATATATGTATGGTAAATATAATGTTAAAGTTTTCTAATGTAATAAAAATAATCAAAATCATTGTATTGATAGAGGCCTGAGTTACAATCTTAACTTTCATACAATGTAACTATGAATACATGATATACAGTTTTTTGAGCTTCAATTTCATTATCTTTAAAACAGTAATTATACTAAACTTAATTCATTGGTCTATTATGATGGTGAATTGGATAATGCACACTTCAATAAGATTTTAGATACAGACACATTTGTTATGTTTCCTTAGGTTATACCCTTTTGCTAAAGCACTCTCTAGCATAGACTGTCTCCTTTCTTCCTTTTCCCCTTCTTTCTTTCTTTCTTTCTTTCTTTCTTTCTTTCTTTCTTTCTTTCTTTCTTTCTTTCTTTCTTTCTTTCTTTCTCTCTCTCTCTCTCTCTCTCTCTTTCCTTCCTTCCTTCCTTCCTTCCTTCCTTCCTTCTTTCTTTCTTTCTTTCTTTCTTTCTTTCTTTCTTTCTTTCTTTCTTTCTTTCTTTCTTTCTTTCTTTCTTTCTTTCTTTTTCCTTCCTTCCTTCCTTCCTTCCTTCCTTCCTTCCTTCCTTCCTTCCTTCCTTCCTTCCTTCCTTCCTTCCTTCCTTCCTTCCTTCCTTCCTCCCTCTCTCCCTTCCTCTCTCTCTCTCTTTCTCTTTCTATCTCTGTTTTCTCTCTTTCTCATGGTTTAAGTGATGGCTCAAATATCTTTAAGTTTGTCAGGGGAAATAAATAGTATTCACTTTTAGGGTTGATTAAGATATACCCATGTTTGGTCGACTGGTGCGGTGTTAAGAAGTTGGAAAAACAATATTTTAATATATGACATGAAACACTCCCAAACCTTCACAGTCACAAGAAATAATTCTCTCGTTGTGAACTAGACTCAGCAAGGAGGCCAGTATGTCAGAAGAATGCAGATGTTCCAGTTGCAGTTAAAAGGCTCACATTTGGACCTGGTCTGACCCCATCTTGGTGTTATTATATGTCATCTGGTTTGACAGGGTCTATGTGTAAACTAGAAGTATCCCAGGTCCAGAATCTTAGGAGATTTCTTTCTTTCTTTCTTTCTTTCTTTCTTTCTTTCTTTCTTTCTTTCTTTCTTTCTTTCTTTCTTTCTTTCTTTCTTTCTTTCTTTCTTTCTTTCTTTTTCTTCTTTCTTTCTTTCTTTTTTTTGACTCTACTTCTTGGGAGCATGTCTGCACCTTTCCCTACGCCCTTCTCCATTTTCAGCTCCCCTTCTTCCTCCACAGGTGTGTAGCTCCTAAAGTCTAAGGTCCTCACGAGACTTGCAACCAGAGCAGCACTGGTCAGAGGCAGCTCATCCCAGGCTAATCCCCTGAGCCTGTCT
The DNA here is from genome assembly GCF_036850995.1 of Saccopteryx leptura. Taxonomy (NCBI): domain Eukaryota; kingdom Metazoa; phylum Chordata; class Mammalia; order Chiroptera; family Emballonuridae; genus Saccopteryx; species Saccopteryx leptura. Next base: position 22,655,567 of record NC_089510.1, read on the forward strand.
CCAAGACCCCCTTTTCTCTAACTTTCTAATCAACCCTAAGATCTCCTATTGCTTTTTCTATTCTAGGTATTTTCTTGTTTCACTGTCCCCAGCTTTAAAAGAGAAAGAGAGAGAGAGAGAGAGAGAGAGAGAGAGAAAGAGACTTATTTTTATTACCTTGTGAGCTATGAAGGTCAAATGCATTAGTGGTCTGTGAGGACTAGTGAAAGAGTTTTCCACCCCATTTGCTTTGGCAAATCTGTAGCTTGAATTATAGTCATGGTTGTGGATTTCCAGGTGAGCAGAATCTCTGTTCAGAAAATCTTAGCCAAGTAGAGATGACAATAATTTTTTTCATGTTAGAACCAGGGATAATTAATAAACTAAAGGCATTCCTTGGATAGTGCTAAAATATCTGTTGGGAAGTTGAGAACATTTTTTCTATAGGGCTTGAATTACTGCCTGACAAAAAACTTGTGGCATTAGATATAATTTTTACTAAGGCATTAAGTGTATGGTTAGCTAATAAGCACTGAGCACTGAAGATATTTATAATTCTTGTATAATAAATCAAACATAATGCCTAACATAGTAGGTGTTAAGAAAACTTGCTTATCCTCCTTAGTGTTGATACTTTATCTTTCTAATATAATTAAGAGTAAAAAACCTTCAATTAAAAACCATTATACAAAATAATAATAAATTTAATAATAATAACTTCTGGTATTAGAAATTAGCAACTGCTGTGTTATAAATACTGGATAAGGAAATAGAAAACAACTTTCAAAAACAGTTAAAAAAAGTGTATTTAGTATATAATTATCACACAACATGAATATACTTTCAGAATAAGAAGAGGTAAAAAGCATTATACCTATAATTTAAAATATATAAATTCTTTGATTTTTATTTCAATGTAGTCAAAATTTTAAAAGAACTGTCCGGTGAAAAAATATAATCTAATAGTAATTTATGCTGTTTCAATTTTATTTTAAATTAATTTCACAGAAGCTGCTGAGTGAATGAGAAAGAAAGCTGAATTTAATAACAGGTAGATATATATGCAGAAGTATCTAGTATATTTTTCTTAGGGTTAAGATTGTCTGATCATTTTTAATAATTTCATAATTCAGGAGACTAATAGAATGAGTACATATTTCTAAGCTAAAAGAGAGAACTAAGTCTAGGCAAATCATAAAGATGATATAGAAACTTACTACGAGAAAGCAATAAAATGAAATCCTATTTTTAACCATATACGCATTAGTGTATTTGAAAAATAAAAAGACATGAAGGCCAAATAATTAGTGGAATAAATTATACAGATTATCAAAAAAATGTAAAGCAACATAAATATGTATTTGCTATTTGTGGTAGAAACAAGTGAGAGAAAATCTAACAGTTTTGATGTAAATAGGACCCTGTTTGATAGATAGAACCCACATGGTTCAAGTGAATAAATAGATAAAGATACTTATTAATTTTGATAGGTTCATTATGTTTTAATTATTTTGAGACTAAACCTGAAACACATTTTATTTTAACATTGGGGGGAAAAGGAGGGATATGGTCTAAAAAGAAATAACTAAAATAATATCTCTACTTAAAGATCAAACTTAGGATATTTGATTTCTTCTTAAATAAGTCAAAATACATTAATCAGACTGCACGTTTATGTAGTTAATGTAGACAATGGTAGTACATGTTTTCAAAAAAACCTGTGTTAACAAAGAAGAATAATCATCACGATTCTAAATAATAAATCAAGTAACAGATTTTGATTCTTATTGTGGCTTGATTTTTATTGCTCTTTCACTATCTAATTCTTACTTTTAAAATTGCTAATTTAAGTATTTTGAAAATGCCATTTCAAAAAACTTTATTAATAGTCAATAATTCAATGATTTCTTAAACTAAAGTACAATTTATCATGGAGCTCCTTAATGAATTTTCCTAATGAAACTTTTCACTCATTATTCACTTAGCTCTATCCATTTGTTCAAACTGATGAAAGTCTACTAAAAAAAGACTTTTACATTTATGTTTATTTTGCACCTTATCAGGGATCAACAATTTTTTTCTATAACAAATCAAATGGTAGATATTTTAAAGTTTGGCAGGTGATAGAGTCTCTATCACAACTACTCAGCTCTCTCACTATAATGCAAAAGCAGCCATAGACAATATGTAGTTAAATGAACGTAGCTGTATCCCAGTACTACTCAGTCATAAGAAATGATGACATCGGATCATTTACAGCAAAATGGTGGGATCTTGATAACATTACAGAGTGAAATAAGTAAATCAGAAAAAAACAAGAACTGCATTATTCCATACGTAAGTGGGATATAAAAGCAAGACTAAGAGATATCGATAAGACTGTGGTGGTTAGGGGGGGGGAGGGAGAGGAAAAGGGGGAGGGGGAGGGGCACAAAGAAAACTAGATAGAAGGTGATGGAAGACAATCTGACTTTGGGTGATGGGTATGCAACATAATTGATTGACAAGATAACCTGGACATGTTTTCTTTGAACATATGTACCCTGATTTATTGATGTCACCCTAGTAAAATTAATTAAAAAAAGATGAATTTGGCATGCAACCATAGTTTGTCAAGACTTGAACTCAACTATTATGAGTTCTGAAATAACAATAAAAATTTAACAAATTTATAATGTTTCAGAGAGTATTAGAAAGTAGATATAACATGTGCTAAGATCTACAATGTAACAACAAAATTATCAGAATTATGTCCAAAATTCAGAGTTGCTGTAGTTCTACTTTGCTGCTGATATACTTGAGAACTCAAGTTCAAGAGGCAAACCAAACATTGAAGTAGCATCGATTAAACACTTACTTAATTTTTACGTTCATTAAGCTATTATTAGGTTAAAAAAATTCATTTTTTTATAGCCACAAGTGGATTTTTTTTTTTTTTTTTTTGGTATTTTTCTGAAGCTGGAAACGGGGAGAGACAGTCAGACAGACTCCCGCATGCGCCTGACCAGGATCCACCCGGCACGCCCACCAGGGGGCGACGCTCTACTCACCAAGGGGCGATGCTCTGCCCCTCAGGGGCATCGCTCTGCCGCGACCAGAGCCACTCTAGCGCCTGGGGCAGAGGCCAAGGAGCCATCCCCAGCGCCCGGGCCATCTTTGCTCCAATGGAGCCTTGGCTGCGGGAGGGGAAGAGAGAGACAGAGAGGAAGGGGGGGGGGGTGGAGAAGCAAATGGGCACTTCTCCTATGTGCCCTGGCCGGGAATCGAACCCGGGTCCCCCGCACGCCAGGCCGACGCTCTACTGCTGAGCCAACCCGCCAGGGCCCACAAGTGGATTTTGATCTAGTTGAAATCAGTAGTTAAAAACTCTGAACTTTTGAAAGACATAAACTTTTCGTATTAGGACAGAAATCCATGGCTATTGTCATCACTGGTAAATGTCAGAAGGCAAAGCGAATCCTCCAGAACATTAACAATTTTTAATAGAGTTAGAAGTGCTGGTGAGGTGAATTAGACGACTCTGAGGAAGCTTCAATCCAAAAGCAGTTCTGCCTCCAGCAGAACCTTTGCACGGGGCCTTCTCTAGTGCACAGAGGATGGGGCACAACTGGGAAGTTAAGAAAAATTAGTTTCTCAGCATGAGTTACACAAGGCTATCACAATATGCAGTGCATCATCCCACTGAGAGCTGGGGTGGGTAAAAGATGAGAAGTCAGAACACTTCTGGATGTGTCAGACGCTCGGTAGAAAGCAGGGATACCTCTTATAATTTGGAAAGCTCAGATTAAGCTCCAGCAGAGTGTGACAGATGTTTTCTGTAAAGGGCTAGCTAGTAAATTATCTAAGCTCTTTACTAAGAGAAATTAAAAAGAAAGTTCTTAAGAGTGACAGGTCTGACACTAGGTGGATGCTCACATCTCTAAGAAGAAATGTGACACATCAAAAAATATATAAAATGAATTTACATATACAAAATTTTTAATATATATGTATATATAATAGGTGATTGTCATGGGCTGGAGGTAAGAAGCATGGAGTAACTGCTAAATGCTATTGGTTTTTGTTGTTGTTGTTTTTGGGGAGGTAATAAAAATGTCTTAAAATTAGATCATGATGATGATCCAGAATACTCAATATACTAAAACCACTGAACTTTAAATAAGTGAGCTTGCCTGACCAGGCTGTTGCGCAGTGGATAGAGAGTCGGACTGGGACGCAGAGGACCCAGGTTCGAAAGCCCTAGGTCGCCAACTTGAATGCGGGCTCATCTGATTTGAACAAGACTCACCAGCTTTAGCCCAAAGTCACTGTCTTGAGCAAGGTGTCACTCATTCTGCTGTGGCCCCCGGTCCAGGCACATATGAAAAAGCAGTCAATGTGCAACTAAGGTGCTGCAACAAAGAATTGATGCTTCTCTTCTCTTTTCCTTCCTGTTTCTCTGTCCCTCTCTCTATCTCTGTTACAAAAAAATAAAAATTGACCCTGGCTGGTTGGCTCAGCGGTGGAGCGTCGGCCTGGCGTGCGGCGGACCCGGGTTCGATTCCCGGCCAGGGCACATAGGAGAAGCGCCCATTTGCTTCTCCACCCCCACCCCCTCCTTCCTCTCTGTCTCTCTCTTCCCCTCCCGCAGCCAAGGCTCCATTGGAGCAAGGATGGCCCGGGCGCTGGGGATGGCTCCTTGGCCTCTGCCCCAGGCACTGGAGTGGCTCTGGTCGTGACGGGGCGACGCCCCGGAAGGGCAGAGCATCGCCCCCTGGTGGGCAGAGCGTCACCCCTGGTGGGTGTGCCGGGTGGATCCCGGTTGGGCGCATGCGGGAGTCTGTCTGGCTGTCTCTCCCCGTTTCCAGCTTAAAAAGAAAAAAGAAAAATAAATAAAAGAAATAAATAACTGGGCTGTATAATATAAGTTATATTTCAATAAAGCTTTTTAAAAAACCAAAAGAACTTTGTGACCAGTTCATTGCCACCAAAATAAGCCCAACTCCTCAGCTTACCTTTTGTTTTTCTACTCCAGAGCCTTAAGAAAATAGACAACCCACTACTTTTTCAAACTTCCCACCTAGACACAGAAACTGAAATTGGACTTGGCTGGTTGGTTCAGTGGTAGAGCATCAGCTCGGCATGTGGATGTCCCAGGTTCAATTCCCACTCAGGGCACACAGGAGAAGCTACAATCTGCTTCTCAATCCCTCCACCTCTCCTTTTTTCCCCCTCTATCTCTCTCCCTATCTCTATCTTCTCCTCCTGCAGACATGGCTCCGTTGGAGCAAGTTGGCCCCCAGGCACTGAGGATGGCTCCAGTGGCCTCACCTCAGGCACTAAAAATATCTTGGTTGCTGAGCAATGGAGCAATGGTCTCAGATGGGCAGAATATCATCCCATAGGGAGCTTGCCTGGTGGATTCTTGTCTGGGCACATGCAGGAGTCTGTATCTCTGCCCTCCCCCCCCCCCCCCCCCCCGCTTTTCACTTAAAAAAAGAAACTGAAATTGGTGTGTTAAAAATTCTTCCAACTATTAGTCAATTTTAGGAAGAATTTTGTACCCATGACTGCCTGGTCAAAGATACTTCCTGCGAGGAATATTCCTGATAATATAGTATAAATAATTTAAAGTGTACCATATATTTGTTTTCTTTTAGGATGGAAATTAGTCAGGATTCTTGCATTTAAAGCACAGCCTTGCAGCAGTATGACAAACATAAGAATGCCTATGTGGGAAGCTTCATGATTTATGCATCCCACCAGGCCAGAGCAAATTTGGACAAGTCATTACCAATGGGCTTAGAAGACAAAAGAATCTTTTCTAAATTATCAATTTTAAAGAAGCAATTTTGACCCAACTCCACTGGAGGAAAATCCCAACTATATTTCTATTCTTTCTATAGAATCAGACATCATCAAAATCATTACCATATTTAGAGGTAGCTTAAAACAATGCTGTCCCAAAATGTAAAAAAAGTATTCAGACATTAATCATTCAGAATATTATGCTATGTATGATTTTGTGTTATTTGTAGAATTTCTAATTATTTCTAATATAAGAATTTGTCATAAATTTTAAACTATATATTCATATTACATGCATGCTATTTTAATTAAATGAAAATAAATTTGGCTTTAAATCTGATCTTTCCTGATTTTACTTGTTACATATGGCCTCTTGCCTCCTTTTTCCTGTTATTCCACTTTTAACAAGATCATTTTAAAGTTTTTCTCTCTTTTCTTTGTTGTGATAGTGACAGCTTTGCCTTAAAATTAATTCACTGCTTGAAACAAATGTTCCCATCATCTGTTTTATTTTTTAATACATAATATTTGCATGCATTTACCAAATGCATCTGTGTTTTGCCACTGTTTCCTGTAGTTGTAACAGTTGACATTTTATCACCATTAGCATCTTCCGTGAATTTTTTTGTGACCTCTCTGTAGACAGGCACATATTTTTGTTACTTAATCCAAGCACAAAGCAGCATTGTATTGCCACCGCAGAAAAGGAACTTGAATTGTGAAATTGTGACATTGCACACTGTCACTTTTTCCCGTTGGTAAATTATGACCAGTGCCATAGCACAGAGTGACAATCATTTAATCTCCTGACCTTACAACCAGTTCATGCACCGCAGGCAATATAGCATTGTAACATGCAAAATATAATCTTCCTGTAGATCAGAAATATCAGAGGGATAGATTTAAAAGACACAGCAAAAATATAACACTTGCATAATAATTGCTTTGGGGGAAGTTGTATTTAAAATGCAGGGTTGGTTTTTCTCTATCCAGCTACAGTTTACATGTACAGAAAAAAAAGGAGTCAAGATAGGAAAAGTTAAATTTCTATGTTTTCCCTTTCCCTAATCTGTCACAGGCCAATGATCAGCTTAATAGCCTGGAGAAAAAGCTATCTTGTCAAGGTAAACGGAACTTTTATCACAACTAGGTCCCACCATTAATCAGTTGTCAAAAAAAAAAAAAAAAAAAAAAAAAGGAAAGAAAAAAAAGAAAACAGAAAAAAAAAGAAAATTCTTTAAAGATCTTTCTTTTTATCAGTGGGACACCTGCTGCCCCAGATGATGCCAAACTGACTGACAGCAGGTAGTTTTTAAGAAAAACCAGCTACTGTCCCTGCCCCCATAGGCATCTTGTGCCTTAACGGAGCCCTTGGCATGGGATCTTTCAGTGGGAAAAGTCAATAGTGCCTGCTGTCAACACAATGTGTCTATGCATTTTTAAAGGCTCTGCATTCTTGAAGTTTACTGTCAGGAACCTCACTTCTAAAGAGATTTCAGTGTCAATATGTGCTGCTTCCCACTCATGTTAAGACACGCCACAAAGAGCAGGATCAGATGCTATGTCAGGATGTTACTTATTGGCTACCCACCCATCAGGAAACATCCTTAGAAACTGAGAAGACTTGGATGAAAAGAATACCATTTCAGCTTCTTTCCTGACGTTTTCTCCTTGTCACCAGGATACATGCGCCTATGTATAAAAGAGAGAGTCACCACATACACTCAAAATGTATTCAGTGGCCTATATAATGAGTGTCTATTCTGGAACAAATGCAATGGAAGACTGAGAGCTATACATAATAGCCTCAACATTTTGTAACTCACATGAATTATTACAGAAACATCAGGTTGTCAATTTCTGCAGATGATATGAGTTTACTTCTGTTTAAAGTAGACACCATCATACAGTCTATAAATGTGCTACCTCCAATTTCAGGTATAGATAGAATTTTTCAGGAGGAAGATACATTTGCAGGTTACACACAAATCAGTTTAAAATGGCTTCATGTTTTAAAAAGAAAGTTTAAATTTTTTTAAAATTTTAATGAGGTGACATCAATAAATCAGGGTACATATGTTCAAAGAAAACATCTCCAGGTTATCTTGTTATTCAATTATGTTGCATAACCCATCACCCAAAGTCAGATTGTCCTCTGTCACCATCTATCTGGTTTTCTTTGTGCCCCTCCCCCTCCCCTTCCCTCCCTCTCCTCGCCCCCCCATAACCACCATACTCTTGTCCATGTCTCTTAGTCTCATTTTTATGTCCCACCTATGTTTAAATTATTTAATTATAATTTGAGATGATTTTCCCATCAATCTCTCTAAGCCTCAAAATTATTATGAACGTTTACTAAAACTACTAAATTAGATTTCTTTTTTCTACCACAAAATATTTTAAATATCTTAAGTACACAATGCACTGTGCTGTATATTCTATAGTATTGAGAGATAAATTAATTTCTTTTTTTTTAAATAAGATTATGAACTCTCGTATTTAGTTAGGGAAAGAAACACAAAAACTAAAGTATAAACTATAACAAGAATATAGCAGTAGCAATGGAGGACAAACAATTGGTTAATTAGGATTGAAAAAATAGAGAGCTTTGTGAGAGAAATGTCTCTAATTTGATTTTTAAAAGATAATTAGAATTTAATTTTTAAATTTAGATTGAAATTGGTCTGGCAAGGGTAAGAAAAGTATTCTATTAAAGAAAGTGGTACAAATACTGGGGTTATAAATATCTGGTAAGTTAAAAAAATTAGGAGTAAAGGCAAGAGAAGTGAAGGCAAAAATTAATGAATGGGACTACATCAGACTAAGAAGTTTTTGCTTAGCAAGAGAAACTGATAACAAAATAAACAGAAAGCCAACTAAATTGGAAATGATATTTTCAAACAACAGCTCAGATAAGTGCCTAATATCCAAAATATACAAAGAACTCATAAAACTCAACAACAAACAAACAAACAATCCAATAAAAAAATGGGAAGAGGACATGAACAGACACTTCTCCCAGGAAGAAATACAAATGGCCAACAGATATATGAAAAGATGCTCATCTTCTTTAGCTATTAGAGAAATGCAAATCAAAACTGTAATGAGATACCACCTCACACCTGTTAGATTAGCTCTTATTAACAAGACAGGTAATAGCAAATGTTGGAGAGGCTGTGGAGAAAAAGGAACCCTCATACACTGTTGGTGGGAATGTAAAGTAGTACAACCATTATGGAAGAAAGTATGGTGGTTCCTCAAAAAACTGAAAATAGAACTACCTTATGACCCAGCAATCCCTCTACTGGGTATATACCCCCAAAACTCAGAAACATTGATACGTAAAGACACATGCAGCCCCATGTTCATTGCAGCATTGTTCACTGTGGCCAGGACATGGAAACAACCAAAAAGCCCTTCAATAGATGACTGGATAAAGAAGATGTGGCACATATACACTATGGAATACTACTCAGCCATAAGAAATGATGACATCGGATCATTTACAGCAAAATGGTGGGGTCTTGATAACATGATACGAAGTGAAATAAGTAAATCAGAAAAAACCAGGAACTGCATTATTCCATATGTAGGTGGGACATAAAAGTGAAACTAAGAGACATTGATAAGAGTGTGGTGGTTACGGGGGGAGGGGGGAAAGGGAGAGGGAAAGGGGAAGGGGGAGGGGCACAATGAAAACTAGATAGAAGGTGACAGAGGACAATCTGACTTTGTGTGATGGGTATGCAACATAATTGAACAACAAGATAACCTGGACTTGTTATCTTTGAATATATGTATCCTGATTTATTGATGTCCCCCCATTAAAAAAATAAAATTATTTAAAAAAAAATTAGGAGTAATTTGTGTGTGTATGTGTGTATGTGTGTGTGTGTATGGTTTAGGTATAAAGCATGCAGTACAGTTAATAAATAAAATCAAATCAATACTTTATTCTCTAAGAGGTCTTTATAAAACATGGTATATATAATTATGACCACTTAAACTTATTCATTAATTTATCCAGTTATTTTTTAAATGACATTTGTCTAACTTTTGGCCAGGTTGTGCTTTAGATACTGGAGACTCAAGAGTGAAAAAAATAGTTTCTTATGCTTCCTAAAGTTAACATTTTAGTAGAGAGAGAAAGAAAATTAATGAATAAAAAAGTACATACAAAAAAGTGGGATTACCTGCAAAGAAGAAAAAAAAAAGCCAGGAAACAGGATAGAGAAACTGAGGGGATGGATAAGGAATTTTATATTGTGATAGTAGAGTTGAATATAGTTGATATTTGAACCAAGATCTACACACAGGTAAGGGAGAAATGTTCCAGGCAGAAAAAATGGTAAGTGCCAAGGTCCTGAGGCAGAAAAGACCAATTACCTTTTTCAATTTTCTTATCAAATGAAGATGTACCATTACATTATCTCTAAAGTCTGTAGAATTGTGTTTAGTTCTCATAAATCTCTACAAGAAACAACATGATGTAGTAAGAACAATGAAAATATCTAAGTTTTAAGAAAAAGAAAACTTATTTTTTCCTATAGAATCAAAGAAAACTTTTATTTTTTCCCACAGAATAAAAGTTTTCTTTTTTTTTTTTTTTTTCTTTTTAAAACAAGAGAAAGAAAGACAGGGGAAAGAAAATGAGAAACATCAACTCATAGTTGTGGTATTGCAGGAATCAAAGAAGGACAAAAACACCCGGACAGCTTGAAGAAAGTAGGATTTATTAAAACCAGTGGAGCACGTGAAGTTTGTAGCTCCAAAACACGGGCTCCCAGAAGTTGATTTTCTTACAGGTTATATACCTTTACAGTATCTAAGCAATGGGCATATGATTTCTTTGTTTAAGGCTTCTGAGGACTCAAGGAGAGGGGAGGGAAAGTTTCAGTGGGGTCAGCAAGGTGGAAGGAGTTTCTAGATCATTGGCCATAGTTACATACAGGTTCTACTATTCTCGCTTTGCATTGTAACTATGGGATATAGTTAATTTATTCCTGGCTGACTTGGTTACTTCTGCTGGATCCTTTCCCTTGTATTCTTTTATTTTATTTTTTTAATTTTTTATTTATTTACTTTTTTAAGATTTTATTTATTCATTTTTATTAGAGAGAGAGGAGAGAGAGAGAGAGAAGGAGAGATAGAGAGAGAACAGGGGGAGGAGCAGGAAGCATCAACTCCCGTATGTGCCTTGACCAGGCAAGCCCAGGGTTTTGAATCGGCGACCTCAGCATTCCAGGTTGATGCTTTATCCACTGCGCCACCACAGGTCAGGCCTCCCTTGTATTCTTTTAGTTTCTTCCTTCTCAGGGAAGAGGGGGCCTGCCCCTCCTTCTTCAGTGGCACTTTAGTAGTTCACAGATTGCTTTCTCATATGTGCCTTTACCAGGGGGCTCCAGTGGAGCCAACAACCTCTTGCTCAAGCCAGCGACCATGGAATCTTTTCAATTCCAAGTTCAAGCTGGTGAGCCTGTGCTGAAGCCAACCATCTTGGTGTTTTGAACGTGGGTCCTCAGAGTCCGAGGCTGATGCTCTATCCATTGTACCACTGCCCAGTCAGGGGAATAATAGTTTTTTAACAGTTCTGAAAATGGGGTGGAACTTGGTGTTTGAGTACAGGGGTACATTTTTAAGTTATTATGCTATATTCGAGCATAAATAATTTAGAGCTATATTTCTCATAGTTATACAATTTAATATACTCAGGACTGCAACTTTATTTTAGTAAAATATTCAGATGTTGTTATTTTAAAAGCTTATATTAAAATGGTAGAAATTCTCTCAAGTAGAAAAAAATAATGAACTAATTTTAATATCCATATTTCCCCATTGTAGGACAAATAAGTTTGCAAATGTAATGTTTATGTTTGCTTGCTTATAGTTTGCATTGGGTGTGGGAGACTGTCTGTACGCTAGCAAGGTCTTCATAGCCTAAGGCTTAGTTTTAAGACAAAACTTTTCCTACCTTTTTAATATTAAGATCATTTTAACATCCTTCTAATACTAAGATCTTCTCAAAACTAAGCTTTTTCCCACACCCTTGACTGTTGCATGATGTGGGGTGGTGCACTCTTATGAGGAATCCCATTTATGCCCCAGATAAGTGGCTTTGTATCAGAGATTTTATTATTTGTATATTGGCTTAAAGGCTTTAATTTCTACACTATTAGATAAGGCAAACCAGGGGGGAGGGCTCTCTCTCAGATCCTGCCATCAGCATTGCAAAAGAGAGGTAGCCAAGATGGTGGACTGCTGAAGGAGAGGTCAGTTTGTGCAAAGAGGAGACGGAGAACAAAGGTGAATAAGGCTGGTGAGGTAGAAACCTTTGATTCTAGGAAACTCGGAGGAGTCAGTGGCTTTGGGAGCACTGAATGGAAAGGAAAGTGTTTTCCCACTAGCTGGGTGTGAGCTAGGATTAAAGATAATGGCCCACCAGTTCTTGTTTCCATTGTTTCATTACTATCTTTCCAAATCAAATGTGAACCTGCACAGGCCAGGTGACTGTGATGATGGCCATGGCTGTTACTGATTTGATCCTCTGCTTCATCCAGCCTGCTGTTGATTGCTTCTAGTGCAATGTTTATTTCAGACATAGTATTTGCCATTTCTGAATGATTCTTGTTTATAATTTTAATATCTTTTTTAATGTTTATTATCTCTTTAAGTTTTCATTGTAATCATTCTTTCTTATTCTCAGATCTTTGAGCATCGTAATAACTATATTTTAAACTCTAAATCTGGTAGTTTGGTTGTTTCCATTTCATTTAACTCTTTTTCTGAGTGTTTTTCTTGTTGATTTATTTGAGCCATATGTCTTTGTCTGCTCATTTTGTCTGTGTATTAAGTAGTTCTGCTCTGAGTCCCAATTTTGTTGTGATGTTTTTATGAGGAAGGGGGGCTCAATGTTATTAACCTCCAAGCTACCTGAGCTCTGTGCTCTAGGGATGTTTCTTGAGAGTTATATTTACCCTCCTGTTGTATGTAAGTCTTGAGTGCTAGTGGCCCTTTTATGAGTAGTGTTAACCTTTCAGGATGACTGGCTGTAAGGTTAAACCTTAAAAATGCATAATAGATACTATACTATATCCTCTGGGTCATAGTTATTCTCAGCAGGGTCTGATGCTTGCTGGACTCTTCATTTTTGGTGTGCCATTTGTGTGGCTTGTTGAGCTTAGTGTTGGTGTGATCTGCCACCCACTACTGGTTGTGTTGGTTCTCGGTCATCTTGGGAGGGTCTCAGGTATGGACTGATGTCATACAGCATTTGTTACCCACTGTGGGCTACCTATCTGTAACTACCATTCTGTTCACTGTTTGTTTCTGAGTTTTCTGTGCCGGGGTGTGTGTAGAAAAGGCCAACCTGTATATAACAATTGGAAGGATTGAATTTCTCCTGCTTAGAGCTGACAGCAGCTTCATAAAATGACCATATTCCATAAGATTTGCCTTCACTTTTCAGCTGCTTTACCTCTTATTGCAGCTTCCTGGTCTTCCCAGCAGAGTCTTCTGTGAAAAGACTAAAGAGTGGCTGCAGATTGACCTCACTCCACCAGCCTTTCCACAGGTTGCAAGCTTAGTTGGTTAAGGCAGCTGAGCTTGGGATGATAACATTAGTGAGACACTTTTGGAGTCTCTGGGTCAAGAGCTCAGTATGGGAAAAGTGTCCCCTACTCCTGAGCCTAATTTTTAGCCACTACTGTATATTTCAATTCTATTCCTCCCCAGAAAAGTGAGCAGCAGCTTCAGATTATGTGGAGCTGACATTCCCCTCTTTGGAAATACCTTTAACTGAGGAGCCCCTGTCTCAGGGAAGAAGGTTGAAAGAGTCTTCAACTGGGGCTGATTGTGACCCTTCTTCCAGATGGTGGCTAAGTCCCTCATCTGGCCCCAGCAATATGTTCCCCAAAACTCACATTTTGAATGTCTGAGCTCTAAGCCTCTCTTTTTCCCTGTGGAACTTAGCCCAGAGAGCAAGGTATCCAGAATGTGGGTCAGGGCTTCCTATGTTGGTCTGTCTTGAGTTTTTTCACAGACCTCAGTAGGGTATGACCACTAAGAGTCTGGTGGGTGCGGCTTATGAAACCTAGCAGTTTGAGTCGCCCACAGTTTAGACAGTTTCTACTGAATCTCCCATGGGGTGGAAGCATCAGTCATATTCTTAGGAAAGTTGAGGAGAAAGTTCCAGCTTCAATGCCAGACAACTGAGTCGCTGTCACACTCTGAATCTTTTCAGCCTCCTGTTTTCTGGCCAAGGTTGCTTCCTTCTCTGCAGAGTCTAATCTTCTTATGATAGAGCAAGAGAGGTACCCAAGGTGGGAGGCAGTTGCTTTCTCCCAGGCTGATGCTGCAGGGAGCAAATTGCTCTACCCAAGAAAGATCGTGACTCCGGTATCAGAGAATAATTAGCCCAGAGATTCCAGTGGCCTTTTCCTACTCTGTCTCTCCTCAGTTTGCCAATTTCACACTCTCCTCATGTAATGCCACTCTTCTTAGCCCTCCCTCTGCAGGAGCCCAGGGTAATTGTCTGTCAACAAGATTTTCTGCATTGGCTCTTTAAGAGGGTTTCTGAATCTCTGAGATCTCCCATCTCTTCCTTGTAGACAAATACCTACCCTCTTCATACCATCAAATGCTATATGAGAACCTCTTCTAAGCTCTGGTGCTCTAGGCTGAGGCATCTTTTTTTTTTTTTTCCTGAAGCTGGAAACGGGAGAGACAGTCAGACAGACTCCCGCATGCGCCCGACCTGGATCCACCCGGCACGCCCACCAGGGGGGCGAACCAGGGGGCGATGCTCTGCCCCTCCGGGGCGTCGCTCTGCTGCGACCAGAGCCACTCTAGCGCCTGGGGCAGAGGCCAAGGAGCCATCCCCAGCGCCCGGGCCATCTTTGCTCCAATGGAGCCTTGGCTGCGGGAGGGGAAGAGAGAGACAGAGAGGAAGAAGGGGTTAGGGGTGGAGAAGAAAATGGGCACTTCTCCTATGTGCCCTGGCCGGGAACCGAACCCCGGTCCCCCACACGCCAGGCCGACGCTCTACCGCTGAGCCAACCGGCCAGGGCCTAGGCTGAGGCATCTTACCTGGGGCTTAGGACACACACATCTCAGAGGAAAGCTCCCAGCTGTGCCTCCAAACCCTCAGCTGCCGTTCACTCCTGGGAGTAGAAGCAGCCCTTTTCATGCCCCACCCTTCCTACCAGTCTCGATGTAGCTCTGTGAATCCTTGGTTATAGACTCTTCTTCATTTAGTTCTGTATTTGTTTTCCAGGATGATTCTTCTTAAATTTAATTATAACTGCAATATGGTCCTGGGAGAAGGTGAGTGGAACTTTCACCCACCTATACCATTGCCACCTTGGATTGACAAAAAGGGAATCTTAAAAGCAGCAAGTAGCCTGACCTGTGGTGGTGCAGTGGATAAAGCATCAACCTGAAACACTGAGGTCACTGGTTCAAAACCCTGCGCCTGCCCAGTCAAGGCACATATGGGAGTTGATGCTTCCTGCTCCTCCCTCCTTTCTCTCTCTCTCTCTCTTCTCTAAAATGAATAAATAAAGATTTAAAATTTTTTTTTAAAAAGGCAGCAAGTAAAAATAGCAATTAGTTACCTACAAGGGAGCTCCCATATGACTGTCATTTGTTTTCTCAACAAAAACTTTGCCGGCCAGATGATCCTGGCATGAAATATTATTCAAAGTAATAAAAGGCAGGGTTTACAACCAAGATTACTCTACCAAGAAAAGCTATCATTCAGAATTAAAAGATGTATAAAAATCTTTCCAGACATGAAAAAGTTAAAGGAACTCATTACCACTAAACTAGTATTACAAGAAATGTTTGAATACTTTTAAAGAAGATAAAAGATAAAAATATTAATGATAAAATGGCAATAAATACATTTAAATATATTTCTTACAACAATTACATTAAATGCAGTTGGATGAAATGTTCCAATCAAGAGACATATAGAGGCTGAATGGATAACAAAACAATATGCAGTCTGAAAGAAACTCACTTCAGATCAAAAGACACACACAGATGAAAGTAAAGAGAGAAAAAGAGATATTTTATGAAAATAGAAACAAAACATGACAAAAACCTGGAGTAGCAATAGATATACCACACCAAATAGACGTGAAACCAAAGCTATCACAGGAGACAAAGAAGGATCCAGCAAATCCACTTCTGGGTATTTACCCAAAGCAATTAAAAACATTAAATTGAAAAAACATATGCATTAATATGTTCATTGCACTATTATTTGCAATGGCCAAAATAGGAAAGCAACCTAAGTGTCCATCAGCTTATGAATGGATAAAGAAAGGTTGCAAATATACCATGGAATATGATTTAACCATAAATAAAAAAATAAATATTATCATCTGAAACAACATAGACAAACCTAGTCAGTCAGAGAAGGAAAAATGCCAGATGATTTTACTTATATGTGGAATTAAAAAAAATACAATAAACAAACCAGGAGAACAGAAACCAACTCAGATACAGAGGACATTTTGATGGTCGCCAGATGGGAGGGGGCTGAGGGAACGGGTGGAAAATGAAAAGGAATTGTAGAAGTACAAATTAGTAGTTGCAGAATAGTCACAGAGATGTAAAATAAAGCATGGGAAGGGAAATATAGTCAATAATATTTTACTGATTATATATGATGTCAAGATTTATTGACATCATCACTTTGCAAGTTATATAAATGTCTAATCATGGGGCTGCACTACTAAAACTATATAATATAATATTGTACGTAAGCTGTAATTTAAAACTAAAAATTAAAATAATTTAAAAAAAGAAATACATCAGAGAAAGTTCTCAACTTTGAAAGTAACATTAAGATGAAACAAACAAACAAAACTAACAATGATGCTCTAGGTTTTTTCTTTCTCTCTTCTTTATCCCTCCGTTTTTGTTTTGTTTTTTTTTTTTTGTTTTTTTTTTTTTCTGAAGCTGGAAACGGGGAGAGACAGTCAGACAGACTCCCGCATGCGCCCGACCCGGTTCCACCCGGCACGCCCACCAGGGGCGACGCTCTGCCCACCAGGGGGCGATGCTCTGTCCCTCCGGGGCGTCGTTCCTTTGCGACCAGAGCCACTCTAGCGCCTGGGGCAGAGGCTGAGGAGCCATCCCCAGTGCCCCGGCCATCTTTGCTCCAATGGAGCCTTGACTGAGGGAGGGGAAGAGAGAGACAGAGAGGAAGGAGGGGAGAAGGGGGGGAGAAGCAGATGGGCGCTTCTCCTATGTGCCCTGGCCGGGAATTGAACCTGGGTCCCCCACACACCAGGCCGACGCTCTACCGCTGAGCCAACCGGCCAGGGCCTATTCCCCCCCTTTTTTAAAGACTGAATACACCTGAACTCAGTCAGCTTTGGGACATTGTAGTATCTTTATTATAGATGTTTAAAATGTTTACTTTATTAGATTGTTTTACTAAAATAGGCTGATTATAATAGATATTATGTTTGATTTTATATTTTACCTACCAAAAATTTGTTTGCTATTGGTTTATATGGCAAAAAAAGGATAGCTGTCTGTGCAGTGTTTGTCCTCTCCCATCATTGATGGTCATTGTCACCGAGAAGTGGCGGCCAAGTGAGGGACTGTATTTTCAGCCTCCAGAGGTTGGCTTGCTGTTACACTAAAAATATTTAAGCTTTAAGGTCCCTCACTATCATAGCTCTCTTTCAAAGCTTTATACCTCATTTTATATCGATGACTTGTATTTTTAAATATATATATATATATATATATATATATATATAATCTTAAAAGGGAGTTTCAGCGTTGTGTGAACTTCAGCCTCCGCTTATACATAGAGACGGCACATAGCACATGGCGCCTGATGAGTTCTCATAAAATTCATCATTTATGAATCCCTTCATCTGTGAATAAGTATGTTTTCAATTCTGAGCTGTGACTTTCTTTTTAAATTTCAGGTTACACTCAATATTATTTTGTATTAGCTTCATCTGTATAGTATAGTGGTTAGAAAATTATATACTTTACAATACTGTTGACTCTGTTCCCTGTGCTGCACTTTACATCCTTATCACTATTTTGTGACTCTCAATTTGTACTTCTTAATCCCATCATCTCTTTCATTCAGCCTTCCTACTCCCTCCTCTGTCAGCCATCACTGTTCTCTATGAATGTTTCTATTTTGTTTGTTTCTTTATTTTGTTTCTAGATTCCACATATAAGTAAAATCACATGGTATTTGTCTTTCTCTGACTAACTTATTTCACTTAGCATAATATATTTTAGATCTATCCAAGCTCTCACAAATGGTAAGATTTCATTCTTTTTTATGTCCAAGTAATATTCCATTGTGTGTGTGTGTGTGTGTGTGTGTGAGTGTGTGTGTATACCACCACATTTTTATCCACTCATCTATTGATGGGCACTTACTCATGTATAAGACTCTCCCATATAAGATGCACCTGAATTTGCGGGCCCAAAATTTGAAAAAAAATGTATTACATAAAACTACTGAACTCAAGTTTCATTCATCATAAAATTCATACAACTCCGCATCACTGTCAAAACTCCCATCCATTAGCTTATCCTCATCTGTGTCTGAAGACAAATCACTTCATATGGTGCCTTGTCCTCAGTTCCATCTATGGCATTTGAAATGCCACAATCTCTGTATAAGACATATCCAGTTTTTAGACCCCAGATTTTTTGGAAGAGGGTGCATCTTATGCATGGGGAAATACGGTATGTTGCTTTCATAGCTTGGCTATTGTAAATTATGCTGCAATGAATATAAAGGTAAATACATTCTTTCAAATTAGTGTGTTGGGTTTTTTTTTTCAATGAAATATATCCAGAAGTGGAATCACTGGGTTATAAGGAAGTTACATTTTTATTTCTGAGGAATCTCCATACTGGTTTTTAAAGTGGATGTACTAACATATTTCTACCACCCATGCATAAGGGTTCCCTTTTCTCCATACCCTCGCAAACATTTGTTATTTGTTGATTTATTGAATCCCTTCTGACAGGTGTAAAACCACCACTCATTGTGGTTTTAATTTGTAGTTCTCTGATGATTTGTGATATGTATTTTTTCAAATGTATACTGGCCATCTATGTGTCCTCTTTGGAGAAATGTCTATTCAGGTCCTCTGCTCATTTTAAAATTGAATTGTTTGTTTTTCTGGTGTTCAGTTGTACGAGTTTTTACAAATTTTGGATATTAATTCTTAATCAGCTGTATCATTGGTGAATCTCCCATTAAGTAAGTTGTCTTTTTATTTTGTTGATGGTTTCCTCTTTTTCATAGTTACTTCTTAGTTGATGCAGTCCCATTTGTTCATTTTTTCTTTAGTTTCCCTTGTCAAAAAGAAATATATCAGAAAAAGTATTGCTAAGAGAAATGTCTGCAATTTTACGGCTTATGTTTTTTTCTAGTAGTTTTATGGTTTCCAGTCTTTTATTTACATCTTTTAAGCAGGGAGCTGTTCTACATGCTGTTCTTTTTCTTTCTGCTGAATGGGTGCTAATGCATCTATTAATCTACATTATTCTATGATACAGAGATTCAAAATTCCCCTGGTGGAAGAAAAATTCATATTAGACTTCTATATAAACAAGAAATGACTTTCTATTTCTTAAAGCCTTTGAAATTTACAGTTTATTTCTTAGAAGAGCTAGTGTAACTCAAGCTAATAGAAGCTACAGTTATTTGAATTGGAGGTCAAGATTGCCATGTAAATTTAAATTAAATGAATTAAAATTTGTTCTCTATTATAGTTGAAAAAGGGTATCTTAAGTATCCAAAAATTTTACAAAAAAATAATGTTTCTTAATCACAAGATGATGGGTTTTATTATACTACTAAAGAACCCAAAATATAGTTTTTCTTCTTTTTTTTTTCTTTCTACAGTGTTTATTTAAGTTATTCTTTTTTTCAAAATGCAATCATGCTGTAGATACTGATCTTTAAGCCAACATTTTTATTTAACTACACATTATACTAAAAAGATACATTATAGTTTTTTTTTCATGTTAACAAACATAGATCAGTAGTAACAGGTTTCAAAAGAGGTCATTCTGCTTCATGAAAGGAATATGTTGAAAATATGTATTTGGAAGGGCTCTTGGATTTAAGGGATGGGGACCTAGAAATAGTGGGCATTCTATATTGTACATTTAATCTCTTACATGGTTCCTTTTCCTTTTCACAATATAAATGGCATGGGAGAATTACTGCTTATGTAAGGCAGTTAAATGCTCTTTTATGTAAGGAAAGTAATTCATATTAGCAACAACAAAGACATGATAAAACAGAGCACTAAAATATCTTTTAATATTTGGTTTACTATAAGGCAAGGACAAGTCTTTGAGAACTGGGAAACTTGGGCTTACACAGTGGTTTTATCTCTTACAACTTGGGCATCCTTAGATGAGATAATTAATATTTACACCTTATTCATAAAATGTTCTCTTAGCCTTTGTCTGTTGTTTTTCTGGTGGTAGTGATAATAATGGTGGTGATCATGGTTGTGTGTGTGTGAGAAAGAGAGAGAGAGAAAAGAAGAGATAGAATGAGAAGGGAGAAAGAGAGCATGATATATTATGGTCATGTGTTAACACAGTGTCTAAAATATAGTAGCTTTTAATATAAGTCAGGTAATCAACCCCCCACCAAACTCATAAATGTAAGTGGTACTTAATGGTACCTAAATATCTATTTAGCTATTATGCCACAATAAAAATAAAGTAAATAAAATAAAAACCATTGAATTGGTTTCTTTAACAGAGTTCAAAAATATGGCTGTTAGTGTGTGTGAGCCAGGTAACACATAAAAGGACAAGCTGGTATACAGTAGAGATGGTTGGAGGGAATATTCTCATTTGACTACCAGAGATAACAATAGTTAAAGGAAAAATATATAGAACTTATATAATATTACAGAGGAAGAATCATCTAATTCTGCCTTGTAAAGAATAAGGAAGAAATGACATGGCAGTAACTTGACAAAAAAATAATGGCAGTGGCACACCATTCAGATGGAATAACATGTGTGCCATTCAGGTGTGAATGTGTCCAATGGGATAAAGGAAGATTTAAAAATATATGTAAGACCAAAGCAGAAAGTAATTAGGTTCAATCTCTATGAAAACTATCTGGTATTATGTGGAAACTGAAGGACCATTAAGAGAGAGAGACCAAAAGCACTGGATATGGAGAAAATCTGGGTCTAGCAGTGATTATAATTCCCTCAATCTGGAAAGAATTTCTTCTTTGCTCCTGACCAAATTCATACTCTTTCTCTATTGTTGCTCAAAGGCCACCTCCTTCAGGAAGGTTTCTTTGACCACACAGACTAAGCAAGGTAACCCTAATTGGGTGCCTACTGTTTTGGGGCTACATCTGTCATGGCACTTTTCCGGTGGGTGGGCAGCAGTGGAACCCAAAAGCATGGTCCCGTTGGCAGGGGCAGAAGCTGGGGCTGGCTGTGGCTGGACTTGGGCACAAGCTCAGTCCTGTCTATGGGGGCAGGAACTGGGCCGGCCACGACTGAGGCCCAGTGTAAGCACAGTCCTGCCTGGCAGGGGCAGAGGCTGAGCATGGCCACAGTGGCAGAAGAGGTGCACAAAAAGGGTCCCACCCATGGCTGTGAAAGTGAACCAACCCATGGCTATGGGCCAGGTGAGTGAGAGCTGTCCCACCTGCAGTCCTGCCCTTGCCCTCAGAGGCAAGGCAAAAGCCAGGGAACTGGCTGAGACTTGAGGCTGGTTGCAGAAGCATAGCTATGCCCACAGGGCCGAGGCTTATGGCCCAGCGCCCGAGTGCAATCACACCTGTAGGGTCGAGCAAAGGCCGAGGCTGGCCAAGGTTTGTAGTCCAGATGCAGGAGAGTAGTCTCACCAGCAGGGCAGGGTGGAGGCAGGGGACTGGCCAGGACTTGCAGCCCAAACATGTGAACACAGTCCCACCTGTGAGGGGAGAGGGAGAAGGCCAGGGACAGCCAGAGCACACGAACACAGACCCGCCCAAGAAGGCAAGGTGACCGCTGCGGCAGGCCGGCGCTGGTAAAGCCCATGTCTGAACGCTCAAGGTGGTGGCAGAGAAGGTGGCAGACCTACAGACAGACCACACCTAGGGAACACAGAGGCCACACCCATTGGACTTCTGTGGGCACACACTTCTTATACACAGACAAAATGGTAAGGCAAAAAATGCAACCCAAATGAATCAAGAGAAATCCCCAGAAAAAGATTTGAATGAGTCAGAAATAACCAAATTACCAGATGCAGAGTTTAAAATAATCATTGTTAAGATCTTAGAGCAATAATGAATGGATATAATGAGCACCATAGTAAGAGATAGCCAGTATTAAAAAGGACATTGAAATAATAAAAAAGAATCAGTCAGAAATGAGAAATACAATATCAAAAATTAAGACCACGCTGGAAGAATTTAAAGGAAAGATGAATGGAGCTGAGGATCAAATAGTGAGTTAGAGGACAAGATAAGTGAAAGCACAGAAGCAGAGTAGCAAAAAGAAAAGTGGATCAAAAAGTCTGAGGAAACTCTAAGAGTACTCTGTGACAACATGAAGAGAAATAACATCCCCATCGTAGGGGTTCCTGAAGGAGAAGAGAAAGAACAAGGGATAGAGAATCTGATTGAAGAAATCATAGCTGAAAACTTCCCTAAATTGATGAAGAAAAAAATCACACAAGTTCAAGAAAGACAGAGAGTTCCATTATGGATGAACCCCAAAAGGCCAACATCAAGACACGTCATAATTAAAATACAAAAATTAAGAACTAAGGAAAGAATACTAAAAGCTATAAGAGAAAAGCAGTCTATTACCTACAGAGGTGCCCCCATAAGGATAACATCTGACTTCTCAACAGAAACATTAGAGGCCAGAAGAGAATGGCAAGAAATATTCAAAGTAATACAAAACAAGAGCCTACAGCCAAGACTTCTCTATCCAGCAAGGCTATCATTTAAAACTGAAGGAGAAATAAAAAGATTCCCAGACAAAAAAACAAAAAACAAAAAACAACTCAAGCAATTCATTACAACCAAACTAGTGCTACAAAAAATGCTAAGGGACCTGTTGTAAACAGAACAAAGGGGGAAAACATCTCATAAAAGAAAAATGTAGATTTAATGAATAAAATGGCAATAAACAACTACATATAAATAATAACCTGAAATGTAAATGGATTAAATGCTTCAATCAAAAGACATAGGGTAGCTTCATGGATAAGAAAACAGGACCCATATATATGCTGTCTACAAGAGACACACCTCTAAACAAAAGATACACATAGACTGACAGTAAAGGGATGGAAAAAAAGTATGTCATGCAAATGGAAATGAAAAAGAAGCTGGGCTAGCAATACTTATACCAGACAAAATGAACTTTAAAACAAAAGCTATAGTAGGAGATAAAGAAGGTCACTACATAATGATAAAGGGAGCAATCCAACAGGAAGATATAACCATTATAAATATCTATGCACCTAATATAGAGCACATAAATACATAAAGCAGACGTTGATGGACTTAAAGGGCAAGATCAATAAAAAACTATAAAAGAGAATTTCAATACCCCATTAACATCACTGTACAGATCCTCAAGAAAGAAAATTAACAAAGAAACAACAGAATTAAGGGACACAGTAGATCAACTGGGTTTAAAAATATCTTCAGAATCTTGTACCCTACAGTGGCAGAATATACATTCTTTTCAAGTGCTCATGGTACATTCTCTAGGATAGACTACATGCTAGGACACAAAATGAGTCTCAACAAATCTAAGATTGAAATCATATCAAGCATCTTCTCGAATCACAATGGCATGAAACTAGAAACCAACTACAACAAAAAACACTAAAATACTTGAAAACTAAATAGCATATTATTAAATAATGAAGTCAACAATGAGATCAAGGAAGAAATAAAAAATTTACTTGAAATAAATGAAAATCAACATATAACTCAAAATTTATGGGACACAGCAAAAGCAGTCCTGAGAGGGAAGTTCATAGCATTACAGGCATACCTCAAGAAGTTAGAGAAGGCTCAAATAAACAATTTAACCTGCATCTAAAAGAACTAGAAAAAGAATAGCAAGTAAAACCCAGAGGAAGTAGAAGGAAGAAAATAATAAAGATCAGAGTGGAAATAAATGACATAGAGTCTAAAAAAACAATACAGAGGATCAATGAAACCAAGAGCTAGTTCTTTGAAAGGGTAAACAAGATCGATGAAACTTTAACAAGACTCACCAAGGAAAGAAGAGAGAGGATTCAAATAAATAAAATTAGAAATGAGAGTGGAGAAATAACAACTGACACAACAGAAAATACAAAATATTGTAAGAAAATACTATAAAGAACTGTATGCCATAAAATTAGACAACCTAGGTAAAATGGACAAATTCCTCAAAACAATCTTTTAAAAATCAATACATGAGAATCAGAAAACCTAAATAGACCTATTTCATCAAATGAGATTGAAACAGTTATCAAAAAACTCCCAACAAACAAAAGTCCTGGGCCAGATGGCTTCACAGGCGAATTCTACCAAATATTCAAAGAACTAACTCCTATCCTTCTCAAGCTATTTCAAAAAATTCAAGAGGATGGAAGACTTCCAAACTCCTTTTATGAGGTGAGCATAATACGGATCCCAAAACCCGGCAAAGACACTACAAAAAAACAAACAAACAAACAAAAAAAACTATAGAGCAATATACCTGATGAACTGATATTCTAAAATTCTCAACAAAATAGTAGCAAACCAGATCCAGCAATACATGAAAAAAATCATACATCATGATCAGGTGGGATTTATTCTAGGGAGACAAGGCTGGTACAATATCCGCAAATCAATCAATGTGATTCAACACATAAACAAAAGAAAGAATAAAAATGTCATGATAATATCAATAGATGCAGAAAAAGCATTTGATAAAATCCAGCATCCATTTATGATCAAAGCTCTCAGCAAAGTGGGAATACAGGGCTCATACTTCAACATGATAAAGGCCATCTATGACAAACCCACAGCCAACATCATACTCAATGGGCAAAAATTAAAGCAATCTCCTTAAGATCAGGAACAAGGCAGGGGTGCCCCCTTTCACCACTCTTACTCAACATAGTTCTGGAAGTCTTAGCCACAGCAATCAGATAAGAAGAAAGGATAAAAGGTATCCAAATTGGAAAAGAAGTAAAACTATCATTAAAATGTCTATATTACCCAAAGCAATCTATAAATTCAATGCAGTTCCTATTAAAATACCAATGATATACTTCAAAGATATAGAACAAATATTCCAAAATTTTATATGGATCCAAAAAAAGAACATGAATAGCCTCAGCAATCCTGAAAAAAAAAAAAAGAATAAAGTGGGAGGTAGTATACTTCCTGATATCTAGTTATACTACAAGGACATCGTACTCAAAACAGCTTGATACTGTCATAAGAACAGGCATATAGATCAATAGAATAGAACAGAGAATCCAGAAATAAACCCACACCTTTATGGATAACTGTTTTTTTGTTTTTGTGTGTTTTTTTTTTGATAACTGGTATTTGACAAAGGAGGTAAGAGTATACAGTGGAGTAAAGACAGTCTCTTTAAAAATTGTGTTAGGAAAATTGGACAGCTACCTGCAAAAAATTTATACTAGACCACCAACTTACACTATTCACAAAAGTAAACAAAATGGATAAAATACTTAAAGTCATGAAACCATAAACATCTTGGAAGAAAACATAAGTAGTAAACTCTCCGATATCTCTCATAGCAATATTTTTGCTGATTTATCTCCATGGGCAAGTGAAATAAAGGACAGGATGAACAAATGGGACTATATGAAACTAAAAAGCTTTTGCCCAGCAAAAGACACCATTAACAAAATTAAAAGACAACCAATATAATGGGAGAATATTTTCACCAATATGTCTGATAAGGGGTTAATAACCAAAATTTATAAAGAACTTGTAAAACTCAACATCAGAAAGATAAACAACCCAATCAAAGAATGGGCAAAGGAAATGAATAGACACTTCTCCAAAGAGGACATACAGATGGCCAATAGGCATATGAAAAAATGTTCAGCATCACTAATCATTAGAGAAATGCAAATGAAAACCACAATTTGATACCACCTCACACCTGTCACAATGGTGTTTATTAACAAAACAACACATAATAAGTGGTGGAAAGGATGCAGAGAAAAGGGAACCCTCCTGCACTGCTGGTGGGAATGCAGACTGGTGCAGCCACTATAGAAAACAGTATGAAGATTCCTCAAAAATTTAAAAATGGAACTGCCCTTTGACCCAGCTATCCCACTTTTAGGAATATATTCTCTGAATATCAAATCACTGATTCCAAAGAAGTAATGCACCCCTATGTTTATTGCAGCATTGTTTACTATAGCTAAGATCTGGAAACAGCCCAAGTGTCAGTCAGTGGATGATTGGATTAAAAAGCAGTGGTACATGTACCCAATGGAATACTATGCAGCCATGAGGAAGAAGGAAATCTTACTTTTCATGACAACATGGATGGACCTGGAAACTATTATGCTAAGTGAAATAAGCCAGAAAGAGAAAGGAAAATATCATATGACCTCACTTATTTGAGGAATCTAATAAACAATGTGAACTGAACAACAGAACAGAGGCAGAAGCAGGATCAAAGGAACCAGAGGGAAAGTAGAAGAGAAGATAGGATCAGAGAAAGCAAAGAGATTAATAAAATTATATATATATATATAATTATATATATAAATATATATATATACACACACACACACACACAGCATTATAGAGAACAGGACAGCAAATCTTGGAGGGAAGGGGGGAAGACATTGGGGGCAGGGGGTATGGGGAGGCCAAGGGGGAATAAGGGGGTGAGGGGAGATATATTTGGAGAGACAATTGAATCTATGTAAACACAAATTAAAATCATAAATTAAAAAAATGGATGTTAGAAAGCACGGGTGAATGCAGCAAGTTCTTGAGTTTAGTTTCACCATGAGGTGAATGAGAGTGATAAACTGGAATATCATTTGAATAAATAGATTAAGTTTTATAATTTTAATTCTTGATTAGTTATTTAGATATTTATTCTAAAAGAAATAGGCAAGCTAAGAAGGTGTTTTTCAGAATGTAAATGACATTGAGCTCTGCTTCTAAAAATTACTCTGGCAGTGATGGATAAAGATATGTTGTAGAGAGGATATTTTTTTAATTTCTTTTTTTTGTTCCCCTTCCTTCCTTCCTTCCTTCCTTCCTTCCTTCCTTCCTTCCTTCCTTCCTTCCTTCCTTCCTTCCTTCCTTCCTTCCTTCCTCCTTCCCTCCCTCCCTCTCTCTCTCTCTCTCTTTCTTTCCTTCTTTCTTTCTTTCTTTCGAGAGATAGAGAAAGAGAGTGACAGGAACAATAAGCTGCTCCTGTATGTGCCCTGGCTGGAACATCAGGCAACGCCACGCCCCTAGATGATACTCCAACAGAGAATTTCTTATAGTCGGGAGTCTCATTGGGAAACCCTTGCGTTGTCAAAAAGAACTTTAATGCTTGTAAACCAAAGGTATTAAGAAATGTTTTACTCATTGGGGAATGTATAAAAATATAAATGAGGATAGAATTGCAACTTAGAGATATATTTTTCAAGTTGACTCACAATCTTGTGATCTGCCAGAAAAGCAAACAAAGCCAGCTTTTGCCAAATACAGTGCTAATGTAAGTACCCACAGCTTCCTATTGACAGAATGGGAAGTATGCCCTCTAGAATGCGGGTCAAGTTATTAAGCTGGACTATGTTAAAAACAACAAATATGGAAATATCTGACTCTTTGATTTTCTGTTTCTTTCCCCAAGCATTCTCTGCTCATAGTATAATTATAGAAAAGAGTAAAAGAATCTCTTCCTTCAAGGCCAATAAAACTTGAACATAGTTTTTAAATGCTCACTTAGTTTAAGTGGGTAATGGCTAATTGTGACGGTAATTATTTTGATCTGACATTTTAGGGATTATAATTCAGAAATAAAGCCCAAGCCAAGGTTGTGTTACTTGAAGATAACACACTTCTTGGAAAGTGCTGTGAGGCATAAGGAGTAAATTAGAGCCTCCGATGGTCTGGGAAATGTGTTATCTCTATGTGACACAACTCTGTGGGTGTATTAATGCTATATACATAGTGTTAGATGCACTGGTAATCTACGGATCGATTTTATCATGTAAAACATACCATGGTTGCTCTTGTGGGGTGGCCAGGACTGCTGATTCAGAAGCCTCAGCCATGGTATTATAGCCTGATAGGTGGAAACAGCGTGACTTCACTACACTGAGCCTTTATTCAGGGAGCTGGGGATCATCCTCTTGAAACAATCCTGATTCTGTTTATTTCGGTTGAGCTTTTTATTTTTAATGATTCCTTTCATTGGATTGTCTATATTTATGTAAACAAATGGAGTGAGGTAGTTTAAAACTAAATTTTTTTTGTGTATAGTTTTTTTCTCCCCTTCTATGTAATTTTGTCTGGTTTTCATAATGTGGCTGCCAGTGACAGGGTTTACATTTGATAGACAGAAAGTGATTTCTAGTTCAGCCACGATCAAACACCCCAGCACTTCATCCCGGAAGATGTTTCTGTGGTGAAAGAGACCATGTTGGACAAAGAATCCTTTAAAAGAGCTGGCTCTTGCTTTCTCCTAGTGAGTACCGCGGGGAGACACACCGGGCGAAAAGAAAGACACATCTTTAAACTGTGCTGCTGGCAGAAATCAAAGGGAGTGGATTTAAACCAAGAGTCGCTTCTTGTGCTCATCGGAGAGTCTTTCTTTCGGCTCCATTTGATATAACAAGTAAGATCATCAAAGCGAGTCGAGCACAGGTTCGGAACCCGCTGCTCCTTGACCTCGGCCTCCCCCCTGTTTGCACAGCCTCCCCTGGCATTTCTTGTGATGTCAAATCACAAAGGTAGATGAAGTGCTCATACCTCGGGCACAACGAGGAAATTTTATTTTTAGATTCCTTTTTCTGTGACTCTAGTAAAATAATATGAGACTCTTTTATGACTCCATCTGAGGGTTTTGATAAATCTATTGCACTTTAAAGTGTGAAAGAGGGGATAACAAAAAAATTTTGTCCTGATTGCTTCTACCCACGGGGCCTTCTTCAGAATATTTGTGGGCTTTCAGTGGCAAGGTGCCAGCCGTATTTGTTCATGGCTGGAGGCTGGAGGGAATGCCACCACACCCAGTGGACAGCTACGTCCTGATGAATTACATAAAACATTTCACACAATAGGCATTTTTAATATGAAATTATATACCTTATAATTTGGAGCCTTATGGCATTGAAGAGGATTTTTTTTTAAATGCCTTTTCTTCACATGTTCTCTAAAATTAATGTTCTTCACTGAACACTTTGCTAAAACTGTTTCCAGTAAAAATTAAATTTAGAAATAGTGATAACATAAACATAATTTTCAAAATTATCATCAGTATTACTAGTAAAGCTAACAAATGGCCCATGTAGTGATGAAAGACTATTTAAATTTTTATCCATCTGATAAAAGCTTTCCTATATGCTTAAATCTTCAGACTAGCCAGAATTATATATTTAAAATAAGAGGTATAGATTGTGAGCTAAAAAGAGGGACAATGAATAGAAAGTTAATCTAATCACCTATACATTCATGTAATGCATTTTAATTGTGGTTCTACTATATGCCAGGCACTCTTCTAAGCACTTAGAGTGCAGTGATAATTTTCAAACGAATCATCTAGACTTCTGCATAAATGTTTTTAATAAGTAACCTCTAAATATTTAGACATTTAAATATTAAACAGTGTATTTCAAAGATATGACATATCTTTTTTTAGCTTTATTGAGGTATATTTGACAAATAACATTGAAATATATGTAAAGTGCACATTACAATAATGTGATACATGTTTACATTGTGAAAGGATTTCTATGATCAAGTTGGTTAACCCATCTATCAGTTTACATAGTTACCTTGTAACATGTCTGTACTGGGTGTTATTTACCAGGCTTGGGGCTAGAAACATCACACAGACTATTCATACTTAGCATATACTTCTGCCTTCTACAAAGAGAACCCAACAGGAAGACTAAAGCAGCTAACTAATATTCATAATACTGGGGAAAATATGCTTTAGAATGGAAGTAACAATTGAGTGTTAGGACATTCAAAAGAGGTCATATCGGCATCAAGGCCATGAAACAGAAAGGCTTTGGACAATGCAGGCAGACTGAAGAAAACCATGAAACGAATCTTTTTTGTTTGCTTGTTATTGAAGGAATAGTCTGCTTGGTCCAAAACATGGATGTGTATGGATAACAGAAAATTCATCAAGAAAGGCTAGAGAGGGTCTTACTGGGAAGTGATGCAAGAGCCAGGTTAATTAGTATATGTTATGCTGTGAGCAAAGTGCCTGGAAGAAAGTGAGAAAGACAGTGTCTTGATAAAAGTTGTGCTTCAAAAAAATATATATATATATTTTAGTAGATTATACTATTGGGACAAGAAAAAAATGAAGGCAGAGAAATTACTTGGGTAGTTCTTGTAATTATAATTTGAAAACATCATGTCAGGGAAATTGCCAGATGAGATTATGGGAAGCACAACACGTCCAGTCTGCTCCTCCTCTCAAACAGCCACTCCGCCGGTGACTCTATTTCGAAGGTTGTACATCACGTCCACAGGCAGAAAAGGCAACAAGGAAATAAAAAGAGTAGCTATGATCATAGACAAGAATAATTATCTACCTGTTTTAAGAATAATGAATAAGTTGAAAAAAAAAAAAAAAAAAACCCCGAGAAATTGATGAGGAAGATGAGTGAGAAAAGGTTCTTGTATTTGGCAAAATCTCAGCAGTCAACAGGCTATACCACTCCCTTCCTGCACATACCTTTTGTTGTATTTTAATAATTTATGTTGGGATTCCTTTTGTGCCCAGAAAAGCATTTAGTGAAGTTACGAATAAACAACTTATGCCTCTTTGTTCCTCAATTTCAAGCAGGTGGCACTGAACTCCAATTTCTAGACACACTATATTCTTTATACTAGTGAGTTGGCTTTAGTTTGTTTTTTGTATGTTTTTTTTTTTTTTTTTTTTTTTTTTTTTTGCATTTTTCTGAAGCTGGAAACAGGGAGAGACAGTCAGACAGACTCCCGCATGCGCCCGACCGGGATCCACCCGGCACGCCCACCAGGGGCGATGCTCTGTCCACCAGGGGGCGATGCTCTGCCCATCCTGGGCATCGCCATGTTGCGACCCTCCTGGGCGTCGCCATGTTGCGACCAGAGCCACTCTAGCGCCTGGGGCAGAGGCCACAGAGCCATCCCCAGCGCCCGGGCCATCTTTGCTCCAATGGAGCCTCGGCTGCGGGAGGGGAAGAGAGAGACAGAGAGGAAGGCGCGGCGGAGGGGTGGAGAAGCAAATGGGCGCTTCTCCTATATGCCCTGGCCGGGAATCGAACCCGGGTCCTCCGCACGCTAGGCCGACGCTCTACCGCTGAGCCAACCGACCAGGGCCTATTTTTTGTATGTTTTTAAACAAGGATATTTGAGGAACCAGTATCATAAATCATTTATTCAGTGGTGTGTTTTTTTTTCTTTCTTTCAAAGATCATGTAGTTGTACAAAATAATATTACCTATTGCCTTAGCACTGCTTTCCATTTTCCTGTGTGTCTGTAATAATGGTCATCTATGTCAAAAAGGAAAGAAAAAGGCCCTGGTCGATTGCCTCAGTGGTAGAGCATCAGCCTGGTGTGGGGTTGTCCCGGATTCGATTTCTGGTCTGGGCACAGAGGAGAATTGACCATCTGCTTCTCCATGCATCCTCGTCCCCTTCTCCCTTCTCTCTCTCCATCTCTTTCTTCCCCTCATACAGCATAGCTCGGTTGGAGCGAATAGACCCTGGGCACTGAGGATGGATCCATGGCCTTGTCTCAGGAGCTAAAATAGTGTGATTGCTGAGCAATGGAGCAGTGGTCCCAGATGGACAGAGCATTGCCCCATAGGGGACTTCCTGGGTGGATCCTGGTCAGGGTACATGCAGGAGTCTATCTCTCTGCTTCTCCACTTCTCATTTAAGAAAAAAAGAAAAAAGACAATGTATGGCCAGTATCCACCGCCACCATCCCAGCTGCCTGGCCCATGCAGGTTCGCATTTGATTTGGACAGTCGGTAATAAAACAACAGAGCCAAAAACGGGTGAGCCATCGCTTTTAATCTTAGCTTCCACCTGCCGGGCAAGTAAAAACACACACTGGGCTCCAAAACCCACTCATTCAGTGCTCACAAAGCTACTGACTTATCTGAGTTTCTTAGAATCAAAGGTTTCTAGCTCACTAACCTTATTTACCTCTGTTCCCCATTTCCTTCTCTCTGCACTAACTGGCTTCTCCTTCAGCACTCTGCCATCTTGACTGCTTCTCCTCTCCTCCACATGGCCTTACTCTGCTCTCCTTTTTCTGCTCTCCTCTCTAATGCTAATCTCAAGCTCCCGGTCTGCCCCACTATATAATGTAGATTCAAAACCTTTAATCCAATATAGAAACAAGGAAGTCTCTGATACAAAGTCACTTATCTGAGGCATAATGGGATTTCTCATGAGAGTGCACCACCCCACATAAAAAAATGTGGGAAAGGCTTAGTCCTAAAACCAAGCCCCAGGATACAAGGATCCTGCCTGCCCACAGCCCATGCCCAACACACATTAATATAATCATGCCCATCCCAAGCAAGAAGGGCAACCAATACCATCACCTGGGCATCGGGCTTCCACGTGGGCAGCACCATCTTTAACAAAGTGAGCATAATATATTTTATTTGCCCAACATTCAAAAAAACTCTCTTTTATCATGATGCAACTTTACAAAAATAGGTCAAGAGAAGTCAATTAATATACATAATAACACTAGAAGTGAATCGTTAGTACATACATACATGTGGCTTTTCCCTATCAAGAAGAAGCATTGCAATTCTTCTTTTAATCATTATATTTCACTGTCCATAGTAAATTCAAACTGAGCTGTTTTACTGACAGAATTGTACAATTCAAACAAAACTGACTTTCAAAGTGGCATTTTGCTATTTTTAATAGATCAGTCCACTGGGGCTGTCACTCTCATGTTTAAGAATTAAGATTCCTTGGCAGTTCCTGAGAGGCTTTGTGAAACACAAGTCATTTAAAATTAAGGATAAGCTATTTTTCCCCATCATTTTCATTTCATCATATGCAATTCTTGATCACAATGTAGCTTGCTTAAAGCTGTAAATCCTCCAATTTATGGGGTTTGCGTCCAACCTGCTGAGAGGGAAATTAGATATAGAACTTCTGTCTTCTGTTAATGTTAATGGGAGTTACATGCCTAATTCCCTTAGAAGCCTGAAACAAATGTATGCTTAGGTGTCAGCATTACTGGGTTTCTGGGTCTTTACCTTTTAAAAGTGTCATTAGTCTGAATAATAGCCAATCCCCCTGGTTACTCAAAACCAAGTCCTAGCTACTATCTTTGGAAACTCTGGGATTTCAGCTCTCACATATAATTTGAACTGTCCTCAAATCTAAATGCTTTCATTTGCTATTCACTTTTGTCCATTTGTTGACATATGAAATGCCTAAACCTATAAGAATTTTTATGAGTTTATTTGATCAGGTAGCAAAACCTCAGGCGATTGAGAAAATGCTTCAGAGAGTGGCAGTTTTGCATTTTCTTTTATACGTCAGAATTAAACAAAGAGACATTAGGGAATTATATGGAATCCATTGGTAGTAGATTAGGGAGTTGGGGAAAAAGCAAAGCTGGACAATCTTTGAGATTGGATAAAAAGTAAATAATAAACACATACTTCTTTCACATTGGTGGGTATAAGGTGGTTAACAATGGACATTTACAGCACATAGAGATGGTATGCAGGCAACAAGATTACAATGTGGAGCTCTGTGGTCCTTGTTCTGGTGCAGTGATTGCACCTAGGGGATCTGGGGAAAAGGATTACTCTGACATTCAAAAGGTTTGTTAACTTAGAAACAAAACCAAAATAGACAGGCTCAGTTAAGGTAAAGATTGACCTTTGTCAAGAAAGATACCAAACCTATGATATGACTACTCACTATGATTTGCTTTTATTAAAATTTTTTAATTTAGCCCTGGCTGGATGGCTCAGTGGTAGAGTGTTTGCTGGGTGTGTGGAAGTTCTGGGTTCAATTCCCAGTCAGAACACATAGGACTGTGATGGCGAACCTTTTTAGAAAAACTGCCCACTTTTGCAGTGCTGGTCAACCTGGTCCCTCCCGCCCACTAATGGGTGTTTCAGCTTTCATGGTGGGCCAATCGCGGCACCGTTTGGTTGCTCCGCTACCGCCCACCATGAAAGCTGGAATGCCCACTAGTGGGCAGGAGGGACCAGATTAACCAGTACTGCAAAAATGGCGGTTTTTACAAAACGGTTTGCCATCACAGACATAGGAGAATAGCCCATCTGCTTCTCCACCCTTCCCCCTCTCCTTCCTCTCTCTCTCTACCCCTCCCTCAGCCAAGGCTCCACTGGAGCAAAGTTGACCCAGGCACTGAGGGCGGCTCCATGGCTTCTTCCTCAAGGCACCAGAATGGCTCCAGTTGCGACTGAGCAACACCCCAGATGGGCAGAGCATCGCCCCCTAGTAAGCATGCTGGGTGGATCCCAGTTGGGTGCATGTAGGAGTCGGTCTCTCTCCCTCTCTACTTCTCACTTCAGAAAAATACAAAAATATATTTAATTTCAGTCTGTCCTATGTGGTTACTTCAAATCTCTGAGTCTGTAAGACCCTCCATGCAGTCCTCCCTTGAGCTTATCAGGCATAGTATATGGCCCCCTTTTTTTTGTCTGCAGGATAAAATTCAACCTCCTAAGCTGCTCAATATTTATGTTTTTACCTTATATTTCTATACCAAAGGGTAATTACTTATTAGGCATTGATATAACTTTTTAGATTTTATTTTTAAAAAATTTTTAATCTTTATTTGAATATTAAGAAGTTGATTTACGTTTCCATTCATTTTCTAGTTGCACTATTAGAATGTATCATTCCTTCCACACAAAATTATGTAAACAATTCTGTGTTCTGTGTTCTCATTCCTGACATTTTTCACTCTTAATAATATTATACTATTATTCCTTGCTGAGTCCTTACTTCCATTAAGATGCTACGTTATTAGAAAGGGCATTATTTTGTAGAAGATGTCTTAAAAGATTTTCAAAATCAAAGATAACTTTAAAAACACTTAATCTGTATTTTTCCCTTTAATCAAGATTTTATTTTGTTAAGTTTATGAAGTGGAAAGAACTAAAAAATATGTTTAAAATAAAAGTCAATAAAATTAGGATTTATTTTTAAATCACAATAAACCAATTATTGTCTGTTACTCAGTGCAACCTTACCTGAGAGCTTGTTAGACATGTAAAGTATAATCTCTGCTTTACTATTTTAAGTCTGCAGATTACCAATTTCCAGTTTATTTTTATGAACATAGACTTTGGAAAGCCCGCCTTTATAACAGTGAAACAAACTCTAAGCACTCAGAATTAAGTCATTTTTGATGCCAGCATTTTAAAAATAATATTTCAGCTTATATAGAATCTTTTCCCCACTCTTTAATCCTGTAGAAATCTTTTTACTAATTATATATATATATATACATACATATATATATGCATTTTCCATTTACAACATACAAGAGCGTCTGTGAAACACTTTAGGACTTGAACAATGCATGTTCTGGAAGCATGGTAAACAAGTACAGTTGTCCCACTAGATTATAATTTATTTATTATAATGGTTCTCAAATAAAGATGCGTAGAAACAGCTATGGAGTTTATAAAATGATGAGTCTTGGGTTTCATCCCCAGAAATTTTTGTTATCTTTGTCCAGCTTGACATGCAGAAATCTATATTTTTAAAAGTTACCCCAGATGATGCGAGATTTCCCTGAATGACATTTTGAAGAAAAAAAAAAGAACTAATTAACTTATATGCAAAGTGTGTTCTTTTTATTCCTGTGTTGTGTGGCATAGTTTACAGTTACCACATTTTGCATTTTATAGTTAAAGCAAAAAAATGTGAAAAAATACCATTGGGTCTTAAAAATGTTTACTTGCCTGTTGGTAAAGTAACCAATTGTCCTTCTTTAGGAAGGATAGTCCTTCTTTTGTAAGTTCTCTCCTCCCTTAAAAAATGTCATCCTACATGTCATCCTTTTTTTTTTTTTTCCGAAGTTGGAAATGAGGAGGCAGTCAGACAAGACTCCCGCATGCGCCCGACCAGGATCTACCCAGCACGGCTACCAGGGGGCAATGCTCTGCCCATCTGGGGCATCGCTCTGTTGCAACCAGAGCCATTCTAGCGCCTGAGGCAGAGGCCACAGAGCCATCCTCAGCGCCCAGGCCAACTTTGCTCCAGTGGAGCCTTGGCTGCAGGAGGGGAAGAGAAAGACAGAGAGAAAAGAGAGGGGGAGGGGTGGAGAAGCAGATGGGCGCTTCTCCTGTGCCCTGGCCGGGAATCAAACCTGGGACTCCTGCACGCCAGGCCAATGCTCTACCACTGAGCCAACCGGCCAGGGCCCATGTCATCCTTTTTAATATTGGAAAACTAATCTGTAAATGTCCATATTCAATCAATGCAGAGTTGATCCATTACATGTGATGTGACATATTTGTATTTGACATGACAACTCGTCAAGGATCAGTACAGTATGGTGTGACATGATTATGAGAGGCATGCACTCTGCACAGGAGACCTTGAGAGAGCATGTGATATACTGAGTGCACAAATGGCTTTGTGTACTTCTTACTGAAACATGACACAGCACATGCAACATTGTAGACTCATGATTATTTCTTTCTCAGTGAATATTCAATCATAGGTAAGCACAATTCATGTAAAATTCAATATAAAAGATATTTCTTGTTCAGATATTTCTAATATATTGTTACAAGATAATACATTGACAAAAAATTCATTCAATGAAAAATTATAATTTCTTATAATTATTATTAAAAATTAATAGGCATGTAAGCATAATTACAATATTAAATATTACAAATGTTTTTATTATGCATTTATCATATTATAGTGTATTATTGTTGCAATGAATAAAAAGTTTCTTTTAATTACAATACTGTTTTCTTCCATTTATTTTTGTTCTCCTTTTCATTGTAAAAATGTTGGTCATCTGAAAATATCAGACTTGGCCCTGGCCAGTAGACTCAGTGAATTGAGTGTCAGCCTGGCTAATGAGTGTCCTGGGTTCAATTCTCAGTTAGGGCACACAAGAGAAGTGACCATCTGCTTCTCTCTCCTTCCCTCCTCCCTTCTCTCCTTCTCCTGTCCCATAGCCAGTGGCTCAATTGGTTTAAATATGGGTCCCAGACACTGAGGATAGAGCCTCAGGTTCTAAAAATAGCTTGGTTGATTCAAGCATCATATTTATCAGAGTCTCCATTTATGTGACTAGAAGTAATTGTGATGCCATTTCAAAAAGTTATAGACAAATTGTTTTAATTAACAATAACTTATTCTTAAATATAGATATTAACTCTGTCATTTTATTTAGGTAGCATGTCTTAAATAACTGAACACATCATTAGTTCTTTTAAGAGTCTGTCAGCAAAATAAGGATTAAAATTAATGTTTTAGTCAATATTTGAACTCTTCAATAAAAAAAACTGCTCAAAAAATAAAATGTTATGCTATCAACCTGTCTGTCTAGAAAATTTTTTCACTCATCTCCAAGTTGACCATATTAAATAGTCACTAACCTGAGCATATTTATTGGAGCTAAAGCTATGAACATGGAGCAGATAGTGGGGAAAGGGAGAGTGATTCATATAGCTACTATTGCAACAGGGACAAAAGAGAAATAATGCACAAAGAGAAGTAACGTTGTAAATTTGTCAGTTATTCTGTGATGGTGTTAAGCTTGTTTTGAAATATAGAAGTGGATGGATTTTCAAGTAAACAGGGGAACTTAGAGAAATCACAGAGGAAAATGAGAGTGCATTGGATCAGAGAAAGATCATAGAATAGGCAGGTGGTGCTGAGTTTGGTACTGTGATGATAGAGGAGCCCAACTCTGAACAACTGGATACATCTCCATCTGTATACAGCAAACTGGGTGAGTTTGATTTATCAAGGGTTAGGATTCTCCAGACAGGTTCGTCAGAAAGACGGGGGGTGAAGGAAGTTGTAGACATCAAAAAGAAAAAATAGTTGAGGTTGTAGAGCATGAAATCCAAGCTGAATGAAGAAAAAAGTGGTCCACAAGAGGAATTAATACATATGAAAAAGTGCTGAAAGCCAGTAGCTTTGAGCAAGTAGAAAAGTCAGAGGTTAGAATGTTAAATCTATTGACTTCTTAGACAGCAAGTAAGCCATAATGGTTTCAGGATTTGGGGTGAGGAAGTCTGGGAGCAAAAAAAGCTCCCAGACAGAGGCAAGGGCCTCATTGGAGAATGAGTCAGCTCAAAGGTTAACAAGGTCTTATATATATGAAGACAGAAGAATATGAATCTTTCCTCCTTTGCACAAAGAGAGGAGTGTGCAGATGTCACCCTCACCCAGAGAGGAGAAGCATCTAGAGGACTAGTAGTTTGTACTTGAGCATGTGAAGTTATATCCTTTGTAAAAAGCCAGGCTTTACATATGTCCAGTAGGTAGAGAAAATGTTTTGAGAAAAGTATGAGAAAATAGGTAGTTTTCTAATCAGAGAATAAAAAGATTTAGTAGAGATGGAACAAAATCAGATAGTCTAGTCCAGGGGTCCCCAAACTTTTTACACAGGGGGCCAGTTCACTGTCCCTCAGACCGTTGGAGGGCCGGACTATAAAAAAACTATGAACAAATCCCTATGCACACTGCACATATCTTATTTTAAAGTAAAAAAACAAAACAGGAACAAATACAATATTTAAAATAAAGAACAGGTAAATTTAAATCAACAAACTGACCAGTATTTCAATGGGAACTATGGGCCTGCTTTTGGCTAATGAGATGGTCAGTGTCTGGTTCCATATTTGTCAATGCTAGCCATAACAAGTGATATGACGTGACACGTGCGTCCCGCATCGCTGCACTTTGTGGCGCCACCACATACAGCACACAGGATGCATCCCGTGCTCTCTCACTGACCACCAATGAAAGAGGTGTCCCTTCCGGAAGTGCGGCGGAGGCCGGATAAATGGCCTCAGGGGGCCGCATGTGGCCCATGGGCCGTAGTTTGGGGAACCCTGGTCTAGTCAGTTTGAAAAAAAAGAGCAGAGGGTGAGAAAAAGATAAAAATAGATTACCAGGGAGATTCACTTATAAGGAGTGAGCAAAGGATCTGGAGATATGGGGCAGGGAGGGTTAAGCAGTACACAATGTTGCCAAGGGACCAGTCTGTTGGAATCTAGGGAGTTTGGTGGGAGGAGAGTTTGGAGGCACAAACTTAAACATCTCATAGTTGCTTATATTTCTCAGTGACATCCAAATCGGCATGTGGAAAACTGTCTGGATTGATTCCTGGCTTCCTGGAATCAATTATTTCTGATAAATGTGTTTATTATCTTTGCTGTTATGAATGGCATCATTTCTCTGTTGGTAAGGAGGCAGTGAGTCACCTAGAGTTAGAATGTATGTAGGATAAAAAGATTGAGAGAGCAATAAGGTAAATAGGAGGGCAGCAGAGAGAGACAGGCATCAGAAGGCCCTTCTGTGTTCTGCTCTGGGTCTGGCCCAAATTTTGTGATCTATTTTGATCACTGAGAGATAGATAGACAGCATTCAGGGTCAGAAGAGGGGTAGAGAAAATAATTGAGAATGCTTGGGTAAATGATGAGCTTTATACACATGTATAGCAAGACATTTAGCTTTAGAGGACAATATCTTACCTTTGTCTTACAACACTTTTACTACTTAATACATTTCAATAATGTGGCCCTTCTTTCAATTTCTCTGTTATGTCATGTTCTTCCTTGCCCCAGGCCCTTTGAACATGACATTCCTTTTGGTAGAAACCCTTGCTTAGACAATTCTTAGGCATTATCTCAACTAATATGTCACTTCCAAGTTAGTTACCCTATTATTTTTCTCATAGTATTGTGTGCTTTTTCTTGACTGAAAACATAATTAAATCATTATTTGCCTTAATTATACATTTAATACCATTCTTGTTCACTCTTCTTTAAGCCCCAGAAAGGCAGGAAACATGAGATTTATTTTTTTCATTTCAAACTTCCTAAAAGTTAAAAGAGCACCTGACACAAAGTAGGTGCTTTACGTGGCTGACTGAATAAATCAGCACAAAAATGCCAAGTGGTTTTAAATGTACAATAATAGAAACATTTGTAAAAACTTTATGTAGATTATTTAAAAAATTTTTTACTATGCAAATTTATTAACAAAAAATTACTTCAGGTTTAAACAGTGTTTCCTTACTCCATGTAAGCTAGTTTACTATTTGATAACAGTAAGGACACCAGAATTACAATTTTCACCTTACAGAATGAAATAACCTCTTTGTGAAACTATGGTTTATGTCCACACATTATATAATTGAAGGAATGTGTGTCAATATAACCTTATACCACGGGGTTTTCTCAAAATATGTACCAACAGAGGTTCTTCCCAGGACCTGGAGGGTGGATGACCACATTTTAGACTATTCTGAAGGAGCTGTTCACTACATCTAATTCTCAACATAAGAAGAAAACGTTTTATTTAAAATGAAATTAGATAAGTGTCCTGAAAAGTTTCTTTTTGATAAGAACAAGAAAAGCAGTTTCCACAAGATATCTAAATATGACAGAAAGTCATATAAAGAAAATTTGTAAAATGTTTTGTTTATGTAAGTCAGAATTTTTTTTAATAAAGCCCAGTAACTGATGGAGTGTATGTCTGTTTTTCTTCCAGCTAATAAGCATTAGAAATAAAAATTCAGCCCTGGCCGGTTGGCTCAGCGGTAGAGCGTCGGCCTAGCGTGCGGAGGACCCGGGTTCGATTCCCGGCCAGGGCACACAGGAGAAGCGCCCATTTGCTTCTCCACCCCTCTGCCGCACTTTCCTCTCTGTCTCTCTCTTCCCCTCCCGCAGCCAAGGCTCCATTGGAGCAAAGATGGCCCGGGCGCTGGGGATGGCTCTGTGGCCTCTGCCCCAGGCGCTAGAGTGGCTCTGGTCGCAATATGGCGACGCCCAGGATGGGCAGAGCATCGCCCCCTGGTGGGCAGAGCGTCGCCCCATGGTGGGCGTGCCGGGTGGATCCCGGTCGGGCGCATGCGGGAGTCTGTCTGACTGTCTCTCCCCGTTTCCAGCTTCAGAAAAATGAGAAAAAAAAAAAAAAAAAAAAAAAGAAATAAAAATTCAGTTGGAAAAGACACTGTTTGGTTTACTTAACACTACAGGAGATTTGTACTAGAAAATTATTTTAGCACAGTTAGGGGTGATTTTTTTTTCTTTTGCTAAGCCAGCAATACAAACAAAAAGTAAAACTTGAAGTTCAGGGCAAAAATAAGAAAATGTAAGCATTGAAGAAATTAAAAGCTGGACAGGACCTCAGGTGATTTCATCTATTTATTCCCAACTTTGGGCAAAGCACTATATATAAAAAAATCCTCAAAATATCCCCTTCCTGAGGACCTAGCCAGACACAAAAGGATAAGTAAAAAATTTTGTTTAACTTTTACTTTATTTTTCAGAAGGAAGTCAGAAAAGAGGCCAATTTTACACTCATTTATTCTACACTTGTAGAAAAGGCTATCTACAAACTAAGACTGTATTTCTGAAATGTTTAAAATGGTTTTTAGGCTATGTTTAAGTATTTTTTAAAATAAAAATTTAAATGTTTTTACATTTATTTTCTAAGTGTTTTCTACTTACAGAGTCATATACTATTACTATAAAGATTAATAAAATTAGCAGAACAAAGAAGAAAATTAAAAACACGTGTGACAATTTAATTCCTTATGAAGATAACTAATTTACAACTAAGCCAAGATTTGCTATGGCAGTGTCTTAATATTCATATTGTGAATTGTTCAGAAAAGAGGCAATGAGGCAGAAGAGCCACATGTAACTATAGGATGACATACTAAACATGCAAAAAATAATTATGTGAATCAACCCAGGAGAAACAGCCATAAGTTTTTTCTCTGATTTT
Organism: Saccopteryx leptura; assembly: GCF_036850995.1. NCBI lineage: Eukaryota > Metazoa > Chordata > Mammalia > Chiroptera > Emballonuridae > Saccopteryx > Saccopteryx leptura. Next base: position 22,697,550 of record NC_089510.1, read on the forward strand.
TACAAAATTTCAGTCAACAACAGAAGTAACCTAAACACACACACACATGTACACAGACAAAATGAATAAAATAGAATTAGAGAATACTAAATATAAATGAAAACAGAAATAAAACCAGTAGATTAATCTTAATTCTTTCCAAACTATGATAAAATGCTTAGAGTTTAGTAATTTTAGGAAAGAACAAAAGAATTCCAAATGCACATTTTGCCTGAGGAAACAAATGTAACCATACATATAAACCACTTTTAAAACTGTTAAATGAAATGGAGTAGACATCTGCTACTTTTTCTCAGCCTTGTATATATTCTTCCTATTTTTCTTTGATGAAATACTTACTGCCCGCATTTCATTCAGAAAGAGATAATTCATCACCAGCTCCACCTTTTGACATGTGATCTAAGACAAGGAAATATTTCAATCTATCCAAGTTTTCATCCCAGCCCTACAAACTGCTTCAGGAATTAGGCATGTGAATCAGTTGAGGCCAGTGGAAATCAGGCTGGATTTTACTTGGATATGATGGGAAAATAGATCTCTTTTCTGCTAAATTTTAATCAAATGGACATAAACCTAGAATAATCTACCTAATTGCAAATGAAACCAACATAGATGGTGATACACTTGAATTCTTGGGTTTTAAGTTTTAGGCATCTGTTATTCATGGATTTTATAATTTTACAATGCAATGTATTCTCTTCCCCTCATGCCCAAAAAAGTTGAAACTGGATTTCAGTTACTTTTAATCCAAGCAGCTCTGATGAAATTTAACGTTTATGCAAGTGTATGCCAATACATTTTCCACTGTGTATACAGAAAAATATATTTTATAAATTCTAAAAAGGTAATCTCATCCCTCACTTGGACCCATCAAACTTAGCAGATTCAATTGGTTTATAGTAAGCTCTTTTTGTTCAAGGAATGACTCATTCCTATGAATTAACTTGGGCTTTAGCAGCGACCTTCAATATAGCCACTTGTCCCCTGTCTAATCAGAACTGAAATGAACTATAAGTATAATATATACTCTGAATTTCACAGACATAATGTAAAAAAAGAATATAACATATTTTCAATGATTTTTATATTGATTAGATGTTGAAATGTTATTACTATTTTGATAGGTTAAATAAAATATATTAAATTAATTTTATATTTTATTTTTACCTTTTAAATATGACTACAGAGAATATTTAAAATCACATGTGTGGCTCACATTGCAGCTTGCATTATACTTAAATAATTTTCATCTACAGTATATAAAACTTTTTTAAAAAAATCTTTGCACAATACAAGTACATTTTTCTTTATATTAATATTTTGACTTTGCAAATGTAACATCACTTTAATATATAAACCCTGATAAGAATTTAAAATAAACAAACAGGCACACATTACGTTTGTGAATATAAGCAACTATCTTGTGTATATTGAGCCTAATGAAGGTTTGAAAATCATGACAACAATGGACTTGTCATTATGGAAACACATTTACTGACATAAATATAGAACAGATCAGCGGCACCATTTGATTCAAAGCTTAAATGATATTACCAATTTCATATCTCGGCTCTTGTTTGACCCTGTTCTCAGGTTTTGATTAGAGGCCCCATTGGCTTCAAGCTCAGAGTATGATGACTCTACGTCCAGGAGATGAGAGTTCTTCTGTGGTAGACCCGCACAAATCCTGGGCGTCATTCTCTGACACTGCCTTAAATGAGGTCACTGACATTTTTTTTGTGGAGGAAAGTAGAAGGCTAATTTTGTGTTCAAATATAAAATTTATAATTATGACTTAGCTGCAGAGACTGCTAGTTGTCTTTTAATATCTGTTCTCTCAGTTTCTTTCTTAGTAATGTGACCCTGACTTTTATTAAACACAATAAATAAACCCAATATTCCCTGAGACCCTGGCAGCCAGGTGGGCACAGGTGATTAATTTTAGCCAGTGGGATATTGTGACTCCTGGAAAGAATTCTCAACAGGAATGAGTATCCTTCTTCATCCTTGTTTCCTTTCTTTAGGTGGAAACGAATATGTTGAAATGCATGTATGATGGTTGTGTTTAAGTAGCCTTTTTTGACCACAAAGTATAACCATGTGTGGAGGATCACAGGGCAATGCTATCAAAGAAATCTGAAAACTTGATGATTAAGAAACTTTCCTGTCAGACTTAGACTGGTTTGGATTACATGACAGATAACAGTATCTCTGTATAACAGAAAATCTTATAACAATCTAAGCATGTCTTCATTGCCAGTGCTGTGTTAAAAATGCCATCAATGTGATTTACAGAGGAGGAATGGGCCACTGGAATGAGAACTTAAGGAGAAAAACAGTAGAAGAAAGAGGAGTGGTTTATCTTCATCAAGTTGGTAATGAGCGAGCTCCAAGTACCCCGAGTTAAATCGATAGGGCAGGTTCAGAGGTGAACAAAAATTCTGGGTGAATACATCAGTTGAGAGCAATAGGGTTTCATGAAATTGAAGAGTTCTTTAGAACTCCAGTCAATGCTATGACTCTTCTGATCCTTCAGGATGGTTCAAAACACACATTCTGATACAATGAATTCAAATCTCTGAATAATTCCACAACTATTGTAAGTGGTAGCATAACAAGTCATACTGTATATGGGTGTTGCTTTAAAAATTGTTTTTTTTCTCTAGGAAATGGGTGCTAATATTGAATTTTTATTATATTAGGGTTAAAAATAATTCCTGGGGACTACTGAAAAACTTATAAACTGTACATTTGGAAAGACTTACTATCACAAGAATGAATTAGAATTGGACTAAGCCACACTGATAACATCATTCACACCAACCGACAACAAGAACCCAATAAACATTTTTTTCAGTGTGCAAGACACAAAAAAGAATAGCTTTTGCCAAGTGGCTTCCAGAACATTTTCTGTGTTCCAGCACTGTCAAGGAAGGAAAAGCCTCTCTTATTTGCAAGAATATTATTTTGTTACATATATAAATCCCGTTAGGGTGCCTGGTATCAATGCTGAGGTACAGAGGTATGTTCATTCCATGCCCCCACCAGGTGGTACAGCTTGATTTCATTCTGGCAGGGCCCAGGTGTTTTCCTTGCATGCCTGTGCACACACATGAGGGGTCAACGAACCCACGCATATATTAGGGTGGAAATATTTTTCAATGATTGCTTTGAAAAAGTTTTTCACAATATTTGGTATTAAAATGTAAAATATGATTTCTAATACTTTTGCATTTTTATGCCCATGTGGATATTTTATGGCAAACTTTATTATATAGATTTATATTAACTCTAATTTATATATACGTACATATACACATGTGTAAATACGTATATAGAATCAGAGCTGTTTAGTACCTGAAAAGCTTTTGGAACCTCTTTAAGAAAGGGAAATAAAATGTAGGGTGTGTATGGCTTCTTTTTTTTAAGTAATTCAAATTTATGAAGGTCCAAGTTTTTATTACAGCTATGCTACCCAGACTTTCAAAAATTAAGTTCATTTCTTATCCCATGTGCTTTGAGAAATAACAACCAGAAAATTCCCCGTGGTATGTGAATATTAAAGAATTCTATATAGTTTTATTTAAAAAAACACAAAACAAATAACACTCCAATAGTGCTGTAAAGAATGTAAAAGCATTTTTATACATATTATTTCATTTGGATTTTCAGGAAAATTAGTTATAATTCTCCCCAAACTTATATCCTGTTTAAACTAGTATGTATAGCTATTTGTGGTATACATATTATTGATAATTTGGCCTAATTTCTGTTTTCTTATTATGTATTAGTTTATGTAATTTTCACTCTTTTCTCCTTATAAGTTATCTTCTTTTAATTATACATTTTAAAAAGTTTCTTTAGTATTTTCTTGAAGAAGGTAACTGCTAATGAAATTAAAAAAAATTAAATGCAATAATATCATTTTACACTATTAAAAATATTTACTGAGGTTGAAGGTGATTCAGTCTAACTTCTTGTATGATGATTTAACCAAGTTCTAATATTTATTTCCCACCACAGTTTTTTATTTGCTGTGGTTATCTTTGTTTATCATTTTGTGCACAAATTAATACATTCTTCAACGTTTAGAGAGTGTAAAAAGCTGCAAAAAACAACAACAACATTTAATATAAATAATAATGGTTCTGGGATTTAAGAGACCAATACTTTATGAGATTTTAGCAAAACAGAGCTCCAAGTTGGTGGGCATTCAGGAAAAATAAACCTCAATATAACAGCATTCATCACAATAAAATCTGTTTCCAGGCCCCTCTTGCTTTACTTTTTCTGCTTAGCTTATCCAAATCTCCACACTCTCTTTGGATCACTTATCCACCTACTCTCTATTCCTTCTCTACCTAACACTTGTTCAAATATAAATAAATAAATAAATAAATAAATAAATAAATAAATAAATAAGGCTGTGTCATTCAAACATCTTTTGTTGAGACTTAAGAAAATCTATAGATTGAAGACTTTTAAGCACCCATAATAATTCTAACTAGCAAGTAGAATCAAATATTAGACAATAAATGCTTTCCGTTATCTATGAAATTATTTTAGCTTTGTCTTTTTTGTTAGTAATCTCTAAATTTATTACCCCCCCACACACACACATTTTATAGAACCACAGCTTTCTACACCAAAGGGGTAGCATGCTATACCCCATCTCAGGTAAACATAACCTCTAAAGACTGAGCTGATGTTTAGAACGAGGGGAGCTGTGGGGCATTGCTAACCATCAGTAGAGATCATTGCTCCCTAAAATGCCCACTGAGGAATCTAAAATGATAAAAATAAAAGTAGCTAACATTTTTGAGCACTGTGTCAGGCATATTGTATATGCCTTCTCTCATTTAATTATTATAAAATTCTGTGATTTAGTATTACATTGTCCTCATTTAAAGAGAAGATAGCTTATTTTGAACTATTTTCATTAGAGAAATTTGTTACTTTGTATTATATATGTATTTCTCTACATATAAGTACATATTTATTCAGATAGATAGATGATAGATAGATAGATAGATAGATAGATAGATAGATAGATAGATAGACAGATAGATAGATAGACAGATATTTTTAACTGTCTGTGTATATCTTTAGAATTTGTTTCCACCTGACCTGTGGTGGCGCAGTGGATAAAGCGTTGACCTGGAAACGCTGAGGTCACCGGTTCAAAACCCTGGGTTTGCCTGGTGAAGGCACATATCAGAGTTGATGCTTCCTGCTCCTCCCTCCTCCTTCTCTCTCTCTCTCTCTCTCCTCTCTCAAAATTAATAAAAAAAATTTAAAAAAGAATTTGTTTCCATCACTTGTAGCAGATCCTCTCTGAGGGGGAATAAAACCTAAAATTTTTCTAGCTCTGTGTGTAGTTTAATTTAGATAAAAATAGGTTTGTATTTTTTCAAAACTTCCTAAGGGAAATGACAAACCAAATATCGTGAATCTTTAAATAATTGCATGTGTTCAAATAGTTATGTGATGGCAGAGGAAGTTCTAAGAAAGAAAGAAATAAGAACTGAAGCAATAATTGGAGATTTTAGTTTCAGAGAGATTTGAAGTTTCTGAAAGGCAGTAACTGGGGTTTCTTGTCATTTACAAATGCCCAAGAGAGCACAGAAAAGATTTAAAGGGCCTTGGAGTTAAAAGAGATAGCAATCAAAGGGAAGAAGGCGAGCGGATGTTGAAAAGGCTCACATAATTTTAAGGTAGGTTACAGGAACTCACACATCACCAGGGTGTAGGTTACTGAAGAAACCAGAACAGAAATACTGACAACTTCAGTCCAATTAAGTATTTGTAATGTATTTTATACTAATAACTTCACCTTGATGTGCTCTGAAAACCTGTCATTTAGCTTAATAAAGAAATGATTGTTTTTGAAAATAAAGAGCAGAAATAGGAAAATCAAGATTGATTATGGATTTCTGAAACATTTTACACATTTTAGACACTAATTCAAATTCTCACATGAGTGCTACCAAAATAAGTATGGGAAGAGGGGCAGAAGAATACAATACTAAATAATTTCTATTGATATTAGACGTATCCGTTAAGGGAGCAATTCTGACAGTGCGGTACCAAGGCCAGTAGCCTCTGGGAACTGGTTAGAAATGTGTTTGAATGTTTGACTTCAGATTCCCTGAATCAGGAACCCAGGTGGGGCCTTTTGATGATTTAACAAGCCCTCTAAGTAGTTTTGATGTATGCTGGAATTTGGGAACCATTGAATTAAAGTAACACTGGGTGCTGTAGCAACCAAGCCCTAATCTCAGCTCTTTAAAACAATGAGAATGGTTTTCGGCTCAGGTCAAGAGTTCAAGGCTGGTGGAGCCAGCTATGTGTGAGGTTGTCCTCTGAGGATATAGTTACTCATTTTGTGTCTTTGCTCATTTACCACATGGTTCCAACTTACCTTGAAAGTCATTTCTGTTGCAATCACCTAGAATAGAGAATAAACAGTTAACACACAAATTTAAATGCAAACGAGGCTGGGAAATATACTCTAGCTTTGTGCCTAAAAAGCATGAAGAAGACAATGTTAGTCGCTAGCTGACTCAGCCAAATGTGTACTTACATGTCAATTCTTTATTCTAGTTTCTTTGTTGAACTATATTGTTATTTCTGTTTCATTGCAACATACATTTGTAGCTTATTTGGTATCTTCTTTAAAATTTCACAGTTAATAATTAAGGACAGCCTAATTTCTAAATTTTGTCTCTTTCTTTCTTGTTTTTTTTTTTACAGAGACAGAGAGAGAGTCAGATAGGGACAGACAGACAGGAATGGAGAGAGATGAGAAGCATCAATCATCAGTTTTTCATTGCGACACCTTAATTGTTCATTGATTGCTTTCTCATATGTGCCTTGACCGTGAGGCTACAGGAGACCTAGTGACCCCTTGCTCAAGCCAGCAACCTAGGGTCCAAGCTGGTGAGCTTTGCTCAAGCCAGATGATCCCGCACTCAAGCTGGCGAGCTCGGGGTCTTGACCTGGGTCCTCCACATCACAGTCCGATATGCACTGCTCCACTGCCTGGTCAGGCTGTCAGTTTCAACTTTTAACATAAATTCCCATGTGTATTTAGGCTAGATAGGGTTACATGTGTCTGAATTAGCTTAATCAGTAGAAATATTTATTTCTTCAGAAATAAAATAAATGTCTATTTTTATCATCTTTTATATGTCACGAACATAAAACTATGGGCATAACACCCTCATATGAGCTAAAAGAGCTAAAATCAAATCTAATAAAATTTGGTGTCATTACAAAAGTTAAAAGAAATTTTGTTTTTAAACAATCTACCAAATGTAAGTTTCCTATCCCATCCCTTCAAAAAGCTCTTTGCTTTTTTTTTTTTTTTTTTTTTTTTTGAATTTCTGCCAGAAGATAAAGAGCATAAGTTTTTCAACTTGGTTTTTGGAGAAATCCAACTGAACTGACAGATAATTTAATAATACTGCTTGACCTCTTTGTCATATTGATTTCTTTATTTACTTATTGAAGAGAAATGTATACACTGGAATGCCCTATTAAACGAAGTTATGATATCATCCTAGGAATGTTTGTGTGTATGTGTGTGTGTTTCTCTAAAGTAGACATTGGACTAATTTAGATATAATATTGAAGATTTATAAATTGGTATGATTTTGTGATTTTATTTAAAACAATTTACATTGATCACTTGAAATATATCTGCAGTGAAATCTGAAAACAACACTACCTATCAATCAAAATTAAGGTCTTTGGAATTCTTTTGGTGACTCTGTACTACATTTCTAACAGGAATCTGTCTCTCTTGAAATTGGTCATTTAGCATAACCAGTGGTGGCGCAGTAGATGTGGACTTGGGATGTTGAGGTCCCAGGTTTGAAATCCCGGGGACTCCAGCTTGAGCATGGGTTCATCAGCTTGTGCACACTGTTCTGGCTTGAGTGTAGGATCATCAACATGATCTCATGGTTGCTGTATGGATTCCAAGGTTGCTGCTTGAGCAAGAGGACATTGGTTCAGTTGAAACCCCCAGTCAAGGCACGTATCAGAAGCAATCAATGAACAACTAAAGGGATGCAACTATGAATTGATGCGTCTCATTTCTCTCCCTTCCTGTCTTTCTCTCTCTCTCATAAAAGAGGTCATTTAGAGTCTTAATTACAAATATGCAATTAAATATTGATATAAATATTATCCCTCTTTTAAATTTAAAAACTTGAAAAAATTCCTCCCAAGTATTATGCAAAGTTTTAGAAATAAGCTAATTTTCATTAATCCAAATGATAACTTATCATAAAACACTGCTGTTTTGTGAGTTTAAGAACTGGCATATTGCTCAGAACAAGAAAGAATTTCTTTAAAGTTATAATACTAACAGCATCAGTGAAAAGTTTTTGAATAATTATAAAAGATTCTTGCCCCTAAATTGGCCTTAAGTGGTTTATGTTACACATGTTTTGCTGCTCAAAGACAAACATATATTATATAAATCAACATATAATATAAGTAAATAATATATTATATGTTTACCATATTTAGGGAAGATCTGATCCTGTTTGAGGAATTAATGTGTAGCTAAGTAGTATGAATATGTGGGTCACATTTACCACTGTTTTATAGATTTTTCACTTTTAAGACTAGCTTTCCAGATATGACATATTACTTCCTGACTATTTCTCTGCTTATTTAAGTGAGATTCTACAAATTGAGCAGTGAAATAAGGTAGATGTGTGAGCTGTAATTTTTGTATTTTATGTCATTTGGTCAATTAATGATGAATTCAAACCAAATCTGTATTTGTAAGCAACTCCTTGAATACCTTTATGCTTTCCTCTTGCTGTAGTTACTTACTGTGCAAAGCAAATTGTAGCTCATCTTTGTATTTTTGACTTACTTATTGTCTGCATTTTTCAAGCAGTTACTCAATCCATTAAATTCCCAAAGCATGGCCTAATTAGTTTTGTCTCCAAATGAAATTTGAAACTACCAATTTGTATAATTTTGAATACCACTTTCTATTAAACTACTATTATTCTGATTCAGATACTGAAAACGTTTACAAGTTTTCTGCCTTCTTATCAGGAAACATAATTACACACCAATTAAGATAGTAGACAAAAAACTTGGTGTTTCATATATATTGAATTATTTTTACAATGTTCCAATGAAATGCTACATCTCCTTCTTTTACTTATTTCACAGATGAGGATTTTGAAGAAGAGAAATATTAATAACATGTTTAGTGATGGCATGGGAGGTTGATGGCAGGATATCAACATTCCTAATTCTTAAGTCATGATCCAATTTAGTTAGTCTTGTGGCTCCTTCAGTGAGGTTACATCTCACCATGTCTCACCATTTTTAAGTTATTGAAAATTGTTAGAAATTTTATTTTTCAAAAAGCACTCCAAGATTTTTATCAATTTTTGAACAAAAGTATTTTGGATAGAAGGAAAATGAAAACAATGATCCCAACTTTGACAAATAGAAGATTCTCAGAAAAGGAATTTGGTTCTATTTGTAAAGTATGATGCTCTGAAGAGAAGAATTAGAGATGGACTTACTGCTGTATACATTAGTGGAAAATACTGACACCAATTAACCAATATTTTTGCAATATTGTTTAAAATAGGTTGGCACTATTGGACATTTTTTATTGAATATTTACTTTTTTATTTAGAAAATTAAATGTAATGGGATGACAGTTATTATTAATAAGAGTACATAGGTTTCAGGTAAATATTTCTATAGCATTAGAACTGTTGATGGAATAGCTTAAAATATTCCTCAAAGTAAATGCATTGAAGAACATTCAAATTTCAATTACAAGCTTCTCTTTATTCCTAACTTGTTAAAATTTCAGACACAAGCAATAGATACATGTTTTGGAAATTAAAAGATTTATTCTAACTTTATTCCTGTATTTTGAAGTCCTGAGAAGCACATAATTAAAACTGACATTTTGCTTTACACTTTGTTGAGTGGACCCAAACTAGTTTTAAAAGAGAGAAATAAAAACAACTTCACTTTCCCACTAGATTCTGAAAAACATTGTAAAATTAAATGTGGAATTGTAGTACAGCTAATGCTCGACTTACGACCACGATTGGTTCCGACAGACCTGTTGTAACACAATTTGGTCATAAATTGAGTAGGTTATATGTACAGTACTGTGAATGATGTTATAAAAATCTTTAAGTCATATTTTATCATAATTTTCTTTCATTATTGTTATATATCATAATTTTCTTTGTTCACTTTATGCCATTTGTATCATTTCTACACCATTTTGTTTTTTATTTTTACATTCGTCAGGTTTAAGTAAAACACTGCATTACCAGTGCAACTGGTTTAATATTTGCAAAGACAATTTCCTTTTGGTAGACATCTTAGGAGGGGTTTGATGAAAAATATCCAAGACACAAAACACAAATTGCTGTACCGAGTCTGGGATAACAGTTGAAATGGTGCACGCAGAGATGGTAGTGCAGCCGGAAGCTGGCCCACACTGTTATATGCCCATCTGGGCAACGCTTGTGCTGCCAGACGCGGAGCAGTTGTGGCTAGCGATTGTGGTCATAAAGTCTAATGGTCATAAGTTGCATAGGTCGTAAGTCGATCAATATTTGTAGTTTAAAATACTAAGGGATCCAAAGTAGAGGATTGGTGTGCTCATTAAATATGCATAAAAGGTGTCATTCAGTGAAATTTATTTGTAAAGAGTTGAACTTTTTATATTTAATTCAAATTTGTAATACCCAAAATCATGATAGAGAAAAAGGTAGAGATGTTGACTATGGTATAAACTTGAAATGTAATTATTTTATGATGATCTGATTAACTCTTTATAATATTACGCATGAAAATAAAAAAGCACAGCCCTGGCCGTATTGCACAATGGCCAATACCGTTATCTTGCATTTTGATTTTATGTTAATTATTTTGAAAGAATAATTATCAATACATAAAAAGTCTAAGTGGTCACAAAAGCTTCTTTGAAACTATTTGTCTCAATATTTTGATCTCAGGAAATAAATAACCAGAAAATATTTTATTAATTTAAAAATAGGTAAGTATAGCCATCCTCTTGATCTTAATAATCACTCTGGAAAAGACACTGTAACACATTAGTCTCTGTTTTTTGAGGTTAATGGTTTGCATTACAATTACCTGGGAATTCTTTGAAAAAAAAGTATAAGAAAATCATGCATAATTAATTTAGTCTTTTATTAGTATTAATTTTATTAACTTAGACATGTTTTACTAGTTTTGTGTTCAAGATTTATGTTGTTAATGTTCTATCAGAATTAATTTCATTAACTTAGGCTTGTTCTAACCTAAAAACAAAAGCCTTCAAAAGACTGACATTTTAAAGCTTGTGAATAAAAATTATTTTATGAGCCAAAAAAAAAAAATTTAGCTTAAAAATTTAATTCTTTTCTACTTTGAAATTGATGCTCTCTAGTTCCCACAATGAAGTGGATAGCCGACAGTAGCTGAATTTTTTAGCACATTTACAAGATTACACATATTTTTAGTACTTAGAGATCATAGAGATATGCACTAGAAATTTTGTGAAGTTGTACACACTTGCATTCCTATTTATTTGAAATGTTTTGACGTTTTAAGACTCAGTTATACTCCTATTCAAATATAAATACAAAAAATACTTCAATAATATGTAAATAGAAATAGTCATTTTCTTTTCTCTGTTAGCATGGTAACAAATAATTGTTGCCATAAGTTGTGCTTATGATAAAACACAAGTCCTTTATAATTATGTAGTAAGAAGTAACTTTCTAGAATCTTTTGCTTGAATTGTTTTAAGATCTTGTCTGCATCGTTGAACTTGTGTATCTGAAAAACTGAACAAGATCTTTCATATCTATTTCACCCCAAGATGTTATCAGGTGAATATTTGGATAATCTACAACTAGGTCAATTATTATTGGAGCAATTCATATGAATTCATGTACACCACTAGGGTTTATATTAATAATGGAGGCCCATTATGTGAAATGATAATTCAGTGATTTGAAGAGACTTATTTTTCTCTCTAGAGTTAGAACTTTCTCTAGCATTTCAGAATTTATAAAATGTTTCATAAAATACATTTTAATGAATATTAGATGGGGGCAAGTCATGAGAGTTGGCAGGACCCCACAAACTTTTCAGTGATATACAAGTGTTTAGTTATTTTTATGTTTCTAACTACATATGCATTATTCACCTACTAACAATACAATTATTAAGGAAGTATTTGTCTCTTTTAATAGTAGATCAGAAATAACTCATCAATTTGAGAGAAGTAAAACAAATTGGAATGCTTGTAGGCATTGAGTAGTAAATACCAGAAAACAGATAGCTGTTATTTTTTGGTGGTCTCTAGTTTTTCTATTACATAATTCAAGGCTACTTGTGGCAGACTATGAGATTCAGGAGGAGAGACAGAAGAATCTACTAAGTGGTTTTTTTTCCTTTCTTTTAAATGTTTTACAAGGTAAAATATTTTTCCCATCTCTTTAATATTAAAAATTTGTGGACATTTGATTACATCGACAGCTCTAAGTAAATTAGCTTGAAAATAGAACTTTGTAACACGTGAATGGGTTTCCTTGTTGATAAAGCAATAAGCTTCACTGATACAAATCTGAGTGTAACATATGGTCTCAGCCTTAAGCCAGGGTGTTTCATTTGAATTATCCCAGGCTTTTTCTTATAGTGCTGTGCTTCAAACATGAATCCAATTACCAGCTGCAGTCAGGCAATTGAAAGGCTGTAGGAGATATACTCTAATAGATGGGGATGGGGGGTAAAGGACTATGATTTGTGTGGTAATCAGCAAGAGAAGGTCAATTGTAATAGAATAGACTAGTTTCCAAGACAGAGCTAATGCAGACGCCTTCCACTCCATTGAGGGATGCTATCAATAGATTTGTTGTTTTCATTACCAACAACGTCACTTACTGACAAGATGAATAAAGAAAGTGCGAGAGGTCTTGTTGATGGATCAGGTGATTAAAATCTAGGATGTGGTGAGCAATTAGCAAACTATGCCCTATATGAGAACTGTGAATGGGAGGTTAAAAGAAAGGTGCTATGCAAATGTCCACCTAAAATAATAGTTTTGTGTTCTTCAAGATTTTTATTCAGACTCTAGAATTCATAATAAGAATGTGGAATAAAAATACATCTCCCCAAGATATGACATTTCTTTCTATACCCTAAATCAGTGGTCCCCAACCTTTTTTGGGCCACAGACCGGTTTAATGTCAGAAAATATTTTCACAGACTGGCCTTTAGGGTGGGACAGATAAATGTATCATGTGACCGAGACAAGTGTCAAGAGTGAGTCTTAGATGGATGTAACAGAGGGAATCTGGTCATTTTTAAAAAATAAAACATCATTTACACTTAAATATAAATAAAACAGAAATAATTTAAGTTATTTATTGTTTCTCTGTGGACCGGTACCAAATAGCCCACGGACTGGTACTGGTCCACTGCCTGGGGGTTGGGGACCACTGTCCTAAATTATTACTCTTCTTCTCTATAGATAATATAGCAATGCAAATAAACATGTGTTAATCATGCCATGTGTGTGTGTGTGTGTGTGTGCGCGCGTGTGTGTGTATTTTAACAATCCATATCCTTAAATGGATATAAAGATAGTACCCTGTAAGCGCTCGGAACAAAAAACACATTCATTTTGTGACATTTTTCCTTTAAGAATCTTGTGCCTAGTCAGTCTCTTAGATGATTCTTATTGTGAATTATAGTAAAAGAAAAACAAATGTCACTGTGAATTTAATAATGCAAAAGTCTTTACCAGAAATATCAAATATCTTTTTATAAAGATAAATTCTTAGCCGAAGAAATGACTGACCCAGGACAAATCTAATCTAAATCTCTGCATCCACTGTTTGGTGCTCGCCCATCAGACTACAATAGAGTAGAGTACTTCCTTACTCAAAGGCTCTGCCTCTTTCACTTCTGAATCAAAAAATACACAATACCTTTGCTGCAGGTAACAGGCTACTAGAAGTTCACCTTCAACTATATAAATTGTTATAGAAAATCCCAGAAAAAACTTAAAGCCTTAATAAATAAATAAATAAATAGGACTGGATTTAAAGTTTACTTGATGAAAAATAAAACAAGAAAAAAGTTTCACTCCCCTTGGGCTACATACCTTTATAGCTTTTTTAATTTATAGGAAAATTCAATTCAAAGTTGATAGGTCTAAAATACTTAAAATACAGCAAGTTTATTTAGTGAGGCTCTCTCTGATAGCAAACACTCATTACATCTAATAGTCAGTTAAAAATCAGCCATACAGTGAATTACTGTGAATGCAAAAGGAATTTGAGATGCAGTTGGTATTGAGGAGCCTTTATTGAGAAGACTGATTGCTAAAAGGAAAAAATATGCTTGTGGAAACCCTCTAAAATTTCAGTTAAATATCAGAAACCATTTAACTATTTAAAAAAACCCCACTTTGTTAATAGAGCTATCCATGGCTTTTTGGCACATTCTAAATGAAGGATGTCTTTGGTGGTAGCCCTTACAATGTGGAGCAGCCATCTGCTCACCATATCTGATTGCTGTTCATTCTGTAAGAGCTCTCCTGCTTCTAGCACTTACGGGCGATTAGCCGTTGCCTTAGAATCTTGCTGCTGCACTTGCACTGAGCAAATTAGAAGAGCAGGGAGTCCATGAAAGCTTCAAGAAGCAAAGATATGCCTTATTAGCAACTACATTTGAATTAAGCTTTAGAGCACAACAAAATACCACATTTAATCCATCCCCAAGGGGAGAAAAGATTTTTTTCAGGCTGTCAGAAGAAAAAAAATATATATCTAGTACAATCTTTTCTACTGCATCCTCTGCAAGTTAAGGAAACCAGGTTCCATGTTTTTCTGAAGCTGGACAATTTGTGGTTAGGGGGGAAAAAGTTTTTAATTGACTTTGTCAAAGGCCTTCCTCAGCAATTTATTTTTCCAGCAATTACAACTGTTTTATATTGGTTATTTGGTGAGGACAGCCCCTGACTCCAGTGGAGGATTTAATTTTTAAATATCAGGCTGCTGACGAGGCTTCTTCTGGTGCTGAAGAGACACTTTCTGGATTTCTTTGACTTCCTCAAGCAATTTTATTTCAAGTTACACATTTAGGAATATGTGTCTCTTAAACATTTTGGATAGATTATTCAGTAGACTTTTATGTTCAAAGACCTATTTTTTTCTTAACAAATGAGTAAAAGAGACAAGGCTTATATAAAATAATTCTTTCCTTCTCTTTCTGACCTATTTTGTCTTAAAGTTACACGCAGATTTTGCCAACAATGATGAGGTAAAGTAAATGAAAATGTTTTACAACAAAATTTCATATATTTCAATCAAATATGTTTTGTCCGTTATTATTTCTTACATCAAACATTTTTGATAGGTGTACTCCACTAAGGAAAGCTTTCACTTAATAAATCTCAACTAAATAATGAACTATGTGCATAATTTCTATAAGTACCTGTAAATTCAGTTTGCCAATAGAAAATAGAAAATATCGATTAAACAAATTCATTGCTTATTTAATGATAGGAGATTAATAAGTAAAAGATGTTTCCTTTGTAGAAGATATAAAATTTTTTTTTCAGATTTCCCATAGGCCATTTAATATACAACCGATACTTTTGACTCATTTTTCTTTTCCTAACTGATCAAACTGAAGAAAATATGTGACGTTTAGAAGACATTTTAACTGAAGCTCAAACATGAGCCAGAGGAGCTCGTCAACCAGAAACAGGGATTTCACAATGAGTGATCTGTTGTGTTGCTGAATGCTGACATCAGCAATGACTGCACCATTTATGACAAATCTTACTTTGTGAGTGTTACTCCCTGGTAGTTGATTCACCGATCAATAATGCCATGCACTTGAAGTCAATTGATCTGACTTCATACAAGAGTTTTCAAGTGTCACCTATTCCAAATGAAGTTTTTGCTATGGAAATGTAGAACTGGAAAATCTTACAAAATACTAATTAGTTGTGAAGAAAATATTTTACATATGGGAGTAATATATATATATATATATATAAAACTATCTTGGTATAAAATGTGTAATAAAATGTTGTACACACTTTTCAAACACTATGAGGATATTTTCCTCCTTTTTTTGTATATTTATAGAGTTTAATTATTTCTACAAAAATAAAATTTGTACTCCTTTACCTAATTTCTAATTTTGGCACATTTTATATTATGGTACTTAAAACCAAGTGGATTAATATAAAGTATCAACTGAAATCAAACAAAGCCCAGGAGGAAATTTTAAACAACTAGGCAATAACCAAATAAAATTTTCTCATGTATTGTTCTAGAAATATAGCTTGTGAGGGGAAATTACAAAACTAATAACTTTTATAATAAAGACTCTTTGGAAAAGACAGAGTAAACCCTGACTATTTATTACAAACTGCAGGAAAAGGATTAACTAGATTAAAATTCTGAAAGAGAAGGCTTATAGTTTTAAAAGGAAGTTGCCATTATGATGTTGATTCAGGGAAATGAGAAGTCAGAGGCCAAACTTTCCCGGGTAAAAGTGCAAGTCTTCAAATAACAGCATTTGGAAAGAAGTTGAAAACAGTTTTAAAGTCTAGCACATAGTATTAGGTGTATCAACACCTCCTTGGAAGGTTTCTAAATCAAGAAAAACATACTAATATTAAAACAGTTCACTCCTCAAATTACTGATCATCACATAGACTCTGAAACATATGAAAGCTGAACCTAGCTCCTTCATTTTATGTCATAAACTCAACTCTAAACAAATTATCAAGTGTTCTCTAAACATCTGATAATTTGCTAAGCACTGGGGAAGCAAGACTGTTTGAAGCCTGATTCTGATTGTTAAAGTTTTCAGTCTTAGTTATAGGGGCACAAAAAAGAAAACTGAAAAATAAAGGGTGACCTGTGGTAACTCCCAAAGAAAATTCTAGAAAGTAATACAAAGTTAGGTTAGAGTAGTCACTTCTGAAAGATCATTTTCAAGTTTGAAAAAAATATTCTGAATAATAAAATTTCTATATATTTGGCATTCTTTAATACACTATTCACTATATTTATTTATTTTTGCTCTGAATAAATTTTTGTTTAAGGTTAAGATGAAAAATTAGTCATGTGTGATGCTTGTATATTCTATAGTCACACATAAATTAATCAATAGCTAAGTAAGAACCTGCTCTCTACTTTTGATTTTCTGAATGGTAATGGCCCGTTCCGTATTTGATTCTGTACATGGTTGAACCTTTCTTCCATCAGAGGTCATCTGTGCTGCTGAAACGGAGTGTAGTTATTTATTCAGTTGTTGCATATTATTTCTTCAGGAGTTAAAAGATCTGAACAAACACAGAGTCTTACACTACATTATATTATTCTTTGTTAGTGGGATATTCAAGTCCAGAGATCAGTATTAAGCTAGTCTCTAAAATCTTCTTGTTCTACAAGAGGGACCCCAACCTACCTCTGATCAACTTATAAAAGAAGGGTTTTACCTTTGTTACTAATGAAATAAAGAGTTATATTTGCATTATTTTTCTTTATAGTCAAGTTATGACATCAGCCCTCTCAAGGAAATTGAGACAAACAGGAAGTTAGACAAAGAAAGTCAAGTTCCCATTTAAGCAGAAAGAATATACTTTGCATACTAAGGTCCTGACATTTGGCATCTAGTGTGCAGTGACTTAATACAACTAATATTCCAGCATATGACATGTCAAAGGGCTTTTTATTGAAGTTTGAAAAGTCAAAATAAAAGAGTTATTAAAACTCAAACTTTTTTAGATGTTGGTTACCTGTTCTTCCTAAGGCAATTTACCTAAGAACCCAGGAGTAAGAACAGGGGCTAAAATATCATTTCTTTGGTTTTGGAGCAGATTGTCAGAATATTCGTTGGCAAGTATAAAGCAGGATTTGGTATGTTCAACAACCTTGGGAGAAATATTTGGCAATCCTTTTTTTTTTAATTTTTATTTTTTTATTTATTCATTTTTAGAGAGGAGAGAGAGAGAGGGAGAGAGAGGAGAGAGAGACAGAGAGAGAAAATGGGGAGGAGCAGAAAGCATCAACTCCCATATGTGCCTTGACCAGGCAAGAACAGGGTTTCGATCCGGCAACCTCAGCATTCCAGGTCGACGCTTTATCCATTGTGCCACCACAGGTCAGGCCATTGGCAATCCTTTTTGTTCACCATCTATATACATCTGCTGCTTCTGCCCTGTTTTTTTTTTATGTATTTTATTATTAAGTGCTGTCTTTTGCAAATATATTCACCCATTGCATGCAAAAAAAAAATGATTACCATAATAATTCTGAAAGTGTTCTCATTACAGAAAGAAAATTCTATTTCTCAAGGGTGCAGAGCTTTACTACCTCATATATCCTTTTAAATTTTAATACAAATACATTTATTTTTCTTCCCCCCAAAACTATTAATGACAGTTCTGCGAAGCTAAGCAATATCTGCCTCTTTATACAAAGTCTTAATAATTTTCTTTTTAATTGAATTTATTGGGATGACATTGGGTAATAAAATTATATAAGTGTCAGATGCACAATTTTATCTTAATAATTTTCTTTGTTACCTTACAGCTACAGAGTAACCATAGCAACCATCTTTTTTTTTTTTTTTTTTTTCCTTTTTCATTTTTCTGAAGCTGGAAACAGGGAGAGACAGTCAGACAGACTCCCGCATGCGCCCGACCGGGATCCACCCGGCACGCCCACCAGGGGCGACGCTCTGCCCATCCTGGGCGTCGCCATGTTGCGACCAGAGCCACTCTAGCACCTGAGGCAGAGGCCACAGAGCCATCCCCAGCGCCCGGGCCATCTTTGCTCCAATGGAGCCTTGGCTGCGGGAGGGGAAGAGAGAGACAGAGAGGAAAGCGCGGCGGAGGGGTGGAGAAGCAAATGAGCGCTTCTCCTGTGTGCCCTGGCCGGGAATCGAACCCGGGTCCTCCGCACGCTAGGCCGACGCTCTACCGCTGAGCCAACCGGCCAGGGCAGCAACCATCTTAAGTAACAGAAATAGTTATTACTATGTGCATTCCATGTCTACAATGTGAAAATGGAAGAAATGCTATTAAAGTACTTTAAAAAAATATTCTCTTAGTTTTACAAATATCTTCATTTTTGACATCACTCTTGCATTCTTTATAAGTAGATCATTATTAAAATTAAAGTTAAACTTGCCTAATATTGATCCCAAATCATTCAAAAGCAATGAAGATAATATCAGATTCTCAAATAAGGTCAAATATGGTCTGGTTTTGTGGATACAGTCCTCATTTTTGAAGACTTGGGTGTTTTGAGTAGTCTTTATTTTTTAAATTGTATTTAGGATGAAGTTTTTTAAAAATACCCTTTATAGTATACTAGGAAATTAATTTTTAGCTCCAAATTTTTACCTAAGAGAGACGTCTAAGGGAAAAAAAATTAACAAAAAGGAAAAATAATTCATATATCTGCTTATTTTCTTCTTCTTTTTCAAATTTCTACCAAATATTTATTCATTTATTTATATATATATATATTTATTTATTTTTATTTCTATGCAATTTATTGTTTGGTCTTCTTAGAAGAGTATCAGACATTTAGGTCTCCAGACCTCACTCTCTTCTAGCAGTGTTAGAATGTTATGCTCCCATTATCTTAACCAAACTCTGTCAGTATCCCATCCCTTAGTTTATCTCCTATAGTTACAGTTCATAATCAGACTATTTATTTATTTATTTATTTATTTATTTATTTATTTATTTATTTATTTATTTATTGAAGGAAGCAAGGAGAGAGAGAGAGACAGGAACGTGAAGCTGTTCTTGTATGTGCCCTGACCCGGGAATCAAATCAGCAACCTCTGCACTCTGGGATGACACTCCAACTGACTGAGCTATCTGGTCAGGACTTAATTTTGTGTTTTTTTTCTTTTTTTTTTTTTTAAGACAGACAGAGAAAAAGAGAGAGGAAGGGAGAGGCAGGAGAAGGAGAAGGAAAGCACTCATCTGTCGTTCCACTCAGTCTGCACTTATTGGCTGCTTCTCGTGGGTGAGAACAAAAGACTGGGATTGAACCTGCAACCTTGTTATTTTCGGCTGACTCTCTTAACTGACTGAGCTAACTAGCCAGGTCCTCAGACTTTTTTAAAATAAAAAAAATATTGGAAACACTTTCTGATTTACAGAAAAGTTACAGAGTTAAAAAAATGCATATACCCTTCACCCATTTTCAATTTCCCTTAATATATTTTCATCTTACATTACTGTGTATATTTGTCAAAATTAAGAAAACATCAATGACATTTTTTTTTTTCAGCAGAGACAGAGTCAGAGAGAGGGACAGACAGACAGGAAGGGAGAGAGATGAGAAATATCAATTCTTTGTTCCGCAGTTCCTTAGTTGTTCATTGATTGATTTCTCATATGTGCCTTGACCGGGGGGCTACAGCAGACCGAGTAACCCCTTGCTCGAGCCAGCGACCCTGGCCCCAAGCTGGTGAACCTTGCTCAAACCAGATGAGCTTGCGCTCAAGCTGGCGACCTCTGGGTCTCGAACCTGGGTCCTCCACATCCCAGTCCGACGCTCTATCCACTGCGCCATCGCCTGGTCAGGCATCAATGACATATTATTATTGACTACACTCCAGATTTTATTCGGGTTTTACCAGTTATTATGTCCTTTTTATGTTCCAGGATCTAGCCCTGGATAGACTGGTGTTACAGGTTTGGGGAAGAATTTCACTGACGTTAAGTGTCTTTTTCACCATATCATGTCGTGTTGTACATGGTATCAACATGACTTATCCCTGTTGATGTTAGCTGATAACTTAGTTAAAGTTGTGTTTGCCAGTTTTCTTCTCTGTAAAGTTACCACTTTGCTCTTTGTGAAATGTATTCTTTGGAAGTGATTCAAACAGGCCAGCCCATATTCAAGTGAGTGAAGTTTCAATTCCACCTCCAGAAATGAGAAGTATCTACTTATATTATTTAGAATGACTTTTTCACTCATATATTTATTCCATTATTCATTTATATTAGTATGGATTCATGCTTATTGCAATCCAAGGTCTTTTGTTGCTCAAAATTTTCCTTCTTTGGCCACCAGGGGCTCTTACAGATTCTTTTTTATCTTTTCTATATGAAATGAATTTGTGAAATTTCTTTAGCTTTATTCATAAATGGTAGACATTAATATTTTCTAGAGAAAATAGGTATTTTAAAAACAGATTAGGGTCAAGTTAAGGTTTAATAAAATTATTCATAATTCTATTTAGAATTATATAATTAAAAACATGTTTACAAAAGTTTATTTTAATAATTATAATTGATCAAGAGTCTCCCTTTGGTTAGTGGAATGTACATAAAATACATGGCTCCTACTTTCAGATCTAGTTGAGAATATGATGAGATTGTTCAGGCAGTAAGTATAGATTTTTGCAACTTTTAGTGAGTTTCTGTAGCAAAGTGCATGGGAGATATTTTTTTCATAATGTCCTTGCTTCTTAGTGTAATGAAACTATTAGTCACACCATACATAAACCCATTACAAACCCTTTATGCATAAAGTAGTTATACTTAATAACAGCATTTTAAATGTTCCTATGGACATCTTTGTCCTTTTATCCTGAATAGCCTCAAGCTATAAAACTGTAAAATGGATAGTTGTCTTCAGCATCTAGTATTGCCCTCATTCCAGTGGTCAATTCTATAGTATTAGTTGACCACTCCAGTAAATTAATTCATACCCTTACATTATTGGGATAGACCCATTTTCTTCCCATGCGAACAGCATCGTCTTTCTTACCTAACCCAAAAGAATTACTGTAATGTTGAAATATTATGGCAGGTAAGAAAGAGTAGATCTCTGAAAAGCTTTGAGAGAAATATTATGAGAAAACTGCCCTTTAAATAACATCACATGCTGTGACCAGTTGGCTCAGTGGAAGAGCGTTGATCTATCATGTGGATGTCTCCAGTTCTATTTCTGATCAGGGCACACAGGAGAAGTGACCATCTGCTTCTCTGTCCTTCCCCCTCCTCTTTCACTCTCTCTATATATCTCTCTTCTTCTCCTGCAGCCATGGCTCAATTGGTTAGAGAACATCAGCCCAAGTACTGAAGATGGCTCTGTGGAGCCTTAGGTGCTAAAAATAGTGTGGTTGCCAGCATGGTGGCCCCAGATGGGCAAATCATCAACCTCAGACAGGAATTGCTGGGTGTATCCTGGTCAGGGCACATGTTAGAGTCTATTTGTCTCTCCTCCTCTCACTTTGAAAAGAAAAAATAAATAAATAAGTGTCATCACATGATACTCTTGTGTATTTTTGACATGTCCTAATACTTCTGATTTTTGAACACTTTTTCTTGGTTTCTAGATCTGTCAAATGCTACAGGCTCATTTTGTATTTTCCCTGCCTCCACCTTAGAATTTGCCATTTTTCCAGGGTCTTTGGTAACTTATATTGTAGAATGGTATCTAAAAATCAAGATTCGGATGTTGGACATATCATAGTTTGTTTTTTGTCATTAAACCCATTTCTGCTCCTTCAAAATTTTCATTTAATAAACACTACTAGCGATAACTTAATATAGAGAAAACTACCTTCTATAAGTTTTTTGTTTGCCTCAATTCACGTGTGAATTGAAATAATTGAAAATTCATATTTTTATCTCTCAGCATATTTAAAAGTCATATTTAAAAAAATAAAACATTGTCATGGCCGGTTGGCTCAGTAGTAGAGTGTCAGCCCAGTGTATGGAGGTCCGGGTTCAATTCCTGGCCAAGGAACAAGAGGAGAAGTGCACATCTGCTTCTCCACCCTTCCCCCTCTCCTTTCTCTCTATCTCTCTCTTCTCCTCCTACAGCCAAGTCTCCATTGGAGTGAAGTTGGCCCGGGTGATGAGGATGGCTCCATGGCTGCTGCCTCAGGTGCTAGAATGGCTTTGATTACAGTGGAACAATGCCCCAGAGGGGCTGAGCGTCACCCCCTGGTGGACATGCCAGGTGGATCCTGTCTGTCTGCCTCCCCCCACCTCCCTGCTTCTTGCTTAAGAAAAATACAAATAAATAAATAAATAAATAAATAAATAAATAAATAAATACATAAATAAATAAAACATTAATGGAAAGTGATATTTTAACAGTTTAGGTATTTCCAGCTGCAAGTAACAGAGTCACAAGATAAAATAAAGGCATTGCTATACTGTACAATGAGTAGTAGAGGAGTGGTTAAATTTGGCAGCTGGACAATTTAAGGTTCTGGTTGGCTTCATTTAAATCTCTTGGCTGCTTTTCATGGTTACAAAATGTCTGATGTAGATCCAAACCACATATCCTCAAATAACTATTTCTAAGGGCGAGAAGAAAGATGCATTTCTCCTTGTGAATTTTTTCCTCTTTTGTCAGAAAAGATAATCTTTTTTCAAAAGTCACTAGGAGGCTTCTCCTTACCTTCCGTATGCAGAACGGTTTTTTCACTAGACCCCAAACTATCATTGGCAAAAGGCGTTGAGATTGACACTACTGTTTCAGAAACTGATCATGACTTATTCCTGGAGTTTGGGGGGAGGGGTGGCCTTCCTTAGACCATTGCTGCCCAGCTCACATTGGAGTAAAACCAAGACTCTGTGAGCAAGAACCAAATGGCAGATGGTTGATGGTTATTATGTCAGAACACGATAACATAAACATATTTGCACAATGTAAATGTCAAAGACTCTGATTGTGAAAAAAAGTAAAATTTTTTTTTTTGATTCTTAAAATATTTCTTATCCTCTTGAGTAATGAAAAAAAATTAAATTATGACCCTGCTGGCCCTGGCTGATTGGCTCAGTGGATGGAGCGTTGGCCTGGTATGTGGACACATTTGATCCCAGGTTAGGGAACGTATAAGAGGCAACCATTTGCTTTTCTTCCCTCTGTCTCCCCCTTTTCTCTCTCTTTACCCCTCATAGCCAGTGGCTCAAGTGGGTTGAGCTTCGGGCCCGGGGTCTTGGGGACAGTTCGGTTGGTCTGAGCATCGGCCTCAGGCACTGAGGATAGCTCGGTTGACTCAAGCATCAGTTCTAAATGGAGGTTGCTGGGTGGATCCCAGGATGGATGCGTAGGGGAGTCTGTCTTTCTGTCTACCCTCCTCTCACATGATAAATAAAATAGATCTTGCAGACCTTGTTACTTCAACAGAACATGAATTTATGACTCATCCATTATTGTTCATTGGTCTAGGTACTACGGCAGGTGTGTAAATCTCTGCTGGAGATGAAACCGCACTCTTTTGAACTCAGAATGATGATGAGGCAGGAAATGTAAATAAATTAGAGGACGGATATTAATGTGGTGTTTTATTAATATAGGTCTTGAAATTAATCATAGAATGAGTACAGAAACATCTTTTTCATCTTCTCTTGAGTTCATTTGTGTGTGTATCTGTGTGTTTGTATGTTAGCAAATTATTAGTTTACAGTACTCTGGAAAATTCAACAACATTATAGGGCATGCTGACTATATTTATCTTGACATTTCAGTGCATTGTTCTGGGTTTAATTCTGCCCTTAAGAAAAATGCATGAATCATAGACCTTCTTGGAAAATCTATTATCTTTTTAAAAAATACAATAAAATGTACATTAAGAGTCAAGGACGGGAAAAGCTCTGTCAGTGCAATGAATATTAGTCTGATTAGTGAGAAATAATTGGTCATTTTAGTCAAATTCAATATGAAAAGTTACTCATGATTTCATATACATTATTTTAATTATCAATTAAGTTAATATCTTAGGATAAGATATAAAATGTAATAAAAATGGATCATATTACATTGAGTTAGTATATTTAGTTATGAAAGGAAATGTCCTTTCTTGTACTGTTTGGGTTATACCTATAGAATTTGCCTTTTGTCGTGAAAGACTGTCTTTTTCTTTATATTTTTAGATATAGCCCAGAACAAAGTTCACTTTAAAATTTTTTTCAGATATAGTTTACATTTAATATTATTTTGTATTAATTTTGTGTGCACAGTTTAGATAATCATGTACTTTACCAATTAGTCCCCCTCACATTTCCAACCTGGCATCATACCTAGTAATTACAATATTATTGACTATATTTCTTATCTTGTAATTTACAACCCAGTAACTATTTTGTAACAACTAATCTGTACTTCTCAATCTTTACACCTTTTTCTTTTTTTTTTAAATTTTTATTTATTTATTCATTTTAGAGAGGAGAGAGAGTTAGAATGAGAGAGAGATAGAGAGAGAGAGAGAGAGAGAGAGAGAGAGAGAGAGAAAGGGGGGAGGAGCAGGAAGCATCAACTCCCATACATGCCTTGACCAGGCAAGCCCAGGGTTTTGAACCGGTAACCTCAGTGTTCCAGGTCAACGCTTTATCCACTGCGCCACCACAGGTCAGGCTTTACACCTTTTTCACCCATCCACCCAACCCACCTTTCTTCTGGCAACCATCATCAGTCTTTTCTCCATATTAATAATGAGTCTGTGTCTGTTTTATTTGTTTATTTATGTTGTTCTTTAGATATCACATATAAATGAAATCACATTGTATTTGCCTTCCTCTGAATAACTTAATTCACTTTAAGTGCAGAAAACATGGAGTTAAATGGTCTAGATTCATAAACCTGAGTCTACCACTAACAAGTTGAAAGACCCTAGCTAAATTACCTATCTTGCTTTAGTTTCCTCATCAGAAAAGTATGAATAATAATAATAATAATAATAATGACATTCACTACTACCACTTATTTCTGGTTAGTAATCCTCATGATTGATTCACCATCTGCTAGAATCAGTTTCTGACACAACATAAAAGTCACAATAGCGGGTGTTAATAGTTATAATTATCTATTTGAGAATTTAAAAAATATTTTTAATAAAATTACTGTTGCAACAAAATATGTAAGAAATGCTAAAATTTAAAAAGAGAAGTACAAAAGACAAGAATTCATTTGTGTCAAAGTGAGGTGAAAGATTTCTCTGTTTTGTAGTAAATCCTTTTATTGTTAACATGTGAGGAAATTACTTTTGAACTTCAGGTTGAGGGAGAGAAGATGTTTCCTATCACTGATGACTCAAAATCCGCAGAGGACATCGCAGGTACTAGTGTGAGTAGCAGTGGAGGGACAGTGGAATGGCAGCAGTGAGCGTAGCAGCTCAAACCTAGAATCCCGGAATGCGGCTCCTGAGCAGAGCACAAGGACAAGTTCCTCGACCCTCCTCGGTCAATGACCTAGAATTCTTCTCTCAAATTACTCAAAACCCAAGAACAGTATACTCAAATGTTGGGTGTTTGAGGGTCACAGTGGTAGTAATGTCTAATACTTGAGCTTTTATTGTTTTGAGCTCTCTAGTCATTAATCAAATTTTAAATTAATAAAAGAACACATTGGTGGTATTTATTTAAAAAATATACCATCTGAAATGAAATCCTGATATGGAGGAAATACTGAAGAGAGAGTTAAATGACTCTCTCCTACTCTCAGAAGATGATTCATTGATATTTCTAAAAGGAAAAAAATAATTTATAATTTTTTATAAGATGAAAGTGTAAGGTTCTCAGCTATAAAGATTTTCCCATTTAAAAGTTTGGTATTTTATTCATTAGTTACATTTAAATATGTATGGGTATATATGTATATATGGTAGAAACATTTCTTTTTTTTTTTTTTTTTTTCATTTTTCTGAAGCTGGAAACGGGGAGAGACAGTCAGACAGACTCCCGCATGCGCCCGACCGGGATCCACCCGGCACGCCCACCATGGGGCGACGCTCTGCCCACCAGGGGGCGATGCTCTGCCCATCCTGGGCGTCGCCATATTGCGACCAGAGCCACTCTAGCGCCTGGGGCAGAGGCCACAGAGCCATCCCCAGCGCCCGGGCCATCTTTGCTCCAATGGAGTCTTGGCTGCAGGAGGGGAAGAGAGAGACAGAGAGGAAAGTGCGGCGGAGGGGTGGAGAAGCAAATGGGCGCTTCTCCTGTGTGCCCTGGCCGGGAATCGAACCTGGGTCCTCCGCACGCTAGGCCGACGCTCTACCGCTGAGCCAACCGGCCAGGGCCCCTAGAAACATTTCTTTATCACAGCTGTATTCATAATAGTCCCAGACTAGAACAGTACAAGTATTCATCAACAGGTAAATACACAAGTAAACTGTAGAATATTTATACATTTAAATATATTTTAAAAGAAAAAACATTGCTACACATACTAATTTTGTAAGCAAGGCAAAATTTCATAAATACTTTGTTAGATGAAAGAAACCAGACACAAAAGAGTTTATGGTAGCTGATTCCATCTATTTGAAGTTTATTAAACTAAAGGAAAACTATTCTTTAAAGATATAAGAATAGAGGCTACCTCAGTGGGGAATGACAGTGGGTACAGACTAAGAAGGAACACTGGGCAATCTCAAGGAAGTATGGAGCCGTTCTAGATCTTAATATGCATCGTGGTCACATAAGTGCATGCATATATGCATATGTTAAAAAATCATCAAGCTGTATATGTAAAATTAAGGCTGTTTCTAAATTTTACTAAATGATGTGTGTACTTTAATAGTTTTTGAGAATTTTCCTGAGTGGTTTTAAAGTGCAACGAGACAGGAAAATGATAGGGTACCAGAGATCATTCACAGACCTTAAGAGATCAGCTCAGAATAGACTCATAGATAAAATACAGGATTCTTACTTCAAAGTTCAGGTGAGAAAAAAATTCAGTATAATTATGTCTGTCCCCCTGCCCCCACTAAAAAAAAAAATTTTTGTCCTTTTTCAAAATTCAAATTTCCCTATATTTTTATTTGCTGAGTATGATAAGCTTGGCCTGCAATGAAGCCTGGGGTCAAGATATCCTACCCTGGATATGTATCAGTTTCACTTCTACTGACATTGCCAGACAAATCCACATGGAGTGATTTCTCGGGGGCCAAATAAAAATTTTCTTGCTAATATGAAGCAGGAAGAAAACTTTCCTTTTGTGGAGTTTAACTCATTAGTTCTCGATATTTCATATTGTAGAACTGAGGAGGAGCAAAACCTCCGCATAGAGAAAAATGTCTTCACAATGAAGAGCTGAAATACTATACTAACCATTCAAGCACAAACCATGGGTGTTAGTGTCATCTTTAAGCCCTGTGGGAAGACTGGGAAGTACCAACAGATGGCCACACTTTTTTTTTTCAAGATTAATCTTGCCTTTCTGGCATCAGGCTCCTACTTCAGATTTGCCAGGAACGGTCAGCATGTCGTGTGTTAATTGCTGGCAAGGGCTCCTCAATGACTTTATACAGCAGCTCACAGTGGGCTCTTGATTAAGGAGAGTGTGCAGCTCCCAGCAACAGCAGGACTGCCTTCAACAAAGTCGCGAGACACTGCACCTTTAATATTACTTGCTTGGTAGGTGGGAAACAGGAGTTATTTTTGGCTCTGTGCCTGTGACTATAAAGTTTACATTGAGTGGCTTTTAAGCGGCCACTTCTCCCTCAAGCAGAGCAAATTAAAGGGAGCAGTGGATAGCTAATGGGATGTTAGTATGAGCAAAGTCCAGTCATCTCTGTCAGTTTCAGGGGTGAGCAAGGGGAAGAGATATGCACACTACTGGACAACAATGTGGCATCATCCATTTCTCAGCAGGAGTAATTTGAAATCAGGTGTTGACAGATGGTGGTCTCCCAGGATAGCATTAGGCATTTTTCAAAAGTGGAGATTAACAGGTTGTTTCAAGATATTCACGTCTTTAGCATTTTATGAATGAGAATTTGTGAAAAAAATTTAAAGAGAACTATGCAATATATCTTCTTAAAGAGATAGGTGAATGGCAAAATGGTTGATCTACAGAATGTCTATCTATAGTTTTTTTTTTTTTTAAAAAAAGATAGCTACTAAAAATAATAACAGAAAGTTTCTAAGAAAAAGCCAATGTCAATGTATACAGAAGCAAATTAAAAGGTTGTATTGTGCTTTGAATTAACCTAACTAAAGTGACTGTAAGCGTATAAAAAAGTTGAACATGTATTGCACAATAAAAGACATTTCTAAATCAAAAACAAAAACCTAGAATAAAGAAGTAGGAATGTCCAGGGCCCTGAAGGCATTCAGTTTTTAAAGAAATTCATTAACTTTTATCTGAATATAAAATTTTAGTGTAGTTATAATAGGACATTTGGGAAAGACGAGTAAAATATGGTGGAAAATTATATATCATTAAAATTAATTTGTTTATAACTGACTGCCTGTTGTAAATTTCCTCCAAATTGAATTTGTTTATATCAGTTTATATTGACATTTTTAATTTATTCTATATTATGTGATTCACTAACATTTTAAACAAAATAATTCAAAATATTTAAATCACTATATCAAAATCTGATAGTGCTTATAAAGCTGTAGTGAAAGTCCCTTTCCACTGTTCTGATCTTCAGCAGCCAATGAGAAGAGTCATCCCACCACTGTAGGAAAGTATTTCATGTAGAAGCCTAGTATTTGCCACTCTGTCAACAGGTGTCATCTATTAACCATCCACTCAAAACAGAACCAGAGTGATTTCTTTAAATATTCTTTCTTTATTCACCACATTCAATTTTCACTAAATAGAGGTGCTTCTCTTCTCTAAACAGTTCTTGTATATGATACTACCTTAGTACTGGCCTTGGCAACCTTACCTGAAATTGCTGTATAAACACTTTTTCTGTCTATAAGCTCCAATTCCTTCAGCCTCCACACACACATACATACACACACACACACACACACACACACATGGAGTTCTTTTTCCTTAATATACAATTCTTAATGTGTAAGCCTTTTCTTAAAACTCATCCATAGTTCTCCACATTGCCAATAACACGATCCTTGAAGATCTATCTGTCCTGTCTCACTTTCGGCCTCTTTTTCCTTTACTGAGGGCTCCCTGGAGTTGTATGCCTTTGTGATTCCTCTTCTGTTGTCCCTTCTGTTTGCAATGTTCCTTCACTCTGAGCTCACTTGTTTTAACTCATGCTTCAAACCCCAAATTAAGTGTTACCTTGGTGCAAAACTTTTATAATTTTCTAAGTTCTAATTCATCAACTACAATAACCATGACTATAACCATCAGAAAGATATAAATTTGAAAGACATTTTGAGATTTAATAGTGCGTAAAAATGACAAAATATTGAAA
The DNA here is from genome assembly GCF_036850995.1 of Saccopteryx leptura. NCBI lineage: Eukaryota > Metazoa > Chordata > Mammalia > Chiroptera > Emballonuridae > Saccopteryx > Saccopteryx leptura. The sequence goes on from NC_089510.1 coordinate 22,727,769, forward strand.
AAAAATTTAAAGATCTTTTTATAACACTAGAAATAGAAAGGTAATTTACATAGAATTAGATATTTCAAAGTGTAACAGGGTACTGTTATTTTAGCTAGCTATCATTTCTGGCAGTAAGGTATACTGTATCCCTGAACCAATGTTGGCATTGAAAGCAGCTAAATATTCTAGATACAACATTTTGGAAAAGTCAGTTTTTATGCACCCATAAGCAACATGGATATCTATATGGAAAATAATAAAATTAAATTTATAGCTCATACAATATATATAAATCTAAATAGACTATAGATCTAAATGTGAAAAGCTCAACTTTAACCCTTTTATAAGAACATATTAAAGGACATTTTTGTACTTAGGCAAGAAAACAATTTCTTAAATAAATCCAAAGAACGAACAGAAAAATTATAATGAATTTGAGAACATTAAAACCACAGCTTTTTATCTCTCAAACGATATGCATTAATGTAGAAATGACAAGCAAAGCCTGAGAGGAGATTACATATATGGTTAGTCATAAAAGTAAAAATTTAGTACCTGGAACAGAAAAATGAGCACATTAGGGAAAAAAAGAAATTAATCCAGAAACATAATTGACAAAACAATATACAAAATAAGAATTAAGAAACAAATTTATCAATATCTTCAAGATATGGTATTGAGTGAACTAAAAGTTGTAGAAGAAATTATACATTATAATAGTACTCATATATTTAAATTGTGGAGTAGGCTAAATAATACCATATTTTATATTATCATTATACTATAATATATATTATTTGGAACACAGGTAAATGTAATATGAAGACATTTTTGGGAATGGGCCAAAAATAAATTTTCAGGGTAGTATCAATGGAGACCTGTATTTTTGTAATGGTTTTGGTTAAGCTAGTTTACAGAAGAATGAATGCTTTATTATTCTTATATCACTTTTTGTATTTCTGAACTATTTAACCATAAAAATCAAATCATGTGTATTTTGTTGAGACGACAATTAGTGAAGCTGTCATCCACTTGATTGATTATTAACAATAAAACATCGTTTGTAAGAGATTTCACTGAATTTTTGTTTACTTTCTAATGTTGGTTCTATCTTCATGAATTAATTCAAATATGCTCAAAATATTTTCCTTTTCACTTTTCTAAAAGACAATTTGCTGATGTGCTCCTTGCAAAGCAATTTGCTGAAAGAAGCAATTTAATTTATTTCCATTTATATTTCTTCAGTAATGACTAAGCCCCGCATGAAGGACTTTAAGAGATACAAGGAGAATGTCAGTCACAGACTGATTAGCATGAACTTCTTCGAGTGATGTATACTCTTTGACAACCATGGTAGGAACTTATTCTTCCAAGAGTAACTGGAGGACAGGCACCTATAGATGTCATCTGCCACCTTTAATTTATTAACTGACTTACAACCTGCTTTCACAGACATTTGTTTTATTTCTTAACCTTGACCTTATTTTTTGCAGCTTGATATTGTTACTGCAACAAATTGCCCTTCCTCACTCCTCACTCCAAGTAAAAGAATCAATAAAAGCGGGGGGGGGGGGTTGTTTGTTTGTTTGTTTTAGTGTTGAACAGAAAACATGAGAAATGCTGAGAGCATTGATTGACACTTCAGAGGACTTAGGTCACAAAGGGCCTCATTTGTGTAAAAATTAAGACTATTGTTCATGTCCATTAATTACTCCCCCATATTTGAATGTCACATGATCTTTTAGCAAAATAAATGACATCTTTATAGTGCTTCGATCATCCTGGGTTGTATTAAAAACCTGATTACAACACAACAGCATGGAATATTTATTTTTAATTAGCTATTGAGTAAAATTACAAAAACGGTTCAAGTTATTTATGCCCCACTCCAGTGGTTGGCAAACATTTTTATAAAAGCTTCCCCAAAAATAAATATTTTGGGGACCAAGTGTTAAAATAGAAGACAGACTATGGACACTTATGTAGTCTTTTATAATGCAACCATTTGCAAATATAAAAACTATTGTTATCTTGTGTGTCATAAAAAAAATAGGTGATGAGACAAATGTGTGTATTTAGAAGACATGGTTTCTGCTGTACTTCAAGTTAAACTTTCATTTTTTAATACAAATAGGTTCCTCCAGTGTAGTCTTTGGAAAGCAAACTGTGCAGCCATGTGTGGTGGGAACACGTGTCTCCTGGCTTCTCAGCTTGTCCATCCTGGGGTCCTGCTGACCCTGACACAGCCCCAGTGCCTCCACCCAGCCCTGCCTGCTTCCAGCTCAGCCTCCTTATGTTCATCCTGGCTTTTCTCTCAGCTTCGGGCCACAGCCATGCAGGCAGGATAAAAGTGACTCATATTTTGGAAACACGGAATTAATAGCATGTGACTAAGTTTTAATATCAAAATGCTGAAAATGTGAAATGGTGAACTAAAAAGGCAGTTAGTGATGTTCATCTGGGCGACAAACACACTGGCTGGTTGACTCTGGGATTCTCGGGTGCTGCTGAAGCACCGTGATATGGTGTGACATAATACACAGCATATTACATACTTAATATATGAATTTATATTGCAACGCTGATAAAAATTTATAATGAGATGCAGTCGGGCCTATTCCATAAAATGTAATTGAAATTGTTATGTTTATCGTTTTCAAGTTAGAAATTAAAACAGATTTCATGAGAATATGTTTCCTCTGGTAAACTCACAAAATCTTTGAAGGCTTCCAAATCACATTTTGAAAAACAATATAATGTATACTCTTTTAGCTAAATACACGATCTCTCCATTCCTACAAAACATGCTTTTTTTTTTTTTTTTTTTTTTTTTTTTTGTATTTTTCTGAAGCTGGAAACGGGGATCGACAGTCAGACAGACTCCTGCATGCGCCCGACCAGGATCTACGGGGCACGCCCACCAGAGGCGACGCTCTGCCCACCAGGGGGCGATGCTCTGCCCCTCCGTGGGGTCGCTCTGCCATGACCAGAGCCACTCTAGCGCCTGGGGCAGAGGCCAAGGAGCCATCCCCAGCGCCCGGGCCATCTTTGCTCCAATGGAGCCTTGGCTGCGGGAGGGGAAGAGAGAGACAGAGAGGAAGGAGGGGGGGGTGGAGAAGCAAATGGGCGCTTCTCCTATGTGCCCTGGCCGGGAATCAAACCCGGGTCCCCCGCACACCAGGCCGACGCTCTACCGCTGAGCCAACCGGCCAGGGCCAAAACATGCTTTTTTGGTCATTTCTTATTCCTTAGTGGATTGGAACAGTGTTTAACAGCCCTAGGTCATTAAAATGTGCAAAGAAATACATTTTTCTCCCATTTGTATGTTAAGAGTTTATAAAATATTGGGCAAAGTCCAATTAGATAGCAAACGTCTTACACACTCCACAGGAGAAAGAAGCAAGATCATAAGACTAGAGATCAGTAGTTTTGTGTGTGTGTGTGTGTGTGTGTGTGTGTGTGTGTGTGTGTGTGTGTGTGTGTGACAGAGAGAGAGACAGAAAGAGAGAGCAGGATAGACAGGAAGGGAGAGAGATGAGAAGCATTATTTCTTCATTGCAGCTCCTTAGTCTCCTTAGTTGTTCATTGATTGCTCTCTCATATGTGCTTTGACTGGGGTGTGGGGGTTACAGCAGAGCAAGTGATTCCTTGCTCAAGCCAGAACCTTGGGCTCAAGCCAGCGGCCTTAGGCTTCAAGCCAGCAACCCTGAACTCAAGCCAGATGAGCCCGTGCTCAGGCCGGCGACCTAGGGGTTTCAAACCTGGGTCCTCAGCATCCCAGTCAACTCTCTGTTCACTGCGTCACCACCAGGTCAGGTGAGAGATCTGTAATTCTAAGAGATTGAATGTGAAGGTATTGCTGAGAAAAATTATTGGAAAAAGTATCTAGCTAGCTTGCTAGATAGATTTAACTACATTTAATTACCAAGTGTAACACTGGGTGATTTAGAAACAGTGAGAGGGCAATAGAGAAATATATAAAAGACAGTTCAAAGAATATAAAATTCTAATGATTGGTGTTTATGAAAAATACTTAATTTCATTAATAAAAAAGAAAATACAAATTAAAACAACAATGAAATATCATTTTCTGTCCAGAATATTGGAACAATTAATAGCATCTTGGGTTGGCAAATATGTGAAGATATGAGTACTTTCATTTCTTTTTAGACTTATAAATTACTGAATTTTGAAGGAAGTTAATCTGCTAGTTTTTAATTTTAACAATTATGCTTTTTAATAACATAGAATTCCTTTGGTATCAAGAGAAAGACTATTTAAATTGGGTAAACTCTTAAAGGACTTTTTTTTTTCATTTAGACAATTAAATTTTACAGGGTGACATTGGTCAACCAGAGCACATATATTTAGAGAAAACATCTCCACATCATTTGGACAGTTGATCATGCTGCATACCCATCACCCAAAGTCAAATTGTCCTCTGTCACCCTATATTTTGTTTCTCTTTAAGCCCCTCCTCATCTGCTATCCTCTTCCTGCTCTTCCATTCCCTCCCTCCCATAACAACTGACTTTTATCAATGCCCATGAGTCTCAATTTTGTGTCCCACCTATGTATAGAATAATACAGTTCTGAACTTTTTCTGATTTACTTATTTCACTCAATATAATGTTATCAAGGTCCATCCATGTTGTCATAAATGGTACTATGTCATCATTTCTTAGAACTGAGTGTAGTATTCCATTGTATATATGTACCACATATTCTTTATCTAATCCTCTATTGAAGGGCATTTCAGCTTTTTCTATGTCGTGGCCACCGTGAACAATGCTTGGATAAACATGGGTATGCATGTGTCTTTATGTACCTATGTTTTTAAGTTTTGGGGTATATATTAAGTAGAGAGATTTCTGGGTTATATGGTAGTTCTATTCTTAATTTTTTGAGGAGCTGCCATACTTTCTTTCATAATGTTTGTACTAATTTACATTCCCACCAACAGTGAAAGAACAATTTTTTTTTTTTAATTTTTTTTATTTTTATTTATTCATTTTAGAGAGGAGAGAGAGAGAGACAGAGAGAGAGGAGAGAGAGAGACGGGGGAGGAGCTGGAAGCATCAACTCCCATATGTGCCTTGACCAGGCAAGCCCAGGGTTTCGAACCGGCGACCTCAGCATTTCCAGGTCGACGCTCTATCCACTGCACCACCACAGGTCAGGCGAAAGAACAATTTTTGACTACTGAAATGAACAGTCTAGGATTTCAGATTCAGCCTGATATGGAATTCAAACAATGCCAATAGTGATCAATTTCACTCTCTTTCTCTGTCTCTTATTTTTATCTTCATCTTGTATATTGATTTAGTTCCCAGAATTTGTAATATCTCTGGAAACTTCATGTGTATAAGAAAAAGTGTCAGCATTTGGTACCGGAAGTCTCAGTAAAAGTCTCATAAAATCTCATTACCCTGATGAATTTCTATGACCATATTTTAACAACCCTCTGAGACTAGGTCAATAATGATATCTGGTCAGAAATTTCTGAATGTATGGAACATTTGAATCTGAGTAAATCAACTCCCCCAGAACCACATGAACTCAGCAAAAAATATTTCCTCAGAAATAATCTAAGTTATAGTTATTAAAGGTTGAATGACAATCTTCTAAAAACAGTTTGTCACAATACTACTTTTGTGTACACAACTATACTTTGACTATTTGCCAGTATTAAATACCAATGTTTAAAAACAGAAACATTTGTTGAGGTTTATTTAAAATACAAAACAAAACAAAACACCAAACCCAGACCATTGAGAAGAATATGATTGACTACATTTTGGTACATAACTAGTACTGAATATGATATCGCCATGTAAAGAATTATGAAAGCCTTTCAAAGAAATATTGAGAAAAAGTAAAATACAGATTATGTAAAAAGTTTGATTTATTTTTCCCAAAAAAAGAAAATAACAATATAGAAGTAAATATATCATATATGGGAGAGATGAAAAAAATATATTATAGATTCATCTTTTTATTTCTTTAAAATGTTTGAGAGCAAATGACAACCTATGCTAAGTTGACTTATGAATCTGAAATGCATAGAGTTTAAGGTACAGTTTGTTTCAAATATAAAATCTACAGGGCATGATTTACATATCTCCCTGTACTAGTCAGGGTTCTCCAGAGCAACAGAACCAATAGAGGATCTATCTCTCTTTGTTCAGTCTTTGCTCTGATTCAAATACTAACTTTTTCATGAAACACCCTCACAGACATTCTCATAAACTATGTTTTGCCAGCCGTCTGAGCATCCCTGACTACATATATATATATTTGCATTTCTCTGAAGCTGGAAACGGGGAGAGACAGTCAGACAGACTCCCGCATGCACCCGACCGGGATCCACCCGGCACGCCCACCAGGGGGCGACGCTCTGCCCCTCCTGGGCGTTGCTCTGTCGCGACCAGAGCCACTCCAGCGCCTGGGGCAGAGGCCAACGAGCCATCCCCAGCGCCCGGGCCATCCTTGCTCCAATGGAGCCTTGGCTGCGGGAGGGGAAGAGAGAGACAGAGAGGAAGGAGAGGGGGAGGGGTGGAGAAGCAGATGGGCGCTTCTCCTGTGTGCCCTGGCAGGGAATCAAACCCGGGACTTCTGCACGCCAGGCCGACGCTCTACCACTGAGCCAACCGGCCAGGACTATACTGACTATATTTTAAGCCAGATAGAGCAACTTCAGTATTCATATGGTGGATAATTTCCATCTTGTACATAAAAGGGAAAGAGTGTGTTATTTTTAATTTAGATATTTAAATGTATATTTTAAATTTCTTTAAATATGAAATTAGTGTAATTTAATTTAAAATTTAAAATGCATATTTAAAATTATTTCATTAAGCAAATATTATTTAAAATAATATGAATAATTTTTTAAAAGTAGAATTACAATTAGAATTAAAGAAAGGTTGTCTCAAATTATAGAAACTGGAAATATTCATAATTTTATGTGCAGTAAGAACCTTGTGGTTGATTGGCTTGCTATTGAAGCAACACAGTGATTAGCGATTAAGAGTGTTTTATTTAGAAAGGACTTGATCTTTGCCTTTGCATGTACTAGTAACAGGATTAAATAAGTCAGTTTTCATATCTATAAATAGAGTGTGCCAGTTATCGATGTATTGCCTCTTTGCTCTGAATATCCCCTTCTTTGCTCAGCTTCCTGGTTCTGGAGCTGGCCCCTGTAAACATTCCTCTTTTTGCACAGAACAAGCACTGCTAGGCTCTGCCAAGAGGAGGCGCTGGAGGGACACAACAAGGCCCAGCAAAAGAGGTGCTCCTCTTCCTGGTTCCGCTGTGCTGTGCAACTTGTTCTTGTGTTACAGCTACCTGTACTATATGCACGACAAGGACACATAGTTTGCCAGCACCACAAGGTGTAGCTAGCTTTCTGCTTACCAGCTGCTGCTCCCTAGGAACCTAGCAGTCAGTGTCCTGGACACCAGGTCTGGCCTACCTGCTGCGGACCACACTGCAGGGAAGTCTCCGCTGTCCGAGGGACTGCAGCCTCCCCTACTTCAGTGATGTCCGAATCTCGGTCTTTGGGGGAGCTTTCTTTACATTTGCTCTTTCAAAGTAGTAACTGCTCTCTCCCTGCCTTTGCTACTCCTATATTATTGTATTATTGGGAGTTTTCTCTTACCTCTGTCATAATTAACTATGTCTTATAAATTAATAATTTTTTATACTCAATTTTTTTAAAAAACAAATCCTAATAATCCTTTGGACTCCTGACTAGATCCTGACTGATACAATGAAATAATAAAAATCTCTCTCTTTGAGGAGCTGTTGAGAGGTTTAAATTAAAAAAAATATAAAGTACTCAATAAATATTAGTTATAATGATTATGGAATGATTATAATAGTGATATTTAGTAAATTCTAAACAATAAAAGTTTATTTTGAGTAATAGACAACTTCTTTTATTTATAGTTATCTTTTTCTTCTTTCCTGACTGCCTGCATGTGATAGTATGAGAAAATGTTTAAAACATGTAGTTATCTAACCACTTACACTTCTGACAGAACCAGACAGGGGTTATATTTTTAATGGCAAAATTTCACAGAAAACCAATAAGATGCCACTACACACCTATAAAATAGCCAAAATTCTAAACAGTGATAGTACCAACTGCTGGCAAATATATGAGTAACAAGGACACTCATATATTGCTGATAAGAATACAAAATCACACATGTCCTTTGGAAGATAGTTTGACGATTTCTTACCAAACTAAACATTCTCTTACCATATGACCCAGGAATTGTGCTCTTTGGTATTTACCCCAAATAACGGAACACTATACACAGAAAGTCCTGCACACTTATGTTTATAAATAGTAGCTCTATTTGCAGTTGTCAAGCTGGGAAACAACCAACTTACCCTTCAGTAGGCAAGTGAGTCAAGTCTAGTATATCCAGATAATAGAACACTCAGTTCTTAAAAACAAAAGGTCCTATGAAAAGACAGGGAAGAATAAACATACATTAGGAAGTGAAAGGAGGCAGTCTGAAAAGGCTGCGTGCTATATGATTCCAACTAGATGACATTCTGGAAAAGGCAAAAGTGAGAGACAGTAACAAGATGAATGGCTGCCAGGGATTGGGGTTGAGGAACAAACAGGTGGAGCATAAAGGATTTTTAGGGCAGTGACACTATTCTGTATGGTACTATAATAATGGACATAATCACTATATATATATAGTGCAGTGACACTATTCTGTATGGTACTATAATAATGGACATAATCACTATATATATATTAGTCCAAACACACAGAATGCACACATGAAGAGAAAACCCTGATGCAAACTATGAATTTTGAATGATTATGTGTCAATGTAGATTCATCTATTATAACAAAGGCACCACTCGGATGGGATGTTGGTCTTGCAGAAGGTTATGTACGTGTTGGGGCAGGGTGGTTATATAAAATTTCTGTATCATTTGCTTTAGTATTGCTGTAACTTTAAACTGCTCTAAAAATAAAGTCTATTAAAAAATGACATACAGCTTATCTACATTTTCATTTGCTTTTGACTAGATAATTACCTAATATATTATTAACAAATAATTTTTGTTTGTTTGTTTTTGTTTGTTTTAGAAACATCTTCCAAGTATGTAATGTTTTGTTTTTTTTTTACCATAGGAAAATATTCATTTAAAAATAGCCTTTATTTTTAAGCCAAATTGAAGAAAAGTAAGAGAAGTGAAGGATGTTAAGAAATTAAAAAAAATTATTCTGGCTTTTTAAAATAGCTAAATGGAATTATCTAACAGTGTTATAATTAATTTTCCACTTACTGTTTTGTATAAACCCAATAGCAATATATTAGTTATAACACAAAATGCTAACTGTGTTTTGACTTATTTGGAGCAGAATGTCATATTCAGAATGCTATTTCAGGAATGCAGAGGGTTTTTTTTTCTTTTTTTTTCTAAAGAAATAATATATTTCATTTAATTTTTATGTCGTGTGCCTATACATATAATTATTAATAGAAGAAATTTAATCAGCTATAAATACCATCACCAAGAAGCCTGGAAACTTGGCTACTGGTAATTGGATTTGCATTTCAACTGCAAATTGTTCACTTTGTGAAGGTTTTATTCACAGACATTCTTAATACATTTCAAAACAACATTTGAACTTCAATTTATTTTAATGATGCATACATTTTTTTTTGGATAGAAAAATAGAAAACTGGTGGAAAAGAACAGAAGTTATGCTTATTGTGGGTCACCCAAGCATATCTCAAAAACAATAAACTCACATGAGTAATTGAACTTTATTAAGAAGAACTAGGGCCAGAGATGAAAGGTGGAGAAATTGTAATCGATAGAATCAAGATAAAAACCTATTTGCCTAAGTTATTCGACAGAAAATAGATTGCACACACAAATAAATAGTATACCATTTTTTTTTTTCTTTTTCTGAAGCAAGAAACGGGGAGAGACAGTCAGACAGACTCCCGCATGCGCCCCACCGGGATCCACCCGGCACGCCCACCAGGGGGCGACGCTCTGCCCACCAGGAGGCGATGCTCTGACCCTCTGGGGCATCGCTCTGTTGAGACCAGAGCCACTCTAGTGCCTGGGGCAGAGACCGAGGAGCCATCCCCAGTGCCCAGGCCATCTTTGCTCCAATGGAGCCTCGGCTGCGGGAAGGGAAGAGAGAGACAGAAAGGAAGGAGAGGGGGAGGGGTGGAGAAGCAGATGGGCGCCTCTCCTGTGTGCCCTGGCCGGGAATCGAACCCAGGACTTCTGCACGCCAGGCTGACGCTCTACCACTGAGCCAACCGGCTAGGGCCTAGTATACCATTTTAAGGAAAGCTTATGGGAAATTATTTACAAAGATATGGACAGGACACATGGAAATCACAAAGAGTAATGTCACATCCAATGGGCTGTTATCAGCAGATCTATTCCCACTTCTAAGTCAGGGAAAGATGGGTGTGGGAGGTTACCAGGTACAGGAACCCAGAATGAGAGAATAGTGTAGCAGCTTCTGAGAGAAAACATTGACCTTTAGTTAGGGTGACCCTGCAGAAATTGATCTAGGGGAGTAAACTCAATGTCTTCATCCTCCTCTCAGCCTCTGATCACTTGTAGAATCAATAGGAAGCAGCAGGTTGAAGGGAAACTATTGATGCGCTTTGACAAAGTCAGCCTCCTGGGATGAATAGCAGGGTGGAGAATGGTCCGTAGTAAATTTTAAGGAACAGACAGAAGATAGTTAGCAAACTTTTTAACATAAAATAAAACTTAAGTGCCACATAAAAATGAAGAACTCCGAAGAGTATAAAGGGTAAATGAAAATAAATAAAAGTTAATTTATAAATACATTTCTTAACACTTAATACTTGACAACCTTACTTTAAAGCCAATCAATATATATTATATATAGTATATAAAAAATTAAAAAGAGAAAGAGAAGATAAAATAAGAAAAAACAAGTTTGTTGAATATATAAAAGAAAATTGCAAACATTTCTCTGTTTGAAAAATCAAGAGACGTTATAAATTTATACACATACCTGTCTAACAATTAACAGATATGCTTGAAATGTTTAGTGTTGGTCCTTTCCTTAATTTTCAAAACATTTTATATATAAAAAAGCATGTGATACACAACAAAATGCTCTCTTGGTACCATGAGAAAACGTTTTTTGTTTTTTGTTTTTTTTAAATTAAGTCGTAGTAATTATGTGTTTAGAAATGTGTATTTTGAAGATTTTGTAATGTGAAGTGCATGTTTCACTATTAGTGCATACTTGAAGTTGAAAAAATTAGTCATGCTGTACAAATGTCATCAATGTTCATCATCTTCCTTGTTAAAAATGCTCTGTATCATTTTATTTTTAAAAAAATTCTGTTATAAATCACAAACTCTCTGAAAGAAGATATAATCAAAAACCAATGCTGTTTCATTTTGGTATTTTGTGTTTTGGATTTCTTATAATGATTTGGAATACAGTGGTATTCCTTTTAAAAAATGTTTAGATTGAACCAATGTTAACATATCTAAGTAAGAGGCAATAGCTCAGAGGCAGACACAAGGCCACTAGGGATAAAAAAATAAACCAAAAAAAAAAAAACCAAAAAACCTTTCGGCAATAAAATCATAAAGTGTAAAAGGACTTTTCAGATAACTGAGAGTTAATGGCCTTTCTGTTTACTCACTGCAGACCCAGCAGAGGAGAATCAAAGGGAAGCCTCTAGAGGCACTGTTGGATTCTATAAAGCCATTGAAAGTTACAGATTTACACAAGGGATTCTGCAGAAGAGTGTTGACAAAGTAGATTTCTCAGCATGTTCTGGCATGATAAGGGTTTTAAGGCAGATGGATATAATGTGAATATAATTAAACCTTTTCCAGATAATGGTATTACAATACTATGTTCTCTAAGGATAGGCAGAACTGCCGCTCTGAGTACATTGTATCCATTTATACCTAGGTGTTCTATTCCATGCCAGGGTTTCATTAGGAATAATTTCCATGCATATTGTTCCCAAAACCTCAAATTATTGTTCTAACATCACCAGTGCTTTAAAATAAAGATCCGCAGTGTTGAATAGAAAAGAATGAGAGTCAAAAAATAGAAGAGACTGGAGCAAAATAAAGGACAGGGGAATTCTTCAATAAGATTTTTATATATACATTTTTATTACACATTTTTTGTCTGTGAATTTTTAAAGTATCAGTGTCCTTGAAGTCTTATGTGACAGCTGAAAAAACTAGGACTTTAAATACTGACGGAATTAAAAAAAAAACACTTAATTTTGCTTTGGTTCAGAGTGATCTTTGCACTATTGCCATTTCGTATGTTTATGAACTTTCTCATTTGCTTACCTGGTTTACCTAGTTAGCTTTTCTTCTGTTTCCTTTTCTGTTTTGCTAAAAAAAGAGAGAGAGAGAGAGATTTGGCCAACTTCCTTTTTCACATTTCAAATTATTTAAAATACTAAATAAATATCTTTATTTAAAATTTTCCATGATATAAATAAAATTAATTTGAGTATATTGTTATCTTCCTTATCAAAGACATAAGAAATAAAACAAAAATATTTTAGATTGATTTAAAGTTGAGAGATATTTGTTCTTATCTGAAGTAGAGCTCTCATATTGAGTAAAAAAGAAACTTTATTAGTTCTTAACGGAAAATGAACAACATCTCAGAATAAAGAGAGAAGCTTCTTTAGGGGGGAGAACAATATTTTTTTATATTTTAAAATAATAAACTTGCCTGACCTGTGGTGGCGCAGTGGATAAAGCATCGACCTGGAAATGCTGAGGTCGCTGGTTCAAAACCCTGGGCTTGCCTGGTCAAGGCACATATGGGAGTTGATGCTTCCAGCTCCTCCCCACTTTCTCTCTCTGTCTCTCTCTCCTCTCTATATCTCTCTCTCCCTTTCTCTCTCTTCTCTAAAATGAATAAATAAAATTTAAAAAATTTAAAAATAACAATAAACTTTATGTTACATTTTCTTATATTTTATATATAGGAAATATGTCTAAATAAAAAATTACCATACCTAGGTAATGAATTGGTCATATTCATCATTGTATTCCTCTCTACACATTTCATTCTTAAATTCCTATCATGGCCCTTGACATGCAACAAGAAGTCAACATATATTTGGTAAATAAATAAGTAGATGCATAAATAAATGCAAAATAAAACAGGCAACTGACTGAAAATTCTATAGAGAAATAAAAAAAAAAAGAAAGAATGAAAAATGAAAAAAATGAAGGAAAGGCGGATGGAATAAAGAAAGGAAAGAATAAAGGAAGAAAGAAAGTAGCTTAATCTGAAAATTATAGTTTGAGAAATAAACAGAAATGCTTAGAAATCCATGGATTATATCATGACACAACTACAAGTCTTAGATTCCTGTATTTATGAAAATAAGAAGAGCCAACCACTAGGAACAAGCCTATTATAATTGAAAAAGAAACCATCTGAAGGATGAGCTTTGCTCTGCCTTATCCATTTGAACATAGATAAACCACACTATGCAGCTGAAAGTCATTTTCCTCATTAAAAAAGTAAAGATTGGACTATATAATTACTAACGTTTTCTTCTAAGTCTATTATTCAACAATTCTCAATGTGACTAAAAGTTGATGTATTTCTCTACGGAGATATATAGCCTAAGAAAGAGCAGTAGAATGCTCAACATTGCTTGACAGATTTACAGACACAAAGTATAATTAAACAGGCTTTCTAGTCCACACATTAAAAGAGTGAGAACCATGCACAGTCAGCTCTTGTGGGGCACACAGACTCAGACAATGTTTTTGGCCTCTTGCCTCTGCAATTTTCCGGCTTCCAAAGTAGAAGCATTGAACAAACACATGTAAATAATCTATTTTTACACAAATCAGCATCTAAGATTAGATCAAACAAAGGACAATAGACAGATGCCAACTCCTTCCATCTTCCAAAAGTATTATCTTATTTGTTTTATAATAGAACAAAAAAAAATTCAAATGCTTAAAAATAATGCAAAATTAGAAAGAGATCAATTATAAGCCAGAAACTTTGACCAATATTTAAAAAACTAAAAACTGATGTGATTAAAGTAGGGAAAGACAAACTAAAACACATATAATTAAAAAAAATTATGAAAAGTGGTAACACTACAAGGGGATTGTTTCGAGAATTAAATTTGAAATAGTTAGCCTGGGAAATCTTTTCCCTTTACTTTTCTCTATTAAATCTAGTCATGCCCAACAGTAAGCATTGGTATCAGACTGAAGTTTTGAGTGGGTCTTGGGATAGAGAAGAAAAATGAGTATCTTTCAGCCCTTTCATGATGGTGACCTATAGGAGGAATGAAGTTCTAAATATCTAAAAACATATAATGGCAAACTTCTCTTAGGTCACCTTCCTTCCAAATTATAGTAGTATTAGGGTAAACAAAAACATGATCTTAAACATTTGAAGAAAACAAACACAGTAAATGAAGGGTATGAAAATATAAGAATCAGAATATTAAACATCCAAGGTTTCAGCTACTATCAAACAAAAAGTACAAGACTGAAATAAATATAATGCACATATGCAAAGATAAAAGAAGATAATGCATTCAGGAAATAAAATTATAAACACATGCAAACAGAACAAAATATAATGGTACAAATTTTACTATTTAAAAACATACTTATTTATTGGACAAAATATCTTGCCATATACTAATACTCCTACTAAAAACAAAATGATGAAATAACATTAAAAATGAAAAGTTGAAATGATATGAGTGGAGGTTATTCTAATCAAAAGTATATAGGTATAGCAATTTCACCATGAGATATTAGAGATCATATTCCAGAAGGCCTTAACAGGACAACACAGTGTATTTCATTTTGGTAAGAATAAAGTCCACAAAACTACCTATCTTTTATGAGTCTATGTAGGATTCTATAGTAAATTTAAATTTACACAGAAAATCACTGATAGAACTTTGAGAAGTAATGAGATCCATTATAATAACAGGTTAAAAAAAAAAGCGTATCCCTTCAAGATGATGCTGTAGATAAATGTGGCACTTGCATCCTCCCACAACCACATCAAAATTACGACTAAACTACAGAACAACCATTGTTAAAAATTGCCTGAAATCTACCTGAACAGAAATCCTAATACTAAGAAGAAGCCACATCCAAACTGGTAGGAAGAAAAGAGACTTGGAGCAAGCTGGTCCCCCACCCATGTGCGGCAGATAAAAATTAAGAGAGATATCTTTGTTGTAGAAGTCTCCAGGCTCTGGTGCCAGGAAGAGATGTTCCTATAACTTCTTGCTGTAAAACCAAGCAGATTGAGGCTGCATGAGACAGAGGCTGCTGGAGTCCTAGGTGTTCCTCTTAAAGGGCCCATACACAGACTTACTTGGACTCCCTCTGAGCTCCAACACTGCGGCAGCAGCTCAAAAGACACTAGGGACATATAGGAAAGAAGTGAATTGTCCCTTATCAGGCTGAGAGCTGGAGTGGCAGTTGTTTTTCAGACAGAAGTGATGGCAGAGGTCATAGATCCTTTACTGGGCCCTTCCCAACAGATTCAAAAGGCAGACAACATATCTGAATCTTTATCAACCAGGCTCACACTGGTGTGTGTGTGTGTGTGTGTGTGTGTGTGTGCACACGCTGATGATTCCCTGAGATCCTTCCTAAACCCAAAAGTGGGCCCAGCCAAGCTGTTTTCAGTGGTTTTTCTATACAAATTATCTATCTTGGCTCATGCTTCAGATTGTCCTAAAATTTCTCAAATAAGCAGCATCTGGTACCTTTTGTTAACTGGTCCTGGGGGACCAGCACTAGGAGTAGCTGGAGCTAGTTCACAGCTTTCCCATTCCTGGGCACCTCCAAGCTCAGGACAAGTAACAGCCATCTGCAAATTGCTTCATAACTCATGCTGAGTGACCCAAGCAAAACACAAGTAAAGGCTGACCTTGGCCTCTACCTAATGGAAAGCCCCAGAGCCAGTACATTCAGTAGACGGCTTCAGACCATGCAGAAGCACCACCCAACCACCTCCACAAGAGACACACTCAAAGGGCGGACTCAGCGGGCACCAGAGCCCTACTGAAGTAAGTCCTGCTCTGTGGGCTGGGACCACGCCTAGCTGATCCTCTGTAGTGGTCACAGCCAGTCCTGGCAGCTGATCATCCTGGGGATAAACCATTCCCATTGACTTGCCAATAACAATCAAGAATCAAATACCGTGGTACCTTGAGATACGAGTTTAACTCGTTCTGTAACTGAGCTCGTAAGTCAGTCAACTCGTATAACAAAAAAGTTTCTCCCATTTAAAATAACTGAAATAGATGAAATCCATTCCAACCCTGTGAAACATCCCCTAACCATCCTAAATTATGAAAAAAGACATGTTTTTAATTAAGAAACACACATGTACACTTTACCGATGCATAACAAAATATAAGAAATAAAAGAAAAAAGTGTTATTTAGTACTGTATTCTTACCTTGGAGACAGACGAGTGTGGCTAATGGAGGTGAATGGCGGAGGAGGAGGGAGGGAGGAAGGGATGCAGGCACTGTAGACACATAAACTAAAACTGCACTTTCTTAACACTAAATGTAAACTAAAACTGCATTTTCTTTACTTTAAACAGAACTAAAACTGTACTTTCTTTACTTAAAATGAAACCACAATAACTTAGTTATTAAAAAAATGCACTTTCTTAACTTTAAACTTAACCTAAGCTTAACATTACATATTTTTCATTTAATTATCACCTGTTTTTGCCTTTTTGGCTGCACTTTTGGCACTTTCACTTGCAGGACCTTTGAATAAAAATCTATCCAAAGAGGTTTGCTTTTGCCTGCCTTTTAAAATGTTACGAAAATGTGACAAACAAGTGTCATTAAAAAGTGCTGAAACACTACCAGTTGAAACTTTTTCTGGGTGTTTCTTTTCAATGGAACTTGAAAGCTTCTCCTATATTGCCAGCATGTCTTTAATTTCACTTGTAGAAATCACTTCCTCCAACTCTACCTCCTCCTCACTACTAATCTCTTGCAGAAGCTCCGTATGTTGCATCATCTGTAGCTCCTTCAAATCCTCAGTTGAGAGTTCGTCCTCAGGTTCCTTGATGAGCTCGTTTATATCACCCTCATCTAACTCCAGACCCATCGACTTTCCGAGAAACAAAATCTCCTCCAACACTCCTACCTCGGTCTCGGTCTCTGGTTTGAATCCTTAGAAGTCTCTGTCTGCAACAACATCAGGCCATAATTTTTTCCATGCCAAGTTCAAGGTTCTTCTTGTAACCTCTTGCCATGCCAAGTCAATAATGCATAAACATATCATGATGTTGTAGTGATCTTTCCAAAACTCTCAAAGGGTTAGATTTGTATTCTCAGTCACCTCAAAGCAGTGGCAGAACAAGTGCTTTGTGTAAAGCTTTTTAAAGTTGGAAATGACCTGCTGATCCATAGGTTGCAAAATTGAAGTCATGTTGGGTGGGAGGTAGGGGACTTTCATGAATTTGAACTCATCAAGAATGTCATCTTCAAGATCAGGTGGGTGGGCTGGAGCATTTTCAAGGATTAGTAATGCTTTCATCGGGAGTTTATTTGCTTGAAGATATTTCTTCACTACCAGGCCAAAGACGGGATTTACCCATTCAATAAAAAACTGCTGCGTAACCCATGCCCTAGCATTGGCGTGCGACATAACCTGCAGTTTTTCTTTATTAATCTTGTGAGTCTTAAAGGCTTGAGGATTTTCAGAATGATACACAAGCAGTGGCTTTACTTTACAGTCACCACTAGCATTTGCACACAATGCAAGGGTCAGACGGTTCTTCATGGGTTTATGGCCTGGCAGCTTCTTCTTCTCTGCAGTGATGAAAGTCCTCTGAGGCATTTTTTCCCAAAACAATCCTGTTTCGCCACAGTTGAACACTTGTTGAGGGATGTAGCCTTCCTTTGCGATAGCTCAGCAAAATGTGTGTACTCCTCAGCTGCCTTAATGTCAGCACTTGCAGCTTCACCATGCCTCACCACTGAGTGGATGCCCGATCTCTTCTTGAAATTTTAAAACTAGCCATGACTTGCCTTAAATGTATCTTCTGCTGCCTCTTTTGAGGTTGATGACTCTTTCTTCTTCAAGTCACTGTAAATAATATGTGCCTTTTCGCATATTACAGTCTCTGTCACTGTATCTCCTGCCTCCTCATTCTCTTTCACCCACACCAGCAGAAGCTTCTCCATTTCTTCATGGATATTTATCCTTACTTGGGACAGAATTGTAGTTCCTTTTGCTGGATTTGCACTTTTGATGGCATCCTTTTGTTTAAGGATGATACAAATTGTAGATGTATTGCGGTCGTACAACCTTGCCAGTTCAATCACTCATACACCAGGCTCATGTTTTTCTATTATTTCTTGCTTTACTTCTATTGACATCATTCTCTTCTTCTTCTCACCACTGTCCTTTACACTCACTTTCTTTGGTCCCATGATAGCACTCAAAAAAAGTTAGTAAAAAATGCAAAAATGATGCAAGAACGAGTTCAGTATACGAGATTAGACTTGATTCTGCATGTAACACGTGAGAAAGAACAAGATGCTGGTGTTGTGCTGCTGATACCGGACCCATTCGCCAATGCGCCTAGTGACAGCTTCCCAAATCATGACTCCTATCACGAAATTTTGCTCAGATCTCGAACAAAAATACGTATGGACAGAGTCACAGCTTGTATCTTTAAAAAAAATTTGTAAGTTGCTCTGCTCGTATCTCATGGTTACTACTGTACAGCAAGAGGTGTACACATCCACATGGTGGTAGGGGTCTGGATGCATTAGAATGTGCAGCTCAGGTAAACAAGGTAGCTGTGCCACTGAATTACACAGAAAACCTACTATGTAGGGCACTCTAACAAGCCTAGGAGACATAGCAGCTTTATCTCATTCATAAAAACAAACACAAGAAGATGGTCAAATGTAGAAACAAAGAAACATTTTTCAAATTATAGGAACAGGTCAAAACTTCTGAAAAAGAACTTAACAGGATGAATACAAGCAACTTACCAGATTAATAGTCAAAACATTGGCTATAAGGATGCTCAATAAATTTAGGTAAAAAGCAGATAAAATTAGTGAGAACTTTAACAAAGAAATAAGAAACAAAAAAAATAATCCGTTAAAGATTAAGAATAACTGAAAAACAAACAAACAAACAGTAAAGGAATTAAAAATGGAGTAGATAAAACCCTATTTCAGATCAACAATTTAGAATATAAGAAAGCAAAAAATACCCAATCAGGGCAGCTAAATAAATAACTAAATAAATAAAAATAAAAACAATCTAAAAGATGAGGATAGTATAAGGAGCTTCAGGGACAACTTCAAGTATACAAATGCTCATGGCATGGGAGTCTTGGGAGGAGAAGACAGAGAGCAAAAGGCTTAAAACCTATTCAAAAAATAATGACAGAAAACTTCTCTCACCTGGTGAAATATATACAAAACCAGATAACACAGAGTGCCAAACAAAATGAACTCCAAAAAGGCCACCCCAAGACACATCATAATTAAAATGCCAAAAGTTAAAAGCAGTTAGTTACCCACAAGGGAGCTCCTATAGACTGTCAGCTAAGTTTTCAACAGAAACTTTGCTGGCTAGACAGGATTAGCAAGAAATATTCAAAATGATAAAAAGCAAGAACCTAAAACCAAGGTTATTCTACTCAGCAAAGCTATCATTTAAAATCTAAGGACATATAAGACAGCTTCCCAGACAACAGCAAGCTAAAGGAGTTCACCACCACCAAACCAGCATTATATGAAATGTTAAAGGTTTTTTTTAAGAAGAGGAAAAAAATATGAACAATAAAATGGCAATAAATACATATCTTTGAGTAATTGAATCTGAAAAACAGAAAAAATAAACAAGCAGAGAAGAAACAGACTCATAGACACAGAGGACATTTTAATGGTTGGCAGATGGGAAGGGGATTTTGAGAATGGGTGAAATTAGAAGTACAAATTGGTAGTTACAGAATAGTCATGGGGTTGTAATGTACAGCATAAAAAATATGGTCAATAATATTATAATAACTATGTATGTTGTCAGACGGTTATGAGATTTATCAAAATGATCACTTAGTATGTTATATAATCTCCAATCACTGAGTTGTACACCTGAAGCTGATATAATAATGAATATCAATTATAATAAAAAATAAAAAAATGATTTATAAAAAGTAAAATCTATAATTAAAAAATAGATAAAACATAATTTATTTAAATATCATATATGATGATGTTAACTTTATAACCAATAGCTAGAAACTAGATCCTTTATTTTAAAAAAACAAATAAAATATATTTGAATTTTTATACAGCAACTTTGGCCCAAAGGAAAAATCAATAAATTAGAAAATGCCTATAATTTTAGAAGCTACCTTCTTTGATGACAGTGTACTATACTGTCATAACAGAAACAGAGCCATCAGACTTCTCAATGTTAAAACTTTAAGAAGGAAGATAATGAAGTAATATTTTAAAAATTGTGAAGGGAGAAACTTTACATCTAAGTATTTATATTCTTCCTTTATATGTGAGGCTAAAGTGAGTATAATTCTTATTTGCAAGATTGCAGAAATTTATTTATTTATTTATTTTAATTTTTATTCAGTGAGAGGAGGGAAGGCAGAGACAGACTCCTGCAAACACCCTGACCAGGATCCACCCAGTAAGCCTACTATGGTGCAATGCTCTGACCATCTGGGGCATTGCTCCATTGCTCAGCAACAGAGCTCTTCTTAGCACTTGAAGCAGAGGCAATGAAGCCATCCTCAGTGCCCAGGGCCAACTGGCTCCAATAGAGGCATGGTTTCAGGAGGTGGAGAGAAAGAAAGAGAAGCAAGAGGGTAAAGGGTGGAGAAGCAGATGGATGCTTCTCCTGTGTGCCCTGACCGGGAATTGAACCCAGGACATTCACATGCTGGGCCAACGCTCTATCTACCATTGAGCGTACTGACCAGGGCCTGATTACAGCCATTTCACCATATAAATATATTTTTGGACATCATTATTACAAAATTATATCAGTTTTAAAATTAAAGAAGTTCTAAAGCATAAGGGAAGTAATAAGTAATAACTTTAAAAGTTGTATCTATATATCACTAGCACCTGCACAGGTGCTTTATATTTACTCTTTTTATATTTTTTCTTTTTTCGTAAGAAAGTTCTAGCAGACTATGACTAAGAAGGCAGAATATGCAAGGTAAGTAATAGAGACAAGACAGGTAATTGAATTGTTAAGAAATTTGTAGGGAAGTAAGTAGAGGTTTGGGTTTTAATAAATGCAATCATAAATTTAATAACTGTTATTGCATATGCCTAGTATATTCAAGACACTAGTTGAAGAGTTGGATAGGACACAATGAATGAAATAATCTCTAACCCATATATCAAGGAAACTGATTAACAAAAAAGTGGTGTGTGGAGAGGAGTGAATGAATATTTCATAAGAGGTCAAGTGGTGATAAATATTATGAAAGAAAACTAGTAAGTGGAGCAGAACTTTGGCAGGATGACATTGGCACAGAGAACCGAAAAAAAAAATGAGTGATTTAGTTCTTTGGATGGTGAAAAAAGAGAATTTGGGGCAGAAGTAACAGCAAGTATCAAAGTTCTGACTTGCTAACATATTTGGCATGCTTAAAGAACAGCGGGGAAGCCAAGGTGTCAGCAGCAAAGTGATGTAGATAAAGATAAAATGATGTAGATAATGAAGTGATGTAGATAAAGGACCCCTGTGAATATTTTACCATTTCCTTTGAATCATAAGGAAAACCATTGGAAGATTTGAAGAGATGAATAACATAGCCAATATTAGATTTAAAAAGAAGCACTCAGTTCAGGAATTCCAATTCAGATAACATGGTATAGACCAGTTTATTCCCGGCTTCTCCCACAAAACACAACTCTTAAACCCAGGAAAATGGTACGAGACAACCAAATCAGAACTCTGAAAGGCTGTAAGAAGAAGGCGAGTTGGTTTGGGATTTAAGGATTGGAGAAACAACACAATAGCCTGTATCTTGCTCCTCCCCCCGCCTCCGCAGTACAGAAGCAGGTGAGTCAGAAAGTATATTTCCTGACCTCTGCCCTAGCTAAAGAAAACACCCTAGCTAGACTCATTCCTTTAAACACAGAACTCCAATCTCTCTACCAACATCAAGTAAACCCGACCCACTGCAAGGAGAATCCACCAGAAGAACACTCTCCTTCCCCACCAAGCTGAGACTTCCCTTTTCCATGGAGATATAGTGCGGTGACAGGCAGAACCTGTAAGTGAACTCAGCTGAAGCACGTGGCCTGGTTTGGGAAACCATTTTGCTTCTATACCTCTGATATTCTCCTTCTCTGGGCAGACAGCAAACCAGGCAGGAGAATCAGGAAAAACAACAAAACCACAGCTAGCAGTCTGATCCAAAACACGTTTCCATCTTTGCAAGCCCGAGGGGCTCCATTATCGCCAGGAGGCAATGAAGTGGGCAGGCAAAAACAATTAAAGGTGACCTAGTCCCAGCGAGCCACTCACTCCAAGAAACCTCTTTGTCCCTGAGACTCTTCTTCCCAGTGAGAGACACAAGGCCTGCAAACGGAATCAGCAAAACAAATTTGGTCACGTTTAGCTGGCCAGTCCAAAACCTTCACTGTGCCCGTTGACCTGGGAATTCTGAGACAATGGGGAAGCCTGAATATCTCTGGTAAGGGATCCTCCCCCCCCCCCCTCAATCACTGAGAGACATTTGGCATTCTGTCTTGGGGAAACCCTTTTGCCATAAGTAGCACCAGCAGTGGTAACCCCGGGTGGCACCAGATAAACAGAAAAGACCAAAATAACACTGCCAAGTACTAACGTGCCAAGTGCTGAGCTTTGGGGAAGGGTAGAAAGTGAAAGGTATCTTTGCACTCAGTGCAGTCTTGATGTTACCTGCACACTGCTTGGCCCTTTGGGCTACTGTAGCTCAACTCTCTTTTGGTTTTGAGGTAATAAAAGATTTGCTCTTGCTCTCTCCACCTGAAGTCTGCTTTGGTTTTTTTCTCTCTATTATTTCAAAGATAATATATGTTGTACAGTCATGCCCAATTCAAGTTCTAATTATAGATCTCAGAGGTTGCCATGTCTCAAATGTGGCATTTACTATTTTTCTGTAACTGGTCATTTTCCCATAGTCTCCTGGGGATTGATTTCATCCTGTCATCTGGCATTGCCCTAGGAAATGATAAACTGTTTTTCTCCTTAACCACTAAGGCAACAGGAAAATATTTGTTGGCTCCTCCTTTGAAAGTAACTAAAGAAATGCAAATGAGAATTAAAAACAATACCACCAACAGTAAAGCCACCTTAGGCTCCATTCAAAGGAAAGGTTTATTTATATAGACTTTTTTCATGTTGAACAATTGTTAACCACACACACACATACACATACAATATATATATATATATATATATAATATATATAAAAATATATTATATATCTATCTTTTGTGTTTTATTTTCAAATATTCATCTGGCTTAGTTGTCTTATGTAGTTATTTCCCCTCCTTGCGGCGTTTGCTCTATAACAGTGCATGGATAATTGCATCCATGAGGACTCCCGCAGTGCTATAATAACTATACAAAGTAAAAGATGGTTTTTCAATGGAATAAAGCAAGTCTGAGGATCACATAAGAGCTTTATAATCAATATTGTACAAATTTTGAAAGGGGCACGGTAGTGAGAGAAACACCCTTGTCAAAAATGAGACACATAAAAGGCCCTGAAAAGCTCTTTTATTTTCTTATAATAGAAAGACTTTCTACAATTAGATAGAGGTAAAAAAATATTGTCCAAATTCTTTTGGTTATGTTATGAACACTTGATATATTATGCACTGATCAATGCTTGGCAAATAGCAGAAATCCTAATCAATGTTTTGTATCAAATTACATCTTTACACAGCAGATATACAATTATATGACTAGAATTAAGCAAAATAAATAAAATGTATACGTTATATTTATTATTTTCCCAAATATGTGTTAGGTTTTCTACCATAAGTATATGATTTTCTTTAAGAAGTAAAAGTAATTTTAAAAAAGAAAGTGAATAAAACCAAACATCTTCCCATTGTTTTTGCTTTCTGAACTTATTCTGCCCTCAGGATTTAGTTTTGGTATTGTTATCTCTGAAAAGTATTTACTCCCTGACATCTCATCCCATTTCTTTGACTCAGTCGGGTATTTCTTCCTCTGTGATCTTATAGATCTTTAACAAATTAATATAATAAACTTAACATACTTAATTCTGTCGGTTGGTTTACATACCTCCCCTCTGCCTTGCAGGCCCCATTAGTTCATGAACTATATTTCATTGGTGATTATTTTATCTATCTTCTTTTGTATGGCACTTTGCATATAGTAAGTGTTAGAACAAGACTATATTCAGAATAAAGTGAATTATCAGCTGAGTACTGATACAAAACAATAACACTTTGTCAATGTTCATGTCCATGTTTTTCAACCTTGAAATAATTTGGATGACTTTTTATTATGTGAAAAACCTTTTGGGACAAGTCAAATAATTATGACTCTACTTTACAGTTATGTAACTTCTACATTGAGATCTTCCATTGTTGTAAGTCAATCTTTCATGTTGAGACATCAAACTTTAAAATGAACTTTAGGCTTAATACTTTGCAGAAATATAGTTTCTTTCATTATTTCCCATAATCAACTTTTCTCCAAATGCAATCAATGCAACCTTCAATAATACATTTTTTTTTCTAATAAAACATTGTAGTGACCATACCGCTGCTCACTTTATGAGGCACCTTTGAAAGTATTTTATTTTTATTAGATCACTAAATAAATATTCATAGCAAGACCATATAAAACTACTATCTGTTAGTTCAAAATAGCATGCAGTTGGATGCATTCCTTTTTCTTGAGGTCAAATGGGATTTTTCTATTAAAACTTTTAAGTTATTGCATGGATAATATATCATTGTGCTGGAAACAGAGTCCCCAGAGAATCTTAGATTACTAAACGCCTCAGGTAAATCTGTGTCGGTGTTCCTGTAACACCATTTTAAGCTCATGTGTGTGGTGACAATAGGGGTGTTTATTCATGCGGAGAACAACAAGAAAAACTTCTGTATCTTAGTAAAATCTTGAAATGACATTGACCCATGTCACATTTTTCTTTTTCTTTTAGACTTGAATGGAGGATATAGATTTCATAATGTGAAAAATCTAAATTAATAAAACTTTGTAATAATGAAGCATATTTGAAGGTGAGCCTAAATAAAAACTAAGTTTGCAAATCATAGTGTCATAAAAATTAAAGATACATTTACAGGTAGAACTACTTAACATTATAACAGTGCTAATTCTATGAATATTTAGATATACATGAGAAACAAATTTAGTATAAAATGTAAGCAGGATTTGGGGACATTCTTGATATATCAAACCTATAGTTTAAAGGAAATGATTCACAAATGGCTAAGAGGTTTTTGAAAAATCAAAGCAAAGTAGTAATATATTTCCTCCCTAGTATTAATGTATATTATGAAACTGTAACAATTAACATGATGGTATTGGTATATATAAAGAAAAATTAAGCAATATAGTAGAATAGTTCAGAAATAGATCTTTATTATATGCGGCTTAAGTGTCTGTTTGTCGCCGATAGCTTATTGGTTGCTTGCGTAACTGTACTAGCCAATGGGGTGAAGTTGCCACGGCATTCAAATAGTCCCTCCTTCTGGCATGCCACCTCACAAATTGAGGTTTAAGATTGGAGCAATTATTATGCTGTTAAGAAATCTTAACACCAAAAGGGGTCTTTGCAATGGTACAAGACTAGAGGTTCTCCAATTGAAAAATAATGTCATAATAGCTAAGTCTTTGGCTCCTCTAAAGGTGAAATACATGTCAGTCCAAGAATTGATTTGGCTCCATCTCAAACAGGGTTGCCATTTCAATTGAGATGTAGACAATTTCCTGTAAAACTTGCCTTTGCTGTGACCATCAATAAGTCTCAGGGCCAAACGCTTAAGCGTGTTGGCATTTTTTTACCTGAGCCTGCATTTGGACACGGTCAACTTTATGTTGCCTGTTCAAGAGTTCGTGAAAGAATGGATGTAAAATTAAAAATAACTGATGGTCCTCTGCAAGGCGAGCTTAAAAATGATGGAAAGATCTACACAAGAAATGTTGTGTACAAAGAGATCTTTGACATGTGAATTAACATTTTATTATTTAAATCACCTTTATTTATTGAGCTAGCAGTGGCTCTTAAGAAATGTACTGCCAGTAGTTTCCTTTATTGCACTCTACTTTAAGCAATTAAGCAAGTAGAAGGGGGAAACCCTGTGGGGCACTAAGCAAAGGGGCGTCCTCGCCGCCTGCCCTGGGTAATTCAGTTTGAATTAGCAGACACCTTTGCACAAATCATTTTAATTACAATTTATAATATCTAGAACAGCAGTCATTTCGTATGACCGCCAGGCTTTCTAGTTATACTATAAATGTGAAGTTGGCACGTGATAGTGGTGGTAAGAATCTGTGGGCAAAAGCTACATTTTTAGCTAATTCTGTTGAGAAAATATACTTGTATCTGTAGTGCATGGTATATACTAGAATGAGTAAGTTAAATGCTTAAACATTACAGATGACATTATAAGATGTCATCTGTCACACCATTTTAAGCTCATGTGTGTGGTGACAATAGGGGTGTTTATTCATGTGGCTGCCTGAATCTATAAACAAGATTGTAGAAGAATATCCTTTTGAATTACAATAGTGAAAATTTCTTAAGCTGGGCCCTAAAACAATAAAAAAGAAGACATTTGATTAGATAACATGTAAAATTTCTTTACAATAAGGTATAATAACAAATAAATAAAATAATAGAATGCACATTTATTACCTATAAAAGATGAATATCTGATATGTAAAATCATTTCTATGAATGAACAAGAAATAGATAAGAAAGATAAATTCATTCATTTACTCAGCAAATGTGCTATACTTTGTTCCAGAATCTTCTTCAACATTTTCAAGAGAAACTAGAAGTGTCAGTGAAGGTTCAAATAATTTCCTGATGGGAAGATTTACATTTAATCTATTTTCCTCCTAGGGACTAGTATGTCACTGAGAAGATACAGAGCCCTTTTGTTGGCTGATGGATGAATAGATGGATGGATGGATGGAAGGATGGATGGATGGATGGATGGATGGATGGATGGATGAGCTAGACAATTCCCCATTCAGGCGGCCTAGTAAGGAACTGATTCAGCATGAGGGTTTGAAGGGTCTTCATCCAATACTGGTTTTGGGAAGCAAATTTCTAAGGAAAATTCTGAAAAGCACGATGTTCCCCTCATCAACAAGAATACATCCAAGACTGAGAAGGTTATAATCAGATGTTTCCTGTTTCCTCCTAATTTCCTAGTAAACATATAAAAAATAAGATTAGTAAAGTATATTTCCTGGAGCATAAACTACCATTTGTCCAATTTACATTAGGCTCAGATACGCTAGGCCAGTGAGATAGTGAAGAATGAGGGGGCTGCATATAATCCACTTCTACCTATATTCCCCCAATTAACCTGCTTCATACTTGCCTTGTATGTACATTATTCCTGCTGTTACCTAATAATAAATAGAAGGAAAGATAATCAAGTTTACTAATATACAGAAAAAAAGCAAATGAAGCAACAATGACAAAATTAAAAAATAGCAGGACCAGGTCAGGGAATAAAAAGAGATGAACGCTCAGGTACTTCATGTTAAATGTAAACTGTTATTTTCTTTTTTTTTTTTTTTGGTATTTTTTGAAGTTCGAAACGGGGAGGCAGTCAGACTCCCGCATGCGCCCGACCAGGATCCACCCAGCATGCCCACCAGGGGGCAATGCTCTGCCCATCTGGGGAATCGCCCTGTTGTGACCAGAGCCATTCTAGCACCTGAGGCAGAGGCCACAGAGCCATCCTCAGCGTTCGGGCAAACTTTTGCTCCAATGCAGCTTTGGCTGCAGGAGGGGAAGAGAGAGACAGAGAGGAAGGAGAGGGGGAGGGGTGGAGAAGCAGATGGGCGCTTCTCCTGTGTGCCCTGGCTGGGAATCGAACCCAGGACTCCCGCATGCCAGGCCGACGCTCTACCACTGAGCCAACCGGCCAGGGCCTAACCTGTTATTTTCAATCTTGCAGTATTTTTAAATTTTTCTTGTTATATAGCCTACCATAAAAATGATTTTATTCTAGATATACAATCCAAAAGAACTCTCACGCTGGTCAAAAGAAACCACTACTGAGGATGGTTTGCACAGCATTTTTATAGGAGCAACAGAATGAAAACTAAATTGATGTTCTCTTCTAGTGGAAAGGACAAATTCAATGTGATATGAAACAGATAAAATGAGTAAGTTAAGCATATATATTGATAGATTTCAAAAACATTAAAAATCTGAATAAAAAAGAAAAACATCAAGTTTATAGCACGATATTAAATACATTAATTAAATAAATAAAAAGGATGTCTATTTGAACAGGCCCTTTATGAGGGAGGATGTTCAAGTTTAAATGAAAATATACTATTTTCTCTTTTTTTTCTTGTTTTACTCAATTCCTCCCCCCAGCTCATGGACACAGAGAGCCATGTGGTGGTCACCAGTGGAAGGGGGTGTTGGGAAGTGGAGCAGGGTATGGGGAGATACATGGAAATGGTGATGGAAGGAGTCTTGACATGGGGTGGTGAACACACAACACAGTGGGAAGACGATGTGTTGTAGAAATATGCACCTAAAAACTATAATTTTGTCAACCAGTGTCAGTTCCATAAATTCAGTAAAAAGGAAGACAATAATTACATTTAGTATGTAGAATGTAAACACCAGCAAGTGTGAAAATACAAGTAACATAAGCAAGAGACAAAAGAAGTTATACAATTTTCAACTTTCAAATGAAAAGATATACAAGTTCATTAGTAATCAGGGAAGAATAAATCTGAACCACATATGTGCAATAACACACTCCACAGAATGGCTAAAATGAGAAAAGACAGATCGTATCAATTATTACCAACAACTTGGAACAACTGCAATTCTCCTAAACTGTCTTGAGAGTGTGAATCAGTACAACACTTTTGGAGAAATGTCTGACAGTATCTAATATGCTGAACATATGTGTACTCCATGACCCAGTAATTCTTGTTCTGAGTATATTCTCAATATAAACACATACATGTGTTCACCAAAAGGCATGTACAAGAATGTTTCTAGCAGCACTAATCATAAAAGTCAAGACCTAGAAGCTTCCCAGATGTTCTTCAATAGAAGAACGAAACGCTGGGCACTGTAAATGCCCTGAGACCATACACCTTGGGCTTTTCAATGATAGTGCACATCAGACTGATTTCCAGCTGCTAACATCTGTTACTCAAGCTTGAGGCCTTTCTCTAGTGGCTAGATTTCACTCCCCCACAGGCACATCCAGAGGTAAGTGCTAGAGAACTAGTGCTCCCTGGAAGCAGCCAGGTGGGTAACGGGAATGCATATACAAATGCCTCAGCTGGTTGTTTTCCTGCTGAGTTAACTCTCAGGGATGAGTTCTACAATGCCTTCCAGAGATCCCCAGTGGGACTGAGTTCTCATTACCTGTACTGATAACTTGCTTGACAATAATTCTCTCTCTACTTCACTTCTCACTTACCTGCTAGAGTCTCCAGCTAATAGTTTGGTCTTCATAATTACCATTACTCCTAAATAAACTACTTCAGCGAGAGCAGTGGTAATTATAGGGACTTTTGGCTTTTAGGTGTCTTGGATGCACTGAAGGAAGGAAATAAGAAGATCAAATCAGCCAACTATGAACTCAGGGCAGTGTGAAAGCCAGAAGCCTCGATGGCATTATATAAAGGGACCCTCATCTCCTGCAGCCAGAGGAAAGGTTGTGCTGAAAATGACATCCAGGACTAAATTTTCAGAAAAACAAGGTGCTTAAGTCAGTGAAATTTATAATCTTGGCAATTCTCCTGCGCTAAATTCAAGGCCTTGAGAGAGAAAGTTTGGCGCTGAGATCCCACTTGGGAACATCTAGTTTGATATGCTTGAGGGACTAGAAACTCCAGATTTCTCTGAACCCTCTGAGCAATAAGAGTGATCCAGTCCTCTGAAAGATAACAGCCTCTTCTTGCCAGTAGACTATGCAGAGAAGACCATCTCAGGTGTGTCAAGATACATCTTGCCCTCAACATAATCTGCCTCCACATTTTCTCAGTGTTTTCAAGCCAATAAATGGGTCAATTATCAACATGCTCCAAATGTTTGTCCTTAACCATGCCATTGCCACATGGTCTGGCCCAAGTTATCACTGTACCTCGTCAGATTATTGTAAAAGCTTCCGGAGTGGCGTCTAGCTATCAGCCTTCACTTTACTATCTCTACTTACCACACAACCCAGAGCTTTTAGCTCATATTCTGCTTTTCTCAAAATATTTCAGTAGGGTCCTGCCTTAGTCAGAATAAAATTCAAAATGCTTACAATGGAGCTTAGAAAGTGGCTTCCTTTGATGACCTTACACCTCACCCAAACTTCTCTGATGTCAATCTTATTTCCTCCCCCCACCTCCTCACCCCCCACAAGTGACTTTCTTGCTGTTTCTCAAATAAGGCAAGCACAATCCCAGGCCTCTTAGACTAGCTGTATTTTCTGTTTAAATGCTGTTCTTTCGGATATTCACATAGCTTCCCTCTCTTATCTCTTTTAAGTGTTTTTTGAAATGATGTCTATTTAGTTGTCTTCTTTCTCCACCATATACAAATAATAAAACCTCTTTCTCCTTTGGAAAACTACATATAAACTATCTGCTTTATTTTTTCTCCATAGCCTTTCTCTCTCTCTTTTTTTTTAAATTTTAATTTATTCATTTTAGAGAACAGGGAGAGAGAGAGAGAGAGAGAGAGAGAGAGAGAGAGAGAGAGAGAGAGAGAGAAGACGGTGAGGGAGGAGCAGGAAGTATCAACTCCCATATATGCCTTGACCGGGCAAACCCAGGGTTTCAAACTGGTAACCTCAGAGTTCCAGACTGATGCTTTATCCACTGCGCACAACAGGTCAGGCTCTATAGCCCTTCTCTTATAGTGTATAATTACTTTTTACATATTTAACCAATGTATCACCATTTTTAAGTAAAATTTAAGCTTTATGTAGACAGTTATATTTGCCTACTTTATTTCTTTATGCTTCCCCAGTACTTAGAGCAGTACCAGACACATAATAGGTGCTCAATCCATAACTGTTAAAATAATTAAAAGAAGAAATAAAGAGAAAAATAATGAGGACAATGGTAATGCTGGTGGCTGAGGCCAGGCAGGTTCACACTGGATTCGGGCAGGCAGAAGAGGAAATGAGGAGCCGGAAAGCAGAGGGACATCCTGTTTATTGGAGGCTTGTTGAGACTGGCGAACAACCCGGCAGGAGTAAACCGCTTCTCACAGCAGCAGGTGAACGAAAAGCAAAATGGCCCCCAAAACAGTGGTGGGCAGGCGGTTCACAATCTGCCCTGAATAAAAGCACCCATAGCTTTACATCATAGACCATACACACATGGCTCTGCCACACACAAGCTTATGCTAATCATGCACAGTACAAGCGAACAAGCCTAACACAGCTGTTTTCGTTCCCGATATCAATGACAATAAAAATAATAGCCACTGAATATCACTGAAGTCTTTCTACTGGGTGCCATATCAAAGAACATTTAAAATAAATTTTATAGGGAAATATTACATGCATTTTACAGATAAGAAAACTAAGTCTCTGGTCCATTAGGTGACAAGTTCAAAATTACAACCACAAAAACAAGTGGAATGAGGCATTACCACATCTGTCTAACTCATGTCTCAATGGTCTTTCTAGGTCTCAACAATGTCATTATCAATTATACTCCAGCAGTAGCTCATACTATTTTTAGTTATTTGATATTTCAATCGAGAAAAACATAGAAGCATATCAATAAGCAATAAGTTAATCAACCTGATTGCAATAATAGGTACTGGCTGATTGCAATAATAGGTACTGGCTAAGAGCACAGATTCTGGTATTGGACCTGACGGCTCACATCCTGGTTCCCACAAGAACTGGTGAAGTTATCTTAAATATTTTTGTCCACCTATTGTTCTCCTGTCTTTAAAAGATGTTAATAATACCTTCCTTATCAGTTACTTTAAAATAAAAATGAAGTAAACTAAAAAAATTAAATAACAATGAGAATAATGATATTATAAGCACACATGTTCTGTTCATTTTCTTTTTTTTTTTTTTTTCTTTTTTCTTTTTTCTTTTTTTTGTATTTTTCTGAAGCTGGAAACGGGGAGACAGTCAGACAGACTCCCGCATGCGCCCGACCGGGATCCACCCAGC
Organism: Saccopteryx leptura; assembly: GCF_036850995.1. NCBI lineage: Eukaryota > Metazoa > Chordata > Mammalia > Chiroptera > Emballonuridae > Saccopteryx > Saccopteryx leptura. The sequence continues at coordinate 22,760,224 of NC_089510.1, forward strand.
ACGCCCACCAGGGGCGACGCTCTGCCCACCAGGGGGCGATGCTCTGCCGCGACCAGAGCCACTCTAGCGCCTGGGGCAGAGGCCAAGGAGCCATCCCCAGCGCCTGGGCCATCTTTGCTCCAATGGAGCCTTGGCTGCGGGAGGGGAAGAGAGAGACAGAGAGGAAGGGGGGGGGCGGGGGTGGAGAAGCAAATGGGCGCTTCTCCTATGTGCCCTGGCCGGGAATCAAACCCGGGTCCCCTGCACACCAGGCCGACGCTCTACCGCTGAGCCAACCGGCCAGGGTCTCATTTTCATTACATAAATTTTAAAGTTTTATAATGTTTTCACCATTTACATTTAATATTTCTAGTAGTTCTGTGAGGTAGATAAGTGGAATATTTTATCCTTGTATTATGCTTTGATTTAACAGTTGTTATTTAATGTTTGATATGTCCTAGTCTATCTAGGCTTTAGGCTTATACAGAAAAGTAAAACATGACTCTTGTCCTCAAGAACACTCAGGAAAGAAAATACAGTAGAATAAAAGCTTTGATAAAGGCAGCCCAAGGATGCTGAGAAAACTGAGACCTACAAAGGTAAGAAAAACCTGTTCGAGATTGCCCAAATGATGAGCTTCTCACTGCACATCCTGTGTTTTCCCCATAAATACCAGGAGGAAGGATGGACAAAGTAGTTTTATGAGGTGGGATGTATGGTGTCTGACATTTTACTTGCTTCTAGAAAAATTTCTAGGTATGTCATGCAAAGAACTGTTATTATTCTACCGTCCCTCACCTGGCCTCCAGGTTGTTGAGCAATATTTCATTATCGTAAAAGCATAAATAATAATACTCATTGAAGCACCACATACTGTTCGTGAGTACTGTGGTCATAAGCTCCTATGTGACCAGTTCACAGAAGAGTAGGATAAAGTTAATGTTTCACTAAACTGGGAATCAGGAAACCTGGATATGAAGATCTCACCTCTGTAACCCCGGAAAATGTTAGCTATCATGATCACCTCTATGGTTTCTAGAGCGACTTGGATGAGAGTCACCGTCTGATAAAAGAAAACCAAAACCAAGCACTGCATGACCTCTGCGAGTGACTTTACTTCCATATCGATTCTTCGCCCTCTTTTCTATCATTTCGATTTTTTGTTTGCATTTTAAACCACAGAAAGTGACTAGCACACTGCTTTGTACGGAGCACAAATTCAAAATATTTGCTCAATGCATGAACTGTCATCCACACACACAAAAAAGCGTATTAGTAACTCAGTGTTTAGAAAGGCACATCTATACATCATTAGCTCTTTCTAATCAGACACAGTCTTATCATTTAGACTCAATTTGTAACACCTGCAAGTCCTTTAGCGCGTTCTGCTTCTTTGCAAGGCGGCTTTCCCTGCAGAAAGACTGCTCTGCCGCAGCTGCACCAATTAGTCTCCCTGCCTGAGAAGAGTGACAATAGTGATATTTTTCTGGATGAATGATAGACCTACTGGAGAGTCCACAAATCAAAATGTCAGTGTTCTTTTCTCACTCAGTTTCTTTTGTGTTGGTGTGTTTGTATGTAATTTCTTCTACAAAATGCCTTTGGATAGAGATAAAGTTATCTTTTTTTTTTTTCAAGTTTAACTAAATAATGAAGCAGATCTGTGACAGATTTGGACACTTTTTGAAATTACAGTTGTTGTCCACAAAGTGTGGCAATTGCCTGAGTTCCATGAAAAGAGTGATATAAAACACCAGTGGTACCGAGAAAAAAGCCAGGCTACTAACAGGGTAAAGCTAAGGCCTCTTCCTAATAATTATATAAAAGAGAAAATATGGACTTCCAACTCAAGCATAAGGCCTAGTGGATGCCCCAGTGGAAAATATTTTTTTCTTCTAATTCTAATACAATTTCTTTACAGTGTTGTCACAGTCTAAAGATTTTATGGTTTTTAAAATTATTTTATTTTATTTTTTTAGGTGAAAGTAGTGCACATAGTGAAGTAAACGCCCACATGCACTCTGACCAGGATCCACCGGCAACCCTGTCTAGGCTGATGCTGGAGTACTGAGCTATTTTTATCACGTGAGACAGATGCGCTCAGAAGAGCCAAGCTATCCTCAGCTCCCAGGACCTGCCTGAACCAACTGAGCCACTTGCTGCACGAGGGGAAGACAATGAGGGGGAGAAGAAGTGGGGAAGAAGCAGATGGTCACTTCTCCTATGTGCCCTGACTGGGAATCGGATCCAGGACATGCATACACCAGGCTGATGCTCTACCACTGAACCACCAGCATGGGTCAGTTTTTCAAATTTCTATACAAACTTCTAAGAAATACATTCAACATTTATATGTAATAAGGCAGAAATCAACATTAAAGATAAGATATGACATTCATTCTTTTTTTTGTTGTTGTTAAAAATATCTCTAGGGACTTACTAAATTTTCAGAAAGAGGTTTTTATTTTTGTTTGCTTGTTTTTATTCCAGCACTCAAAAATGGTTTTGAACCAACATCAGAATTTAAGGTGAAATGTGCCCTGAACTGTGATGGGACCCACGACCCCAGTGCTGTTTGGATGACACTATTCACTGAGCCCCTGGCCAGGGCTGAGCAGCTTGATTTTCAAATATGGTAACACATTCAGTAGCTTTTAAGGATCATCCAACATCATCTTTGGAAAATTATATGAGAGAAAGAATCCTTATGTTGAATTCTAACAGTCTCCTTACGTTGTCCATTTTATACTCTTGCGACAGTTGACTCATTTTTCCATAGAGAATGTATGAAATTCTTATAATGTGTATGATGTCATGCTAGATGCTGCTAAGGGAGCAAAGAAACAGAATGCTGCTCTCAATGAGCCTACTGTATACAGGAAGAGAAAACACATATTTCTAATTAGTTGTAAATAAGATAGAAGAAAACACAGAGGAAGAGATAATGAATAATTTGCTCTAAAAATCCAAAGGAGGAAATATATCACTTACAGATGGGGATATAGGCAAATTCTTATAGAGGAGGAGATATCTGGACTGGCTCTGAAGTGACAAGAGATATTTGGTTATATCAAGGCAAAGAAAGTAGAGAAAATGGCATATGCACAGGCAAGTTTGTAGCCTCATGAAAAGTATATTCTGTAAATCAATTTAACTGGAGTAAGAATAAAAGGAAGCCAGTTTTTGAATGTAAATGAAGTCAAAATGTGGCATCTTAAAAATCACACCCTGATATTACTAGAAGTGTTGGGATTATGTTGTAAAAATGCTGTGTAAAATGAAAATTGCCAAATATGTTGCTGTTAATAGGAATTTTAAATGTAGAAAATATGTGAAATGTGGAGGGATTAATAAGTTTAATCAATCTGGTGAATGGTTATTAGTGAAAAAATATAATGTAAATATATGTTTGAAAAATCAATATAATAACATGAATAAAATATGAGAATTTGGTAAGATACAACATCCATTTATGATTAAAACACTCAATAAAATGAATATAGAACAAAATTACCTCAACATAATAAAGGCCATGTATAATAAATCCTCAGCCAATACCATACTTTGTGGTGAAAAACTAAAAGCATTTTCTCTAAAATCAGGAACAAAGAAGGGATGCCCACTCTCACCACTGTTATTCAACATGGTTCTGAAAGTTCTAACCAGAGCAATCAGGCAAAAGGAGAGATAAAAGACGTCCAAATTGAGAAAGAAAAAAATAAAAGTGTCAATTTTTTTGCAGATGACATTATTTTATTTATAGAAAACCCAAAAGATGCCACAAAAAAACACCATTAGAAACAATAAACAAATAAGGGAAAGTTACAAGATACAAAACCAAAATACTAAATCCTAATGCTTTCTTATATGCTAGAATAAAACTATAGAAAAAAATGACAAAAAATATTCATTTTGCAATTACAAACAAAAGAGTAAATTATGTAGGAATAAACTTAATAAAGAATGTGAAGGACCTATATAGCACTGAAAACTATAAAGCATTATTTAAAAAATTGAAAAGACACAATAAAATGGAAATATATTTCATGTTCATGGATTGGAAGAATCAACATATTTTATGAAAATAAAATGACAATATTATCCAAAGCAATAGACAGATTTAATACAAGTCCCATTATAATTCCAATGCATATTTTTTATTTTATTTTATTTATTTTTATTTATTTATTTTTCTGTATTTTTCTGAAGCTGGAAACGGGGAGAGACAGTCAGACAGACTCCCGCATGTGCCCGACTGGGATCCACCCGGCATGCCCACCAGGGGGCGACGCTCTGCCTACCAGGGGGCGATGCTCTGCCCCTCAGGCGCATCACTCTGTTGCGACCAGAGCCACTCCAGCGCCTGGGGTAGAGACTGAGGAGCCATCCCCAGCGCCCGGGCCATCCTTGCTCCAGTGGAGCCTAGGCTGCAGGAGGGGAAGAAAGAGACAGAGAGGAAGGAGAGGGGGAGGGGTGGAGAAGCAAATGGGCGCTTCTCCTGTGTGCCCTGGCCGGGAATCGAACCCGGGACTTCTGCACGCCAGGCTGATGCTCTACCACTGAGCCAACCGGCCAGGGCTGCATATTTTTTAAAGAAATAGATTTTAAAAACATCAGATTTGTATGGAACTACAAAAGACCCAGAATAGCCAAAGCAATCTTGAGCAAAAAGGAATGGGCCGGAGGTATCAAACTACCTGACTTCAAATTATACTACAAAGCAATGGCAATAAAAACAGCATGGCATTGGCAGAAAAAAGGACACACAAACCAATGGAACAGAATTAAAAGCCCAGAAAAAAAAAAAAAAAACATGTATATGGGCAAATAATTTTTGACAAAGGAGTCAAAACACACATGGAGAAAAGAAGCCTCTTTAATAAATAGTGCTGGAAAAATTGGAAAGCCACAGGCAAAAGAATAAAACTAGATTACGGTTTGTACCCATGTACAAAATTAAAATGGATCAAAGACCTAAATATAAGATCAGAAACAATAAATTACATAGAAGAAAACATGTACTGAACTCATGGAACTTGATCTTAAAAAACATCTTATAAATTTGACTCCAAAAGCAAGAAAAATAATGACAAAAGTAAATGAATGGAACTATATATTTCTTCTGCACAACAAAACTAAAAGACAACAAACTGAACTGAAAGCATTTGCAAACAATAGCTCCAACAAGAGGTTAATATAAGAACTCACACAATTCAACACCAAACAAACAAAGAATCCAATTAAAAAATAGGCACGGGATCTAAACAGAAACTTTTCCCAAGAATACAAACAAATATACAAACAAATAACAGATATATAAAAAGATGTTCAATTTCACTAACTATATAATAAGGAAATGCAGATCAAAACTACAACGAGATAGTACATCACACCTGCTAGATTGACTATTATCAATAAGGCTGGTGGTAATAACAAGTGTTAGAGAGCTCGTGGAGAAAAAAAAAATCTTCATTCACTGCTCTTGGGGATATAACTGGTTCAGCCATTATGAAAAACAGTATGGTGGTTTCTCAAAATATTAAGAATAGAGGGCCCTGGCCAGTTGATTTAGTAGATAGAGTGTTGGCTCGGCTTGTGGATGTCCTGGGTTTGATCCGTGATCAGAGCACACGTGGGAAGTGACCATCTGCATCTGTCCCTCTTCTCTGCCTCGTCCCCTCTCACAGCCAGGGGCTCAACTGGTGTGAGTGTCAGCCTGAAACACTGAGGGTAGCTCCGTTGATTAGAGCATTGGCCCCAGATAAATCCTGGTCAGGGTGCATGCAAGAGTCTGTGTTTCTATTTTTCAAGTGTGCCCCCTTCTCACTTGAAAAAAAAAAAAAAATAGAGCTACCATATGACTCAGCAATCTCTCTACTGGGTACCTATCTGAAAAACTCAAAAACATTTATCAGCAAAGATATATGCACTCTTATATTCATTGCAGGATTATTCATGGTTGCCAAGAAATGGAGACAACCAAAGCATCTTTCAAAAAGAGAATGAGGATGGGATAAAGAAGATGTGGTACATATATACAATGTAATACTACTCAGCCACAGGAAAAGATAAAATACTCTCATTTGTGACAACACGGATAAACCTTGAGAATATTATGCTTAGTGAAGTAAGTCAGTAAAAAACAAAACAAAACTAAGAACCATATGATTTTACTCACATGTGGGATATAAAACAGAAAGTCACAAACACAAACAACAATATGGTGGTTACCAAAGGAAAGGAGGTAGGTAGGGGATAGTAAAAGATAAAGAGGGCCAAACATATGGTGATGGAAGATGATTTGACTTTGGGTGGTGGGCAAACAACACAGGATATATGTATCATGTATCACAGAAATGTACACTTGAATCTATATGATCTTATAAACCAATGTCACCAGAGTAAATTTAATAAAAATAAATAGACTCAATTAGAAACCTTGCAAAAGAGAGAGAGAGAAATATGAGAGCCTGATGAATCCATGAGTCTTTGTCAAGGATTTATTTTTTATTTTGAAGAGGGGAAAAATGAATATGAAAGAAATAAATCTAAATATTTCAAATAATTTTTGTGTTATGTAAAATAACAACAATTATTTTAATGTGACATTTTGATAAACAGTATTTTTTATTCTTTTGCACAGCATGAATAAGCTTTCAAGAAGTATGATAAGCAACACAATAACTTTGTATAATAAGCAATCACTTTTATTTTGCATAAGATAAATGAAAGAAACATTAATAAAACACTATAGGGAATAACTATCAGAGGGCCTCTGCAATGTATTATTTTTTTATACTGTAAGTGATGTGTTGAAAAATGCATTCCTCTGAGCACAATATCAATGAGTTTATAAAACTGCTACTCATATTCCTGTTGCAAAATAGTTGGAGATTGACTATATGAAAATAAACATTCCCTAAAAATGTACTATGTAATTCATCAGTTTTCACTGGCTTGATTACATTTCCAAGGAAAGCAAATATGTGTGTGTAGAATCGTTCTGAAGAAGCATTCTATGCAAGGCCATTGAATCAGCCTGGTATTCTATATGAGAATCAGAATATCTTGACTGCAGTTGACTTTATAGATCCAACTCTAGATAACTATTCCTCCCATTTACTGGAGAATTATTATACTTGTGACTGATGTATACTGCTCACAAAAATTAGGGGATATTTCAAAATGAATATGAAGTGATTAAGAAAAGCATTTGATTTTTTTTTATTAAACCAGAACATCAGAAAAGCTAACAAAAAGTCAAAGAAAGTGGTTTTATTATGCAAATGAATTGCAAAATCAACTTTAATTTCACTGGTGAAAATGCACTATATAAAAGGCTGAAAGTACTAGAGTATCTGCACGTCCCTGATACCCTAATTTTTGTGAGCAGAGTATTAATATTTGAAACAAAGAAAAAATGTACCCACCTCATAGATTTAATTATGTCGTGTGTGCTGAGTTGAAAATACTAATCAGTTAATACGATATTTAGGTCTAAGTATGTATGATATATTATGATGGTAAAAAAAACAAACCAATAAATATAGATTAAAAGACCAGATTGTCTATTGTTTCCACCTGATGACTGTGTGTTCTTATATTTTTCAATCTTTCCATGCTTTAATTTTGTAATTTGAAACCCTAAAACTAGAGTTATTGAAAGAATTAAATACTAAGTAAATTGTTTAGGACACATTGCGTAGCAGAAAGTGAATGCTAATATTAGCAATTGCATTATTATAAAATAGTTATTACATCTGTTGTTATTATTGCACTGCACTTATTCTCTCTTCCCTGAAGTATTGGTGAAACCTGGCATTAAGTTTAATTAAGAAATGGTCTCTCTATGGACAAGAGTGTGGTGGTTGGGGGGGGGGGAGGAGAAGGATGGGATGGGGGGAGGGGGAGGAGCACAAAGAAAACCAGATAGAAAGTTACGGAAGAAAATTTGACTTTGGGTGAGGGGTATGCAACATAATCAACTGCCAAAATAACCTAGAGATATTTTCTCTGAACATATGTACCCTGATTTATCAATGTCACCCCATTAAAATTAATAATAATAAAAAAAAGAAATGGTATCTTTCTCAATCCTTTCTGAATCTTCTTTCCTTTTTTTTCCCACATACTGAACTATTCTGGAGCTCTGGGGCCTGTGACATCAATCCATGTATTTTTTCCAGGGAGCTCATATATGTTTATATGTATATACACATACACACATATTCTTAAGTTCATGTTAGTATGAAAAGAGCTTATATGTCATAAGATTTATAAGTGAATAGAAATTAAATAGCAAAACTATAAATTTTCCAGTAATTTTTTAAATTCTATGTCTAAAGCAGTAAAAAAAATATGTAGCTCTTTGTACAATAGGAGAAACTAAAGAGTGTAAAGTATAAGAATTCCTATTTCACCAGCCACATTATTAGAAAGAACAAGCAAACCTTATCTTCAGTTCATTAAAGGAAAGGTCATTGAACAGCTTTTCATTTTCTTCATTGAATTTTCATTTTGGTGCAAGTGTCAGTGCCTGACAAGGGCCTATCTTTCTCTCTCTCTCTTTTCTCTCTCTTTTAAGATACTAGGAATCTAAAAATATCACATTTTTTTTACTTAGTTATTTCTCAAAAAAAAAAAAAGCCACTTTTCTACCCTTTTACCCTTCCATTTCTTTATATCCTGTGGGCACATTTTTGCTATGTGATTTTTTAGTTGGAGTTATTCATTTGGAAAAGGGTTAATATCAGTTCTTGACCCTGTGAAATAGGGGTGAGATAAAAAGCTATATGTCTTGATATGAGACACAGTAAAGTCAACTGAGGGAAGCCAAGGGTATCTAATTTTGGGGATTTGCAAACTTAGCAGCTTGCAAACAACTAGTCACATTATAAATTGTTTACACGTTTAGTTTCCTACAGTAATTTATTTACATGAAAAACTGCTACAACCTGAGTAGGATCTTTTCTATCTTTAGTAAAATTTTAGGACATACTGATGAGTCACACTTTGTACAAAAATAATATGGCTTTTAAGAAAAACAAAAACCAAATTATTTTAATATAATATTTTTTTTAAAAAGATATGTTTATAAGGAAGATTAAATTTCATTGTTTACTAATATCTCATTGTTTCCTCTCAAGTGATGAAACCAGAGAAATGGATTTAATAAAACAACAAAACTAAAAAATAAACCCATTAAATGAATTGGTAATGTAATGTTCAAGTAGTGTATAAAATAGTATTCATCCTCTGGTCTATCATTTTAGTTTTACAGGGGAAAAAAAATGAATGAGTGGAGAAAGGAAGATCTTGCTTGGTCTGCCAACACGAGTTGGCAGGAGAATTGGAGCAGCACCTCCTTTCATTAGGCGGGGAATTGGGGAATAGAAGATGAGCCCCCGCCTCCAGCCCCTCCACTCCCCCGCCCTGTGTGTTCCCGTCAACACCGCTGGCCTTTAAGAGTCAGGGTGCTGCCACCTGATATGGCCGAGAAGGCATTGTCAGATGAAAGATCATTGCTCTGCTCAGCCAAACTGAAACCCTGGGAGACTACAGTGGGCCAGATATTTCCATAAACACTTTTCTGTTCTATAAGTTTCAGGGAACAGGCTTTGCTTGGGTGTTTCTTTGTTTGTTTGTTTGTTTACTTTTGATTTTAACCACTGGAGTCCTCAGTTGGAATCTTCTGAGCACTCTGCCCAGGATGTGTGGGAAACCCAGTGGCCCAACAACTGTGTTATTTCCAAGTTTCCATGTCCCTTGTCTTTTTCAGAATCTTGCTTGTTGTTCTTTTTCAGAATCTTGCTTGTTGTGTTATAAATGGAGGGTTTTTTAATTTCTTTTTTAAGGTGTAGCAGGTATAATCTCAGAGAAATGGAGCTACTCTTTTTGGGCTGAAAGTGAAAGTGCACATTGCTCTTTTTTTTATTACACTCATCTCATTGGAAGTGTTTTCCATCCCTTTCACAATTTCCTTTAGAAATGCAGATTTCTATACTGTTTTTCCTTTTGTGCAATGTCTTCTGATTATGCACCTGAGAATTAGAGATACTGGACAAAGCACTACCTATTGTTAAGGGTCCTTACTCTTTTTTTTTCTGTTTTAAAGATTATGCTGTAATTATTCAGAGAGAGTAAGGATCTTTATCAATGTCATTTACCTTGATAGTTACTGAGCTGTTTTTTTTTTTTTTTTCTCTGAAGCTGGAAATGGGGAGAGACACTCAGACAGACTCCCGCATGCGCCCAACCGGCATCCACCCGGCACGCCCACCAGGGGCGAAGCTCTGCCCACCAGGGGGCGATGCTCTGCCCCTCCGGGGTGTCGCTCTGCCGCGACCAGAGCCACTCGAGCGCCTGGGGCAGAGGCCATGGAGCCATCCCCAGTGCCCTGGCCATCTTTGCTCCAATGGAGCCTTGGCTGTGGGAGGGGAAGAGAGAGACAGAGAGGAAGGAGGGGCGGGGTGGAGAAGCAGATGGGCGCTTCTCCTATGTGCCCTGGCCGGGAATCGAACTTGGGTCCCCCACATGCCAGGCCGACGCTCTACCGCTGAGCCAACAGGCCAAGGCCTTTTTTTTTTAAGATTTTATTTATTCATTTTAGAGTGTGTGGGGGAGAGAGAGAGAGAGAGAGAGAGAGAGGAAGAGAGAGAGAGAGAGAGAGAAGGGGAGGGGGAGGAGCAGAAAGCATCAACTCCCATATGTGCCTTGACCAGGCAAGCCCAGGGTTTCGAACTGGCGACCTCAGGGTTCCAGGTCGACGCTTTATCCACTGCGCCACCACAGGTCAGGCTGAGCTGTGTTTTTAAACCAACCTGTGAAATTCCAAACCATTTTTCTCTCTCCTTGAATGGTACTATTGCTTGCATTTTATTGCAGATATACTGTAAGTTCTTTCTATAAGGGCCAATTTCAAACATATTTTTATGCTCATTTCTTAGTAAATATTAATCATTTAATAGAATTAATTCTTAAATAGCTGCTAATTGGAGCTTCTTTCAAATTATTTTTTTTTAAAAAGCAAAAGCACTTAAAGAGATTAAAGAGTACACTGAAAATTTTTTAAAAAATAAGGAAATAATTGTTTGTAAAAAGACCTCTCTTTTTTTTTAAGATTTTATTTATTAATTTTAGAGAGGGGAGAGAGAGAGAGAAAAAGAGAAAGAGAAGGGGGAGGAGCAGGAAGCATCAACTCCCATATGCGCCTTGACCAGGCAAGCTCAGGGTTTCAAACTAGGGACCTCAGCATCCAGGACAATGCTTTATCCACTGCACCACCACAGGTCAGGACAAAAAGACCTGGGTTTTTTTTGTGTGTGTTTTTTTAAAATTAATTTTAATGGGGTGACATTGATAAATCAGGGTACATATATTCAGAGAAAACATCTCTAGGTTATTTTGACATTTAATTATGTTGCATTCCCATCACCAAAAGTCCAATTGTCTTCTGTCACCTTCTAACTGGTTTTCTTTGTGCCCCTCCCCTCCCCCAACCCCTTCCCTCTCTTGCCCCTCACCCCGTAACCCCCACACTCTTGTCCATGTCTCTGAGTCTCATTTTTATAAGACCTGTTTTTTGTACGAAAAGAACGAAAAACTTAGAGGCTCTGATGAAGAAAAGAAAAATATTTTATTTAAATGTAAAAATAAGGAAACTAACCTGAGACTAGAACATAAAGGGAATTATTAAATCATTCCCATTCAGTTTTATCTGCAGAGTCATCAGTTACACATGCCAGATGAAGAGCTTGTGATGAGAACACTGGCTGGATCCAAACCAAGAACGAAAGGTAAGCTTACGATTTATGACAAATGCTTATCATGTGTTTTTCAACTTAAAGAAAAACCATTTTAAATATGTCCAGATTGCTAAAAGTTTTTTTTTTACATAAATACATATATCCATAGACAAAGAAATGTTTGATATCAATGAAGCTTAATTTTTTTTAACTTTTCTTCAATGCATGAAATATAAGTATACTTGAAACACTCAAAAACTTCTGTTAGCATTAAGGAAGAAAACAGTATGAGCTTAATTTTCTTTGATTTTCTCTCAAAGTGTATATGGAACAAAATAGGAAAACATTCTACAAATGCAGTTTCATCTATAAATTATTTCATGAATTAGATAGGGAGGAAATGAAGATATAAACATTAGTGTTTTTTTAATATTTTAAATTATTTTTAATTTATTCATTTTTTTAGAGAAGAGAGACAGAACGAGAGAGAGAGAGAGAGAGAAGGGAGGAGCAGGAAGCGTCAACTCCCATATGTGCCTTGACCAGGCAAGCCCAGGGTTTTGAACCGGTGACCTCAGTGTTCCAGGTCGACGCTTGATCCACTGCGCCACCACAGGTCAGACATAAACATTAGTTTTTAAAACAATAGTAAATATTTGATGTATCTAGATAGTTACATTCTTCAAGAAAATGCAATCAGCAGCAGGGAAAAATACTACACAAATAACCAAAGCCTTATAGTTAGTTTCTTAATCATTAGAATATATAATTTGGTGAAAATAAAATTGCCCCAAAATTGTTTTACTAATTTTGCATAAATTTATAAAATTAATATTTTCATATTTATTTTCAGGTTTGTAAGTGTATATATTCTATTTATTTGATAATGGGTGCATTTGAATATTCAAAGTCAGGATAACTACACCAGGAATCCTAGCTAGCCAAGATATATGTTTAGGCTAGTAGGGAAATTGATTATATCCTTTTTTTTCCAATTAATTGGTTTAAACTTTTTTTTATTTCTGCAGGGCCTGAGACCACAGGAGGTAGGATAACATATATCATGACCACCAATAACGGTTCTCATGTAGCGGCATATTAAAGGGAGACAGGTTGCTGAAAAGAAACTGTGATCACAGCCTGGTTAAAGTAAGACATACATTTTTCACTACAGAGGGAGAAAAAAAATGACTAGAACTGGGAGTCAGATTTGGAAAATAGGATCTGAAAGTAAAATGGGATGAATGGGATATTCACTACAGCATGATAACTTAATAAACCACAGCTCCTCTGACAGTACATTTAACACATACAGGAAGAATCACATTGACACAGTTTACTTAGCATTTGCTGTAAGTTGTGCCCTTTCTTCTGTATTCTAATAGAAGAGGTTAGAGAATGTAGTGCTAGAGATGGTCTAGAAACAGTACTCATAGTATGAGCTTCATTCTTTTACACAAGAACAAAGGGAACACTAGTTACTTCACATTAGAGTAATCTCATTTTAAAAAGAATCATTTTATACAAAATCCTAGAAATTTTTAGATTTGGAAGTAACTATAGAAGCTGACTTTCTTGGTTTAATTTGTGATTTCTCATATCTGACTTCTGTCAAGTGGGTGAGCTACAGAATCCAAGTTTTCAGCAATGTAGTTATAATTGTTGTTATTCAAAATATTCCATAATAATAAGAACAATACATAAAACATTCTTCTTTAATTTTTAAATTTTGCGTATCAGAAAGTAGCATTTCTTGAAACAGCAAAAATGTTCAAACATTAAGTTTATAATTAGACAATAAATTTGTCAATATTACAACTAAAAATACTTGGCTAAGAAAATAAAGACTGTTTAGATTTGTATTAATTTTAATTTTCTGGAAAATAACAGCATTAGTGTAATATGTTTTAAATATTAAATATTTTCCAAATTTTGGAAATATTTTGAATTTAAATTTTCACTGGTTATTGAGAGGAAAAGAGTTGAGTCCATGAAATATGGTTGTTGTGAAGTTGCACTCTTTTAAACATAGCAGGTCTATAACACCTTTCAGTGTCTGTAGCTAAACTTATAGCAACTAATTCTATTAGACAAAATGTTTTCACAAGCAAAGGTTGTGTGATTTGAAGAAGGTTGCTTATGAAGTTGATGTAGACAACCCCACAAAATAATTTTTATTAAAATTATGTGGAACTAGGAAATATTTAAATTGTTCATTTTTTCACTAGTTAATTATGCTAAAAAATTGTATTCATCATATATCAGTGTCCCTTCCAACATAAATTCTTATGATAAAATGGAAAAAAGCAAATAGGCAGTAAAAAAAAAAAAGGTGGTATTAATGGAGTGAAATGTACTGAATAAAAAAAAATTCTAAAGAAGAGCAATTGAGTAAACCAATTAGAAAAATGTGCTGAAACCCAATTTATTTAGTTGAAATGCTGATATTCAACTTTATATTTAAACCTACTTTAATGATTGTTTTCTTAAATTTCTGATATAGTTGGAATGTTTATGGAATAGGTAGAACTAATATGAATATTGAAATGACCTTAAGTGACAGAACGGTATTGTTTCCTAAAAGTCATGTACTCTAACAAGAACATAGGATGTTCTGGAAGCAATATGAAATCTGAGGAATTTGGCATCTGTATCTATAAAATATACAGTGTACTTGAAGCATTTCAGACATAGTCCTGAAAAAATAACTAGCAATTGTTCACTTTCAAGAAATGACATGTAAGAAATGCTTTACACTTAACATTGTCTATGCAAGAGATGTATTTCAAATGATTGGTGGGCCAAAATAAATTTGAAAAAATGTTGAAATGTGAGCAGTTATATTGTCTATAAAGTTCTTTGAAGCATTAAAATTCCATAGTTCTATAATAATCCACCTGGACTATATAATACAGGGTTCTGACATTGTAGTTATACTTGTCATTGTTCATGTCCTGTCATAATTTTAAAGCTCAGATAATCCAATATATACCAGTGTTGGCAAAAAAAAAAAAAGAAAAAAAAAAGGTAGAGTGTATCTTTTCATTCCTTTATTCACTGAGATCATTTCATAATATACAGTTGTTTGGCAATGCAAGTGATAAAACCCAGACACGGTGAGAGATCTATTGGTATGGATAAATTTTATCTTGTTTTCCTCCCTAAACTTGGCAGCTACTTTTGACATCCTTCAAGTTAATCCATCAGGTTAAAGAACAGCTCATGGCATATTCAAGCACTAAATTTTCATTGACTAGGGATAGCATTGGTTCCTACGTCTTTTGGGATTAGTCCACAGCACACAGATGTTTCTGTGGAGGTGTTTTGTTTTGTTTCATACAGCAATCCAGAAGAACTGTTTATCTGTTCCAAATTAGAAATCAGAGAACCCATGTTTTCTTCCCTTTTAATCATGGAGAGATTGAACATTTCCAAAGATAAGTAAATGAATAAGGAATTAAGTTTGATCCACAAAATTAGCTAATATAATGATGGAATTAAATGAGCCAATAATATATAGCTAGACAGTGATTAAGAGATTTACTTTGGGGGAAGAGTTTAGTGGTTATTGGGACTCCTAAGGGAATTACACTCCAAACACTGAAAAAGTGGGGAAACTCTGAGACAATATAGCAACTACCATTCAAGTGTCCCCAAACTACGGCCTGCGGGCCACAATGTGGCCCCCTGAGGCCATTTATCCAGCCCCCACTGCACTTCTGGAAGGGGCACCTCTTTCATTGGTGGTCAGTGAGAGGACCACTGTATTTGGCAGCCCTCCAATGGTCTGAGGGACAGTGAACTGGCCCCCTGTGTAAAAAGTTTGGAGACCCCTGATTGCTCTTCTACTTGTTATGAAAGAGTGGTCTTATAATTCATGTGAAAGACTAGAAGAAATTAGTTTTGGTGGCAGTTCGATCCGGTAAACTGACCAAGTAAGACTTGTTAAGGAATTCGGTAAAATCTCATAGGTCTATCCAAAAGGGAATAAAATCCAATATAAGGCTGTCTAAGATTTGACAGCATCTATAGTTTATGTACCCTCTTGGTATATAGGATAAATATTTTCTTTAATTAAACAATGTAATTTGGTGGTAAGTATGCCTGCTGTATTTCAGAAATTCCCAAAGATGCTTGGAAATTGTGCGATCTTCATCCTTTATGTGGATGGATGAAAGAAAATAGGTATGTCACAAAGACTACTTTGAGATTCAGAAGCTGACTGGAAGAGAAACAGTCATTTTTTTTTTCTTTTTATGTTAAGGCTGCTATAATAAAAATACCTTAGGTTAAGTGGTTTAACAATATTTATTTCTCAAGTTTTGGAGGCTGGGAAGTCAAGGTCAAAGTGCCATCGGGTTTAATGTCTGGTGAGGGCCTGCTTTTTGCTCTTTGCTGCTAGCTGTGTCCTCACATGGTGTAAGAGGCCAGGAAGCACTCTGACATCTCTTGTTAAGGGCACTAATCTTTTTCATGAGACCTCTGCCTTTATGACCTAATGACTTCCTAAAGACTTCCATCAACATGCGGATTAGGAGTCAATGCAGGAATTTTGGGGAGACGTAAATATTCAGTCCAGAATTTGAGAAATCTTAATTCAATCAATTTATTTATTTATTTATTTTTAATTTAATCAATTTTAACACTAAATATCTGCCAAACCACTTTTGAAATCACTATTATCTATCTCCATCTATCTCTATATATCTTATTTATTTTTCAGAATTTTGTTAGAGTTTAGCTCTCCAGCCCTCTGGAGGTTAGGACAGGAGTTTTTAGATGCCACTAACACACATTTACTACATCCTAAAGTTCAAGCCCTAACCATTGGATCAAAGGTCAGGCTAGCTCTCTGTACCATCATTCCTCACAAGGCTTGGACAAGTCTGTCTTTGTTTCCCAGTGCATTCTACATCTGCAGTAAGATTTTCCTTCAAAGATCAACAAACCTGGGAGTGAACTCAGACAAGCTTTGGTTGAACCCATCCTCAGTGGTCAGCAGTTTTTTTACAATAGCAAGTTAGAATTTGGAAATGTAAGTTATGTGGTTACCTCTGTTAGACTCCATGTACTGATTGATTTAAAACCTGTAAGACTTAGGGGGTAAGATTTGCTCTATGTGTTTAGACAAATCTTCTCTAAGAAAAATATAATTTAAATCAAATCATTTCAAATCATGACTGAAACCACTAGTCAGGAAGACTTGTAATCAATGCTTATATGAAAAAAAAATGAATATGTGTAGTTTGATACAACTTCAATGTATTTTTTTTTTATAACTCAGATGTAGATGTTTTCTGTTAGGCGGAACACACATTGTGAAGCAGTGTATTGTTTTGCATTACATTTGTCATGACATTAGGAAACTATTTGGCAGGTTCAGTCAGGTCTACAATTCACTTCTTCATCTCTCAGTGTGTATGTGGTACCAACATACTGCCTTGCTTAGTGATGATAGTTATTCCTTATTTCCTCTCATATACTCTGGGGTCATGGAGGGCAGGTATTTTTGCATTATTATTATATCTTCTTTTTCTAAAGTTTATTGTATTGGTCTTAGAGAGAGAGAGGAAGAGAGAGAGGGAGAGAGAGAGAGAAAGAGACAGAAACATCAATCTGCTCCTGTATGTGCCCTGACCAGGGAGCGAACCAGCAACCTCTGCACTTGGGGAGGATGCGCTAACCAACTGAGCTATCCGGCCAGGGAACATTACTGCTATTTCTTTTATGCAGGTATCAGGTAATAAATATTTGTAATTAAGACTAATCTTTTATTTGCTTAGTATCACCAAGTGCCTAATATTGAAACAAGTAACACATTAGTAATTTTTAGAGTTTTATGTGTAATTTTTGATGAGCGTTTATTTCTCTCAACAGACACTCATCTGAGAGCAGAACTTAGTGTCTTTGCTCAGTGCTGAGTCTCTTCTGCATAGCATAGTGCTTTGCACATAATATACACTTGCTACATAAATATAAAATATTTATTGAATAAATGACTACTTAGAACAACCAAATATATTTCAATATCCTTTTTTTTATTTATAAATCTATCTAGAAAGATATAGCACAAAAATATCTCAACGTATTTAGAAACCAGTCTTTAGCATTTAGTAGTTCTGGTATTAAACTACATGCTAATCTATGAAAAAGAGATCTGATGTTTATTTTTCCTTTCTTTTTTTTTGTGATTGGGATAGAAAGAGACAGAGAGAGGGACAGATAGGGACAGACAGACAGTAAAGGAGAGAGATGAGAAGCATCAGTTCTTTGTTGCGGCACCTTAGCTATTCATTGATTGCTTTCTCATATGTGCCTTGACTGGGGAGCAACAGCAGAGTGACCTCTTGCTCAAGCCAGTGAGCGGGTGTTCAAGTTGGGGACCTTGAGGTTTCGAACCTTGGATCCTCCGCATCCCAGTCCAATGCTCTATCCACTGCGCCATTGCCTGATCAAGTCCAAATGTTTATTTTTCTTTCACACCACACTATGGATAAGAACGTTCAGGGGTGACTGGGCTTGCTTTTCTATGCAGTGTGCCTAAGGACTGTATCTTGTTAATAGCTCTAATCACTAACCTTTTAAAACTATAAAGCATTAGACATTCCAACAAATGCATTTTAAACATGCTACTAGATAGTGTAAATAAGTGCTTTATAGCCTCTCTCGAACTTTTTCTTTCTTTTCTTTTTGTTTTTATTAAGTGAGAGCCAGGAGGCAGAGAGACATACTCCCGCATGAGCCTAACTGGGATCCATCCAACAAGCCCCCTAGGGAGCGATGTTCTGCCCATCTAGGGCATTGCTCCTGTTCTCAGCAATTGAGCTCTTTTAGCACCTGAGGTGAGGTGATGGAGCCATCCTCAGCCACAGGGACCAACTTTGCTCAAATCAATGTAGCCATGGCTACAGGAGCAGAAGAGAGAGAGAGAAGAAAAGAGAAAAAGGGGAGGGGAAGGAGTAAAGAAACAGATGGGAACTTCTCCTGTGTGCCCTGACTGGAAATCAAACCTGGGTCTGCAACTCACTGGGCTGATGCTTTACCACTGAGCAAACCAACCAGGGTCTTAATTAACTTTTATTTTAAACTTTTTAATCAAATGTTGAAAGCTGTTTATATTATAATATATATGTATAAAATTTTGTTTTACAAATATAAACTTATTTTACATATATATAAGTTTCTATATGAGGCAATATGTCCTTGGTTGGCAAAAGTAGATGAACTTTGAATATATAGTATGTTTACACTTAAGCTGTATATATATTGATATATATATATCTACATATGATTTGGTATACAAAACCAGTTTTGAGGCATATGTTGAGAGTGAATTATCTTTAGGGGTTGGATTTACAGAACACTATACCTCTGAATGTTATAAATTTCTATAGTGTATAAAATTTAAAAATTTATTTGAGTTTTATAATATATATATTTTAGAGAGAATAAAATTTTGAAGCAATAGTTTTTATGATGATGCATGGTTTTAACTGTTTTTTAAAAATTTTTTTAAATAATTTTATTTTTTTAATGGGGGGGCATCGATAAATCAGGATACATATTTCAAAGATAACATGTCCAGGTTATCTTGTCATTCAATTATGTTGCATACCCATCACCCAAAGTCAGATTGTCCTCTGTCACCTTCTATCTAGTTTTCTTTGTGCCCCTCCCCCATTCCCTCTCCCTCTCCCCCCTCCCCCCATAACCACCACACTCTTATCAATGTTTCTTAGTCTCACTTTTATGTCCCACCTACGTATGGAATAATGCAGTTCCTGTTTTTTTCTGATTTACTTATTTCACTTCGTATAATGTTATCAAGATCCCACCATTTTGCTGTAAATGATCTGATGGCTGAGTAGTATTCCATAGTGTTTTTTGACAGAGTGAGAGAATTATGCCAAAATACAAAAATCCCCCCATTTTTTCTATTGAGTTTATTGTGGTGACATTGTTGAATAAAATTATAGTTTCCAGGTGAACAATTTCATGATACAGCATGTATATATTGTATTATATTTTGACCACCTCGAGTCAAATGACTTTTCATCACCCTTTATATTTATCCCCTTATACCCATTTCTACATCCCTTCACTCCCATTTTCTTCTGGTAATCACCATGCTGTTGTCTGTCTGCTTTTTTTCTTAATCCCTTCACCTTTTCACCCAGCCCTATAACACCCTCCAGTCTGCCAGCTAGCTGTCAGTCTGTTCGCTAAGTATTTACCTTCAAAAAGTAATTTAAAATTAATTACTAAATACTTATCTTTCAGGAGACCGGGATATAATTAATATTTCCAAAGATAATAAAGTAAAACACATTATTAAATTTAAATGTTTGAATCTTAAAGAATAATTACCATAATTATGAAACCTATTTGGAACTACTATTTTAAAAGAATGAACCATAAATGAAACTATATCTAAATGTGGCAAGTCTTTTTTTACAAACTTTCTACAAAAACGCTCCTCAAATTTAATTCTGGAAAAAAAACTATGCAAAGTTTAATTACATTTATGAGAAAATGAGTAATCAAGCTTGACTGTGTTTCCATCATGGCCTTCACAATAATGTTCCATGAAATTCCAAAATATCGCATACTTACTGACCCAACTAATCATAACAGTCAACACAAAAAATTGCCTTTCTAAAAAGTTTCTCACAAAATGTTAAGGAACTGTCCTATGGAGAAAGAAAGAAAGGAGACTCACAATCAGGATACTGAACAAAAATTATTAATGAAACTGATAGAGCCTAAATAATGCAATACTATTTGAAAACTATTTACCAATTCATCTGACAGATATATTTATCCTATTTGTATTTAGTTCAATCAATGAGTATTTGCACTGCAGTTGAAACTTTACATTTTACCTTTCAAATTTCAACTCATAAGGCTTGTATCTTAATTTAGACGTTTTATGTACTAAAATAGAGAGCCTTGCTGGAAACTTAAGATTGATGTCTGATTTCTACACCCTGGACTTTTCTTTCTTTCTTTTTTTTTTTTCAGATTACATAAATTTTTCAAACATAATTTTTCTTGGATTTGAATTGGGGGTACCAATATCCACCACATGAGTTTTGTGTATGCATATACATAAAAAGGAAGGAATTAAAGAAAAAAGAAATTTGTATTTTTGGTTTTATTAAAATAAATAAATTAAATTATTTTGATCATCATTATAAAATATGTTCATAGTAAAAACCAAACTAAACCAAGCCAAACAAAAAATAAATGCAAGTAAGACTGAGGCTACTTGCATAATAAATATAAAATACCAAATCTCTAGTTCGAGGTCAGAAAATAACTTATTCTCTCCATCTTATCCTGTCAATGATCTTTGTTTTCCTGATCAGTAATGGTTTTTAATGAAGCTTAATTCCTTAGCATAGCATAGTGTAGCCATGAATGTAATGACATTATTTTTTTTGCTACCAATTTAAATATTTAAGACTGCTCCTCAAACATTCCTTGGCTAGAAGTTCTAAAATTCTTTATTGGTTGCATTCATTTCAGCCATATTTCTTTTTTATGTAAATTTCTTAGTATGATAGAATTGTAGCTAGCAGTTTTAGTTATTATGATACTTAGCTTGATATTAAAATTCGAATATCAATTATTGTCACTCTGACCCCTTAGTTACTCATTCCAACATCACCTAACCTACTTATACTGATATTCACTTTTCTTCATTTTAAAAAATTTAAGATCGTTGAATGTTGCTGTTCGCTTCTTTGGTTTTATTGTCAAACCCTGATAGATGAAATTGGGTTTCGTATTTTTTTTCCTTTTCCACATTTTTAAGTATTAAACACACGACTGGTGTTCAATACATCTTCAGAATTCCACTAATGAATTGATGCAAGCTTTCAGTCACTAAGAAATAAATGACTAGATTTTAGAAAATATTTCCTTGGAGTATCTATTCATCCATCATGCTTATTTTCCTCTTGGTATTGCAAACTGTAAATGTTTTTCTACTATTAGCATAAATACCTGTACAGTATAGTATACCTCATGAGTTTCTTTTGCTATGCAGCCTTTCCCTGAATCTGTCATTACGCTTGCATTGTGCATTTTAATGCATAATAGGAAACCTGCATGCATTGTGAACAGTAGCATAATGTATTCTTCAGGGTGATAAGTTATGTTTCATGTAATGTCAGTTCCTCTTTCTGAATTTACTCTGTCTCAGTAGATGTGTTTCAAATTAGTAGAGCATTACTCCTTAATCAAGGAAGTATTTAGGAGTGCATTTTTAATTAAAATGAACTATAGGGAGGAATAAATAGTGTTAGTCGTTTTGTGTTAATTTGACATAATACATTACTCATGTATCTCAGTGCATTATTAAAGATTAGCCATTGGTATTTCTGTTCACCCAGTATAAAAATTAAGGCAAATGAAAAAAAGCAGGGTTAATAGAAATTAAAAAATCCCTTAAAATCACAGAGGCTGTGATGTAAACCAAATCATACAGTATATGCTTGTAAGGACCTAAAGCAACTATGTAATCATGCCATCTACTTGTTTACAAGCAAAAAATGCTACAAGACAGATGCATCACCTGTTTGTAATTGTAGAGACCATGTGACCTCCCTTAGTAGCACCATCATGTTTACCATCAGGAGTTCTTTCATGAGACAATGTCAGTGAAGAATAATGTCAGTATTTTTTATTGTCAAATATAACCACTTCATTTATGGAAATCCAATAAATGCACTTCTTATTTGAGGAATAAAATATAAAAGTCTAATTTCTAGACCTAAAAATTATATAGCTAACTTTTAGACATTAGCAAAAATTTTCAATGTGTGAAAAAGAAAAGACCCTAGACACTATCCATGAAAGGACATAATTTTATAATCTTGCAAGATAGATGAGTTAATAGTGAAAATATTATATATTTTTCTGTAATTGGAGCCTGTGGTCTTTTAATCTCAATACGGTTATAGAAAAATTAATTGTTCAGTGTAAACATATTATTAGTATCGAGATTATTTCCTTGACATGTCTTAATAGGAGACAAAGCTATATAAAATTTATAATCTATATATTCTAGGGCATAAGTAGGAATTTCTTTAATAACTATTTTCACGATCTATGTAGAATTACTTAAGGAGTGACATGGAGCTCAGCAATTGGAAATTTACTTAAAAAGAGAAAATATCCCTCTCCCCAAAGAAGTAAAACCTCTCTCCTCTGTGTAGCGGTCAATAGAGGGTCTTTGAATGAGATTGAGATCCAGATGTCAAAAAAGGAGAGAACTACTACCTCAGAAAGACAAAATACAAGTGTACGCCAGTTATAGATCAGAGAAACAAAGTTGGGATTAGTAAACTAAAAAGTAATGACTGTTGCTGTAAATTGTATAAGCCTTGAAAAAAATTGGGAGATCCTTGCACAGACTAGTAAGAAGATACAACTGGATATAAACTACTTTTAGATTCACATTGAAGGTTGATATCAAAACTTTGTGACAAGGATCCAAAGGTAAATGATAAAATTTATCACATATCTTCTATAATTCATTTTATATAAACAACTATGTCATTTGTAGTTCTCATTACAAAGCTCCAGTCCTGGCAGGTTTTACAAAGTTTCTGTTATATTCATAAATAAAGAATTCTTTTTCTATGGGGCAGATATCATAATGACTATTTTGGTTATGTGAAAATAAAGCTACAGAAACAACACCTTATGCTTAATACAACTAAAGACATTTATTTTTCTATCTGGTGTCCTAGCTTTTCTTAAATCGCTTCAGATAGAACTGTGGCTCAGACTTAGAGAAGCTGAATAAACTTCCATCAATGTCAATTAATAAAACTGTTTGAGAGAAACTGTCAAACAGTTTTCTCTCTCCAAAATTTACATGGCTCAGCCATAAAATGGAAACAATAGTTATTCAAAGGAATTCTGTAAGGATAAAAGGACACAATATGCCTAGCAAATATAAAGAACTCAAGTAGCTGATTACGAAAAGTTGTACATAATGCAGATGGTTCCCACCTTATGATGGCTCAGCATACAGTTTTTTGACTTTACAGTGGTGTGAAAGCAATATGCATTTGGTATAAATCTTATATCAAAATTTTATTGTTGATTTTTTTAGGTAATGATACCATGGTACCGTGCTCTCTTGTGATGCTGGGCAGCAGCAGTGAGCCACATGCCCACAGTCAGTCACAAAGATCACGAGTATGAAACGTGTTTTTGACTTATGATATGTGCAACTCATAATGGGTTTATTGGGATGCAACTTGATTGTAAATCAAGAAGGAGCTGTAGAAAGTACTCTGTAAGAGATTTTAATACCCCACTAACATCACTAGATAAATCCTCAAGAAAGAACATTAACAAAGAAACAGCAGACTTAAAGAACACACTAGATCAACTCGATTTAATAGATATCTTTAGAACCTCTCACCCTAAAGCAGCAGAATATACATTCTTTTCAAGTGCTCATGGTACATTCTCTAGGATAGACCACATGTTAGGACACAAAAGCAGTCTCAACAAATTTAAGAAGATAGAAATCATATCAAACAGTTTCTCTGATCACAATAGCATGAAACTAGAAATCAACCACACAAACCTGAAAAATACTCAAACACATGGAAACTAAATAGCATGTTATTAAATAAGAAATGGATTAACAATGAAATCAAAGAAGAAATAAAAAAAATCCTAAAAATGAATGATAATGAACATATAACAACTCAAAATCTATGGGACATGTGGGTGGAGTGCAGAGCGCATTCTTAGCAGCTGCAGCTGATGCAATGCTGTGAGAATACTCCAGCTCCCAGAAGCCTCCTGGGCATACCCAGGAAGGAAGCTCACCTGCAATAAGAAAGTGACTTAACACCAACCAAGCAGCTCCCTGATCCTTTCAGCCATTGGCTATAAAGGACATGCTGTAACATCCTATTGGCTGAACCCCTGTATATAAGCTAGCTTACTTCCTGAATAAAGTGGATCTGTGTCACTGAACCTGGTCCCCGGAGTTGGGTCTTTGCGTCTCTGTTGTCCTCACCCCTGGCAAGATTTGTCCACAACTGGCGCCCAACATCGGGCAGGGACCTAACTGGCATCCAAGGGACAAGTGAGTGACCTTCTGCAATGGGAAAGCTTCTCCCCCACTCTCGAGCCCCACAGGCTCGAGCCCTGCACGCCCTATTGCAGAGTAGGCGAGTTGAAGTTTGTGAAAAGGATCTCTGTACTTACTGAAAGATTCTCTCTGGTCTCAGTCCCTGGATTGAGGACGTGCCTCTCTGGGACCCGGATACTTGGGCCCGAGCTCTCGGATGCACTCATTCAGCCGA
Source organism: Saccopteryx leptura (assembly GCF_036850995.1). NCBI lineage: Eukaryota > Metazoa > Chordata > Mammalia > Chiroptera > Emballonuridae > Saccopteryx > Saccopteryx leptura. The sequence continues at coordinate 22,785,287 of NC_089510.1, forward strand.
GGTGCATGGGGGGCAAACCTTCCCTCTCGGCCTCACTCCTGCCTTATTGGCAATACACGCCTGCTTGACCAGTGCTCCTGCTGGGGACCCTCCACTGGTCCCTAAGGTCCTACAGGCTACTCCTCTTTCAGAGGAACCCATACCTTTCTATTTGCTCCCCTCCACTGAGGAGAAAAGTAGTTTAGTCTCCGAGTTTGACAAAATCACACCTGAGCGTGCAGAAACAAAACCAACCAAATTGCTAACTGCGCCATCAGCTCCGCAGCCAGAAAAAGCGGAAGTTGCTACTTCCTCATTCCCTGCAGGGGCTCAATGCCCCACCCCAGCCTCTCAGATGCCATTTTCTCCAACGTGTGTTCCTGTTGCAGACCCATGGGCCAGCCTATACGTCCCCATGTGTCAGCAAAGAGATATTCCCCATGCAGCATCAGGACTAGAGCCCCCTCACATTTTTCTGGTCAATATTAACCCGACCGCTGCATGACCACAAGCATGGTATCCACATGACCAAAAAACAGTTGTTACTCTCAGAAAAGCTATCTAGGAAGATAGCCTGCATTCCCCCTATGTTTAGCAATTACTTGAAAATATCAGTGTTCATTTAAATTGTCCCCATGATTGGAAAACGTTAGCCCGAGCAGTCCTTACCATGGGAGACTTTATTCAATGGAAAGCTTTATACAATGAGCAATGTCAAATAATAGAGGAAAGAAATCAAGGGGCTGGTATTAACCTTCCCCCGGAAGCCCTCAAAGGAAAAGGGCAATTCGCTTCCCCTGATTTACAGGCTTCTGGACCCCCTCAGTATTTTGATCTATGTGCCACTAGAGCATTTACTCAAAATAATGCTCATGGAAGGTCCTTAAAGCTTTCCAAATTGCTTCAGGGTCCCAATGAACCTTTTTCAGATTTTCTAGGAAGGGTCTAAGAAGCTGTAAAGCATAAAGTTACGCACACTGATGCGGTCGATGCTCTAACTAAAGAATTGGTGTGGGAAGGCGCCAATGGAGAATGTAGACAGGCAATAGGGCCAATTAGAGCTGTGCCCCTAGATGATTGGGTCCTTGCCTGCTGAGATGTGGGCAGCAACTCAGCAGCGGCCCTCGCTACCGCTCTTGCAGCCCAGTTAAGTGTCTCCCATCAGGGAAGCCAACTGACACAAGCAGCCTGCTTTGAATGCAAGGCACAGGACATTTTGCGTGGCAGTGCCCTAACAGGAAAGGAAAGAATGATAAAAAGCCACCTTCTGTGTGCCCCCGTTGTAGAAAGGGATTTCACTGGAAGTGAGATTGTCGGTCAAACACCACTTCGGATGGAAAGCCTCTAGAGCTTTTAAAGGGGAAGCGAGGCAGCTCTCAGCCCCACCCATAAGAGAGCAACTCCACACAGGAGTCTATTGGACCTTACCCTTAACCCATAATAAAGCTTTTCTAATGCTGCAAGTAGAGGGCCATTCCATCCCTGGGCTCACAGATTCTGGTGCTGATGTTTCTGTAATCAGAGAGGAAGATAAAAAGGAAGGCTGAGCCATGTGGCCCGGACCTTTAATACAAAGAGTTAGTGGAGTACAACTGGCCCAACAAGCCATCCAGCCACTCCATTGGACAGATTCTGATGGGGTGACTGGAGTTTTCAGTCCTTTATTTATGACTGAATTGCCACATACACTTCGGGGACGGGATGTGCTGTCTTTACTTTGTGTCTCTATTACCAGCCAGCCCCCCCCCACCAATTCTAAAGGCCACTGCTCAGTGGCCTAAAAACTCCAGAACCCATCAAACTTACATGGGATACTGACCAACAAATTTGAGTTGAGCAGTGGCCATTAACAGCCTCTAAATTAAAAGAGTTACACAAACTAGTTCAGCAACAATTAGAAGCCAAACATTGAGCCTTCCACCAGTACTAGCCATTTACTATGTGCTAGGCTTTTGGAAACATGGCCCACTTAACATTTTTTCAGATAGTGCTTATGCAGTACAAACAGTTAAAGGCCTTGCCCATTCTTCCTTCCAGCCCAACCAGACATTACTAGATAGGGCTCTCAGCCAGCTTAAAGAACTGTTAGAGGAGCATCAACACCCTTGGTATATTCAGCATCTTCACTCCCATTCTGGCTTGCCTGGCCCCCTAGCGGCAGGCAACACACAGCACCCTCTTCTAACACAAGGGAGAGGTTATGCTTGTGTTTTTCCAGAAAATAGCCTGCATCCAATTTGGATCCTAGGAACGAACGTACGGTCACTCCTAGTGTCCCAAGATGACCCCACCGATGATGCCTCCAACACCTGTGAACCCTCCAGTTTTGAGAAGCTGAGAGATTGAATGCAACCATATGCAGTACGCATCCCGCGGCAAGCCATCCATTCCATGTTTGGACTATGGGACTTTTGTGGGAAGGGGGTGTGCATGGACCTACATCCATTTTTTACTATCAAAATGAAATTGTGTTTAACGGCACCTAGAAGATCTCTGTAACACAATGGGAGAGAAATGACATCCTGACCTCTAGGAGGAATCCCCTGTTTAAGATCCCCATTCTATTTCCTAACTAATCAAACATTACAGAAGCCTGGCTTATAATTTAATCTAGCTAATCTATTAGCATATAGTATAATAGGTATTATCATTCTACTAGGGTTCCATTGCATAATGCGTTGCATTCAAAAGCTACAAGAACAGCAAGCTGTCATTCATCAAGTCCAATTGGCCTTAATTAAAAAAGAATGGGGAGATGTGGTTGGAGCACAGAGCACATTTCTAGCAGCTGTGGCTGATGCAATCCTGTGAGAATACTCCAGCTCCCAGAAGACTCCTGCGCATACCCAGGAAGGAAGCTCACCCGCTATAAGGAAGTAACTTAGCGCCAACCATGCAGCTCTCTGATCTTTTCAGCCATTGGCTATGAAGTACATGCTGTAACATCCTATTGGCCTAACCCATGTATATAAACTAGCTTACTTCCTGAATAAAGTGGATCTGCCTCACTGAATCTGGTCCCTGGAGTCGGGTCTTTGCGTCTCTGTCGTCCTCAACCCCGGCAGGACTTGTCCACAGGGACACAGCAAAAGCAGTCCTGAGAGGGAAGTTCCTAGCACTACAGGCATTCATTAAGTTTGAAAAAGCTTGAATAAACAACCTAACCCTTCATCTAAAAGAACTAGAAAAAGAACAACAAGAAAAGCCCAGAGGTATTAGAAGGAAGGAAATAATAAAGATCAGAGTAGAAATAAATGATATAGAGGCTAAAGAAACAATACAGAGGATCAATGAAACCAAGAGTTGGTTCTTTGAAAGGTCAAACAAGATCGATAAACTTTTAATGAGACTCACCAAGAAAAAAAGAGAGAGGACTCAAATAAATAAAATTAGAAATGAGAGGAGAAATAACAACTGACACAACAGAAATACAAAATATTGTAAGAAAATACTACGAAGAACTGTATGCCAAAAAAATAAACACCCTTGTGAAATGGACAAATTTCTTGAAACATATAATCTTCCAAAAATCAATCTGGAAGAATTAGAAAACCTAAACAAACCAATTACAACAAATGAAATTGAAATAGTTATCAAAAAGCTCCCAAAAAACAAAAGCCCTGGGCCTGATGTCTTCACTGGTGAATTCTACCAAATATTCAAAGAAGAACTAACTCTTATCCTTCTCAAGCTATTTCAAAAAAATGAAGAGGAAGGAACACTTCCAAGTTCCTTTTATGAGGCGAGCATAATTCCGATTCCAAAACCAGGCAAAGACAACACAAAGAAAGAAAATTATAGGCCAATATCCCTGATGAATTTAGACGCTAAAATACTAAACAAAATATTAGCAAACCAGATCCAGTAATATATAAAAAAAATCATATATCATGATCAAGTGGGATTTATTCTGGGGAGGCAAGGATGGTACAACATTTGTAAATCAATCAATGTGATTCATCACATAAACAAAAGAAAGGATAACAATCACATGATAATATCAATACTGCAAAAAAAGCATTTGATAAAATCCAGCACCTATTTATGATCAAAACTCTTAACAAATAAGAATACAGGGAACATACCTCAACATAATAAAGGCCATTTATGACAAACCCACAGACAACATCATAATTAATGGGCAAAAACTAAAGGCAATCCCTCTAAAATCAGGAACAAGCCAGGGGTGCCCCCTTTCACCATTCTTATTCAACATAGTACTGGAAGTCCCAGCTACAGCAATCAGACAAAAAGAAGAAATAAAAGGCATCCAAATTGGACAAGAAAAAGTAAAACTATCATTATTTGCAGATGATATGATACTCTATATAGAAAACCCTAAAGTCTTCATCAAAAAACTACTGGATCTGATAAAGAAATTAAGCAAGGTGGCAGGATATTAAATTAATACACAGAAATCAGATGCATTTTTATACTTGAACAATGAAATGTCAGAAAGAGAAATTAAGGAAACAATCCCCTTTAGTATTGCAACAACAACAACAAAATAATGTACTTAGGACTAAATTTAACCAAGGTGGTTAAAGACTTGTACTCAGAAAATTATAAAACATTGATAAAAGAAATCAAGGAAGACAAACAAGTGGAAGCATATACCATGTTCATGGTTAGGAAGAATAAATATCATTAAAATGTCTATATTACCCAAAACAATTTATAAATTCAATGCAATACCAATTAAAATACCAATGACATACTTCAAAGATATAGAACACATATTCCAGAAATTTATATGGAAACAAAACAGAACACAAATAACCTCAGCAATCTTGAAAAAGAAGGGTGAAGTGAGAGGTATCACACTCCCTGATATCAAGTTATACTACAAGGCCATTGTACTCAAAACAGTTTGGTACTGGCATAAGAACATGCATATAGATCAATGGAACAGAACAGAGAACCCAGAAATAAACCCACAGCTCTGTGGACAACTGATATTTGACAAAGAAAGAGCATACAATGGAGTAAAGACAGTCTCTTTAACAAATGGTGTTGGGAAAACTGGACAGCTACCTTCAAAAAAAATGAAACTTGACCACCAACTTACACCATGCACAGAAATAAACTCAAAATGGATAAAAGACTTAAAGGTAAGCCGTGAAACCATAAGCATCTTAGAAAAAAACATAGGCAGTATGCTCACTGACATCTATCACAGCAATATATTTGCTGATTTATCTCCACAAGCAAGTGAAATAAAAGACAGGATAAACAAATGGGATTATATCAAACTAAAAAGCTTTTGCACATCCAAAGACAATATGAACAGAATAAAAATACAAACCTTAGAATGGAAGAACATATTTGACAATACATCTGATAAATATAACTGAAATTTATTAAGAACTTGTAAAACCCAGCACCAGGAAAAGAAATAATCCAATCAAAAAATGGGCACAAGAAACAAATAGACTTCTCTAAAGAGGACATAAAGATGGCCAATAGACAGATTAAAAAAAGTTCAACATCACTAATCATTAGAAAAATGCAAATTAAAACTACAATGAAATATCACCTCACACCAAACAGAATGGCGTTCATTAACAAAACAACACACAATAGGTGCTGGCGAGGATGTGGAGAAAGGGGAACCCTCCTGCACTGCTGGTGGGAATGCAGACTGGTGCAGCCACTGTGTAAAACAGTATGGAGATTCCTCAAAAAATTAGAAATGGAACTGCCCTTTAACCTAGCCGTTCCACTTATAGGAATATATCCCAAGGACACCATATCACCGACTGAAAAAAAGAAATGCACCCCCATGTTTATGGCAGCATTGTTCACAATAACAAAGATCTGGAAACAGCTCAAGTGTCTGTCAGTGGACGAGTGGGTTAAAAAGCAGTGGTACGTATATACAATGGAATACTATGGGGCCATGAAAAAAAGGAAATATTACATTTTGCAACAATATGGATGGACCGGGAAACTATTATGTTGAGTGAAATAAGCCAGGCAGAGTAAGAAAAATATCATATGACCTCACTCATTTGAGGAATCCAAGGAACAATGTAAATTTAGGAATGGAATTAAACCTGAAGGGAAGGGGGGAGGGAGCTATTGGGAAGGGGGTAAGGGAGATTTTGAGGGGAATATGGGGGAGGGGAGATGCTTTTGGGGAGACACTAGAATCTATGTAAACACAATAAATAAATAAATAAATAAAATAAAAAAATGCTTCTACTAACCAATTTATAGAGAAAAACAAAACCAAACCAAAAAACACCTCATGAACACGAACAACAGTGTGGTGCCTGCTAGGAGTAGGGGAGGCAGAGGAGCGTGGTGGGAATAAATGCTAATGAAAGCAGACGTGACTTAGGGGAGGTAAACACAATACGGTGCACAGAGATGTGTTGTATATAGAATTGGGCATCTGAAACCTGTACTATTAGGTTAATTAGTGTCACTGTAATAAATTCAATTAAAACTTTTTGGAGAGATGTCTTTGTTATTTATAATTAATCATGAAGTTATGCATGTGTCTTAATTTCATCATTAAAACACAGACTATCACCATGGATTTAGTGTTTACATCTGTGTTCTGAAAGAAAATGCCCACCATTAATGCAAAGTACTCTTTCTAAAAAATTTGAAGGCTCAAAGGGAAAAGATGAATATGCAAGAAAAATGCTATTTGGAAACCACTAAAAATGGTATTTTAATAAAATTCAGTATATAAATTTATCTTGAATGTAACTATTTCTCTTTTATATTTGTACCCAAATATTGCTCTGGATACTGAAAACAAATAAAATTGAACTACAAACACTTTACCACCCAACCAAAGATGTCTCCTGTTAAGCTTTTGTTGGAATATGACTTTGGATCACTTTGCCATCCATAGATTGGAATAGTCCAAAGTGTTTACAGTTCAAGTAGCCACCTTTATAAAAAAAGACAAAAACAAACAAACAAAAAACCCCCAACAAATGTACAGGAGTTAGACAAAGCATATGTCAATGTATATTTCTTTACATTTTTTATTTTTATACATTTATATTTTTATATACTTACATTATATATATTTGTTGTGTTAAATATACAAAATATTTTAATATCACATTTTAGAAATTAACATATTCAATTATTTAAAACATAAATATATATATTTAATATATATTTTTAAGTTACATCTATTTTATATATTTTTTATATTCACAGTTTTTTTGTTTGTTTTCAGTTCCTGTCAGGTATAATGCTAAGAGGTTGAGAAAAGTAGAAAAGAATAAAAAGGGGGGGAGTTAAATTCCTATTATAGCCAAATATTTGAGTATCAGGCTATCCATTGCAAGAAAATAAGAGGAAATATATTTAGAATTTTAAAATAGTTTATTAAGCAACTCTAATATTCTATATATGTAGAATATATATACACACATTTATATATATATGTGTGTGTGTATATATATATGTTTATAATGCATATAGATTTATTGATATCATACCCAAAAACTAAAATTTAGGGACATAAAATGTTTCAAAACACTTGCATGTGAGCTGAGTCGATTCACCATTGAGACCAAGTGTAAGTGATGACTTGATTGGGTTGAAGTAGCTATCACCTTAGTTTACAATCAAACCTTAGTTGCACATCAAACAAGCTGTGCAAAGGACAAATACAAAGTCAAGAATATAGTAAGCAGAATCGCTCAGGCCTCTTTTGATCATCCTGGGGCTATAACAGAAATTCTGAGAGTTCAGTGCTGTGCTCCTGAGGAATTTGTCAGGACTGAGAAAGCACAAACCTGAAAAGTTCATCTTACTATGACAAAAGGAAACTCTTGCTGTAGCAAAGTTATACAAAGCCACCTTTCATTTCTTATACCAAACCTGCCCTACTGCAGGTTTCAGTGCAGCTGCCCAGGCCATAGCTTATCAGGACTTAAAAGCAAGATGCTATCTCCAGACCAAATGCTGAATTTTTCTTAGGCTACTCTCTCTAACAAACTTGTTCCCTCCTTCCTGTTGGAAATACTAAAAAAAAACTCTAGGTAGAATTTTTTAAAACATTTTTTATTTAATATAACATTTATATGAATCATTAGGACAAGTTGCCACTAATTTTTTTTTTTCTCTAGGTCCTTGCCAGATAGCTCAGTTGGTTAGAGCGTTGTCCAGATATGCCAAGGTGTTGGTTTGATCTCGGTCAAGGCACATACAAGAAACAATCGGTGAATGAATGCATGGGTGGGTGGAAAAGCATTTGATGTTTCTCTTTCTCTTTCTTTCTCAATAAATAAAAAATAAAATAAATAAAATATTTCTCTTTAATAGAAAGATATTACAGAGAGCAAACAAATTCTAAAATATATTGCAGACTAGTCTCTCAAAATTATTTCATGGTGGAAATATTAAGAAAATTTAAAATATTTATATATGTCTTGGTCGTAAAATATAAAGCAAGACTTCTGGCTTCTTCAGAATACTTAGAAAGCTAAAGGAATATTGTTCTCTCATCCTTACAACAACAGAAAGCTGAGCATTCATGACAACCAAATTCTGGAACTCCAGATCCATGAAAATACTGATCCTCCAAGGAGTAAAGGTAGACAAGTACTTACTGACTTGGGTAGACTCTTTCCGGTACCATACAAACTGGCAAGAAGAGTTTAGCTAAAACTTTTTAAAAAATTGCTAAAGTCTGAGTGTGGACTAGCATGAGAATTTAAAACCCTTAGGAGCTAAACCAGATAATTGACGAGGTGAATTAACTACCACTCAAGACTTTTCTCCATGGACCCCATCCAAAGCCATCTCTCATGGTATACAGATCAAAAGTACAGAAATAGGAATTTTGTACATTGCTGGTAATGTACAAAGCCTCACCTGAATCTATCTATGTAGTTATGTCCCCTCAAGAACAAAAGTCCTACCATGCTGGGGAAGGGGTGGGTGCAGCAATCATTGGCATCTTATTGCACTGGTAAAAGACCACTTTAGCTGAAGGGAAGAGACAGAAGGTGTAAATACATCCTGGGCCCAGACAAAGATTGGGAGAGGAACAAAATCACTGAGGATTCTTCACCCCTGAATACCAGATACAGTGTCTACTTAACACAGTATCTAAGTCAGACCAACACAGAATTTCCTCTGCCCGTGTCCCACTAAGAGGCCAATAAACAATGAATAATAAGCAACAACAGTCTAGTTTGAGGAAAGGAGCAAAGAGAAGAGGCAGTTTCATGTAAAGATCTGATACTGAATGTGGAGCAGACATTAACAAAAATTCTCTGGTGCCACAATTCCCATCCGAAATACAAGCTAAACGAGAGGAACTTGAAACCCATACATAGTACACTAAGGGCAAACAATAATAATAAAACACAAACTCCTTTGAATTCCTGACTAAATTGACACATACCCCACAGTAAAGGCCTGGTAGAACATGCATGCTCATTTTCAGGCATAAAGTTATTTACTTCAGTGAGTACTGGCTTAAATAACAACGTGGAAGAATTTCAAATGCTTATGTTTAGTACAAGAAGCTAGACTTAAAAGGTTATTATGTTACTCAATGATTCCATTTATATCATACCTGTAAAAGGCAAAAGTGTAGAGGAAGAGAATAGATCGATTGTTTATAGCACCTGCAGTTGGGGAAGGTATTGACTCCAGAGGAATATGGGTTCATTTGTTCTATATCTTTATTGTATTGGTTTCACAACCGTATGTATTTGTCAAAACTTGCAGAATTAAAGTTAAAAACAGTGAATTTTACTGTTTGAAAAAATTATACTCTAAAAATAAACATAGAAATAATCATCACAGAGTCAAGAACAGACTTTTGATTAAAAAAATAGAAATATTACAATGAACTTGCATGGTAATTCTGAAATAAATAACCCATAGTGGCAATGACCACTATGGTGCCCCCTAGGTCATGCTCATACCCAAACTCCATTGTAGCCTGCTGCATAGTTTCACCACCTACTCATGGAGATTCTGGAGCACTAAGTCTTTCCCAGGGCCCAGAAAGCTGCATGTATGAAACTATTCACAATTCTTTTTTTTAACAGAGACAGAGAGAGAGTCAGAGAGAGGGATAGATAGGGACAGACAGACAGGAACGGAGAGAGATGAGAAGCATCAATCATCAGTTTTTCGTTGTGACACCTTAGTTGTTCATTGATTGCTTTCTCATATGTGCCTTGACGGTGGGCCTTCAGCAGACCGAGGAACCCCTTGCTCAAGCCAGCTATCTTGGGTCCAAGCTGGTGAGCTTTGCTCAAACCAGATGAACCCGCGCTCAAGCTGACGACCTTGGGGTCTCGAACCTGGGTCCGACGCATCCCAGTCCAATGCTCTATCCACTGCGCCACCATCTGGTCAGGCATATTCACAAATAATTTTATGTGCAGCCACATTGGGAAGTAAGAGCATAATTGTCAATTTGAGGACTAAAGGCTATGCAAGCGCAAGTTTAGAGAAGGTCTGGTTTCTCATGTAACATTAAATTGGCATATGAGATTAGGGTATTATCAAATTATTTGATAGGGAATAATTTATCTGAGATTATCCATTTTTAAAATTACTTTTTCATTTTTTTTTTTTAGGTGAGAAGAAGGGAGCTAGTGAAATAGACTTTCTCATGCATCCAACTGAGATCTACCCAGCAACCCCATCTGGGACTGATGCTGAAGTACTGAGCTATGTTTAGTGCCTGAGGCAGAAGCTCAGACCAAACTATCCTCAGCACTGAGGCTACTGGCTATCAATTGAGCCACTGGCTGTGGGAGGGGAAGAAGGAGAGAAAGTGGAGAGGGAAGGGAGAGAAGCAGATGGTCGCTTCTCCTGTGTGCCTCGACTGGGACTTGAACCTGGGACATCCATATGTTGGGTCAACACTCTATCCACTGAGCCACCAGACATGGCCCACTTTACTTCTTCTAAAGGACTCAGATTTGGAAAGAGAGAGCAAAGAGTAATTTAGGATTTGTTGTCAGAGTAGCACCTTCAAGACAAACTCATGTAAAAGCTTCTTACAAGCAGAGTTATCTAATAAGAAGACAGAAATATTAATAAAATTTTACTCTATAAAGTTGAAGAAATAAACAGGTCTATTTTCTTGAGTTTTTAAAAAATATAAATTTACATACTATTATATTTTTTTATTCAAAGTAACCAAAGAAACAAAACCTTAGAATTTTTACTCATTCTTGTTTTAATTATTTCTTCATCATTATCTGTAGATAAAAGTCATAATTAAGAAAAAGTAATTTAAAATGTTTAAATGATTTAGACAAAGAAAACAATTTTTTAAGTTTTTAAAACTTAATTGAAGATGATTGAAATTGTGATAACTGTGATAGTAGTGCTGTTTGTACACACATTTAAGTAGCAATTTCTTTTAAATAGAGCCCTACTCTAGTTCTCTTTTTACACAGCTCTCAGGGGCATCTATCTTAAAAAAAATTGCTCCTGTTACTACTTTACTATAAATACTTGAAAGAGTTTCTAATGTGTTCCACAAAATTGTTAACTTTTTAGCATGGCATAAAAGAACATTAAAATTTGCCTATTTCCTTTCCCACTATTTTCGCCGTCACCCAGCTCGTTGTATTCCCCACTTTCTGAGCGGCTTGCTTTCATCCAAGTTGCTCTGTGCCTCACCACTAGATAAATGCTCTTTATTTCTTTGAGTTGGTATATTAACAATATTTCCTTGAGAAAGCCTTCTCTAGTCTGTCACAGACTTCATAAGATGCCCTTTCAAAAAATAGAGAAAAAATTGGGGTAGTAAAAAGGACAACTTCAGTGTCTTAGTAAAAAAACAAACAAAACAAACACAGGGCAGGTATTGGAACACTCCTTGGATTCTTGGCTTTCCAATTGTTTTGTCTGTAGTTGTCAAAATGTCACCTTATTCTTTCTGTCTTGGTTGTGTCACTGATGAAATAAGAGAGATGCATCAGGTGACCTGTTAATTGCATTCTAATTCTTAATGCCATCTACTTCTACAAAGTTAAGAGTGAAGAGAAAACAGTAATGAATATGAAGACAGAATGGAACGGAACAGCAAAGCAGTCTTAGACTCTGGCCTGTCTTAAGAGACGAGAGATGGAGAACAATACAAGCCAAGGAATGAACAAATAGAGAGGCTGTGTTGAAAAAAGTTGCTGAGAAATTGGAAGCTGCCCAACGGGAGTATTCCTAAGTGCTCTTATCACAAAGTATTTATTAATTTTTTTAAAAGGAGGATTAAGCGAGAGCATCTAATCTCAAGACAAGAATGGTCTTGAAGTAAAGGGTAGTGGAGGTAGAAAAAAATCAGATAGGATTTGAACAGCAGCAATGTATTCATTTATCAAATATTTACTGAGCCAGTACCAAGTAGGATTTCCTCTTCTAGGCTATAGGATTACTACAGTGAAAGAAGAGACAAGTCAACTTTGAACTCGATTCTTATAGAGAATCATTAAGGTTTTTAAATATTAGTATTTAGTTATACAGCATGAATTTCTGAAAGGCCCAGTTGGCTGAGATCTGCTTCGACAATGCTTAGCAGCTGGCTGTTGGGGAAAATGCTTTCTGAAGATATGGTAAAAAGAATGGTCGATTTAGAGATGAGGCATTTTAAGGTGATTGTAAGTTTTATTTAAAATATGGTCTTAGTTAGTTGGAAAGAAAAATGAAGTTTGAGAAGTCAGACATTGGGGTCAAGATGAGAGTGAAGAGTGAATATTTTCTAGTTATGGTATTCAATTACAAATGATTCAAATTTATGATTTTAAACAGCCTAAGCATAACAAAAATACATAATGCACAAGGCAAGAAGCCAGCATTAAAAAAATGATATTACATTAAATGAAATTATTAACTCCAGTTGTACACTTGATTACCCATGAGCAGTTTCAATTGATTTGGGTAAGACTCACATATGGGGAAATCTGAGATTTTATTCTGCATTTTTGGCTCAGTTTATAGTCCTCACACAACCATTAAAATGTAAGTCCAAGAAATTAGATGACATTGCATAAAATATTGTTTGAGTTGTTGGTTTCTTTATATTTATAACAAATTTAAATTACAGATGGTTGTGAAAAAAAAGAAAAGTGAGTTTGGATATATATAATAGGACTGTTCTAACTTAAAAACAGTGTGTAATAAGAAAAAATAAGTTTAAATATTTAATCTCTTAAATAGCAGTTGTTAAGCTATTTGAACATTTTACATGATTTGAAGAAAAATCAGGTGCAGCAGAACTCCCAGGTTTTCTTGGTGCATTTAAATGCCTGAGTTGACAACTTTGTATGACTTAGTTATTGGATTTTATCCTGAGAAATGAATATTTTCAGGTCACCTAAAACAGTCTTGATTTACTAGGAGAAAAGGAAAGAAAAGAGGAAGGGTATAACTCTTGATTAGTTTTTGCAAAAGGAAATTACTTTTAGTGAAGCATGATTAAAATATGATATGAAAAAATTCATACCAATGCTGTGTCCTTTTCACTTAGAAAAGATCAATTTACTATATATTCATAATTCTATAAATTTTTACTAAAAGTAATTTTCATTATTCCCATTTTCTTTAAAGGTGTTACTGGATATCAAGCTGAAGCAACAAAGTATACATATTTGGTTAAACCAGGCCAAAAATTATTGACAGTAAGAAGTAATTTGATTATTTCTCCTAAAATGATGGCATCTTTTTTAATGGCGGATTTTAATGTATGCAGGGCATCACTATGAACAGGATATTGTGTGTGTGTATATTATATATACATACATATTGTGTGTGTGTATTATATATACATACATACATATACATACATATATATATATATCTTTTGCTGTTGTGGAAACTGGAAAATGGAAGCAATATCTAATTAGTCATGACAAGAGTGTCTGATAGTGACAGATACATATGGCTTGGCATACATCCCTGTGTTTCAAAAAGAAACTTCACCCAACACCTGAATTGGATGCACAGAATCTCTTGATGGCAATGATTCCTTTTAAAACACAAGCTGAGCTGATGAAAACCATAAAATTATTTTGTGATGCATGCAATAAGGTTTTTTGAAGATATTTTGTAGTAAATTCATTTTGTTCTTGAGGATACTAAAGGTAAAAGACATATATTTTAAAAATGTATACCTGTGTTTGTATACAGAATCTATTTATGAATATCTGTTCTTTGCTCAATTGTTAAACACATTTTTGATGGGCTGACTTTTAAGGAACGTCACCTTACCTGACAGCGTTTCCTTCCTATCGCATAATGAAGGTGATGAAGCATCGTGTGGTGCGGCTGCAGATTAATTCTTGGGACAGATTTTCTGCTTCACTACCTCCTTTGTAGGTGCCAAAAATAATTGTTGATTGTGCCAAGTTGTATCTTTATCACCTGTCAGAGATCTCAGTGCACTGTCATGTGGCATCTAAGGTAAGTATGCTTTTATCCTTGCCTTTACGTTTTTCATCGCACTCTATTCATAAAGCTTTTCTTTCTTTTATTGGTTTTTCTCATCTGTTGTCTTTTGCACTTAAATGAGATGAGCTTTAAGACTGTGTGATTTTATTTTTCTCGTTGTTTTTTTTAACATGGTGACTTTTTAAAGCCACCTAAAGAATGAAACCAGAAAATGAATCTACCTTATTTTCAGTGCCACTGAGCTGTTTTCTTCCTTTCAGGCACATCAAACCACAGCCAAAAAATAGAGTAAAGATGAGAGAAAGAGTGAATTCTGAACCAGTTCCAGAGTGTTTTCCACTCAAAGCTTCAGGAGACAATGTTGGACACTGCAGTGATTCACATCCTGCAAGTATTCTGACTCAGTGTAACTGGAAAATATTAAGTATATATTGTATAACTTTGTGAATTAAATCTTAGCTTTTGTCCCAGTACTACACAGTAATCATTTGGATTGGTTTATTTGTTTGTGAAAACACCTAAAGAAAACACATGAGGATAAAAACCTAAGAATCAGTTGTGCTTTTCTTTCTTATGGTCAGGTTTAAAGAAGCTTTATTTGCTAATGTAATGAAACACATAAATATATTTTATACTATAATTTTGTAGAAATGCACCCACTTTTTGCAATTCTTTTCTGTATCCATACCACTATACAGTATAATAGATTATGTGACACCCTTGAGTTTCCGGTATTTGGGATTCAAACATGAGTAAAAATCACTTTTTATAATAAATTATAGGAAATTTAAAAGTCATTAAGATTAAACAATCAAACAGGAATAAAAAATAATACACAAGTTTCTGCTATTTTTTCAGGTCATTAACTTTTAATTATCTAAGATGTTTAGTCATTATAATAGAATTAAAAATATATTTTATATCTGAGTAACTGTTAATATCAGAAGTGTTCTTTTCCATTAAAAGTCAATACATGAGAAAAATTCTCTTATACCCTAGGGAAGGGCATTTTTTGTTGTTATACATGATGAAAAAGAATGGTGAAATTATAGTTTTGCTTCTATTTACAATCATATTAAATAGATATACTTTATTTTTATGAAGAATAGTTTTTATGTATTGCAATCTGTAATTACAATAACTCAGCAGTCAGTGAGCAGGAAGTTTTTTATTAGGAATGACAGAGCTGAGCTGGTACCAATGCTGCCTTGATTTAGGTGAATACATTTTGAGGGTTTGCTCACCTCACAGAATGCTGATAGAATACTTGCACAAGGTCCTTTGGACATTTTCCCCCCTTTTTATTAAATTTACTGGAGTGACACTGGTTAACAAAATTATATAGGTTTTAGGTGCACAACTCTACAACACATCATTTGTACACTATACTGTGTGTTCACCACCCAAGCCAAGTCTCCATTGACCACATTTATCCCCAGTCTACCCTTCCTGACCCTGCCCCCCTCTCCCTGGCAATGACCACACTTTGGTCCGGGTCTATGAGTCTTTTCTGTCTCCCTCTTGTCTTTTTTGCACAAGGTCCTTTGTAGAGGACTTTTAGAAAAGTACATGGACTGAGGTTTTTAATCTGGGATGTGTAAAAGGCAATGACATATGCCCCGAATGTTATTTATTCTTAATGAAATTCAAATTATAGACTATACAAAGCATAATCAAGACTGTTTCAAAAATAAAAAGCTCTATGTATATGACTATAAACATATATGTATATATGTGCATGTATACACATATATGCAATTTTGTGAGTTATATCATTGTTATGTGAAGTAATGATCCTAATTATTTTTCTTTGTGTGAATGGTATCTATCAGAAATATTGATATTCCACGTTACAGATATGTGGTAGTTTCCCTTTTGAAGAACAGGAGAGTGGAAGACAGGTCCAAGCTTAGATTCTGCTCTCTGGGAGGTGTTCTTCAAGGCTTCAAGCGCCACTCTTTGTGCTGCCTTTCATCCATCGCTCTCACCTTTGGGGTGTAGAGTTTTTGTAGTCTCCTTCTGCCTTTAGGCTCAAGGGTTGTTTTAAGGGTTGGACACTGAAATATTTTTCAGTCCAGGTTTGTGGTTTCTTTGGAAATAAAACTCCCTAAAAACTAGGAGACTTTGAAGTTATTTCCTGCCATTCAGTTGCTCATGCCAACAACCACATCCATGTTTCTCCTAGACATAATTTTCAAGCATGATTTCTTTCCTTTGTCCTCATCTCTATTTCTTCTCTCTTTACCTCCTCATCCCTTTTTACTGTTCCCGTTATATTTGGTTTTTAATTGCAGCCAATTGTAAATCTGCCAGAAAGAAGTAGTCTTGGGTGGGAAGTAAACACCCTTAATCTGATCATCTGATTTTAGCCATAGGATTTACTACTTGGATCATCTGAGATATGGTTCCTGGGCCTTTGGCAATCAAATTATTATTATTTTTTCCATTTTATCTATTAGTTAAGCTCCAAAAATCATCTCTTCCAAACTATAAAGCACTTGATTTCACCATGAAAACCAGCCAAGGATTGCCTGAAGTCATCTCTCTCTTGAAATACTTTGTTAGAAAGAGCTAAGTAAGAATAACCAACAAACATGCTGACTCTTTCTAGACATTTCCTCTAAAATCACAGGTCTGGTCGTTACATGGTTTTACTTTTAAAGCATCTCAGGCTTCTATTCTATAAGTGTTTAACATGGCAGAGTAGGCTTACTACATTCGTGTTCTCACCGCCTGTCTCCAAACCACTAAGTCAATTCTACACATACAGGTTTTTCTCCTAATAATTTATGTCTTATGGTAATTAACCATAGTTGGTAAAATGGTAGTTCTCATGTTCAATGAGTTGGTAAAATAGAAGTTCATTTTCATTTATAGAGAGTTCATTTGATGGCAGGAAGGGGCTAGCAGTTTCGTTTCCCCTAGTCACTCGGGTGATTCATTCTTTTTCATTGTCTCCTGGAGTTTCAGTCTTTCGTGGATCCTTCACATCTGGCTGACAGATGGGGAAGTAGGCAGAGATGACACGTGAGATTTTTATGACCTAAGACTAGAAATGACATATATTAAAAGCTTTTGCCCGTATCTGTTGGCCAAAATGTAGGCTATACCTCAGTGCAAGGTATGTATCCAGGACAAAAAGAATTATTACATGTACTATGTCTCTATGGCAGGCAAGAATTAACCTTTATATTTCCCTATTAGAGTTTGTATTATCTGAACAACTTCTAAGTCATAGATTTGTAATCAATTATCTTTTTTAACAAAAGGCAAACTATATTTTTGTCTATACATTCATGTTTCATCATACCAGTTCCTTCATCACTTAAAGATAGAGGTAACAAGTGACAGCTGGTGAGTTAATAGCCTGTTTCTATAAATAAAGTTTTATTGAATTATAGCTGTTTCCATTTGTTTACATATTGTCCAAGAGTGCTTTTGAACTATAAAGGTAGCATTGAGACTTATGATCCACAAACTTAAAATATTTATTTTAAGAAAAGCATGATGACACCTAATTTATTTACATTTTTGTGTTTTTCTGAAGTGAGAAGTGGGGAGGCAGAGACAGACTCCCGCATACACCTGATGGGAATCCACCAGGCAAGCCCACCAGGAGGTGATGCTCTGCCCATCTGTGCTGTTGTTCCTTTGTGGCTGAAGCCACTCTAGCGCCTGAGGTGGAGGCCATGGAGCCATCCTCAGCACCCAGGCCAACTTTGCTCCAGTGGAGCCTTGGCTGCGGGAGGGGAAGAGAGAGATAGAGAGAAAGAAGAGAGGGAAGGGTGGAGAAGCAGATGGGCACTTCTCCTGTATGCCCTGATCAACAATGAAACTCAGAATATCCACACACCAGGCCAACACTCTACCACTGAGCCAACAAGTCAGGGCCGATGATACCTAATTTGAAGAATCCAAAATGAGTTTTGCATATATCTGCTTAGGTCATTAAATTAAAAATGTTGTTTTCTCACCTGACCAGGTGGCAGCACAGTGGATAGATCATTGGACGGGGACACGGAGGACCCAGGTTTGAAACCCAGAGGTCGTCGGCTTGAGCAAGGGGTCACTCACTCTGCTAGAGCCCCACAGTCAAGGCACATATGAGAAAGCAATCAATGAACCACTAAGAAACCACAACGAAGAATTGATGCTTCTCATCTCTATCCCTTCCAGTCTGTCTGTTCCTATCTGTCTCTCTCTCTGTCTCTGTCACACAAAATAAAAAATAAAAATTGTTTTCTCCATAAATGATCTCTTTATTGACTCCACGCCAACCTCATTTATATTTTATTTAAGGAAGCAAGTGTTGATTTACTTTCTTTCAACCTGACAATACCATTTTTAATACCTGATCATTAAAAAAAAATTAAATGCTTTGTGTAAGAAGTATCATTTAATTATAAAATTAATGTGATTTTGGCAAACTGGCAGACAGGAACTTTCTGTCTATATCATTCTGTATTTGATCAAGGTGTTATAAAACAGAAATTTATCAACATATACATTATCAAACCTCAAAAGAAAGAATGATGATCATTTTTGGACTATGAAAACTATGATATTTAAGGAAATGGTCAGTGAATAAGAACTTTATGTTGTGGTCAGATTTAATAATAAAAACAGATTTACCTTAAATTTTTTTTCTCTTAATTCTTAGGATCATGATGTATTTACATTGTCCCTAATTTATATTTCTGAAAATTGATAGATTAGTGACACAGCACAAGTAAACTGTTGAATGACAGCTGGAACCAGAGCATCTGACATTCAGATATCCATTATAGATTCTGCTATGAGACAACAGTGTTCATTTTAACTAGTCCATGGGCTTTTAGTTAATTTTCCAAATAGACAATATTCTTCAATATGTTGTTGTTCTGCTCTTTGTTAAAATGAAATATCTGCCTTCACACATCAATGCCTTACATGCATTATCCCAGTTACTTTTTGACATTTAACTTGTGCACTAAATCTTTACTATCTGAAAAAGGATTGATCTCAACTAGGTAAGTAACTTGCTTCAGCTTACGCACACATCAAGGTTCTTATACCTATCATTTTATTAGCGATTGTCTTTTGCACTGTAAGTGTGTTTAAGGAAAGAGGAAAGTGTGATGCATAGATAGGGAGAGTGAAAGAAGACCTACTAAATGATGTGGCTGAAGAAAGCCTCTCTGAAAAGTGACATTTATATTAAGACTTAACTTTAGAAGTCAGTCATAAGAAACTGACCAAGTTGTTTCACAAGAGAAGTAATACTAAGTGCAATAAACATAAAAGAGAAATAGGTGGTGTTCTCCTTTCTACTGAGCAATATTCTAGTCACTATTTTTCTCTTCTGTGGTTAAATCTACCGTTATTAATTTCAGAAATTGTACCTTTTTGTTAGAAAAATATTTATATGTTTTAGTTTTAGATGTCATATCTTTCATCTATTTTGTCATGGTTTTAGACATTTTAATCAAGATTGTACTATAATTTGTTTCTAATAAGTTCAAAATCTTGATCACTGGTGGTTTATTTCTATTGTCTGTCATTTTCTCATGGTTTTGATGCTTTATTTCTGTCTTTTGTAATACCTGGAAAATTTTAAGTAAGAGTTAGCCATTGTTGGTATGTTTGTAAAAATTTATCCATTTCTTCTAGAATATTCAATTTGTTGGTATAACTTCTTTAATTTTTAATTTTATTTGTACCTTCTCTCTTTTTTTTCTGCTTAATCTAATTAAAGTTTGTCAATTTGTTTATTCTTTTCAAAGAACCAACTCTTTATTTTATTCCCCTTTTTTATTGTCTTTTTAGTCTCTGTTTCATTTATTTCTGCTCTGGTCTTAATTATTTCTTTCCTCTTACTAAATGTGCAGTGTTTTTTCTTCTTTTTCCAGTTCCTTTAAGTATAAAGTAAGATTATATATTCGATATTTTTCTTGTTTCTTGAGGTAAGCAAGCCTACTTTGTTATAAAATTCCTTTTTAGAGCCACTTCTAATATATTTCATAGATTATGGTATGTTGTATTTTTATTTGACTCTAGATAATTTTTAATTTTTTTATTTCTTCAGTGACCCACTGGCTGTTCAGTAGCATGCTGTTTAATCTCCATATTTTTTAATGTTTCAAGTTTTTTTCTTATTATTGATTTCTATTTTCATAAAATTGTGATTAAAATATGCTTGATATGATTTTAATGTTTTTGAAATTATTGAGAGTTGTATTGTTGCCTAACATGTAATCTCCCTTGGAGAATGTTTTATGTGGTCTTGAAAAGCATGTATATTCTGCTGCTTTTCAATGGAATGTTCTGTATATGTCTGTTAAAGTCTTTTGATTTAATGTTTCCTGTTAGGCTGATGTTTTCTTATTGATTTTCTGTTTAGATGATTTATCCATTGATTAAGTGGATGTTAGTTCCCTACTATTATTATATTGATTTCAATTTCTCCTTTTTTGTTCTGCTCATATTTGCTTTATATATTTTGGTGTTCCTATGTTACATCTTTTTGCTGAAATTGAGCCCTTTACTATTATTAATGTCTTTCCATATCTTTATTATAATCTTTATTATAAGATCTATTTTGTCTAATATACTTATGGCTACTCCAGATTTCTTTTTAATTTAATTTTCATAAAATATCTTTTTTCATTCCTTCACTTTCAATATGTGTGTATTCTTGCATGTGAGGTGAGTATCTTGTAGGCAGCAATGAATGTGTTTTGATTTTTTAATCCATTTGGCCACTTTATATTTTTTTATTTACAAAAATTGTCTATTTACATTTAAAACAATTATTGGTAGATATATACACATAGTGTATTTTTTTATTTTTTTTACTATTTTGTAGCTCCCTCTTATTTCCCTTATGGCTTTATTTATTTTTTCTTTCTTTTTCTTTTTCTTTCTTTTTAGTATTATGTTTAGTGTCTTTTCTCATTTTCTTTTGTGTGTTTACTATAAGTTTTTCATTGTGGTTACTGTGGAATTCACATATAACATCTATGTAAATAGTGGTTTATTTTCATTAGAACATATTCTAAAAATTTATATTTTTACTCTCCCCCACCTTTTACATCTTTTTATTTTTCACATCCCTTAACAAATTATTGAAATTTTAGTCAACTTTTCTACTTTTTTTTATCTCATGCTTGCTTTAAAAGTAATTAATCCTTTATTATATATGTACCTTTTTCAGTGAGATTTTTACTTTCCTAGGTTTTTTATTCTTGTTAGTGCCATTCCTTTTCAGCTTAAAGGAGTCCCTCGAATATTTTTTGAAGGACCTTTAGACTTTGCTCATATGAAAAACTTAATCTATTTCTGAATATCCTGACTTAATTCTATTTCCCAGATATCCTGACTGGGAGAGAATCTTGTTTGGAGGTTTTTGTTTGTTTTGCTTTCAGCACTTTGAAATTGTCATGCCTCCCCTCTCTAGTCTGCAAAATTTCTCTTGAAGAAATCTGCTCATAGCCTTATATGGATTCCCCCATATGGAAGAGTTGCTTTCTCTTGCTACTTTTAGAATTTTCTCTTTATCTTTAATATTACTACTATAATTATAATGTGTCTTTGAGTGTCTTGTATTTGATACTTAATGGGCTTCATAGCCCTGGATGTCTGTTTTTTTCCCTTAGATTAAGAACAATTTAAACCATTAATTCTTCAAGTCATTCTTCTGGCCCTTTCCTTCTGTCCTCCTTCTGAGACCTCTATAATACCAATTATAATTCCACTTGATGTTGTCCCAAAATATCCCTTAAAGTATCTTCCCATTATATTATTTTTATTTTTCAGCTCTGTCTCTGTAAATTGCGTTGCTTTGTTCTCCAATACACTCAATTGTTCTTCTACTTTATCTCTTTCATCTGCTGATGAATCCTTCTAGTATATATATATAAATTTTTTCAGTGTGCTTACTTTTGTTTGGCTCTTCCTTATATTTTCTATCTCATTATTTAGGTTCTCACTGTGTCCATTCATTCTTCTCCCAAATTCAGTGAACATCTTTATGAACATTGCTTTAAACTCTTTATCAGATAGATTGCTGATCTTCATTTTGTTTAGTTCTGTTACTGATGTTTTGTCTTGTGTTTTCATTTGAACATTTCTCTATTTTTCATTTTACCTAACTTTGTATTTATTTCTATATAAATAGTAAATTAGCTACCACAACCAGACTTGAAAAATTGGCCTTATACAGGACATGTCCTGTAGGGCCCAGAACTTCAATTGCTCAGAACAAATTATTATTCCACTGATGGGGGCTACATGAGCTCTCGTGTTTTGGTAAAGGTTATGGCTGAAGTGCATTGGCGGTTGGGGCTGGCACCCAAGCTTAGCTGGGGGCATGTCAGCAACTGCTGTGGCATGCTAAAGGATGCGATTTTCAGCAGGACATGCCCACTGCTTTCAGGAGGTTAAAGTAAAATAAAATTCTAAAGTGACAGTTGTTAGCACCAGCTTTAGCAAGTTAGAGATTACAAAAACGTCTCCTGCTAGTGTCTCAGTTCTTGTGGAGGATCCCAACAGTTTTCTATTTCTCCAGCAGATGCTTTAAGGTTAGCAAATGGGTCTCCTTACCCCTGGTTTATGCGCTTTTCAATCTGATAGTTTGTGATGGTTCCCAGGTCGAGTTAGACTGCATGCTGGCTCTTTAAGGGCAGGTTTTATGTTCTCTACAGTTTTATACTTTTCCTGTATCTATTCCCCATTGGATTACAAGCCAGGTGTTTTGGGGGCTTCTCTCTTCTGTGCAGCATCTGTGGGTTGGGGGGATAGGATGGCTGATGTAGAACGCAAATGTTTCATTCCTCAGGGAATGTTCTGTACTTTTTGAGATCCTTTCCTATTGTGGATCTCTACATTTAAGGTGTTTTTGTTTTTGTTTCTTCCCTTGGAGAAAGTATACTTTGCCTCTTCTACCCATGTCAGTGCTATTCTTTTGTCTTTTTTTTTTTTTTTTTTTTTTGTGGAGGCTTTTTAATGCAATTTTAAGGTCCCGTTCATAAGGCATTATTTCCTATGTAGTTGTTGATTTGTTGTGAGAGGAGATCTGCTTGCCCTGTCATCTTGAAATGTCTCCCAGGAGATTACCACTGTCAGACTGTTAATGCTTTTCAAGTGTTTTAAGCATTTATCAATAAATGTTCTCCTATTTTCTTGATATTAACTCCTTCCTAAAAAAATTAGGAATTGGCACAGAATAGAGAGGAAAGTGGCACCTAATGTCACTTTATTTCCCCGTGACTCCCTTTTTCCCCAATTTCGCTTCTCAGATTTTTGCTGCCATGGTCATGATGACTCTGTTATTTTTCCCTTCTCTTTTCAGTGATTTAACCACACAGTCTATATGATGCTGTTTTCTCTTCCATATCTATCTCATATCCTGGGAATTTACAAATGTTAAAAGTGAAAAAAAATGGAGGTAATGAAAGGCTTTCTTCATCGCATTTGCCTTCTTTTTAGGATTGTGGCTCCTAAGATTCTGGCTTCCTGTACACTCCAAGATGCCTTCAGCTGAAGTTTGTTTGCTTGTTTGTTTGTTTAATTTTTGCCAGCTTTAATAGTTTCTTTGCAGAGAAGTCTGTCTGAGACAAGTTAATCATAGATGGAAGCAGAAGATGAGAAGGAGAGCTGGATTTGAATTTCCCATCTACACTAATAAAAACGCTTCTCTAGGTATTTTAAAAAATCTCTCAATATAAGGTGTTTTTTTTCCTTGAATGAGGACAGTAACAATTGTTTATAAGATTGTTATGATGATTGAAATGTATATACATATATGTTCTCTAGCAGTATCCTTGGCATATAAAAATGAGGTAGTAAATACTGGTTCTTTCCTTACCTTGTTTTTGTCAAAGGTCATATTTTTGAATGTTCTTTGATCCATATTTTTCAGATCAGTGACATTTTCATGATGTATGCAATCCATTTTGAATGATGACAGAGTAGAAAGAAATATGCACAAATACTATATGCACAAATATATTCCAATAAAATAATTTTTATTGGCATTCCAGGTACCTTTCCAAATATTAATTATTTAATGAATTTTAATGTAGTTTTTTATTATGATGTATTTAGAATGATTCAATTGAACATTAAATAAAACCAGAACATGTACATGAGACAGTACATAATATTTTTATCTTATTAAGATATTCAACACTAGGTAAAGTGAAAAAATGCATTGCATTTATATGTGATAAAATTTATATTAAATGCATGAAATTATGTAAGCTGGGCTTATTTTTATTTTATTTAAGTTTGTATAGCCAGAGAGAAAGAAAGAGAGAGGAACAGACAGAGACAGATAGCCAGGAAAGAAGAGAGATGAGAAGCATCAACTCACAGTTGCGGCACTTTAGACTTTAGTTTTTGATTGATTGCTTTGACCATGACTAGGGGAGCTGGGGGGAACTCCAGTTGAGCCAGTGACCCTTTGCTCAAGCCAGCGACCTTAGGCTCAAGCCAGTGACCTTGGTCTCCAAGCTAGCAACCTTGAGCTCAAGTCAACAGCTATGGAGTTATATCTGTGATCCCACTCTCAAGCTGGTGACCCCACGCTCAAGCAAGTGAGCTTATGTTCAAGCCAGATGAGCCTGCACTCAAGCCGGCAACCTCAAAGTCTGGACCCTGGATCTTCAGCTTTCATATCAATGCTGTATTCATTGTGCTACCATCTGGTCAGGCATAAACTGCGTGTTTTTTTTTTAAATAAATATTATATATATATTTTCTTTTCTTTCTTTCTTTCTGAAGTTGGAAATGGGGAGGCAGTCAGACAGACTCCCGATTGCGCTCTACCGGGATCCACCCGGCATGCCCACCAGGGGGCGATGCTCCACCCATCTGGGGCGTTGGTAACCAGAGCCATTCTAGCGCCTGAGGCAGAGACCACAGTGCCATCGTCAGTGCCTGGGCCAACCTTGCTCCAATGGAGCCTTGGCTGTGGAAGGGGAAGAGAGAGACAGAGAGGAAGGAGTGGGGAGGGGTGGAGAAGCAGATGGATGCTTCTCCTGTGTGCCCTGGCCGGGAATTGAACCTGGGACTCCTGCATGCCAGGCCGACGCTCTACCACTGAGCCAACCAGCCAGGGTAAAAAATAAAAATATATTTTAAATGCAATTTTAGTTTTCCCTGACTAGTAATATAGGAAATATTGCTAATGCCTTTGTCCTTTACCTAAATACTATTTTATTTCCATTTAATGCATTTACCATTTTATGTACTATTTTATAAATTCTTTTCAAGGGTATAAATTTATAGTAATTGATAATCATCTTGTTGCTGTTTTTCTATTGGCATTTTCACATATTGGAGCTTTCAAAATACGGTGTTGTGGACTCACTCCTATGGGAAATAATTACTTAGCCACTCCACCTTTCCCGAGCTAGCCGCCCAGCAGATCAATGAGAAACTCATTGTCTTGAAATAAATTAGGCGATAGGTTTGTCAGAACCATTTGCTTCCATCAAGAAATGTGCAAAATTAATAGATTGTTCTCAAGATACCATCCAAGAATTGAATAATTTAATCATTATATATTTTATTTTCTTTTGACAGAATATGAATTAAATTTAGAAAATAATTTAATAAGAATAAATGTAGTAATCTAGAAGCCACAGAAAGAAAAGCAACCCAGATTATAATTCAAAAGTTTGTCTTTCCTGATAGATAAATGAATTTTAAGTAAAGTGATCATTGGCATTGATTAAATTAGATCAGTTATCCTGAGTGTAACCACATTCTCCCACCTAGCCTCTGGTTAGCATTGCCAAAGATTTAGTGTAACAGCCTAAAGAAAAGGGTGATTTGATAAACACGGAGATATTTTATATTTTCTGGACCAATAAAATTCTAAAGAATTTTTGAAATCAACTAATTTTTGTTTTGCCAAAAAAGGAAAAGTCTTTTTCTTGTTTAAAAAGATAAAAACCACTAAAAATTATTACAATCATAATTTATTTCAGAAAAACAAGTTTGGTTTTTTTTATAACAAAGTATAAGAATGATGAACTCTAAAAACAAGTTATCTTAAAAGTAGTACAAGGGTTGGCAATCTTACATATAAATGCACACACACAGGTACATTCATATTATATTGTCTTTTTTATTTTGAGGATCATTGATACAGGACAGAAAGCTGCCCCTGCCAAGTGAGAGCCCTTGGTGGACAGGTTAGCTATTATAAGACTTTCTGGGTAGTCTCCTTTGAAGGAATGAGATGCTCTCATTTTATTATTTAATTTAACTCTTTTTACTACCATTAAGGTTTTGGTCAAATATATACTGAACATCTTCCTGATTCTCCACTGAATCTCTCCCAGTTATTATTATTATTGTAGGAGAGTATGCTTTTTTTTGTTTCTGTTTGACATTGAGCATTTTTAAAATTTTGATGTTGAGTGTTTAAGAATAATGAAGAGATGATAAGCTAGCCCTCCTTTTGTCTCTTAAATTTATAAGCTTGTTTTCTAATCTACTGATCACCTGAATATGGGGTTGGGTTTTTAACCAGTTTCTACAACTGTATAATATAAAATGTGCTGCAACACCTACACAGGGTGTTGTGTTATAAACATATTATTTAGCACTCAAACAAATTATTCCACAGAACAACACCCACAAGAAACCATGACTTTGGTAAAGCTCTGGATTCTAAATCTGCCACAATCCGACATCAATTTACGCATATAAAATGAAGATATTATTAATTTTTGTTGTTGGTAGTGGCTGCATGTTAAATTAGAATTAGTTGCTGCCATTTAGAAATTGGGAGCTTTCACATAATATTCAAGTTGCTAGCCTTTTCTGGGGGGAGGGGTCTAATTTATTTCCCCTCCTTGTGCCTCAGTCTCCTAGTCTGTAAAATGGCACCCTTCTAACCAGTATCACTCATTTGTGAATATATGGGGTATTCTGCATATGGTGTTGTGAGGTTTTATGAACCGTTGCATATGAACCAAAGAGTACAGTCCAGGCACACAACGCTTCAGTGATGCTGAAGACCAGCCGTGCTTAGCACTTTGTGTGGATTTACTGGACCAGGCCATCCCCTTACCCTCTGGTTTCAGAAGATGGCACCTGGTCTTCCTGTCTCATGGTTCTAACATTTGCTGATTTAGATGGCAAGGCTGTAAAAAAGCACAGAAAAGGCAGGGACCCACTTCTGCATCTTTGTGGACAGAATGAACAGAGTTGAGAACCTTACCTTTCTCCACTAAGAAATGGATCAAAAGCTGCATAGCATATTAACAAAACTGACCAGAAACAGTAATAGATTATTAAAAAAATCAACACGATAAAATCTATATTTTCTGATTGTAATATTAATCTTAGAAATAATTTATAAAACATGTAGAGGGACAAAAATTTATAAATATCTGAATCAACTTTCAAAAATATGAAAGTAAAAGTCCAACGAATCATCCATTATCTTATCAAATGCTTGTAAACACACTATGCATCTGTCATTTTAAAACAATGTTTTACTGCCCCAGTTATAGACAAATGTAGACTAGGGACAAAATAGAAGGGTCAGAATCAGAATGCTGTATAAGTGGAGAAATTTGAGGTGCAAATACCACTCATTTTGGGACTAGCGGGAGTGCTTTCCATATGGTGTAAAGCAATACTGATATACAAAGTGGAGCAAAAATTTCACTTTTTATACAAAACAAAAGTAAACTATGATGAACTAAGTAAAAAGAAGGTTATAAAGTTAAGCACATAGAAGAATATTTTTGTGCATTTGTGTTAGGGAAAGATTTATCAAAACCCAAGAACACAAATTATAAAAAAAACAGATTTTTTACTTTTATTTTTTTGTACAGAGACAGAGAGAGAAACAGAGAGAGGGACAGATAGGGACAGACAGACAGGAAAGGAGAGAGAAGAGGAGCATCAATTCTTCATTGCAGCACCTTAGTTGTTCATTGATTACTTTCTCATATGTGTCTTGACTGGGGGGCTACAGCAGAGTGATTGACCCCTTGCTCAAGCCAGTGTCCTTGGGATCAAGCTCATGAGCCTTGCTCAAACCAAAGGAGCCCATACTCAAGACGGCAACCTCGGGGTTTTGAATCTAGGTCCTTTATATCCCAGTCCAACATTCTATCCACTGTGCCATTGCCTGGTCAGGCAAAACTGGATTTTTTTAATATCAAAAAATAGCTTTTATAATATTATATTAAATACCAACTCTCAATAATACCAGTATAGAAGATTTTTGCTGGACTTAACCACCTAGGTAATAATATGTAGAATACTAAAGTAATTTATAAAAGAAACATTAACAAAACTAAAAGACAGGAAACACAATTAAAAATAGTTCAAGTTATGATGAAACAACATTCTGAAGGAAAAATGAATGGTTAACAAATATTTGGAAAAATTCTTATGAGTAAACAATAAATTAAAACATAAATGAGTACATGCACTACACCTTATATTACCAAAAATCTTCAAGTTTAGTAGGACTCATTACTAGTGAGACTGTGGCAAAAATATTTAACTTTTGTGCAGTATAAACAGGAGTAGTTATTCTAGAGAAATGTGCAAAACTTGAGGAGATTAATATTTACATAACTTAACATTCAAAATTCTACTTTCCATAAAATAAATACAACAAAGCCCACAATAGAATCTCTTTCAGGATGTTCTTTGCAGCATGGATCGTAGTATCAGGAATCTGAAGACAACTTAGGTGGTCATCATTACAGAAATTCATATGTAAATTATTGCAGTTCATACCACACTATGTACGATAGAAGTGAGCATATAGTATCAGGGATAACTGTTAACATAATATCAAGAGAAGTAAAGAATAAAATCTCTCTCTCCTTCCCTTCTTACCTCTGTATTGTGTGGTCATTTTTCAGCAGTAGCCATATTCTTTTTTGTTGTTGTTGTTAAGTGAGAGGTGGAGAGGCAAGGAGGCAGAAAGACAGACTCCAGCATGCGCCCCGACCGGGATCTACCCAGCAAGCCTCCTACAGGAATAGTTATATCTTTTCCATGGTTCCCATTCTTCACTAGACAGGGTCTACCTCAGTGGCCCTAACGCCCACAGAGCAGTTGTAGACATGGCTCTGGAACCTGGCAAATCTCCCCGATATCTAAATTCTGGTGAAGAATACCATGCCTTTCTTAGTCTTATTACAGACCCAAAGGGATGTCATTTTATTCTGTTGTCTCTTTTGGTCTTAGTCTCCTTCTGCTTATCTCTGGCTTGCTTCCTCATCCTGTTTGTCTTCTCAACTTTTCTACCATCTGTTTAGTTCTGTATGTGTAATTTCTTACCTGGAATTCTAGAATGGTTTTGTTTTTGGAATCTGACTAATATAATATCTGATATTCGAAGTGATTCCAAGAAACAGATCCCAAAATAGAATACTGAGACTGCAAGACTCATCTGCTTTTTGCCTTTAACACATTGAGAACCTCCTTGCAAAGAAAAATTAAAATAATAGTAATCTATGACTGGCAGAGGCATTAAGAGTACAGTTGCTTGAAGTGTAACACTAGTCACAAGCAAGTATTTGGAGAATCAAGTAAAGGCTGCATGTAACCATCATGGTAACAATGATGCCTACAAGGACTGCATCTGTTGCTAATTGTGCTGGAGGGTTTATGGAAAGAAAAGGAGCTCAGGCCTCTGTTATCCTTCCTGCTCTCTGTCACAATATAGTATTTAGAGAACAATTATCGGCACACTCCAGATAACATTACACAGGTCAGTCATATTGGTGATGGTCAGTTTGTGCCTGGGGAGCAGAAAGGAGCAAGCACCCTAGATGCCTTAATGAGATACGTGGTGTCAGAAAGGGGGGGAATAAAGACCATGAACAATTAGAGCTTTCCCACTTAGATGATGTCTCTGCAGGTCTCTTAGGCTGGGTCATGTGAGATACTCCCTTTAAACTGAAAGATCACTGGTAATTTTGGCGATAATGTATGCCATATTTGTTGTGCTGCAGGCATTTACTGAATAATGTCCAGGT
The DNA here is from genome assembly GCF_036850995.1 of Saccopteryx leptura. Taxonomy (NCBI): domain Eukaryota; kingdom Metazoa; phylum Chordata; class Mammalia; order Chiroptera; family Emballonuridae; genus Saccopteryx; species Saccopteryx leptura. The sequence continues at coordinate 22,815,667 of NC_089510.1, forward strand.
TTTCTGCTCTTGCCTAACTCTGTTTGCTTTAGCATTTGTCGTTTGGCTTATCAGCCATAAAGGAACTGCCTATGTGAAATTCCCTTGGTTTAAAACACTAGATGGCTTTATCTTCTTGACCTATACAAAGGTACCTAAAGACATAGTCCATGCAAATTAAAGTGAGTTTTTATGTGAGAGATAAAAACTAGAGAGAGCATCATAGTAGAAGCGAAAACTATAGAGCAGCGCTAAAGATGGTGTTTGTTAGCTCTGGCTGGATAGTTCAGTTGTATGAACTATGATCCCAATGACACGCACAAGAAACAACCAATAAATAAATAATTGGGTGAATAACAAATCAATATTTCTCTTTCTATTTCTCCCTTCCTCACTCTCTCTAAAATCAGTAAGTAAAAATTTAAAAAAGATGGAGTTTGAACTCAATGTACTACAAATATAGTGTGTAATCAACTCTAATTATGTTACTTGGCAAATATAAAGCTCTGTACACTGAACTAAGACCGCATGACCTATTAAAGATTAAATATATTCATAGCGACAAATTAAGACTAAAACATTGATTTCTTGACTTGCATGTTATTTCAATGATTTTTGCTATTGTTCCGTACCTGTTTTCATATTTTTATTCTTCTCTTGTTGAGAGCCCCCTTCAGAGAGAGAGAGAGAGAGAGAGAGAGAGAGAGAAAAGAACATATAAAAATACATACTTTAAAGCAACAAGTCTTCAGGGTGGAAATTGTACACTTGCAGAAGGATAGTTATTATGAGAATTTCCATTAAAAACACAGTGCTACATTTTTCACCCAAAGCTCTGTGGTTTATTTTTCTGTCTTTGGGAATTTCACAAATAACTTGTAAAGTTCTAGCCAAACCTTTGAGGTTTGCCTTTCCATGAGTGTATGAAACAAGCCAAAGGCTGCAGCGGAGCCAAATGAAACAATGGAAACCACAAGACCTGCTGGCCTGGCTCCTCTCTCCTTGACTTGATTCAGGGCCCCTGGAGAGGAAACTACCTGAGCTGCATTTGTATATGGTTAGAGCTCTTGAGAACTAAGCGTCTTAACTAATGGTTCTTGCTTCATTCGAAATAAAAGGGTGAAAGTATTGAATACTAAAGAAGCAGAAGCAGTTTTGTTTCTACCTTTTCTGTTCTATTTTTTTTAATCTATTGTCTTAATAGCTAACATTTAAAAGGAGCATTTCACATAGCCACAGTGTGCTTCTATTTCCAGGAGTTCTGGAAGGCACTCAGAAAATCTTTGAGTCAATGGAGTAGTACATTGGACTACCAGCTGGAGTAATACACCAAATACTGCTTGAAAACTGAGTTAATTTATTTTAAAAATCCCTTTCTTATTCACGGGTAAACATCTAGGATATTATTCCGTAGAAGTTTATTTTCAACTCTTTAGTTCAATTTGCATTCTGTACAGGGATGTTGTCATACACAGTATTTGTTGTCCTTGTCACTAGCCTTTTAGTGTCACGCCCTTCTTCAGCCCTGGCCCTTATTACATTGCAGTGCAAACTGAATTTAACTAAGTCTTAATAAGCAGTATAATATCTGGAGCCTGATTACTGGAGTTAAACTTTCAGTGCCTCAGTTTTATTATTTGCTTTATTCTTCGTAGGATTGTTGTGAGACTAAATGAGTGAACACATATAAAATGCTTATAAAGGTGTGTGGAACATTGGAAATGCTCAATAAATATTTGATGCCAGTAACAGTAGTGGTAATAGTCGTCCCTTAACATGTTAAATATTTGAATATGAAGAAAATGGATAACTGGTTAGCCCTAAGAGCCTAATGAAGAATTTCAGTTGAAAAAAATTTGATAAGAGGTCTTTTTTTTTCCTCTTTATTGCCATGTGTGGTTTTAACTGAGATCAAAATTTAAAAATAAATAAAAACACCAAGGCTGATGTTTCCTACACTTAATAGAAGAGAGCCCATGGAAATCTGGCCACTTTTACTCACTAACCTATTTATTCAAATATTCATTTATTTGTTCAACAATTATTGAGTTACTTGTTGTACTGGTGAGTGCTCAGTAGAACAATTTAGCCGCTGTAACAATAAAATTCAAAAATACAAGGTGAATTTTGGTTCACGCAACAGTCCAATGAGGATGCTCTTGAGTGGCACATGGCTTTTCTCTAGGTAGTGGTTCAGGACCCTGGTCCATTCTATTTTCTGGATCCAGTATTTCCCAGGGATTCAATGTACTCTGTTTCTTATCACAAGATGGAGTATATAAAAAATAGATAAGATGACATTGCTTTCTGATAATGTTGTCCTGGAAATGACAAATGCCACTTCCATTTGACTAGACACCCTCCAGATACAAGAGGATTTGGGAAATAAAAACTCTGCTTGGATAGCTGCTTATTAAAAAAACAACTGTAAACTAATTTTAAAGTCTCTAACATCTTTGACTATATTAAGAGAGGGAGAATAATTTTTTCTTGTATGGTTAGCCATTTCTTCCTTCCAAGCATATAGGGATGACTCTCAGTTCTGCTCTTATTATTCAAGAGAATGGTGGGGGCACAGGCTGGAAAACAAGAGATGGGGTTCTTCATTATGTTTGGAGAGGACAAGCAATCCTTTGTAGAAGATGTAGACTCTAAAGTTGCATCATGAATAAGCATAGTTACAAACACAAAAGGAAGGATATCATATTCTAAAAAGGGGCTTTGCTTTGCAGAGGTATTAATGCCCAGTAACTCCAAAAAGTTGGAGCATAGAGGTGGCAAGCTGGCTTGGAGATGAGCAATATGTTTGATTGAACTATGCCGTGCAGGGTACACAAACTAATTTTTAGAAATAGTACTCTTAAAGACAGAATATAATATATTCAAAGATATGAGAGACTTTGAAATTAGTTTACAGATGAAGAAACGTGAGTGGAGAGAAGCCGAGATGATGATTATACAGAATATTAAAAGGAGTTTTGGCATTTCATCTGTTAAATGGTTGCTATGCTTTTTGCATGTGATTTCTGCCCTAATTTACATGTGTAACAATACAAACAACAACAAAAAACAAATGAATTGATAGTGTTATGAGCTTTGGAACACTATAACTACTTTTTGTTCCTTTAAAGTTATGCTGCAAAGCAGAAAGAATAATGATAGTCAAGGTATGCACCTAGGGCACAACAGTATGAATGGAAAAGTAAGCATCCATCATGCTGGACTTGAAGTTAGACACACACACATACATTCTATTACATGGGGGACAGATTTAATTAGGAACTGACTATAAAGAAAAGAAAGAATTAGTCTTACTTTTCTTCTAATAGTTTACTTCCCTTACATATCCCAATGTTAATGTCCTAGTGATTATAAATCCACTAGGAGATTTAGCTTACATATAAGTAACCACCATTTGCTTAATATTTTCTGGGAACTTGGCTGCAACTTGAGTTCATCAAATATTTTATGGTTATTTTCAAAGATTCTAGGCTGTCAAGTGCCAAGCTATCTTTGGCTCAGACATTTACCCTCAATTCTTAAGTAGCTTCTTTCTAGAGAAATTAAATCTGCATGTTTCTAATCCATTTAAAATTAGATCATTGAAATATAATTTTGTAAGAGCTATCCAAAATCTTTGTGAGACAGTTTCTTTACCTTTTCTCCACTAAGTGAAGATGTCTCATTTGTCAAATTTCAAGTGTGCTGCAAAGCTAGAAACCCCTTAGAAACTGATTTTAAAACTTGGCAGTCAAGTCTCTTATCCCTGAGGCATACAGTAGGTGCTTTGGAACTTTCTTTTGAATATGTTTTTAGAATATTGTTTGGAGTTTACTCATGTAAAATTAAGTCACTTCCTTTTACCAAGCCACAGTTTTCTTATTTGGATTCTCTCCTGAATTCAAAGGAAGTTTGATGGGGAAGACTTCCCACAGATGGGAAGTCATGGTGACTTCATAAGAAAGAGTTTGGGACAGATATTTTCTATTTTCTGTTCAAGATAATCTTATGTACCTCTTCAAGTAAATTGTATTCAAAATTGCTTCCTACCACAACAATTCTGAATTTCATTGTAATTTTTTTTTATGGTTTGCTGTTGCTATTATAAACAATTTTATTTCAAGATGACCCTTTTTATTTATTTATTTATTTTTTATTTTTCTGAAGCTGGAAACGGGGAGAGACAGTCAGACAGACTCCCGCATGCGCCCCACCGGGATCCACCCGGCACGCCCACCAGGGGCGACGCTCTGCCCACCAGGGGGTGTTGCTCTGCCCCTCCGGGGCGTCGCTCTGTCGCGACCAGAGCTACTCTAGTGCCTGGGGCAGAGGCCAAGGAGCCATCCCCAGCGCTCGAGCCATCTTTGCTCCAATGGAGCCTTGGCTGCGGGAGGGGAAGAGAGAGACAGAGAGGAAGGAGGGGGTAGGGGATGGAGAAGCAAATGGGCGCTTCTCCTATGTGCCCTGGCCGGGAATCGAACCCGGGTCCCCCGCATGCCAGGCCGACGCTCTACCGCTGAGCCAACCGACCAGGGCAAGATGACCCTTTTAAAATAATCATCTTATATATTTTTCTTATGGAAACCTATAAAAAGTTATTGCCTGTTCATCCTCAATATAAATGCTATATTAATCATTTTTATTTCATATGGTGTTACTTAATTTCTTAACTTATTGATATTAGTCATAAGTAAAAATAGAATATTAAATTTTTTTGTCAACATTACCTGAATTGAACTGCTTATCACTAACTCCATTCATTCACTGAAAAATTGCTTGACTTAAAATTAAAAAATAATGTTAAGTTCTCTAATGAATACTAAGATGAATATGACTAAAAAAGTTAACATACAATGCCAAACTAATCATTGTCCAAGTGTGTTGTGTCAGTGGGGATTCCATATCTCTCACACTTATTCAAAATAAATTAATAAATATTTCATTTGATAATTACTGATACTGTGTTTCTAGATTATTTATAATTTTCATAACTCATGAAAAATTAATATTTTTAAATAAAACTTTCAGAGTGAAATTGTTTACAATTAAATAAATGTTGGGATCTTATAACATTCTTACTGATTATACTACTTCATCTACCAGGCATCCCCAAACTACAGCCCGCGGGGCCCATGCGGCCCCCTGAGGCCATTTATCCGGCCCTCACCGTACTTCCGGAAGGGGCACCTCTTTCATTGCTGGTCAGTGAGAGGAGCACTGTATGTGGCGGCCCTCCAACGGTTTGAGGGACAGTGAACTGGCCCCCTGTGTAAAAAGTTTGGGGACTCCTGAACCCCTTAGCTACTCTTCTACTCTATTAAGCATTTTTCTCTTTTATCCCCATTTTTCTGCCCTCCACATCCCAGATTGAATCTATTGTCCTTCATCTGTTAGCTCTTATTTACATGAAAACATTTACATGTAACATTTGTTACTCACCTTGTGCTAAATCTGTAGATACTTTTCGATTTCTGTAACATTTGGCAACATTCTATTCCATCCCAAGAACTATCATGTTGATTATGCACTCCATAATAAGACGATCTCTTTTTTTCTGTAACAACAGCCCATCCTGGGTGTCTCCCTTATTATCCACCTCCATCATATTTTAGTCTTCTGTGTTGGTTCCTCTTATACCTAAGTCTCATTATTGTAGCTCTTTATAACAACTTAATTGAGCAGGCATTATTTTTATTAATTTAGAAACAATGAATCCTTAGATGCTTTAAGGCAGTGGTCCCCAACCTTTTTTGGGTCACAGACTGGTTTAATGTCAGAAAATATTTTCATGGACCGGCCTTTAGGGTGGGTCGGATAAATGTATCTCACATGACCAAGACAAGTGTCAAGAGTGAGTCTTAGACAGATGTAACAGAGGGAATCTGGTCATTTTTTAAAAATAAAACATTGTTCAGACTTAAATATAAATAAAACAGAAATAATGTAAGTTATTTATTCTTTCTCTGCGGACTGGTACCAAACGGCCCACGGACAGGTACCGGTCCGCAGCCCAGGGGTTGGGGACCACTTCTTTAAGGTTCCACAAATAATGGCAGGGCTAAAACTTGAAACCAAATTTAGATGCCTCCAAAGCCAGAGTTTTAGAATACAGGCTTTGCTTTCCTAGGCCATGGCCAGGCTGGCTCCGGGGCCTGGCTCTTCTTTCCCTGCTGAAGAGATCAGTGATCAGACAACTTTCCCTTCCCTCCTTGAGTCTATTTCTATCCTTGCCGAACCTGAGTTTCACCCATTCAGTCTCTTATGTTTCATCCCCTTCAATACCTGGCTTTAAGAGCAAATAGTCTTTCAAGTTCACTACTTCATTATTTTCATATTGTTTTTGAAAACCTGACTACAAATCACCACAGGAAAACAAATGGTACATTCACATGATTGTTAAAGGTGTCAAAGAAAATTGCCAAGTTCTTGATAAATCCAGAGAACTCCCTTATAAATTAATGCTTATATTTTAATTCCAAGACACTATAACTTATGAAGCAACTTAACTGTGCTTAAAGTGCCTATCTGTTTTTTTCCACTAAGCTTTACAACCAAATGCACTCCCCCTCGATAGAAGTTATGAAGTTTTGGCCACTTTGAAGTAACAAGAGAAAAGTCAAGTATAATTCATCTTTGCCAACTCTCTCAGCAATCCTGTATACTTAACGCTATCACTTTGGAAATCATTGAGATTTAGGTGTGATTGTAACTAATACATTCCCATACGTGTCTAACACCTCTTCTTAGCAGCCCCAGACTTCCTTATGCACAATCATTCTGGAAAGTGTAGATTTATTCCCTTCTGAGCATTTTCAAAAAGGTGCAAACTGAAGTGTAAATGACATTCATCTCACCAAATCAATCGGAATGTAACTTCTGTTAACAATTTTTTTTTCCTTTCTTTTTTTAAGGGAATATAATGCCCCTCAGTGATAGTTTGCATACAAAATAATCGAGGCACTAACATTAGACGCAGGACTTAGTTCAGGCGGTCTGATTTGCAGCTTTAAATTGGGGACAGTCATGGTTTTAACGTGAATTAAAGACAGTGTGGAATCTGAATAAACAATTACATAGACCGCACCCCCCATATGTAGTGTGTTCCTGCTAACAGTGTGCGTCTGGAAGAGAGGGACTTAGCTCAGGTGACAAATCCGCTCTGTTCTCTCATGCATGTAAGCACAATCTAAGCCTAGCTGTGAGGTTAATTTCATTTTCAAATAATTTATTCATTAAACAACCTCTTCCACATCTTATTAAAACACAATAAGCTTAAGGAAAAAAAAGGGGGGGCTGGTATGAAAAACTACAATCAATCTCATTGATTTAAAAAGTAAATTACTACTCCACCCCCTCCTACTCTGTTAGACTGAGTCTCTCAAAGAAAAGGATTGGAATTTTAGCACCTTTGTTCCTATTGTGTTTCTCAAGTAATGGCATACAATAGACATGCAGTAACGGTGGTTGCAATAAACTAAAGACATATGCATTGCTGCTGTTCAACAACATTACAAAATCACTAAGATGGTAAAGAGATGGAGAAGCTTATAGTCTCATATCGCATGGTTTGAAGTTGGACTTCATTGTTTCCTTGACAGAATATTTTTCAAATGGCTAAATATAGGATTAAAATGACAGGTAAATTTTATAGTTTGGACACACATTAAACATTTGGTTTTAATTGAAGTTTTTTTTTTTATTTTTTTGTTTTTTTTGCTCAGGCCACCCAAAAACTTTCTTGTAAGAATATGTTTATGTTTCTATGTTTTTTCCCTGTCTCATTTGCTGATGCAGTATTTAATTTCTTTCATTTATAGCCTAACATATAATATTTTGCCAATTGAAAGAGAGTTTACTAAGGATGAAAAAAAAATATTTTCCACTTTTCCATGAGGAAATCCAAACCTCCATAGTTCCTTTGGATGCTGCATTTCACTATTTTGTCCCAATTCACTAGTTACAGATGTTTTTTAAAAGCGCTGTAAGGCAAAAAAAAAAAAAACAAGCTCTAACAAGAATATGAAAATTAACTCAGTAGGTATCCCACATTTTATTTTCCCTTAACTTCCATGCTAAACTTACCTGAAGCTACAATAAGTAGTACACTGATTTAATTTAGTTCTTTTTAATGCATGAAAATAATTGTTTCATTGCCTGATTTTTAAGAAGAAAACAGAGAGAAGAGAATGAGACTGATGATATCTTAACAATTTCTTTTCTTATTGGAGAAGACAGCAAAAGCTCCAACCCTCACTTTTTACCTATTGTGTCTTCATGATGAGGAAAACCTGGACAGGCTCCATCCACTCTTGAGCTTCAGGACTGTGAGGACCAGGTCGTAAAATATCACTTAGTAAAAGAATAAACTCCCAGCGAAGAGACTGATTTATAGAAGTAACTCACCCAAAAAGATGGTTGTGTAATTCTGTTGTAAATCAAGAGGTTTGTGATTTAATTTATTTTAATTTATTTAAAGAAATATGCCTTCTCGGGAGCATGGCTTTTTGTACAGATTTCTTGGAAAATAAATAAAGTAAAAACAATAAATATTTTTCTAGTAATACTGAAATGAGAACAAGACATTCTTGAGAGACATCAGCACTTGAGCCATTAGAAAGTTGGACTCTATAAAAAAAGCAAAGATAATTTTCCAAGCTCTACCACAGCCTGAATGAAATATCCCTCAGGACCACACAGATCCCTTTGACTGCAATGCATGTTCAGCATATATTTTCAAAGTAAGAAAAAAATGCCACAGTTGGCAAATATAATAAATCCAGGAAGTAAAAAAAAATGTTAAAAATTGCATTTAATATAAAAATTTGGTATTCTATGTCATAAACTAAATTTTTCTTAAAATAAATAATTCAACAAATATTCATTGAGCTAAGTATATAAAAATGAGTAAGAGACAGGCTCTATAATGAGGAAATTCACAATATGAAAGGATGCAAGAGAAGGTACAAATGCACTTCTACTCCTGATGCTGGATTTTGTCTTGATGGTTTCAGTGCAGAGGAGACAGAGCACCCATTCGGCCTGGATTCGCCCATTGAAGGCTTCTTACATGATGTGACATTTCAAAGTCAATGGATAGTTTTTCTCCGTGAATTAATTTAATTTGATTTAATAAGAAGTGGATCATTGCAGTTTTTGCTCTCTCTCTCTCTCTCTCTTTTCTACTCTCTGTGCTTTTAAACAATGATGTTATACATTGAAAATGATTAGGTAAGAATGAATACATAATAAAATAACTTGAGGTGGGTCCAAGAACCTAAATGGAATTGAGTGTCTTTGAACTACACTAGATATTATCTTTGTATTTTATTGCAGTCAAAGAAATAGACACAATCACACACAGGTGTACACACATATGCATACATATAAATTCAATTCAAAAGCATTGAAAAAAAATGATGTTGACTTTCTTGAAGGTTTGTTTGGAAGAGGTTAAAGCTTACAGATACACAGGGCATATATATATATATATCGTATTTTTCCAAAATTAGAAGTGGGGAGTCAGACAGACTCCCGCATGAGTCCGACCAGGATCCATGCGGCATGCCCACCAGGGGGAGATGCTCTGCCCATCTGGGGTGTTGCTCCTTTTCGGCCAGAGCCATTCTAGAGCCTGAGGTGGAGGCCATGGAGATGTCCTCAGCGCCCAGGCCAATTTTGTTCCAATGAAGTCTTGGCTGCGGGAGGGGAAGAGAGAGATAGAGAAGAAAGAAAGGGGGAAGGGTGGAGAAGCAGATGGGCACTTCTTCTGTGTGCCCTGACTGGGAATTGAACTGGAGACTTCCACATGCCAGGCTTCCATTGCTATTCCTCATCTGCATTTCCTTGCTACAGTCTTGTAATATATCTTACAACACAATTTAAAAATTAGTAAAAGAGAATATGATGATATGTAAACCTTGCCTTTAATTAAAACTTAGACTTTTACTCAATCAAGCATGATGTGGGGAGCCTTAATTCATATGTGAAATTCTTACATGATAATGGAAAACAGACTAGTTTTTCTCTTTGCATATCAGCAGAGAATAATAACTTTTTTTTGGAATGCTAATTGCATACAGTATCAGGAACTGCAGGTAAAATATCATATCTGAATTTCACAATACCAGAGTAGATACGTTTTTCTTATTTTAGTAAATGAGGAAGCTGACACTGCTACATTAGAAACACGGATTAGAATTTAAATCAAGTTTGTCTGACTCTAGCGTCCTCACTTTTTCTACTACACTATGATAACTTTACATAAAACAGTAACAGCAGTATATTTTGAATATGTGAGCATAAACACTTGAAATAAATTGTTCAACAACAATATTGTTAACAAAATTTCCAAGGCCCCAAAGTATATTTGACCTTCTCTTCCCTTCTCTTCCATTCCCCCCGGTAGGTACATTCATCTACGTGATGAGAGTCAACTCAGGAATATTTCCCAATTTCTGAATGAAATAATGTTCAAGACAACACCCATTGCTCCCACCTGGAAGCTTTATCGTTGTGAAAGAAAAACAATCTTTTCAAAGTAAACTTTGAGGGAAAAATGAGCGTTGAAGATCTGATGTCTTAGGCATCCATCCTATGATTGATCTACCACACATACTCAAAGCAGACTTTAGGAATGATTCTATCAGCAACCAGGGATAGCAAGTGTTGATATAAGGTATTTGAAGCATTAAAAAATCACTAATATTAAGTATTTTAAAAAATTACAGGGAGTACTACAATATAAAATTTTAGTATGACAGAACCTTTCACGATTATAAAATTTTTAAGCTGATCCAGCTACACGTTTGGAGTTCGTCAGTTTATAGAGATATTGATCAGATAGGTACATATAGAAATATGTATCTATTGTATTGATATGTAAGCTTTCAAACATCCCATAAAGAAAATATATGTTTAAGACTTTTTCACAACCAGTTAAGCAGTATTAGGAAACTACAAGTTAAAACATAAGACAAATAAAACAGGTGTTATGATTCAGAGTTTTATGGTATTCCCTGAGAGAAGAATTTAAATAAACGTTCAGAATAGACTAGAGAAGATGTCTACATTGAGAAGGTTCCATAAGGTCACCTATGAGAATGAAGAGAAATGTAATCTGTGAAAAAATCATTTCCAGTGAATCTTAATAATATAGGAATACTAGATAGAAAATTTAAAAATAATCATAAGTTTTTTAATGCTAACAAACAAGATATAAAGTCATTTTTCTTTACTTCAGAAAAGTGTTGTATTGTATAGAGAATTTACAGTTTTAAGGAGAATGATTGATGTGTGGAATTTGAAAAAGTTCACATAATTTAGTAATATAACCCCTTTTCTGTTATGATTTGAAGCATTTGCAGCTGTAATGGCCTTTGAGTCTCTGGGATAAAGGCCTTAGCCAAAGCCAGGAGTTGCCTATAAAGTTCCTTTTGACAGAAACTGGGATGAAATCCAGGCTCATTTCAGCAATATTTGTGGAGAAGAGGATTGAACTCAATATATTTGACCCAAAAGTGCATTTTTGGGGCTTGCACCATATTTATTAAAGCCTTGTGGCAGAACTAGAAGTTATTGAATGGGTGAAAGCTGGCATGTAAAGACACAGTTCTAAGCAGGCATAGTTCAATTAGACATGCTTTTACTGATCACCTACCTGGAATCATATCACAGACTAAGAAATCACGGTTATAAAAAAGAGGCAAATATCATCAACAGATTCAAGGAACTCTCAATCTAACAGAGATAGAAAGTAGATACAAATAACTATAACACATGGAATAATATGATAAAATATTGCAAGAGAGGTACACAGTGCAACTGGATTCATAGATACTAAAAATTCAGGACTACCTTTATGGAGAAAGTAGCATTTCAGGATGCTGTTGAAATGGTGCATGTCAATGTGTGTGTGCGTGTGTGTGTGTGTGTGTGTGTGTGTTTGTGTAAGTGGGAGGGTTGGGGCAGAACTCTAGTTAAAATGTTAGCAAATGTAGAATATATTCATGGAACTAAAGTTAGCATTTTAAAAAGCAAGATTTTGACCAGATCATAAGGACATATTTTTAGAGAAAAATATTGGGGTAAATTATTTGACAAATAGTTTAAAAGTAGTGTTGAATATATGAAATTAAAACTTGCATGACATTATCATTGACTTAATTCTAGTTGAAAAAATGGGCTGGTCAAATGAGATTAGAAATTTGGAAATCAAACAGAGAAGAGTTAATGTCATCGTTTCACTAGTTACCAGTCCTATGACCCAGCATATTCATTGCTTAGTGCCACAGTAAAAAAATTACTGCAATTAATGGTTTAAACCAACACAAGTCTATCATCTGACAGTTCAAGAGGTCAGAAGTCCAAAATAGATCGGTAGAGCTCTATTCCTTCTAGACATACCAGGAGAAAATCTATTTCCTTATCATTTCTAACTTATAGGGAACACTTACATTCATTGACTTGTGGCCTCTTCCTCTATTTTCAAAGCCAGCAGCATGACACCTTCAAATCTGCTTCCTCTGTGACAACCTTTATATCACAAAACTCTCTTATTCTTCTGTCTCTCTTTTAAAAAGAACATTGTGGTCACATTAAGCTTACTTGGATAATTCAGTATTATCTCCCCATCTCCTAATCCTTAATTACATCTATAGAGTCCCCTTTGCCTTGAAAGGTTTACGTATCTACATTTTCTGGGATGAGAGCATGGGAATCATTAAGGGACCTTTCTTCAACCAACCATATCCTAGAAACATTATCTAATTTCTAAAACTTAACTTTTGTCACATGACTAAAATAAAAATAATAAAATATCACGTGGTTGTTTGGGGGCACAAATGAAAAAAAGAATAAAACAATAAGTATAGCACTAAGTAAAAAATATAATTACTATTGTCATTGCTGTTAACAATGGTGTCATTTTGAGGGCTCTGAAAAACAAGCTTAATTTTACTTTATTTAGTAATGTACAGCTGACCTTTTGAGAAATGAGATCACACTGTCAGAACTTGATATGTCAGTGTTGAGTATTATAAAGTTTGCTGAAAAGAGATTGGCGACACAAGGGACTCTTGGTAAGGAGAAGAGAGTATAAAGAGTCTGTAGAATATAGGACTAACGAGAAATATTTACAATGTATGTTATGGGTGTGTGTAAAAGGAATATTCTTAAGATGTTCAGAAGGCCTGAAAAGTAAGAACATGATATTATTCTAGTAGAAAAGTGGTAACAATTGTCTAATGAAGGATCACTGGCTAAAAACAATTGTTCAAAGTATATTTACAAGTAATAGCAATCAAATAAACACAATTGAAACAAATTATTTAATGACAGCTATTTGAAAAATAATATTCAATGTTGTAGGCATACTTTCAGAAGGGTGATGGAGCATAAATTGATAGTCATAACCTTTAAAATACTTGATAGGTTTATACCAAAAGCATTAAAATCATCCTAGTTTTTGGCCAATAACTGAGAGCATTTTAATTCTGAAAATATTTTTATGTCAAAAAAGTTGTTACTCTTTCTAGCTTCTTTCTGGTTAAGGCAAAAGTATAACAGCTATTAAATTCCAAATTAAATTCCCTGTACAAATGTTAAAGTAATGGGATACTGTGGATAACTATGGCCCAGAAGACTTAGAGGATGAATGATACAGCAGCTATTTTGATGAAATAGAGAAAAAGGGTGCTATTTTCTTAAAATAAGTCTGCATTATTACTTTTTTTTTCTTCAAGTAAAAAAATGCTTGAGTTTTGCTGTAAATCATAAATGATCCAAGAAAATAAAGAACTGTTGAGGGTCCCATTGAATCCTATTCAGTAGTCCTCCTCAATGAGTAATGTGACCTAACCTTTCTGAGGCTGGATGGGAGTTAACCGTATTCTTAGGAGTAAATAGGAAATAAGATATAACTGCAAGATACATTATACAAAATGAAATGGAAATGTCCATGTGTTAACCTCTGGAAAATATGGAAAACTACTCATCAAAGGCTAGCCTTTAAACATCAGCCAGGTCTTGAGAGTACTAAGTTTATTTATGAAAATGCCAAGCAAGTAAAAAAAATGTCTTGTTTTCTTTACCTCTTCTTCCTTTCATTGCTCCAACCCAAGAAATAAAATAAAACAAAATAGAACAGACAAGTCAACAAATGAAAAACTTTCAGCAGAATTCATTTATAGAAGACATTCAGAAATGAAAAAGTGTCAACCACTTACTATTCCTAAAGCTAGGTGCCCCATCTATATGGGACATGGTCTGATAAAGCTGGAGAGAATATTTTTGTGTGTGTATGTGTGTTTGCTTTAGACAGAGACAGAGAGAGAGAGTCAGAGAGAAGTAGAGAAGTAGTGATAGGGATGGACAGATAGAAAGGGAAAGACATGGGAAGCATCAATTCTTCATTGTGGCACCTTAGTTGTTCATTGATTGCTTTCTCTTATGTGCCTTGACTAGGGGTTACAGAAGACAGAGTGACCCCTTGCTCAAGCCAGCGACCTTGGGCTCAAGCTGGTGAGCTTTGCTCAAACCAGGTGAACCTGCGCTCAAGCTGGCAACCCTGGGGTTTCTGAACCTGGGTCCTTCATGTCCCAGTCTGATGCTTTATCCACTGCGCCACTGCCTGGTCAGGTGAGAACATTTACCTTTGATTGAAGTTTAAAGTTTCTATTATTTCCAAAGGCTAAATGCATTTAATTTCTGAGCCGAGAAAGCATTTAGCATTTTAAAATTGCAATAAAATTTTCTCTTACTTAAAATGATTGGAAAAGACATACATTTTCATCACTGAATGGTTTCGGGAGAGTGGGAAAAAATACAATGAAGCTGCCTTTTATTATATGCCATGAGTATTGGTTATTTAATATATTTACTACACATACATAGAGGTTTACTCAAACCATCCTTAGTCTGAGTAAAATATGAAATAATTTAAATATCAAAAAATAAGATAGTTTAGAATATTAATTAGACAATCATAAATAGAAGACTAATCATTTTATCACTAAAACTTGGACAACTGTTGAGTTGTTGTTGTTGTGTGTGTGTATATATATATATATCTGTTCATTTTAATATGATTAATGTTGTAAATTATTCAGCATAGAGGCTTGTAATGTTTTGTTCTGGAGTGGTGTGTCAATTTATGGGCTAAATTAAAGAGAACTAATACTTAAAAGAATAATAAAATAAAATAGCAATTATTTTGATATTGCAATTTTTACATACTTAGTATTTAGTTGAAATAAAATTCAGCTTGCAATATGAAAGAATAACAATGTCAGCAATCCTTTGACCAGTCTCTTTATCATGTCAGGACAATTCTCTTCTAAGGAACTTCTTAAAAGAAAGATTCATTCTTTCAACGTGTTTATTGAGTGTTTATTATAAACCAACGATGATGGTAGTTTCCAGAATAAAATAAGGAATTTAACAAATTTCTTGGTCTAATAAAAGCACTAGAACTTAATCAAATAATTGCAGATGCATGTGAGATTGACACCATCATAATCATATTGAAGAAAGAGATGTGGCTATAAGAGATCATATCCTATAGAAAGTTTCAGTGAGTGAGGGTCAGTTCAGCTAGTATTTAAATTAGAGAAACAGGGAGAAGAAGACTACTTACTGGCAGCAGAGAAATTATATGTGCAAAGGGGTAGTAAGGAATTTTACAAAGTGAGAAGGTATGTGACTAGACATTTAACACAAGAGGAAGTGTTGTATGAAGTATAACTAGACAGATACTAGATTACACAAGATTGAACAGCTCATTTTGAAGTTTTTAATTTTTCAGTAGTAAAACATTTTAATTATTTAACATTGCTCTTAGGATAAATATTTTGTTTCAAAAGATAAGTGGCCGTGAAGATGTGAACTCCAACTGTTGAAGATCACCTGGAGAAGTCTGGCAGAGAAAAAAAGGAATGAGGGCAAAAGCTGTAAGGTACTGTCAGTGTGATGAGGACTATTTTCAACTGGCATAGATACCAGCATGCCTCCAAGCCAATGGGACCTGTGGTTAAAAATATTCTTCTCCATTTTATACCAAGAATAAGAACAAAATCATAAAAAGTATGTAAGAAACAATTCTATCTTTAATGGAACATGTACATAGAATATTTTTTATATTAATCAATGTGTTTTCAATTATTAGAATTATATGTGCTCCCATCTTGGTTTTTTTGTTGTTGTTGTTAATTTTTATGGGGTGACTGATAAATCAGGGTACATATGTTCAGAGACAACATCTCCAGATTATTTTGACTTTGATTATGTTGCATACTCCTCACCCAAAGTCAAATTGTCTTCTGTCACCTTCTATCTGGTTTTCCTTGTGCCCCTCCCCTATCCCCACCCCCTCCCTCTCCTTCCTCCCTTCCCGCCCAGTTATCTTCACATTCTTGTCCATGTCTCTGAGTCTCAATTTTATGTCCCATCTATGTATGGAATCATATAGTTCTTAGTTTTTTTTCAGATTTACTTATTTCGCTCAGTATAATGTTATCAAGGTCCATCCATGTTGTTGTAAATGATCCAATGTCATCATTTCTTATGGCTGAGTAGTATTCCATAGTATATATGTACCAAAGCTTTTTAATCCACTCGTCCTCTGACGGACACCTGGGCTGTTTCCAGATCTTCGCTATTGTGAACAATGCTGCCATAAACATGGGGGTGCATTTCTCCTTTTGGAGCAGTTCTATGGTGTTCTTAGGGTATATTCCTAAAAGTGGGATAGCTGGGTCAAAAGGCAGTTTGATTTTTAATTTTTTGAGGAATCTCCATACTGTTTTCCACAGTGGCTGCACCAGTCTGCATTCCCACCAGCAGTGCAGGAAGGTTCCCTTTTCTCCACATCCTCACCAGCACTTATTCTGTGTTGTTTTGTTGATGAGCGCTATTCTGACTGGTGTGAGGTGATATCTCATTGTGGTTTTAATTTGCATTTCTCTAATGATTAGTGATGTTGAGCACTTTTTCATATGCCTATGGCCATCAGTATGTCCTCTTTGAAGAAGTGTCTATTCAGTTCTTTAGCCCATTTTTTTATTCGATTTTTTGTCTTCCTGGTGTTGTTTTACAAGTTTTATATAAATTTTGGTTATTAACCCCTTATCAGACATATTGTCAAATATGTTCTTCCATTGTGCAGTTTGTCTTTTTATTTTGTTCTTATTGTCTTTAGCTGTGCAGAAGCTTTTTAGTTTGATATAGTTCTATTTGTTTATCTTGTCTTTTATTTCACTTGCCTGTAGAGATAAATAGGTAAATATCTATATATTGCTGCGAGAGATGTCTGAGAGCTTACTGCCTATGTTTTCTTCTAAGATGCTTATGGTTTCATGACTTACATTTAAGGCTTTTATGCATTTTGAGTTAATCTTTGTGAATGGTGTAAGTTGGTGGTCTAGTATCATTTTTTGGCAGGTAGATGTCCAATTTTCCCAACACCATTTGTTGAAGAGGCTATATTTACTCCATTGTATGCTCTTACCTCCTTTGTCAAATATCACTTGTCCATAGAGCTGTGGGTTTATTTCTGGGTTTTCTGTTCTGTTCCATTGATTGATAAGCCTGTTCTTTTGCCAGTACCAGACTGTTTTGAGTACAATGGTCTTGTAGTATAACTTGATATCGGGAAGTGTGATACCTGCCACTTTATTCTTCCTTTTCAAGATTGCTGACGCTATTGGTGTTCATTTCTGGTTCCATATAAATTTTTGGAATATGTGTTCTATATCTTTGAAGTATGTTATTGGTATTTTAATTGAATTTTTGGTTTTGCATTGAATTTATAAATTGCTTTGGGTAATATAGGCATTTTAATGATTTTTATTCTTCCTAACCATGAGCACGGTATATGCTTCCACTTGTTTGTATCTTCCTTGATTTCTTTTATCAATGTTTTATAATTTTCTGAGTACAATTCTTTAATCTCCTTGGTTAAATTTACTCCTAGGTACTTTATTTTTTTGGTTGCAATAGTGAAGGGAATTGTTTCCTTAATTTCTCTTTCTGACAGTTTATTGTTGGTGTATAAAAATGCCTCTGATTTCTGAGTATTAATTTTATATCCTGCCACTTTGCTGAATTCATTTATCAGGTTCAGTAGTTTTTTGACTGAGACTTTAGGGTTTTCTATATACAATATTATATCACCTGCAAATAATGATAATTTTACTTCTTCTTTTTCAATTTGATACCTTTTATTTCTTCCTCTTGTCTGATTCCTGTGGCTAGGACTTCCAGGACTATGTTGAATAAGGAGTGGTGAAAGGGGGCACCCCTGTCTTGTTCCTGATCTTAAGGGAATTGCTCTTAATTTTTGCCCATTGAGTATGATGTTGGCTGTGGGTTTGTCATAGATGGCCTTTATCATGTTTAGGTATGTTCCTTGTATTTCCACTTTGCTGAGAGTTTTGATCATGAATGGATGCTGGATTTTATCAAATGCATTTTCTGCATCTATTGAAATTATCATGTGACTTTTTTCCTTCCTTTTTTTTATGTGATGAATCACATTGATTGATTCGTAAATATTATACCAGCCTTGCCTCCCCAGAATAAATCCCACTTGATCATGGTGTATGATTTTTTTTATATATTGCTGGATCCGGTTTGCTAATATTTTGTTGAGGATTTTTACACCTATATTCATCAGGGATATTGGCCTATAATTTTCTTTTCTTTGTGTTGTCTTTGCCTAGTTTTGGAATCATAATTATTCTTTCCTCATAAATGGAGCTTGGAAGTCTTCCTTCCTCTTGAATTTTTTGAAATAGCTTGAGAAGAATAGGAGTTAGTTCTTCTTTGAATATTTGGTAGAATTCACTTGTGAAGCCATCAGGCCCAGGACTTTTCTTTTTTGGGAGTTTTTTGATAACTGTTTCTATCTCATTTGTTGTAATCGGTCTGTTTAGGTTTTCTGATTCTTCCAGATTGATTTTTGGAAGATTGTATATTTCAAGGAATTTGTCCATTTCCTCTAGGTTGTCTAGTTTTTTGGCATACAGTTCTTCATAGTATTTTCTTATAATATTTTGTATTTCTGTTGTGTCAGTTTTTATTTCTCCACTCTCATTTCTAATTTTATTTATTTGAGTCCTCTCTCTTTTTTTCTGGTGAGTCTAGTTAAAGGTTCATTGATCTTGTTTGCCTTTTCAATGAACCAGCTCCTGGTTTCATTGATCCTCTGTATTGTTTCTTTAGCCTCTATGTCATTTATTTCCACTCTGATCTTTATTATTTCCTTCCTTCTACTACATTTGGGCTTTACTTGCTGTTCTTTTCTAGTTCTTTTAGATGCAGGGTTAAGTTGTTTATTTGAGCTTTTTGTAGCGTCTTAAAATATGCCTATAGTGCTATGAACTTCCTTCTCAGTACTGCTTTTGCTGTGTCCCATAAATTTTGATTTGTTGTATGCTCATTATCATTAATTTCTAGAATTTTTTTTATTACTTCTTTGATCACATTGTTAATCTATTTGTTATTTAACAACCTGCTATTTAGTTTCCATGTGTTTGAGAATTTTTGAGTTTTTCTGTTGTGGTTGATTTCTAGTTTCATGCCATTGTGATCAGAGAAAGAGCTTGATATAATTTCAATCTTCTTTAATTTGTTCAGACCACTTTTGTGCTCTAACATGTGGTCTATCCTAGAGAATGTACCATGAGCACTTGAAAAGAATGTATATTCTGCTGCTTTAGGGTGAAAGGTTCTGAAGATATCTATTGAATCCAGTTGATATAGTGTGTTCTTTAAGTCTGCTGTTTCTTTGTTAATGTTCTTTCTTGAGGATCTAGCTAGTGATGTTAGTGGGGTATTGAAATCCCCTACTATTATAGTATTGCTGTTGATCTCGCCCTTTATATCCATCAAAGTCTGCTTTATATATTTAGGTGCTCCTATATTAGGTGCATAGATATGTATAATGGTTATATTTTCCTGTTTGATTGCTCCCTTTATCATTATGTAGTGGCTTTCTTTATCTCTTACTATAGCCTGGGTATTAAAGTCCATTTTGTCTGATATAAGTATTGCTACCCCAGCATTGTTTTTTTTTTTTTCATTTCCATTTGCATGAAATATTTTTTTTCCATCTTTTTACCTTCAGTCTATGTGCTTCCTTTTTTTTTAAGGTGGGTCTTTTGTAGACAGATATGTACGGGTCCTGTTCTTTTTATCCATGCAGCTACCTTATGTCTTTTGATCGGATCATTTAATCCATTTACATTTACGGTTATTATTAATATGTAGCTGTTTATTGCCATTTTATTCTTTAAAGCTGTGTTCCTCTTTTGCTATATTTTTTCCACTTTGATCTGTTTACAATAGTCCCCTTAACATTTCCTGCAGCATTGGTTTGGTTGTAATGAATTCCTTGAGTTGTTTTTTTTTTGTCTGTGAAGCTTTTTATTTCTCCTTCAATTTTAAATGAAAACCTTCCTGGATAAAGTAGTCTTGGTTGTAGGTTCTTGTTCTGCATTACCTTGAATTTTTCTTGCCATTCCCTTCTGGCCTCAAGTGTTTCTGTTGAGAATTCGGATGTCATTCTTATGGGAGCTCCTTTGTAGGTGATAGCCTTTTTTTCTCCTGCAGCTTTTAATATTTTGTCTTTGTCACTTAGCTTTGGTATTTTAATTATTATGTGTCTTGGTGTCGATTTCTTTGGGTTTCTCTTTAATGAAGTTCTCTGTGTTTCTTGAACTTGTGAGTTCTTTTCTGCATTAATTTAGGGAAGTTTTCAGCTATGATTTGATTGAATAAAGTTTCTATCCCTTGTTCTTTCTCTTCTTCTTCAGGAACCCCTATGATGTGGATGTTATCTCTTCATGTTGTCACAGAGCTCTCTAAGAGTTTCCTAGGACTTTTGAGTCTCTTTTCTTTTTTCTGCTCTGCTTCCATGCCTTCATTCAACTTGTCCTCCACTTCGCTGATTCAATCCTCAGCTTCATCCATCCTGTTTTTAATTCCTTTCATTGTAGTCTTCATTTCTGATACTGTATTTGACATCTCCGACTGATTCTTTTTTAATATTTCAATGTCCTTTTGTATACTTGCTATTTCTTTATTTAGGTGTTCACAATGACCATCCATTGATGTTCTAAGATCCCTTAGCATCCTTACAATCATTATTTTAAACTCTGTATCTGGAAGTTTGGTTAATTCCATATCACTCAGTTCATTTTCTGGAGGTTTTTCTTGGGATTTCATTTGGATTGCACTTCTCTGTCTTCTTATTTTGTCTGTGTTTGGGTGTTTTGTTTGTAGTGCTGGTTGAGTCTAGGCTTGGTGTTGTCTGCCTCCAGTTTTCAGTTGTGTTATTTCTAGGTCTTCTTGGGTTAGCATCAGCAGTTATTTGTAATCCACTTTCGCATTTGGCTTTTCTAGTAGAGCAGCTTTGAAGTTTTGATTTGTTTATTTTCTTCTCAGTTTTCTTAACATGGTGGTAGTCTTGTTTACTGATCTTAGCAAGGGGCTTATTTGATACTGTATGCAGGAATGTGGTGGTGTCACCTGAGACTCTGAAGGCCTGATCTGCCAGTTACTTCTCTCTGGGTGAGGTGCCTTCTCTGCTTCAGTAGGGGGAGGTGTATCTCAGATCTCCATGGAGACCTGAGTTACTGCCCCTCCTCTCTACTTCTTGTTTTCAGCTGTGTCTTATTGCACTGATTGGAGCTAGAGAGATGTCTGGTGATGGGTGACCCAGATCCACTTTAACCTTGTGTTATGTGAAAGATTAATCCCTCCCCTAGCTATGGCTGCCTCCAACACCGGATCCATCAGCTTCTCAGGTCATCTCATGTATTCCTCTGCCTCTCATCATCTGTCTCTCTCTTTCCCCTTTCCTTTTGAAAGACAAGCCAGCCCTTTCAACACACCTCGTTCCCAGGTCCCCAGGCAAGTGGTTGTGAGCAATATTTTCTGCTCTTTTCCTTGGAGTGAGAGCCCTTCTGGGATCTCAGCCTCACCCTCCCTTTATTCCTGTAAGCAGAGGAGACTCACTGTTCCTCGGTGTTCCCTACCAGGTTTGTTGTGGCTTCTTCTTTGCTTCTTGGTTTTTGAGAGCTGTTCTTGTAGTCCAGATTTGGTTTTTCAGGCTGATTGTTTCTAAATGAATTTGTAATCCAGTCTGGTGCTGTGAGCTGGGAGTCTGCATCTGCCTACTCCGCTGCCATCTTCAAGTCTGTCATCTTGTTTTCTCATTTTAGGAAACACTTATATGAGTCCAGGAATATTGACTCAAGCAACAGAGGTTGAATAGTACAGCCACAAAGAAAAAGTTTCAAGTGCTTGATTTTTAACTTAAAAATTCTTTTTAAAAACTCATAGCAAAGATCTGAAAGTAGAAGAGACTCATAGCAGTTTTCATTGGAACCCTGATGTCTCCCTAATAATATTAAACTTTTTGATGTTTCCTTGCACTAGCAGAATCTGGTTATAGAACAAATTATACACATAGTAGCCTCTACAGTTACATAGATGAGGTATCCTAACCACAAGTGCATGTAACAGTAGTAAGAGCCTTGAGGAAAGAAAAGTAGTTTGAGAAAAAATAGCAGAGATCATGAGAAACAGAAGCTAATTCAAAACTGTCTTGGTTGTCAGGTTCTAGCAGATATTGTGGTGCTATAATTTTAGATACCTCAAATGATGCATTTAAAGCACTGATAGGATTATTCACCTAAACAGATACCAGAATGAACAAATGCTAAATCCTGTAGTTTTACCTTTTCCAGATTCAGGATAGATAACTAAACCAGGATGAATTTAAATGAAACACTGGGAAGAAAAAGGAAGAGGGCTAGTGAAAAAAAAATACAAAAAAAACCCCACCACATTGTTTAAAACCTAAAATGATCAATACATCTAAAACTAAAAAGGAACAAACTATAGAAATCATCTCTGAAAGTATAGTCTTATCTAAAAGTAGATTAATTTTGAGAACCAAATTTGGATTTAAAATGTAAATTGTCATAGAAAAATAAAGTTGCCTTGATTGTGTATCTCAATTTTGCTGCTTATAACAGTTGTGATCATTTCACAAAAATCACATGATTTATAAACAATATCATATTTCATTATCCAAGATGACAGAGCATTGAAAGATGGTTCATACCTGCTTAAACTTTAGTTGAAAAAAATCAATGTCATTTGCTGTCACAAATTGGATAAGAGCAAGGGGATCTAGGTAAG
The DNA here is from genome assembly GCF_036850995.1 of Saccopteryx leptura. Lineage (NCBI taxonomy): Eukaryota > Metazoa > Chordata > Mammalia > Chiroptera > Emballonuridae > Saccopteryx > Saccopteryx leptura. The sequence continues at coordinate 22,838,848 of NC_089510.1, forward strand.
TTATAAGCCAAAGGTAAAGCCATGGGTGTTTGTAAAATAGGAAAACTAAATAATACCATTGAAAGGTGGTTATGTAGAATGAAAAAGGCAAATTGCATTAGCATACCCTTGGTACTTGTTTATAAATACACTCTAGTTGAGAGAGACTCTGGAGGCAACACAAAGTCAAGGATAAAGTATGAGGATACACTAATCATGAAATTGGAATTTGACCTACATTATGATTGGTATAAACTGAGTGAAGATGTCACTTGGGAGAAAAAATATAGCATATTTAGTAAAAACCTACAATCAGTAATTTTACAATAAAACCAAAGTGAGCTAACTCACCACCCTGCCTCCTCTACCTGACATTACTTTCTTGATCACACCATTATTCAGTAGATACATTTTTCCATTCAAAAGTAAAGTCACTAAAGGAACCCAGATACGACTTAGCCGTAGATTTTTCTCCCCTTTATTCTTATGTTCCCCAGGAGACCTGTGAGGTTTAATATCTGCTATCAATAGATCACTAAATTCCTCTGGAGTTACATGTACTGGGTTAACACATGCATTACCTTGAACAACGGGGAAGGAATTAATATGTTTTATATACTCAAAGGGAAATTTAGAGCAATTGAACTGATTCTGCCTTACAGAAAATATAGAGTAATGGTGGCAGGAGAGATATTCTTGTTCTCTCCCCTTGATATTTCAACAACTTGAACAGTTATAACACAGTGAAAGAATTTTAACTGGGATTATACATATGCCTGAAAATATCCACACATGGCGTCAACTAAAAGTGGGAAAGTTTGAGAAAGAGGGTGGAAGATAAAACATACATGTTGTAGGGCTCCAGAGAGAAGAGAAACCTTGACAGTTTGGGTTTCTGTTTCCTAGCACTTTGGAGAGAGGGTAAGCTCAGACTGACTGGGTCTTTTTCTGCTAGGAAGAGTGGAGAGATTAATGGAAATGGGGGAGATACTAAACCAAAGTGACAGTAGAAGAAGAGGTCATAGCCAGTGTTCTTGTGGTCCACTGACAGATCACATGCAAAACAGAGAAAGAGAAAAATAAAGTACATCTCCCCCCCCAAAGACTCCCAGTTCCTGCCTTCTTCACCTTATGGGGTACAGAGAGTGGCAGAAACATAATTCACAGCTAATTTTCCAGAGCCAATCTCTCCTTTGAATAATAGAGGTGCTCTGTATCTGACCCTTGGTCTATTGAAATATGAGCAGAAACTGGAGGCCTGAAATTGCCATTGCTAAAGCTGTAAAGCCTTTACAACATGCTACTGTGACTGCAACCCTACCTCTATCATTATGACAGCAAGATTTCAGCAGAAGTCAGCCCAAGAATTTCAGAGCTAAAGTTTACAATGCAGCACCCTCTACTGAAAGAAACCAGAAAACATCTAAAATCTGAAATTTTCTCTTTAGAATTTCATTTTCTTTAATTTCATACTTTTAACTTTTGTTTTTTTATGTGTTTTTCTTGCTTTTAATTTTTCACCCTTGCTATTCAGTTTGTTTGTGTTTTCCTTTACTTATTATTATTTTAAAATGTTTCTATTTATATTGTGTTTTTATTTTTTTACCTTTTATTTTTAGTTGTTTGCTGTTAGATTTCTTAACAATGCCACTCTCAAATGCCATTATAAAAGAAGAAAAAAATAAAATGACTATACCTGAAAGAGATTTAGTTCAGAAAGAAAATGAAATATCTCCAGAAAGCAATCTAAATCACATGGAAACATGAAGTTAAACAATAAAGAATTCAAAACTGAAGTTCTGAAAATACTCAATGAGATGCAAAAAAGCTCTAATGGACAATTTGATGAGCTCAAAAAACAAATTAATAAACAAAATAAATACTTCACTACAGAGATTGAAACTTTGGAAAAGAACCAAGCAGAGATGAAAAACTCAATACATGAATTAAAAAAAAAATTAGGTAGCAAGTTTAGCTAATAGAGCAGGCCTGATAGAGAGGGAATCAGTGACATTAAAGACAGACAACTAGAGATGCTATAGAGAGAAGAAGAGAGAGACAGATTATAAAAAATTAATAGAACTCTACAAGAATTTTCTAACCCCATCAGTAAGAACAATTTAATAATTATTGGTATTTCAGAAGAAGAGAAGGTGAAGGGAACTGAGAGCCTATTCAAACAAATAATTGATGAGAACATCCCAAGTCTATGGAGATAATTAAAAAACAGAGAGAGAACCTGAACAGACACTTCTCCCAAAAAGACATACAAATGGCTAACTGATATATAAAAAAGATGTTCATCTTTGTTACCTATTAAAGAAATGGAAATTAAAATTATAGCTAGAGACCACGTCACACTTATTAGATTGGCTGGTATCAACAAGACAGGTAATAACAAGTGTTGAAAAAACTGTGGAGAAAAGAGAATCCTCATTCATTGCTGGTGCAAATGTAAACTGGTATAGCCATTATAGAGGAAAGTATGATAATTTCTTAAAATTTAAGAATAGAATTATCACATGACCCTCCAAGCCCTATACTGGGTATTTACCCCCCCAAATTTGAAAACATTGGTATGCAAAGGTACATGCATCCCCATGTTCATCACAGCATTATTCACAGTGGCCAAGACGTGGAAAAAACCAAAGTGTCCCTTGATAGTTGATTGAATAAAGACTATGTGGTACTAGTCTTTATATATAAACATTTCTGGCATATGGACATTGGTTCACAAACAATGGAATGCTACTCAGCCATAAGAAATGATGACATATTGCCTTTTACGAAAACATTGATGGGTCTCGGGAAAATTATACTGAGTGAAATAGATAAATTTTTTAAAAAGCTAAGAACTGTATGATTTTACACATAGGTGGGAGATGGAACAGAGAGCCATAGACATAGATAAAAGTGAAGTGGTTATCATGGGAGGGGGTTGAGAAGAAGTGGGTGGGGGAGCAGAGTAAAGGGGGACAAATATGATTTGTTTTTAGGTGATGAGCCCACAACACAATCAACAATTCAAATGCTATAGAAATGTTTACCTGAAACGTATATACTCTTACTGATGAATGTCACCACATTATATTTAATTTTCTAAAAATTTTTTAAATACATAAATTATATAATTCATTGAGTTATCCTTTACATATTAGCTGTTAAAAGCTTCCTTACAATATTAGAACCTACATAGCCTACTCTCAAATAAGTCATTGATATATTCTTCTTTTGTTTCTAGCTACATTTTATATTTCCTATATTTATTTTTAATTTGATTGATTTCTATATTTAAACCATTTTTTGCATTTATATATCATTTAAAAAGTGTAAACTGTTAATTTGAATTAGGGAGAGTAAAATAAGAAATATTGTCATCTGTACATTCCAATACTCATAGAAAGCTCAATGTAATATCATGTGATCATCACTGGTATGATCATATAAATTTTTTCTTCTCTGTAGTTTACTTTTAATAGTATAAAAGAAGCATATATTTTTAATAATGAGGAAAATTTACATTAAAAAGAGAAGTTTAGATGAGAAGTTTTTTGGTCAAAAAGTTTTTTTGCAAAAGAAATTCACTAGATCTTGGGGTCTTTAAAAGTTTTTTTTACTTACACTTGTCATGTTTCAGCAGGCTCTACTCATTCTTGTTCCTCATGGACCCAGATTAATGAATAATTTATATGGAATTCTCCCCATTGTCATATATAGATATAATACATATTTAGAATGCTTCCTAATAAGGAAAGGGGGCACAGGATTAAATGTGCACTTGTTTGTAATACTTCATTCCAGAATTTGGGCATAACACTTCTCTTTATACTTCATTGACCAAAGGAAGTCACATAACATGGCTTAACATCAGAAGAGCATTCTTACCATGTGCTTGGAAAAGATTGAGACTGGAAATATTTTGAAAGTAGTAATGGTCGCCCCAAGTGGTAATGATTATTTTTATTAGAATAGTAAAAAGGGGGTTGAGAAAAAGTATTGTATGTAGAAAAAAATTGTTTATAATTTTTATAATATATAATATATTTATGTATAATGACATATGATTAAAGGTATTGGTGAGAATACACATAAAAACAATTTAGGAATTTTTAGTGACTGAAAAAATAACTGCATTAAAAGAAATGAAAACTCACAAAAATTATATGAAAGATGTTGATAAATATTTAAGTTTAGATTGTTTTCAAGATAGGAAAAATAACATACAAGCATAAATTTAATTGTTTCTTAAGAAAGATTGGCCCTGGTTGATTGGCTCAACAGTAGAGCATCGAAAGATGTGTGGATGGCCCTGGCCGGTTGGCTCAGCGGTAGAGCGTCGGCCTGGCGTGCGGAGGACCCGGGTTCGATTCCCGGCCAGGGCACACAGGAGAAGCGCCCATCTGCTTCTCCACCCCTCCCCCTCTCCTTCCTCTCTGTCTCTCTCTTCCCCTCCCGCAGCCAAGGCTCCATTGAAGCAAAACTGGCCTGGGCACTGGGGATGGCTCTGTGGCCTCTGCCTCAGGCGCTAGAGTGGCTCTGGTCGCAACATGGCCATGCCCAGGATGGGCAGAGCGTCGCCCCATGGTGGGCGTGCCAGGTGGATCCCGGTCGGGCGCATGCTGGAGTCTGTCTGACTGTCTCTTCCCTGTTTCCAGTTTCAGAAAAATGCAAAAAAAAAAAAAAAAAAAAAAAGATGTGTAGAAGTCCCAGGTTTGATTCGTAGTCAGGGCACATAGGAGAAAGAATCATCTGCTTCTCTCCTGTCCCCCTCCTCTCTTTCTCTTTCTCTCTCTCTCTCTCTTCCCCACCTTCAGCCAAGGTTCAATTGATTTAGGCATGATGGCCCTGGATGCTGAAGATGGCTCCATTGAGCCTCTGCTTCAGGTGCTAAGAATAGCTTGGTTGCCAGTGGCCCCAGATGGGTGTTGCCCAGTGGATCCCATTCAGGGTGCATGCAGAAGTCTGTCTATCTATCTCCTCTATTCTCACTTTAAAAAAAAAAAGAAAAAGAAAAAAGAAAGACTTGGAGATGATAGCTAACATTATGGAATTACCCAAAAGTTAAAAGAGAGCAAGTACACATAATAAAATATCTATGGGAAGATTTTTTTAAAATTAGTATAGTAAAAAGGTAGAGAAAGACTATCAATTAACATCAATTTGTATGAGTAAGAAAGAGAAAGGACATTAAGAGGATTGCAAGATAATTTTATTGTTAAGGCTAGAACAGCCAACAAGTCTCTAGAAGAATGGTAAAATTCCATCATTGGAATGATCTATGGTGTGAAATACTGTAGGGTACACACACTCATTAGGAGGCAAGTAAAGGAAACAATTTAGTGTATTTTAGGTCAATGGAAATTTCTGAAGGGAGGCTTCTAGTAGAGTGGGGAGGGCATGTACTAGAAAAGAAAGGGTTGACAAGTAAGCTAATGGTGAAGAAATAATAGTCGTCCCTGACAACCAAGATTTGAAAATGACAATTATGGAGAATGAAAAAAGGTTTGTAGATGAGAGAATGGTAGATCAGTGTTTTTCAACTACTGGTCCAACAGAAATTTCATGCTGATCTAAGAAAGAGTTAACCACCCTGATGGTGTGTAGACTCTAGAATCTTCACACAACATCAGGGTGGTTAACTCTTTCTCGTGGATCTGCAGGAAGTTTCTGGCAGATGGGCATGGGTCCAGAGACCAGCAGTTGAGAAACACAGCTCTAGATGAGAGTTAAATGTATTTGGCTAAGAAAATCAGGAAAAAAGAAGATAGAATAGTGAAATGTACAGAGAGAGGTAAATGACAGATAACGATGGAATAATGAAATAAAAATGAAACATATACACTTCCTAATTATAGTTGTCCAAGTTTTAGTTAATCTCTGGTAGCTATCAAACATTTATCTAGGCTAGTTCCTTCACTAAATATTTGTTGGCATGGGTGGTCATATGACCAAATTAGCTCTTCGTTAGCAATTTTGTTCTTTCAGTAACTGAGAAAGTTATTTCTATTGCTATATCTATCTCTAAATTTTTGCTTATATAATTTGGGTTTATGCTCTTAGGTGCATAAAAAATATTTTTTCTTAGAAAACAAAACTATTTGTATTCAGCTCTTTCAGTATGATATGCCTGGATGTTGCTTTCTTTTTGTTTATTATACGTTGGGCGCATGTCTCTCTTTTTGAATCTGGGCTTGATGACTTTCATCGCTTTGAAAAATTCTGTGCCATAATTCCTTAAATATGTCTGTATTCCATTTTCTTTTCATTTCCCTTTTTTTTTTTTTTTTTTTTTTACAGAGACAGAGAGTGAGTCAGAGAGAGGGATAGAAAGGGACAGACAGACAGGAATGGAGAGAGATGAGAAGCATCAATCATTAGTTTTTCATTGCGTGTTGCAACACCTTAGTTGTCCATTGATTGCTTTCGCATATGTGCCTTGACCGCAGGCCTTCAGCAGACTGAGTAACCCCTTGCTGGAGGCAGCGACCTTGGGTTCAAGCTGGTGGGCTTTTCCTCAAACCAGATGAGCCCGCGCTCAAGCTGGCAACCTCGTGGTCTCGAACCCGGGTCCTCTGCATCCCAGTCCGACGCTCTATCCACTGCGCCACCGCCTGGTCAGGCCATTTCCCTTTTAAGATCCCATTTCTATTCTAGATTTCTATTCTAAAATTTTAAAATCTATTTCCTATCTCTTACTTCTTTTATTTCTCTTATTTTCTGAAAGTTTTCTTCCTTTGCATATTTCAAATTTTCATTTCAGCCCTGTTTAATCTACTCATTTAATCTACTCTTAAATTTACTTATTAAGGTTTTAATTTATTTTTTTCAGTTTTATAATTTTTGTTTGTTTTATTTTTATAATTTTCAATTTTCTTCTAAGATTTCCATTCTTATTTATTTCCTTAAAGATTGCCAGGACTAAGTAAAGACTATGTCAGATAACTCCATTTTCTGTAGGTGTTTTATATTATTTCTCTTGGTCATTTTTGAATGAAGAAAAAAGAAATAAGATCTAAAATAATGACTTGAAGCTGAGATAACTTCCTGAAAATTCCTTTCTTTCTCAGTTCACTTTCAGAATGTAGCTCTTTCCAGTCCCATCCCAAAGTAGAAGAGTTCGTTTATTACTTTCTACTTTGTGCACTCTGAACTGACCAACCTCCCAAGCATCCTTGGGTTACTGTGTTCCTTTAGATCTCGGCCTTGTTATTTTCCCATTCTATTTCAGGTCCCCTATATTAATGTCAAGTTTTCTCATTGTTTTCAGTACGGTGATTGTTTCTAATTAATTGGCCATAATAAGAAGTAGTAGAAATAAAATATTTTACTGATTTTTTTTTTTTTGTATTTTTCTGAAGCTGGAAACGGGGAGAGACAGTCAGACAGACTCCCGCATGCGCCCGACCAGGATCTACCCGGCACGCCCACCAGGGGCGACGCTCTGCCCACCAGGGGGGATGCTCTGCCCCTCCGGGGCATCGCTCTGCCGCGACCAGAGCCACTCTAGCGCCTGGGGCAGAGGCCAAGGAGCCATCCCCAGCGCTCAGGCCATCTTTGCTTCAATGGAGCCTCGGCTGCGGGAGGGGAAGAGAGAGACAGAGAGGAATGAGGGGGGCGGGGTGGAGAAGCAAATGGGCGCTTCTCCTATATGCCCTGGCCGGGAATCAAACCCGGGTCCCCCGCACGCCAGGCCGACGGTCTACTGCTGAGCCAACCGGCCAGGGCCTTACTGATTTTTTTTAAATGAGAAGGAAGGAGATAGAGACCGACTCCCGCATGCTTCCTGATGGCACACACCCTGACTGGAATTCACCTGGAAACCAGCGCCTGCGTGAATGTTCAGACCAATGGAGCTACTGGCTGCAAAAGGGTAAAAGAGAGAGAGAAGGGGAAAAGGAGGGGTAGAGAAGCAAACGGTCACTTCTTATATGTGCCCTGATATGGAATCAAACCTGAGACGTCGGCACACCAGGTGATGTTCTATCCACTGAGCCTACCGGCCAGGAACCTTTTACCAAATTTTAAAGAGATACAATGAAGTTAGTTATCTGCTAGATTATATGATATTTTTATGGCAAAAATTCTATTTTATTCATTGTTGTTTCCAACTCTGTTACATATATATGAATAAACATTACAGTTTAACATTAGTTGTTTTCTTAATTTCAAGTTAAATAATTTAATAAAGAAAACTTGATTCCAGCTACCCTTACCCTCTTTCTGCCCATTCACTGAACTGTCAACCAGTCAGACTTGTTTCCTTCCAAATTCACACCTGCCTTTTACCTGTTAACCACACTAAGATGTATTTTAAGCTAAGAATTAGAGACAACAGTTTATTTCTATACTATTCTTTTTAAATTTAGGTTGTAATATACTTTGATTGAAAAGAATCATGTAGCCCTGGCCGGTTGGCTCAGCGGTAGAGTGTCGGCCTAGCGTGCGGAGGACCCGGGTTCGATTCCCGGCCTGGGCACACAGGAGAAGCGCCCATTTGCTTCTTCACCCCTCCGCCGCGCTTTCCTCTCTGTCTCTCTTCCCCTCCCGCAGCCAAGGCTCCATTGGAGCAAAGATGGCCCGGGCGCTGGGGATGGCTCTGTGGCCTCTGCTTCAGGCGCTAGAGTGGCTCTGGTCGCAACATGGGGACGCCCAGGATGGGCAGAGCGTCGCCCCTGGTGGGCGTGCCGGGTGGATCCCGGTCGGGCGCATGCGGGAGTCTGTCTGACTGTCTCTCCCTGTTTCCAGCTTCAGAAAAATGAAAAAAAAAAAAAAAAAAAAAGAATTATGTATAAAAATATATTATCATTCCTGTATTTTAGCTTTTTTTTATGTTGACTGCTTAGACATCTGAAATCTAATTTCCTTTCTCAAAGCCGTATTTCTTTTCAATTTGCAGGACATGTCTGAGATTCTGTGAATTTGAACAGGTTATAACTTGAAGTGACAGGAAATAGAGTTTGATTTAACATTTCAAAATAAGGATTTGTTATTACTGTTGTCGTTTTTTTTTTTTTTTAACTCACATGTCTTATGAAACCTGTTAATGAGAAAGTTAATTGTTTTATTGCTTATGTCCCTGGGGTCTGTGGTCCTTGTTATGTTTGTGAGCATGCCTGTTTTACAAAACAGAAGTAAAAAACATTGCAAAAATGTATGAGTAAAAAACATGTTATTTCAATCTGCACTGAATGCTGTTTTAACTTTAAATACTATAACATAATGAAAACATAAAATATTAGCTAGAAAAGGCAAAGAATTGACAAAATACAACAGTATTATGACAGAAATCATTGAAGTTTAAAAGAAGAAATAATTTGCCCCTTTGATCACATGATAGTCCTTGCAGGATAACCTTTTGAATCATAATTATTTTTACTTATGTATTTTGTAAGCCCACCTTCTCCAGAGACATTTTAGAAATACTTAACCATTCAATGTGAGTATATTTAAGTTATCAGTGGTCTATTCTTGCACTATGTGCAGGAGACTTGGCAAAGTGAAGAGAAACACCTTTGTAAAAGTTCTCCTGGAATGATTGGTTACTCTACTTAACATTTTACCTTTCATTCGCTCAAATGGAAGGAAGAAAATAGAAATGTGCACAATGGGATAATTTCAAACTTTTGGAATATATTCAACAATAATCACTCAGTGGTAGGTTAATTTGGTCTTTTTTAAAATTAGCCCTTAAGGTAGATTACAATGAAAATATTAAAAAAATATATATTGTATGTATATTTAAACCCCAATTAATTATCCACTGCTTATGTTGCAAAAGAAAAGTACTGTACAGGTTCTAATTGTGTATCTAAATAAATAGATACCAGAAAATAAAAGTTATTTAGAAATTACTTGGGTCAAGAAACTTCTTACTGAACTTCAGAATTTCTTTCACTTTTAGATGAATAATCTAAAGCTAGACTAAGAAATATTAATTACATCTACCTGGGAAAAGGCATGTTCTTTTTGTCTGCATTTTGAAAAGCAATAATACCCTTATGAATAATTCTAAAATGCAGTAATTATTTGGAATAACCAAAATGTCTACAATTGATTAGATGAATAAAGCGGCAAGCTGAATCGAACAGAACTAAATTGATCAGAACCCTCTGTAAAATAGGTATGTTATTTAAATAAATGTGCTCTCTAATTTTTGCCTTTGGGAATTTGTTTTACATATCCAGGAAAGAAACTACAGACTAGCCAAACCATTTCATTTAAACAAAATAAGAAAGGCTAATTATCTTTTCTCCCACATAACCAAGGTTTACAATCTTCCAAGGCAATAATGACTATTTCGCTAAGTTGGAGATGTCTTTGTGATGATCCTGTCTCAGTGTATCCATCTTTGTGGTTAAAAGCACATACCAAACAGTTGTGATTCAGCAGTTGATGAACTGTGCTGAACTGATAGAACATATTCTTAAAGGTCAAAATAAGCTTTAAAAAGACAAACAGAATATTAAGCAAAGAAAAAACTTTTAAGCACAGACAAGAGTGTGGAGATTGCAGACGGAAAGGAGGTGAGGAGAGGAAGAAGAAGGCAGAAGAGACAGAGAGTAATGGAGGGAAAGTTAACTTGGGGTGGTGAACACACAACACAATATACAGATGATATATTGTAGAATTAAGTGCCTGAAACCTGTATAATTTTATTAATCAATGTCACCCCAATAAATTAAAAAAATAAAAAAAGACAATTTACTCTTATTATGATCTGTGCAAACAGGCATGAATTTTATAAAAACAATCATGGAAATAAAACAGGCAGTCCATGAAAGAATGTTGTATTCATCAAAGAATAAAAATCAGTACAAAAAAATAACCCTTCTTTTTAGAAAAATTTTAATTAACAATATCTCTTATTTTTAGCCTAAATTTGCTTGCCTCTGGGGAGAGGAAGCTATACAAAGAAAACCTTTTTAGATATTGCAATAAACTGAAGAACTAGAATATAAAGATTTAATAGCTGGCACAGTGCACTAATGTGCCCAGAAAATGGCCTTAACTGGGGTTAAATCCAAAGATTAGTGCAAGAGATGGCACAAATATAATAAAATCAAATGAATGGGTTCGTCACCTCATAAATGGTGAAAAGGTGACTTTCTGTTCTCTTGTTGTATCTCCTCTACTTTCATTATGTATTTGGAGGCTGGATAATCCTGTTGATAGAGTCAGAAGAGGAATGTGCACAACACTATATTTGACCTTGGGGATGTAAATCTATACTAAAGTTTTGATATAATTTTCAATTGAATAAACAATAAAAATATAATCAGGCATATGAGTACAATGGAAGATTCTGTTTTGTTTGGCCTTTTATCACAAAAGAGAAAAAATATCAAATAAGAAAAGGTAGTTTCCAATAGACATACAAAGTGAATCTTAATTCTCACTCCTTTACAGAATGTAAGTAATTAATAACCTGCCTATCAAAATGTGCCATTGCTCATAGTAAGGTAACAATATGAACCAAGAACTACAGAAATAACTTTTGTAAATATAAGTATATACATATATCTATATTTTCTATTAATGGATCTTTTTATAATAATCTATGTGAATAATATTTGGCTATCAATTCATTTTACATTTAGCCTTTAAGTAGAATTGTATTACATTATTATGTCAACAGGGTACTTTTTATTGAATTATAATTTATAAATCTTCAAAAGCATAGATTTTAATACCAATTTTAACAAGTTTTGGTATATAAACCCACATAACCACTACCCCAATCAAGCTATATAACATTACATTACATCAGATTTTTTTCCTACTTTAATTTTCCAACAAATCTCTTTACCTTACCTATGCACAACTCTTTTCACTTCCATCACTATAAACTCTTTTTCTGTTTTAGAATTTCCTATAATGCCTGACCTGTGATGGCGAGTGGAATAAAGCATCGAACTGGAACACTGAGGTTGCCAGTTCAAAACCCTGGGCTTGCCTGGTCAAGGCACATATGGGAGTTGATGCTTCCTGCTCCTCCCACTTCTCTCTCTCTCTCTCTCTCTCTCTCTCTCTCTCTATTTCCCTCATTCCTCCCCCTCTCCTCTCTGAAAAAAATTGAATAAAATCTTTAAAAATTTTCTATAAAGGAAGGAAACTATGCAGTATATATGACTTTGTGTCTAGGTTTTTAATATTCAATGCAATGTTTTGAGATTTATTCCTGACTGTACATAGCAGTAAGCAGTTTATTATTATTATTAGTATTGATTAGTATTGCTGAATATTAGATGAACTTACCACTAGAAACTTTATTTTGCACTGTATTTTTCACCAGTGGTACTTAACTGACAATGAGGAGGACTAAATTCTAGTCTTTATTTATATCATCTATTCATTTTGCAAATTTGTATATGTTTCTTTATAAAGATAGATCTCATCTGTCCAATAAAAGATTATTACTAGATAATCTCTGAATCTATTTTAACTCTTAAATTCTATTTTCTAGTTCATGGTTGTTTAACAATTGAATATTGTTTTAATAAGAAACTATCTCTAAATTACTAGCAGATTCATTCCACTTAAGTTAATGTGTGTCATTTTTAATTCAACTGTTAGACAAAAATGTTGTTTTCTTTTTTTCCTGAGATTAGCTTTCCAGTATATTCCAAAATAAGTGGAAAATGTGTTTTGCATCTGATAATAATTCTTAAACTTATTTCTAACTCCTTTGTTGCAGTTCTTTTAGCTTTTGCTAAATGAGACTTAGATCAAAATGAAGTGTATTTTATTTACTTCTATTAATATTCTCAACATCTTTTAAAGATGATTTCAATTGTCACCTTTCCCATAAAAGTTTTTCTAACCATCCAGTCAGGAGACAGTAAATCTCTTTTACTTTTAAAATGTTACGTTTTGTATCATTCTTTCTTCATTTTCATCATTCATTCACTCCTCGTTCACTCATTTATTCAAATATTATTGCATATATCAAGTCTGCAATAAATATTAGGCATACAATAATGACCAAAAAAAAAAAAAGTCTCAACCCTCAAGAGCTTATATTTCATTATGATAATCATGAAACAATTATGCTCAATTATAAACTAGCTAGTAATTTGGAAAAAATTACTGATGCACTGATACATATACTGCATAACATGGGGATCAAGTTTATTTTTGATGATTCAGAGGGGAGATCCTTTGAGAATGAGGTCTAGGGTAAAATTTCACCATCTAAAGGTGTGTGCATGTTTGTGTGTGTGTATTTGTGTGTGTGTGTGGGGGGGCGGGAGTGATGATGGTGGGAGGTACAACAGTGAATTGATTTCCTGTTGTATTTGAAACTAGCCCAACAGTTTAAAAATCCACAGAATTTTTGCAAAGCAAGATGATATAATTGTGAGAGAAGGCCAAAATAGGGAGGGAAGTACAAGATCTTTTAGAATATAATAGACCTTTTTTATGGTTTTGAATTTCACCCTAGAAGCTACTTATAAGATTCTACACAGATTAAATAAGTGGTTTTGGACTAATGTGCACATTAGAAAATCATTGGCTAATGGATGGTAAATGAAGCTCTATGTGTTGATGAGATGCTTGTGGAGAGTGTTAGGAGTGAGAAAAGATGTGAATTCTGAGACTTCAGGGTTTAAATATGTTATAGATACTTATAGAAATATTTCATTACCATCACTTAAATTTGAAGATCATGTGACAGAATCATAATAAAAGGTACGAAGCTTTAAATCTAAGCAGTATTAGGTTCAAGGAAATGCATTATTCTTGGGCAACTTGCTTAATGCCTATGATGTTCTTTTTTTTTCTTTCTTAAAATACAGATAATAATTCTACTATGGGAGCCTTAATAATCCAAAGACTCATAAATAGAATGAAGAACATAATGCCATGCACATCATACATACCTATCTGTAGTAGATTTTTTGTTTCCAATTTTTCTAAAACACAGTGCATGGTATTCGGTCCCTAAAGTAAACATTTCATAAATTATGTTAAATGAATGAGAACCGTAATGAAGTCTGAGAAAACAGAATCATGAATAAGAACCAAGTAAACACAAAATGCTTATAAGAATTATAAAGTTAGTGTATAGATTCAAGAATTATCTTTTCATTTTAATTACAATGTATATTTATTAACACTTCTATATTTGACTGCATTGGTCTACATTTGTACATCAACCTTGACACCCCAAAGCTTTGGTCGCTTCCCTTGTGCCTGTTGAGTTAAGAGCTGTTAAGGACCTGAGATTTGACCCAATTTGCAATCTAATAGGTAAGCCTGCTGAAGCTTCATGGACACATATTGACAGAAGAACACAAGATTCTGGTCAGAGACACAAAATTATTTTTACAACAAAAAGCAGCAGACGGAGCCATTGCATCCATTCCTCCTGCGTGCATTCCCATAAGGCAATCAGACGGGGAGGGCCAGGTGTTTAGCTACACGAAGAGGAGATTGCACCACAGGAGAGAAAGCTAACATAAATGATGGGAAGCTTTCATATTTGCTCACACATCTTTCCATTGTTCTTTCCAGAGAAATAGATTATCCACATCCTTTGTAACAAAATGTTTCCAGGGTGGAGAGAATGAGTTACATCAGTGGTGGGATTCAAATATTTTAACAACTGGTTCTCTGCCCTAATGACCATTTTAAGTATGAAAAAACAATATACCAAAAGGTAGTTTATTATTTCATGCATTTGATACTTAAAGAAGAACAATAAAAGAGAACAAAACTAGATTATAAGAAAGAGTTTTAAAATAGTAATGACAAAATATTAAATAATACCTGACAAAGACAATAAAGCTGTTATTTAAGATATTTCCATATTGTTTCTTGACTGGAGTCCTCACCTGTAATTTTTCTCCCCTATGGACAGAATGAACATTACTATGGATGCTTAGCATACACTATTGCGCAGATGAACATTAAAAAAGGGTAAGGAATGTAAATTTATGATTTCCACACTGGGCAGCTGCCCAGGTGCCCCCCTTAGAGAGGATCCTGATGACAAGTGCCATTTTAACAACCGGTTCGCCGAACTCAACAAAAAATCAGGTATTGGTTCTGCCAAACTGATGAGAACCAGCTGAATCCCACCACTGGTTAAATCCTACAATATCCTGGAGTTTCTATCTTTAGGGAGACACTACTTTCCAAAGCATGTTTATTATTCAACATGTCTTGTTCAAAATGCTCAAACCAGGAAGAGATGGGAGAAATATATCCAGAATTGTTGCCCAATATTTCTTTGACCAGAGTGGCTCCATATAGCAACCCTAGTCTTTTTTGTGGTTGAAAAGGGAGGCTGCCACCACAGTCACTTTGTTCTCCCAGCAAATCCTATCATTCCCAAAGTAGGAGGGCAGAATCTCTCCTCTGCACCTGCCAAGGAGGGTTGATGGCAGCTGCATGTCTAGAGCTACTGGACACATACAGGCTCTGGCCACCTTAGTAATAACACCACTCAGAAATGCAAACTGAACCAATGGGAAACTTGAAAGAGAATAAGTCAGCAGATCCATTTGGACTCTTTTGCTTCATGAATGTGCTGTTTCTGGAGGCAGTGGCTCCCTGGCATCCTTAGTGACTGAAGAAGCAGCTGTGTTTCCCAGTAATGCGACACCTTGTATTCGGGTTTTCTGCCTTCCTTGTCTTGCTTTCATTGTGTGGAACTTCAGTTCTCTCTCCTCCAGCCAATGAAGCCTCAATATGCAATCTTGACTTTCATATACTTTCATACTAGAAAGTATGAAAGCTCTTTACACCATCCTAGAGTTTCTGCATTGTGTGTTATATGTACATCTTTTTCTTAGATTTTATTTATTCATCTTTTTAGAGAGAGAGAGAGAGAGAGACAGAGGAAAGAGAGAGAGAGAAGGGCGGAGGGGCAGGAAGCCTTAATTCCCATTCTTGCCAGGCAAGGACTGTGTTTTGAACCAGTAATTTCAGTGTTCAATTCTTTATCCACTGCA
The DNA here is from genome assembly GCF_036850995.1 of Saccopteryx leptura. Taxonomy (NCBI): domain Eukaryota; kingdom Metazoa; phylum Chordata; class Mammalia; order Chiroptera; family Emballonuridae; genus Saccopteryx; species Saccopteryx leptura. The sequence goes on from NC_089510.1 coordinate 22,854,783, forward strand.
CCACCACAGGTCAGGCAATGTATGTACATCTTCTTATAGGAAAGTGAAAACATGGACAGAAAAATAAAGGTAAATACTAATGCATTCACTAATTTAACACATTTATTACCAATCTCCGTCATATCGAAAAGCTTTGGATTAAATGAAATGTCTCTTTGCATTCACATCTTCACTTCATATTCTTATGGCCCAAATACGCTGCCTCAGACCTGGATGTGGAGGGACTCACAGGGTGGTCACGTACTCCTGTTATTTCCCGTCTCCACTACCTCACACCCCGGGATGACATTCTTGTACATCATGCTATCTTAAACGCAAGTGATAATTGATTATTGTACGAAACTTTCCAAAGTAAAAAGCTTAGTTTGGGAAAATGAAATGGTATTTCAGTATAGAAATTTTAGTAGTAAAAAATTGAGTCTTTTTTGACAGAAAAATATTTTAATTCGGTGGAGTAGTTCTTAACATCTTAAATCAAATTAGGTAAACAACATTCTATTTTTTCTGTTTGTCTAGAGTTTTTCCTTGGCATAAAAAAATTCAGAAAGTTCCAAATGAGCATTCATGATACTTTAGATATGGATCTATCTCTGAATGTGAACTTAGGTATGGACATACTTATTCCTAAATCAATTATTAGTATATTTTCACTTGTTTTAAATTTATATATATGTGATTTTCTATTTTTTTCAACTACTGTTTATTTTATGTTATGACAATTAGAAGTATAATGGTGGTTAAGTCATTTACATATGTATTAGATCTAGTTATTAAGTATATATTATATCATACAATAGTTAAAGCCAATATAATATGCTTCATTACATATACCCTAGAAATACTTGATGACCAGATAAAAAAATAAATTATTATGAAATGTCTCTGCAAAGTTATAGATAAATTTAAAAATAAAATCAATAATAATAATAACATAGTAATCCAGAAAGTAGTAAATATTTCCAAGAGTATAGACACAGTGATGGACAGAGGCTTGACTTGGGGTGGTGATCACACAATGCAATATATTGATGATGCACTGTAGAATTTTGCACCTAAAACCTGTGTGATTTTATCAACCAATATCAAGCTAATAAATTCAATAATTTTTAAAAACAATACCCTATGTATTATTGGGGAGAATAAATTATATTTTCTATAAAATAAAAATATAGTAACACAAGAAGAGAATACACAATTTCTATTTCTACACTAAAAAGACTAACACAGAGAGTATGAATTGAAAGAAAATTTAAGGTAATCCTTTTCATGTTAAAGAGACTACCTTCTCAGACTAAGTCCAGGCTCAAATTCATCAATAATTTGAAGGTAAAGTTTTCTGTCATTTATGAATGTTTTTAAGTATAATATATAAACAAAGCATTTAATTTTCTATCTTGTCTTAGTTTCAAATCAAATTCATCCACTGTATAAAATCAGAACACTAATTCAAAGTCTCTGAGCTTCAACTTACCCACTTATAATAAAATAATACCTATTTTAAAAGATGAATTTATAATTTTTTTACAATTTTTATTTTTTAGAGAGACAGACAGGAAGGAAAGAGAGTGAGGAGAGAGAGTGAGAAACGTCAACTTTTAGTTGATCATTGATTGTTTCTTGCATTTGCCTTGCCCAGTTGTGGGGAGGGGAGTCAAGCCAAGCCGCTGATCCCTTGAGCAAGCCAGTGGCCATTGGGCTCAAACCAGTGACCTTTGAGCTCAAGTCAATGATCCTGCACTCAAGCTGGTGGCCTCAGGGTTTCAAATTGGGGACTTCAGCATCCCAGGTTGATGTTGTATCCACTGTGTGCCACCACTGGCGAAGCAACAGATACTAGAATTCTTTGGTTTTTAGAAAAAGGAAGTCCTCATTCACTGCTAGTGGTTACAAAAGGGAGGAGAATGTGCAGAAGGGTTTGAGGTAAGGGAAGAAAGAGGGACAAATATACGATGACAGAAAATTAATTGACTTTGGGTGATGGCTGGTACACAATATAATCAACAGTTCACGCGCTATAAAAATGTTTACCTACAACCTATGTACTTTTATTGATCAATGTCACCCTGTTAAATTTAATTTTCTGAATGAAATTAAAAAAGAAAGTCCATGTGTATGCATAATATTGATGCAAATTTCAAATGTATTATGTACATTGTGTATCCTTAATTGATTTGACCAGTAATATTAAAAGGAAATTACTTCATTTTAGAATCATGTCTTCTTAGAGTGTCTATTCTAGTTCATAACATTCATGTCTTAATTTTTACATGTTATACATTTTCATCAATGTCAAATTTATTTTCATACATTTATGTGCATTTACCTATTGACATATGTGACATTCTTCTGGTTTTGGTCATCTTTCTTAATATCCGACCAATTTTCACTTCTTGCCAGAAGTTCACAAGGAAGTTATTCAGAGGAATCTTAATGTTCAGAAAAATACACGTTTATTTGTCTTTGAGTCCAAAACTCCATGAATAAATGTATATTTCTTGACAATACCAAATATCTATTTTTGGCTCTGCTACATATTATCTTTTTTGGGGGGGAAATGCTGATTCTTGTAACAGTCTCCATTAGGGACAGTGTTAATATAGTGGCAAATAGATTAAATATACTAAACAAGTCACATTATAGATCTCAAAGCTCAGTCCTGGAAGACACTCAAATTAAATGCCAATTTCCTTATATACTCCTAAGTTCAAAAGGGTGCAAATATATAAAGCTTTTCCAGGAAAAACTATTCAGATAAGGTGACCCGAATATTTAGCAGAAAATAAGACAACCTACCACAAAAACTTATGCACATTTCTAAAAAAATTTAATTTAGATGTGGAACTGTGATGACCTGATGGGTACCATAAAGGAGTACAATAAAAGAATATTAAATAGTAATTATGAAATCCTGGCAATTTATTTAACTCACTGTACCTCAAATTACTTGTCTGTAAAATGAGAATTTTAGTTCTTGGCTCATAGAATCATTGTTAATATAAAATTAAATTGTTAAATTATATAACACAGTAACTAGAGCCTGAGTAAGACAATAAATGTTAGCTATCATTATTTTCACTTTTAATCATTTTAATATAAGAGTAAAATAACAAAACATTTAAAACGGAATTATTAAAATTATGTATAAACTGCCCTGGCTGAAGAGTTCAGCTGGTTTGAACTTTGTCTCAGCATGGTTGCTAGTTTGTTCTCTGGTCAAGGGACATACAAGAGCAGTTAAATGTTTCTGTCAATCTCTCTCCCTGCCTCACTCAAAAAAATATTTATATCTGTATCTATCTATATCTATATCTATGTCTATATCTATATCTATATCTATATCTATATCTATATCTATATCTATATCTATATCTATCTACATCTATTTATCTATAGCTATAGCTATAGATATATCTATCTATATCATCTATATCTATATCATCTATATCTATATCTATATCATCTATCTATATTTATATCTATATCATATATATATAATACACACATACACACCTACTTTAGTAGAGTATATTTGTTATTTTCTGCATTATCAATTCATCTTTTGGTAACTGACTTCATTTATCCTCTGGCAAACCATCCTTCTTCAGTCTCAGTTTATGCCTTTGGGTGGGGTTGTATAATTATCTCTCACTCCCCAGAAACCTTAGCAAAGAATACAAGGTTTGTTAGGTTTTAACTCTCTATCATCTTGCTGTCCAGAATGATTGGCATCACAGTGGGGATGTGGCCCAAGTCAAAATAATGTTCATCACTTTCTGGGCTTTATCTGAATTAATGAGAAAAAGAAGCTATTTTTATGCTGATGTTGAAGCTAGGAAAATAAAAATCTACAACTGTGTCCCGCATTAGATTACCTGGGAAATAAACTTTGACCGGAGATACATGTTTAAGAAGCTTATTGGGAAATATCTTCAGGATTAATAAAGAAAACGAAGTGCCTTAATCTATTTATGTTGCCATAACAATAAGATTATTAACTGGGTGGCTTATAAACAATTGTTTATTTCACTTCTGGAGACTCGGAAGTCCAAGATGAAGGTGCTGACAGATTTTGAGTCTGGTGAGAGCCCACTCTGTGGTTCAGAGGCAGCGTCTTTTCACTGTGTTCTGACACAACATAAGGCAGTCAGGGAGCTCTCTCTAGTCCAGGGGCCCCCAAACTTTTTACACAGGGGGCCAGTTCATTGTCCCTCAGACCATTGGAGGGACGGACTATAAAAACAACTATGAACAAATCCCTGTGCACACTGCACATATCTTATTTTAAAGTAAAACAAACAAACAAACAAAAAAACGGGAACAAATACAATATTTAAAATAAAGAACAAGTAAATTTAAATTAACAAACTGACCAGTATTTCAATGGGAACTCTGCTCCTCTCACTGACCACAAATGAAAGAGGTGCCCTTCCAGAAGTGTGGCGGGGCCGGATAAATAGCCCCAGGGGGCCGCATGCGGCCTGCCAGCCCTGTAGTTTGGGGACCCCTGCTTTAACCCTTTCGTGATGTCACTCAGCTCATTCATGAGGGCTCCACCCTCAGGACCTAAGCAACTCTCAAATGCCTTACCTCCATATATTTATTACCTTGGGAGCTCAGATTTCAACATGAATTTGGAAGAGGACACAAACATTCAGACTAAAGCCAAGGCTAAGGTGAATAGAACCAGAATAAAAGTCAGCTGGTTAAAGTCAAAAAAGCCTCAGTTGGTCCTCCAGAGCTCAGAACTTGGTGATCTTTTAGAAATCCCTTTTGAGGCAAGGAGACAGGGCCTTTACATATCTGGTGAAGGAGTCATTGAATGCAAGCTGCCTCCAGAGATGCCATGTTCTCGGGAAGGTAGATCTCCTTAGTTGAGAAAATGCCTTAAAAATAACTCACTGCTATGATCAGAGGGGGAATGAATGTGTCCAAGTCTGAAAGGATATCAAATACAAAAGTTTTTAAGTTTGCCTGGGAATCAAAGTATCACAGTGACATAAACAGCTGGGAGGTTATAAGTGAGTGCTGGACAAGTGTTAGTGCCTTGCATCTAGCCACTACCTCCTGCACGTTTCCATGCTAACGATTTAAAAAATCTTGCACTTATTCTTTTGGTTGTGGCTTTCTTTTTAATGACATTTTCTGTCATCAGTTATGATACCATCCTTTCATATTATCCACTTTTTCTCAAATATGTACCTGGTTCATTTTTTTTTTTTTTTTTTTTTTTGTATTTTTCCGAAGCTGGAAACAGGGAGGCAGTCAGACAGACTCCCACATGCGCCCCACCGGGATCCACCCGGCATGCCCACCAGGGGGCGATGCTCTGCCCATCCGGGGCATCACTATGCTGCGACCAGAGCCATTCTAGCACCTGAGGCAGAGGCCATGGAGCCATCCCCAGCTCCCGGGCCATCTCTGCTCCAATGGAGCCCCTGCTGTGGGAGGGGAAGAGAGAGACAGATAGGAAGGAGAGGGGGAGGAGTGGAGAAGCAGATGGGCGCTTCTCCTGTGTGCCCTGGCCGGGAATCAAACCCGGGACTTCTACACGCCAGGCCAACGCTCTACCACTGAGCCAACCGGCCAGGGCCCCTGGTTCATTTCTTTCTTTTTTTTTTTTTTTTGTATTTTTCTGAAGCTAGAAAACGGGAGAGACAGTCAGACAGACTCCTGCATGCGCCCGACTGGATCCACCCGGCACACCCACCAGGGGGCGACGCTCTGCCCACCAGGGGGTGATGCTCTGCCCCTCTGGGGCGTCGCTCTGCCGTGACCAGAGCCACTCTAGCACCTGGGGCAGAGGCCAAGGAGCCATCCCCAGCACCCGGGCCATCCTTGCTCCAATGGAGCCTTGGCTGCGGGAGGGGAAGAGAGAGACAGAGAGGAAGGAGAGGGGGAGGGGTGGAGAAGCAGATGGGCGCCTCTCCTGTGTGCCCTGGCCGGGAATCGAACCCGGGACTTCTACACGCCAGGCCGACGCTCCACCACTGAGCCAACCGGCCAGGGCCTGGTTCATTTCTTTACATTGATACTTTATACTGTATTGCAGAGGAGTGTCAGAAAACTTGTTTTCTAAAATCTAAAGAAGAATTACTGATAGATTATAATGGTTAATGTCTTTAGCAAAGTTGTAAAACCGAAGGTTGTCTTTCACAGATGGGCATTGTTAAACCTATTGCTCTTAAGGAGAGGGAATAATGATGAACAAGAAATCTCTTGAAAACTGGATGAATTTCAGATGAGGTATTAACTTGACTGGAAGAGCAGGAAATATCTCCCCATTCGTGTACTAAACAATGCTGCTTCTTCAGGTCTGGGGGAAAAAAAGGAAAATTCCAAATGATTTGATTTTCCAAATATTACTTTAAAAAGGAGAAAGAAATTGTTCTAAATATCATGCATCTCAGAAAAAACAATGATGGCAACTTCACACTTAGAACTGTGTCTCTACCGTGTGCCATGTCTTATTAGTTAAATGAGATTAGATCTTAGCTATTATCATTGCTTGTAAGTATTTAAAACAAGAAAACTACATGAGCAAGTATAGTATTTCTTCTACTCTGACTTTGGAAAACCAGAATGAAAGTGATTTTACATCATTTAAGATCAGTTGATCATTGCTCTGGTGCCAAAATTAAGAAAAATAAGTAAATTGCTTTATGATCCCTACTTATTTAATATAGTTTTAAAAGACCATTATATTAAGTTAAATTCTGACTTAAGAAGAAATATTTTAGTTCCAGTGTTTTTTTGTGTTTTTTTGATACAACTGCTATCAACTATTTAAAGAAGCTACCACAACAAAACCATGGATAAATTTGGGACCTGGATAAAGACGTACATTATTATCAGGAAGTGTCCATATAGGCATTTACTATATTTGGGCTGCTGAATAGCAGTAATAGTTAATGTTACACATGTCAGTGGTTTTTACAGAGAAATATAAAGCAGCATATGTTCTAAAGAGTAACATACAGGCAGAGCTACTTCAGTGGGCTCAGACCAGAAGGGGCTGTCAGGCTTGCAATTAGAGTACACTTAATTTTCCATATTAATGGATTGATTTAGATTATTTTTATAGGTATAAGTTTTGGAAATGTAGTTGGGGATTTGTGTGCTATACAAGCTAAATTTAGATATGCTTTCCTAGCTTGATATTTTAGCTAGATAAATACCTTGTTAAAAAAGTAAAGAATATATCAAAAAAGTGATGTTAAAAAATAACATGTTCCTCAAAAAATTAAAAATAGAGCTACCATATGACCCAGCCATCCCTCTACTGGGTATATACCCTAAACTCAAAAACATTGGTATGTAAAGACACATGCAGCCCCATGTTCATTGCAGCATTGTTCACAGTGGCCAAGACATGGAAACAACCAAAAAGCCTTTCCATAGATGACTGGATAAAGAAGATGTGGTACATATATACTATGGAATACTACTCAGCCATAAGAAATAATGACATCGGATCATTTACAACAACATGGATGGACCTTGATAACATTATACTGAGTGAAATAAGTAAATCAGAAAAAACTAAGAACTATATGATTCCATACATAGGTGGGACATAAAAATGAGACTAAGAGATATGGGCAAGAGTGTGGTGGTTACCGGGGGTGGGGGGGGAGGAGCACAAAGAAAACCAGATAAAGGGTGACGGAGGAATTTTTGACTTTGGGTGATGGGTATGCAACATAATCAATTCTCATAATAACCTGGAGATGTTTTCTCTAAATATATATAAAAATATCCTGATTTATCAATGTCACCCCATTAAAAAAAATAAGTAGTTATGCAGCAGATACTATATGCCTGAACCCAGCTGAGGACTTTAGAAAAAGTAACTAATTTAAAGATTATTTCAGTTTTAGGAGATGGATACTTTCACTATCCCCTAATAAAAATCAGGTATCTGTGGCCCAGAGAGATGAAATAACCTGTATGAAATCCCCAAGTGACTGCCAGGAAGAGAGCGTTTTATACCCAATGCAGTTCCTGTTGAATCCAATATAAAACTTAGGTTCTGATCACTATACTTTTGTTCTATTAAACTAAAATCTGAGTCTTTTAAACAATTTTTATCCTAACCCCCAAGCCCAAGTAAAAGTTAATGTAAAAAATATAGTTATATTATTACTTATAAAAGTACATGTTAAATACACTGCGAATGCCCTCTAACTGATTTTTTTTTTAATTTGGAGCTATAAAACTGAGAATATATTCTTTGTCATTGCTTGAATGTATAAGGTATAATAATTTCTATAAAACGTGTATATATACTGCTCATGAAAATTAGGGGATATTTTATTGCTTCATATTCTTTTTTGCAATATCCCCTCATTTTAGTGAGCAGTATATTTGAAATAAGTTTATTAGGGTGATACTAGTTAACATAATTATATGTGTTTCATTCATCTAATTCTAAGATTTTTTTAAAATTCATTATAAGAAGGAGAGAGAGAGAGAGAGGAGAGGAGGAGCAGGAGCATAACTCCCACATGTGCCTTGACCAGGCAAGCCCAGGGTTTTGAATCAGCGGTCTCAACATTCCAGGTCAATGCTTTATCCACTGCGCCACCACAGGTCAGGCTCAAGTGTCTAATTCTATAATACATCTTTGTACATGTATTGTGTGTTCATACCCCCCTGAGCCTAGTCTTTACCCATCACCATTTATTCCCATATACCTCACTTCCCTATAAAATATATTTTGATCACATATTATATAAAGTTCTTAATGCAAAGAGTAAAACCCTATAAATTCAATGAAAGAAAAGCTAAATTTTTTTAAGAAATCAACTGTCTTAAAAAAAAATTCTTCATAACATAATAAATTTTTAGAAATTATTTTATACAGGATGTAGATGTTGCTGTAGAACAACAAAGTCTTATTCAAATGATCTAAACATTTAATTGAAGAGCACATGATGTTCTTATTTTATTCATATAGTTTATTTTTTTAATTTATTATTATTGTTCGTTTCTAGAGAGGGAGAGAAGGTGGGGAGGAGCAGGATGCATCAACTCCCATATGTGCCTTGACCAAGCAAACCCAGGGTTTCAAACCGGTGACCTCAGCATTTCCAGGTCAACGCTTTATCTGCTGTGCTGCCACAGGTCAGGCCCATATGGTTCTTTTTAAATATTTTATATATCCGAATTATTTAAGACACTCCAATTTGTTATTTTGTTGTTTAGCTCTTATTCTCAAGATTTAAAGGATCTAAAATTACAGCTAATGCAAGGACTTCCTAACAATCACATTGACTGGCTGGCTGCTGCCCGCAGGACAGTTGATCACTGGGGTCCTCCCGGAGAGCCCTTCACTGATCTTGCCTTATAGAGTTTTCCTTCTCCCAAATCCACTGCCTTCAATCACCTGCTATTAACCATCCAGTACATGTGTATAGTGCTTTTTGGATTTTATTTTAAAAATAGTTTTACTTATTAACACTAAAGTCTGGAAAAGTCACCAATTTCAAGGAAAAGCAATATCAACCTTTTCAAATGTTTTTTCTCATTATGGATGTTTATTTAAATTCATAAAATTTTCATCATTTATAAAATGATTTTATTGAATTTTTGCCATCTCAGTCTCTCTCTCTCTCTCTTTTTTTTTAGTTTTGATTGAGTTTTTTGGGGGGTAACACTGGCTAACACAATTATATAGGTTTTAGATACCTAATTCTACAACACATCTTTGTACCATTAGATTTCACTCATTTTTGGAATCTAATGAACAAAATGAACTAACAAACACGATAGAAACAGACTTACACATAGAAAGCAGGCTGACAGCTGTCAGGGTGGGGGGGTGGATATTGGGTGAAGGAGATGAAGAGATAGAGCAAAAAAAAAAAGAAAAAACTCATGAACAGAGACAACAGTGTGGTGATTGTGGGGGGAGGGAGATAATTGGTGATGGAAAAAGAGATGTTTTCTGTCACCTTCTATCTGGACAATTTAACTTTGGGGGAGGGGTATACAGCACAATCAAATGTCAAAATAATCTAGAGATATTTTCTCTCAACATATGTACCCTGATTTATCAATGTCACTGCATTAAATTTAATAAAATAAAAAAAAAATAAAAAAAGAGATGTAGAATGTGTCTCTTACTTACATGTATTCTTGCCATAAATACCTTCCTTATTCTTTTTATGAACTAGACATTTTTTAAAATTAATTCTCCTTATAAAGCTTTGTGGCAATAGACCATCTTATACTTATTATTCTTCTCATAAACAAATAAACCCATGGCACTAGAAAAAAATATCCAAGTTAATAAAAAGATTTGTTGAAAAAAAGCAATCCTCAAAAAATATTTTTTCTCTTCTTACCACGCTCAACTGGAAAAATCCAAAAATACTCTAATGTGCTGAAGTATAAGGAGAAGAAGGACCTGCAGCCTTGTCTGGGTTGGGAAACTTTGGGAACTATGTTTCCAGAAGAAGATAATTTTGTATCTCTTTCTCCCTTCTTCTCTTCTTTTCTCTGTCCCTCTCTTTTTCCTTCCCTCTCTCATATATTCACAGAGAAATTGAGTTTCTTAAATGTCTCTGAGTCAGTATCTTAAGCCTGATATAATTTTCCCAGTGGGAGGGGTTTTGTCTAAAATTTATACATCTAGAAAATGGCATTTTAAATTCTGAGGTGTGTAAAATACATTTTAGTGCAATGTTCTGCCAGGATGTGACTTAAGAAATTCAACAATGACTAATTTTGTATATCTCAATGCTGCTTCTTGTATCTTGGTATAACTGGTCCATATTCTGATATCCCTAAGAGTTTGCCTGAAGCAACTAGTACACTTAAGACTTAAGTAGCAATTGCAGAGGAAGTTTAGCTTTTAACTCAATTCCGGAGTTTAACTGTCATTTATATACTTCGTTAGAATGACATTCCTGAATGGTGAGTTCGTGGGATCGTTAAAATTTAATTTTCTTTACGGATAAAACACAGGAGATTATGTTCAGTTTATTAGCTCTGACCCTTTATACTTAAATAATTTTGCCATTTAATTTGGCTTATGGTGTATATAATTCTTATGGCCTTGATTATTGTGTACTTTTGTTCTTACAGATGCTATCCAAAATGCCTGAATTAGAGGTTGTCACTTCCTTTATTACTGTAAAAAATAGCATCCTAGACAAAAAACAGAAGAGAAGAACAAAACAAAACAAAATAGACAACTTTATTTTCAAACAAAAGTTCAGGAAAAGAAAACAAAAGACGTGAATTATGACTTATGGGTACAAAAGAAATTTCTTCATCCCCTGAAATACTTTACATACAAATCATCCATGTGATTTAAAATCAATAATATTTCCATATTCTAGGTCAGATCCTACTGTAGTTGATTTAATTATATCTGCCTTATGATGTAATTATCACCTATACCAGGGTAGTCAACCTTTTTATACCTACCGCCCACTTTTGTATCTCTGTTAGTAGTAAAATTTTCTAACCACCCACCGGTTCCACAGTAATGGTGATTTATAAAGTAGGGAAGTAACTTTACTTTATAAAATTTATAAAGCAGAGTTACAGCAAGTTAAAGCATATAATAATAATTACTTACCAGTACCTTATGTTGAATTTTTGCTAAGTTTGGCAGAATAAATCTTTATAAAACAACTTACTATAGTTAAATCTATCTTTTTATTTATACTTTGGTTGCTCCACTACCGCCCACCATGAAAGCTGGAACACCCACTAGGGGCAGTAAGAATCAGGTTGACTACCACTGACCTATACCTATCCTTGACAAAAATCATGAGTTTTTTGAAAATCTGTTCTGATTAGTATATGTAAGCTGACAATGTTGTTCCGTGAACCTCATACCTCATTTGTAATTCCAAATTTTGGGAGGCTCCAACATACAAATAGAGAGGCTTTTATTATCTAATGATTGTATGATGTGAAGACTAAGAAAATTAAAATTTAATAGCTTAGGGAAAAAAATGGATTTGAGGCTCTCTTCTTCATGAAACAAAAAGTAAGATAATAGCATAATTACTGAACTATTTTTGAATCTCACAGAACTTCTAGCCCTTTGGGGAAGCTATACTTCACAGAATGAAAAATTTGGTAAATATATATTCTATCATGTATTCTCAACAAATTTTTGTTTTTCTCTCAATTTTGAAATTAATTTAATTTTTTTAAATAATTTTTTTTATAAAAACACATTTTTAAAATGAATAAAATGATTTTTTTTAAAAGCCACATTAAATATTTATTTTTTCTCTTTATTTTTCTTCTTTTGGAAGAGAACTCTAAAATTAAAGAGTTTAAAAAGTGAAAATGTAAGGTCTGAATATTCAAAGTCCAATTTACCATCTGAAAAGTGATAGTCTTGGAGATAGTAAGTATTTATCATTCTTTCACACTGTATCTCTTCTTCAGCAGAGAGTTTGGTCAGGGTATGATAGATAAGACAAGCATTTATTTTTTTTTAATGTGTGAAAGGGAATCAATAAAGAAAACCCTGGGACCTTCTAGAAAGCATATTTATCAGAGAAAAAAGCCCCAGGAGCCAGTAGGCCTGATTTCTGATTTGATTTACTGATTGAGTAAATCAACTGTGTGAGTATGGTAAGTTTTTCTGCATCTTGAAGGCTTAATTCCCTCAATTGTAAATGAACAGATTAGAGCAGATGCCTCCTAAGGTTCTCTGACTATTGAATGCTGAATAGTGAAATGAACAAGAGGAAAATGCCAGCTCATGAAGCACATAAGATTTCCCTGTAGAACACCACAGCCCTGTCAGCTTAGCAAAACAGTGTTTCACACTGCATTGATACAGCAACGGAACCTAAGAAATGTTCCATCAATACAGACTGATTAAAGATATTAAAGCCAGGAGCATAAAATAATAAAGGGAACTAGTTTGATCGTGTGGCATAGATTTCTGTCTCTGGCAGTTTAAGAACTTCTGTGTTTCTGCTATGTAATAAAGAAAAGGGCTCTAAGGACATAAATAAAGTGAAATTAAGCAAACGCATATCCTGAGGCAGAAGAAGATTAAACATTTTTTTTATCCATATTTAATTAACTAAGACACTGTTTAGTTTAAGTAACTTTCTTGTGCTGCTTGGTAGCTTGGTTGACTCTGCAGTGACAGGAGCCAAAACTCTTCCTAAAATAACCACACTTAAACGCTATAGCGACTCATCCAGGTTTTGCCAACAAACTTTGTGTGACATGGGAAAAGACACAGCCCCCTGTGAAAATCGGGAACTTAAATAAAGACAAAAATACTGTGAATTCAAAATTCATGCGGTATGTATATGACTCAGCCTGGTTGTGTTTCAGCTTGCTAGCACAGTGCCTTTTTTGTTCCATGAGTTTCTATGGGTTCTGTTTTAGGAAGAGATTTAATTTAGGCAGAAGAAACTTGGAGTCTTTTCTAATTATATAACCTAACATTGAAAATAACCTTCAGACCCAGAATTGCTAAAATTGAGACACAACATAATTATTCATCTCTCCTACTCTAACTGTTGGACCCAACTGCCTCCAAAGAAAATGGAAACGATATGACCCTACAGAGAAAAGAAGGCAGAATAAATCATTTATCTTTCCAAATTTGCAGACATATCTTAATTTGCATACTTGGTCTTTCTCTTGTACAGGTTGCTGTTAGTTTACCTTGGTATCTTATATACCGAGGTAAGCTGACTGAGCCTGATCCCACCTCTCCTTGATCTCGAAACTATTCCTTCTCCTCAGGACTATCTCATTCATTTTACACAGAGAAAGTTAAATTTAGCAAAAGGAGCCTTTCTGAGCTCTGAGTTCTTGCTGATCTGGGAGCCTGTCAAGGTAGTTCTATGCCAACTTGGACCTGCCTGAAGTTGAAACTTCCAATCTTGCCAAAGATTGTGCTTATTTTCTGACAAAGATGAAAGCCACGGTTGGATTTAAAAGGAGGCCAGCTATTTTATGTTCTTCTTGTCTCAACCCTCTGAATCTATGTCTCCATGACTGAAGGCTTTGTAAATAAACAGGTGTTCACAGGTCCCTGTGTGACTTAAAATTTTATGGAACCAGAGAGAAAGTTGACTTATTTAAAAAAGGAAAGTCATTGTAAAGCTTTTGTGTGGTATATAGAAATAACAGTTGTTTTAAAATGTGTTTCCATACCTATATTACTCTTCATACTGACTTAATGTTTCTATGGGATTTAGGGTAGGAGTGTTACATAAAATGATATAGATATGAAATCTGTTTTGGGATCTAGACAAGCTCTGGTCAATGTTAGAAACTTTTCCAGGCTGGTAAGTTTTTTGTAAGTACTGAAGAGAAGCCATCTCACACATTTATGATTTTATGTACAAGATCTATAGACTAAAATAGATATGCAAACTCAAGTATGCTCAGCCAGAAATATTTTGCCACTTTTTTCTAACACACCTAAAATTGTTTTTTCTCCTGTTGCTGCGCACATATCTTTAAAAAAATATTACAAATTATTTATTATTAATAATGTCTGCTAAATTGATGTATGCATACACATGCACAAATGTTTATATAAAAGCACATTTAATCTAGTTACCTGATTACCTCCATCACCTAATAATTCTCTAATATGTGAACCTTAGACATCTTGCTATTTGCATTTACAACTGCTTCAGGGAACCAAATGTCCATAGTGGATCACGTACAGCAGCACAATAATTTAGGCATTGAGGGATACATCCAGTGGTGCTACTTTGTTTTACTAGTAAATATTGGTTTTGATAATGATGTAGTATTTGATATACAGTCAATTTAAAACATTCTCATAAATATTTACATACACAATAATATTTCTACAGTATATCAATATTCTGTTTTGAATTATCTTAATAATTGTACATTTAACACATAAAGAACCTTTATTAACCGTACATGAGTTCATCTTTATATGAGAATTATTTATTTCATATAGACTATAAATATACTATTATTAAGTATTTAAAGAAATTACACAAATAAACATCTTTATAATATATGTCATTTATTCCATAGGCGTTTATATTTCTTAGTTGTAGATATAAGAGTTTAGCAATAAGATGATCAATTACTTAATTTAAATATATAAATTATTTAATTACAAATACAATCACAGCAGGTAGTCCAAATACTGACAACCGGAAGCCATAAGAAACCAGTTTCTCCTTTTGAAAATACCGTAATAAATCATCTCATGCAACTGTTATTATCATAGCATCTTAATTATTTAAATAAATGAATGAATAAATGTTATATTGCTGCAGTGCAATATCACTCTAAACATACAAAGCGACTTTGTTGGCCCTGGCCGGTTGGCTCAGCGGTAGAGAATTGGCCTGGTGTGCAGGGGACCAGGGTTCGATTCCCGGCCAGGGCACATAGGAGAAGCGCCCATTTGCTTCTCCACCCCCCTCCTTCCTCTCTGTCTCTCTCTTCCCTTCCCGCAGCCAAAGCTCCATTAGAGCAAAGATGGCCCGGGCGATGGGGATGGCTCCTTCGCCTCTGCCCCAGGGGCTAGAGTGGCTCTGGTCGCGGCAGAGCGATGCCCCGGAGGGGCAGAGCATCGCCCCCTGGTGGGCAGAGCGTTGCCCCTGGTGGGCGGGCCGGGTGGATCCCTGTCGGGCGCATGCGGAAGTCTGTCTGACTGTCTCTCCCCGTTTCCAGCTTCAGAAAAATACAAAAACAACCCCCCCAAAAAAATGAAGCGACTTTGCTCATGGATCTCAAAGTAACTGGGTGATTTAAGATGTCTTCATTTATGCGTGTAGCATTTGAAAGCTATTAGTTTGGGGTACCAAGGGTTACAGAGCCACATGTCTATACTCTACAGTGGGCTATCTCAGCCGTTCCATACGATGATCACAGGATTTTGAGAATAGTAAGGACAGACACACATTTCAAATTCCTGCTTATTTTACCTTTGCCACTGCCTCACTTGTTCCTGGAAGTCACAGAGCCGAGCCCCAACTCAGAGTGGAAGAGTCCTACAACGGGCCTGGAGGTTGGGGATGGGGAATAGTTTTTTTTTTAATTTTATTTTTTTATTTTTCATTTATTTATTCATTTTTTAGAGAAGAGAGGGAGAGACAGAGAGAGAGAGAGAAGGGGGGGGGAGGAGCTGGAAGCATCAACTCCCATATGTGCCTTGACCAGGCAAGCCCAGGGTTTCGAACTGGCGACCTCAGCATTTCCAGGTTGACGCTTTATCCACTGCGCCACCACAGGGGATGGGGAATAATTTATAGTCATTTTTTGCAGTGTACTCCAAGATCATTCATAAAGACTTACATTCTATTTTTTAAGGATTTTTTTTTAAGTGGGAGGAGGGGAGATAGTGAGACAGACTCCAGCATGCACACTGATGGGGATCTGCCCTGCAACCCCCATGTGGAGCTGATGATGGAATCAAGCAAGCTGTTTTTAGTGCTTGAGGCTGACATTGGGACCAATGGAACTATCTTCAATGACAAGACTGATGCTTAAACCAATCATGCCACTAGCTAAAAGAGGGGAAGAGGCTGAGAAGGGGGAGGGGGGGGGGACAAAGAGGAAGAGAAGAAAATGGTCACTTCTCCTGTGTGTCCAGAATGAAAATCAAACCCAGATGTCTATATGCCAGTGGCTTTCTATTCACTGAGCCAGCTGGCCAGGGCCAAGACTTACATTCTTCTGAAAGGGCCTCATTTTATAATTTCCCATGTTTGGAAGAGGAATAAAATGAGTGTAAGTGGAAATTTGATAGCTACAACCAAAGCATAAGTGTCAAGAAACATAATTAGTAGATAGAATTGTCAGGAATGAGGTATTACAGAAGAGCAAAGCAGTGTGAAGAACCTCAGGGTGACAGGGTTCCTTAAACTTATTCACTGTGTTTTATGTTTCTTCTGTGATGGCTGTAAAAACCCAACATTTCTTTCTGCTCAGACCTTCCAGATACAGTATTTTCCAAATGTGGTTTCTCGACCGGCAGCGCTGGTGCTGCCTGAGGTGTTTGCAAATGGTCCAACCTGAGAGGTCTGTGGTAAATGCAGCTTCCCAAGCCCCACTCGCAGAGATATTTAACTCCAAAAGACAGGGATGTCAGTAGCAAGCACATTGCACTATTATTTGAAGAAGAAAGACAGCTCCAGAAAGCAGGAGTAGGTAACTGCTATCCTGAGTTCTCAAAACCCAGGGTCAATACGGAGGGTTGTAGTGTACTAAATATTACCTTACAATTTACAGTGTTAATTTCTTTCCTTAAAAAAATTTTTTCTCTTCTATTTCTCTATGGCTTAGCTCCCAACAGTTATTTGTATTTAGTTATTTTTTTTAGTCTAAAAGTTGCTGCCCAGATGTCTAATAAATCCCCTCAAAGAAGAAAGAACAAAAATATTATTTGCACTTCAAAATTACTTTTTAATCTTAAAAATCCACAATTTTATGAAGCAAAAACCTTTGAATATCAACACTAAGAAAAATTATGAAAATGAAATCAAATTATTATATCCTAATATTAAAATAATCTATTCTTTGTAGTTTATAACTTTCAGTGTTGTGTTTACAAAGGTTGAAAATGATACTGTTCTTCCAAATTCACTTTATTTTCTAACCCCAAGGGATTTTTTCTACTAACTTATATTCCACCAATGCTATGTGGATAAAAAATAAATACAGGTAAATATAATGTCATGGAGTAAAGAATTGTTTTAAAATTAGAAGTCACATCTTCCAGTTGAGCATACTTTTGACAGCACAACATTTCAGGACACTGAATTAGGTATGGAAATGATCTGAGAAGTCTTCTTTCCTAAGGCTACCCATATGTTGGGGTAGGCTTGAATCCAGTCTTACCTAGAAGCTGGGGAACTAACTAATGAGTCCTGATATTTCCTCCTGCTGACAATTCTATATCATTATAAATCTTTCCAAATAGCCAGTTCCCTAAACAGTTTTTAAACAATTAAACATTAATTTGTTACAAGAGCAGACACTGCACCCTCACTCTCATAACTTTCAAAATTAAAAGCTTTCTTGTCACCTTATTTACTCATCTAAATATGAGTGTATCAATATTGAAGTAAGCAGGCATGAGCTCTAATCAGAAAAGGCAAGAACAGATTGTCTTTAACAACAGGCGAGAGCGTTATCTTGGCTTGTCTGTTCAGCCTGAGGTGCTTTGACACTTCTTAACACACCTAAAAATACTTTTTTTTTCTCCTGCTGCTGCTATCACAAGCATTGAGTCAATAAAGAAGGCACACAATGTATCCTCTGAAAATATCCATAGCAATCCTCTCCCAAGACTGATCAACATCATCTTTATTAAAAATAATAATAATAATAGTATAAAGTACAAAACATTTTCTTTAAATTGTACACACAAAAATTGAAAACAGTAGCATGCATAACCATTAAGACCATAATCCTATCTATACAAATATTAAGAACAGCAAAGAAAATATGTTTAATTCTTGGGAGTAGCGATCATGAACACATAAAAAATTAATGAAAGACTATATTTTGAAGACATTAATTATTTACCAGAAACAAACAGCTAACAAGATCTGCTTGTTTAGCATCAGAAGATACACACATTGCAAACATTCCTATTCATGTATTTATTTATTTGAAGTATAATCATTGAGCACTTACTGTGTTCTAGACATTGTGAAAATACTGAAAATACAGAGCCAACATCCCAGAACTTACTGTCTACTAAAGAAGTATTAAAATACTTAAGTATTTAAGTAATTAAAGAAAAATATAAAGAGGGAATGATAACAAATACCATAGCTATGTAATCTGAGGGTCAAAGTTTCAGAGGGAGATATTGGAGCTTAGATCATTTAGTACTTTACAAAATCAAGTACAATTTTTACTTTTTTTATTGCCCAAGTTCCCAAGTTATTTTTTTTTCTATGTTCCCATGAAAACCATGTTGTATACATTAGTTATAGAACATGATAAATTGTTTTCTATTGAGTTGACATCCACATTTGAATGGGGAATTTTATGGTGAGGACAGACTATGCATTTTTAGTCTTTTTAATATCAGAACATAAAATATAAAAAAAAACTTTTATAAAAGCCTGCCAAATGAATAAATTACTTAAATGAATACTTGCATGATATATTTGAATATTCATGTTTTTAAATCGCTGCAAATATTCATTTATCGATATAATAATTTTATCAGCTGGCACTCAACTTCTGAGGGATGGAGTGTTGTTTAAGAAATTAAGCTCCTTTGATGTGGAAAATGAGACCCTCAGGCAGTACTGTGAAGCTAAACAGAAAAATAAAACTAATAGCTAAACGCCTATGCATTAAAAATACTGAAGAGACATGTAGGAGTGAGAGAGTAGAGAAAGGAGAGGGAATGAAGGTGGAGGAAACAAAAGGCCATGTGTAAAGACACTGAAGACTACAGAGAAAGATGGCCAGGCAGAATTTTACAAGAATAGAAAGACCAAAATGTAATGCCTAATTACATTTATTCGAATTGATGTGATGTAAAATTTCCTCCCTCCCCCCAAAATCAGTAACTTCCACTACAAATGCAGATAACTTGTCTTATCAATGGAAAATTCAGGTGAAAGTGTCTGAATTTCATTTATCAGTCAGCACAGAGGAGAGAAAGAAGTACCGTGGGGAATGAGATGCAATCGAGATTTAAGAGGATTGAATAAAAAGATTTCAAATCCTGAATATTATGGAGTTCTTGGTACTGGACCAAGTGTTTTACAGCAAGCAATCATAAAACTGAGCAAAATGTATTGAGTCAAATGTTTTCTTTATATACTCAAAGCATAAATGTTGAGCACTTTAGCTGAGCTAATCACTGTGCCCGTGCTGACAACAGCAGCACAACTCTCTCATTTCTGACAAAATAAAACTCACAAAAGAAGTCCCATGTGTCCCTTGGTTGATTTTCCTATTTGCGGTGCACCAAACCCAGAATCCAAGAACAGTGACTACATCCTGCTAGGATGAGATCAGAGTTTGGGACAATGAACATGGCTGGAGAAGGGAATTGTGCGGGAGGCAGTATGAAGGTCCTTTATGTGTCCTTGGCTGAGAATTGGTTGCACATATGCAGCATTGGCTTAACAGAACATAGTTTCTGCTGGTTTGGAAATAGAATTTCTAGATTTTAAGCAGAACTGACAGATGTTGGGGTTCTGGCCCAACCAGAGTAGAGAGACATCATTAACACCTCATTAAGACCTCAGGCATTGGACAGAGACACAAAAAGATGTCATCTTAAGAAGTAAAGCCTTCTCTGAGTCTCCTTTAACAAATTCTAAAATCTAGACCTGAAAAAATCGATGCTGAAGACTGAGACCAAATTAGAAGGGTTTACGGAATACTGGAATTTCCACAGATTTACTTTCCCAAAGCATAAAAACAAGCTTTCATTATTTTAAGGTAAGCATCTAGTAATTGTAGCATGAGTAATATAAATGTTTTTCAGAGAGAAGATTACAGAATCTAGAGTATTTTTAATGCATGATTCACAATAGCCAGTCCACAATCAGAAATGTGGCAAGTGTTCAGAGAAAAATGATATTCAAAGGCAACTAACATTAATTATGGTTCAGATGTTGGATTTAGAAAACCAACTTCAAAGAAGCTAATATAAATATGCTCAAAAATCATATATAGTCAAAAATTAATCTAATTTTTGGTCTTTTTTTTTTTTTTACAGAGACAGTGAGAGTCAGAGAGAGGAATAGATAGGGACAGACAAGAATGAACAGAGATGAGAGCATTAATCTTTAGTTTTTTGTTGTGACACCTTAGTTGTTCATTGATTGCTTTCTCATATGTGCCTTGACCGTGGGCCTTCAGCAGATTGAGTAACCCCTTGCTCGAGCCAGTGACCTTGGGTCCAAGCTAGTGAGCTTTTGCTCAAACCTGATGAGCCCACGTTCAAGCTGGTGACCGCGGGGTCTCGAACCTGGGTCCTCCGCATCCCAGTCCGATGCTCTATCCACTGCGCCACCACCTGGTCAGGCTAACTTTTGGTCTTAATGAGTGAACAGAGATCTTTCTCAGTAGAAAATTAAAAACCATTAAAAGAAATCAAATTCTAAAATGAAAGAAACTGCATTTAACAATCTATTAGAAAAGAAGAAGAAATAGTCTGAAAATTTATAGAAAGATTAATAGAAATATTCCAGTTTGTGGAACAGAGAGAAGATGAGGGCAAAATATCAACAAAACTTAAGGACAATATCAGTGTTTTAACATATATTTAAAAATGAAAACCTTAGATAAGAAAATAATAGAAAGGAATAGCAAACAAACAAAATAACATTGGACAATTAATAAAATATAATAAAAAAATACTTCTCTGATCAAAGAATCTCACCAAGTCTCAAGCAGTATAACTATAAAGAAAACCACTCTGAGATCCATCATAGCCCAATTGCTAAGAAGCCAGCATAAAAAGAAAACTAAGAAAAAAAACCCCAAAAACACTTTATATAAATGAAAAGAAGTTGCATTATTGATTTTATGATTGACTTCCCTTTAGACACAATGAAAAATAAGATATGCAATGTAGGTCATGTGATGTTTTAGATATGAAGTGGCAAACTATTAAATCTAAATAGATATTTTAAAATTATTTTTTTTATTTTAGAATAAAATAGTACAAAGAGTTTCCACAAACCCCATGCTAAATTTTCTTTATTATTAACATCTTATATTTCTGTGATATATTTGTGGCAACCAATGAACCAATATTGCTAAATTGTTTTGAACTAAACTCTGTACTTTATTTGCTTATTTTATTAGTCTTTTCTCCCCACCAATCTCCTCTTTCTGTTTCAGTATCTTATCCAAGATATTACACTACATTAATAATTATGTCTGCTTAGCTGCTCTGGACAATGACAATATCTCAGATTGTGCTTATATTAGATGGCTTTGATATTATTAAGGAGTCATGATTAAGAATTTTGTAGGATATTTGTAACTGGGATTTATCTGATGTTTTTCTTATAATTAGACTAAAGTTATAAATTTGGAAACAGAAGACCAAAGGAAAAAAAAGGCCATTTTCATTACATCTTACTGAAGAGTCATGCTGTTAACATGATTTATCATTGATGAATTTTTAATTCACCTGACTAAAGTAATATTTGCCAGGCTCCGCTAATAAAGTTCTCTTTCCTCCCCTATTGTCATACTCTACTCAGAAGAATTCATTTTGTGCTGCTTACTCTTAAAAGTGGTGAGTTCAATTCCACTTTCTTGAAGGATGTCTTCTCTAAGGAAGCATGTTTCTTCATTTATTTAGTCAATAATTTATTATATCAATATGAGCTAATGGATATTTATTTTATATTTTGAATTGAAACAATACATTATTTATTGTGTTTCTCATTTTTTGTACCTGCTTTTATCCATTGAGAGCTCTTTTACTTGGCCTTCATGACCCTTTCATATAGCCTATTTTTTTTTTTTTTTAGAACTTTTTCACATGTTGGCATCATAAGGCATTTCGGGTATATCTTATTTATTTTCTGCCTTATTCTAGTGTCAGTTACTTCTGCAAGGAGGACTGATTTCTTTTATTGGGAGCTGGTATTAGAAACCATTGTCTGGGGATGGAGTATCCTCATTGCCACTGTGATATGATTGATCTAGGATCTCTCAAAAAACACATATGTGAAAGACATGTATGTATACTAACACAAATAAACATCGATGTGTAATATGTTTCTCTAGATATCTATATGCATTTATATTAAGTTTAAAAAGGGCTCATTTGCTGTCTCTGACTCTAAACCAGTATTGTATGATTCATTCTAGCCTCTCTTTTTAATTGGTTTGTTACTTCCTCTTCAGTGCTGAGAACCCTGGCTCCTACCACTGCCATTTATTTATTTATTTAATCAATCCTAGTGTAGTGTATAGTGGTTGCTGAATTTTAACCTATACTCCAGTGAGACTCTTTACCTATTCAAGTACAGTGTTTATATACATTTCCTTTTGTCTTTACTCTTACAATTTTTATTCATTTTCAAAATTACTTAGGTCAGTATTTCTCCTGCTCCTGCACTTTTCAGTGGAGGTATGTCATACATTTACAATACAGTAAGAATATTTTGTCTCCATCTGCATTCTATTATGAGATCCCCAAGCTCTGAGTTGATTTTTCTTTTGAACGAAAAGTTATAAATGTATATTATAATCCCTAAAGTAATTATTAAGAAAATAATTTTTAATTATTAACAAGAATCTAATATAGTTAATAAAATGATATGCTAAAAATTATTTCATTGTTCAAAAAAAATCAGGAAAAGAGCAAGAAGGAATCTAAATAGAGAAGAAAAAGATATAAAATATGGCAGGAAAATAGATTTAAATCCAATCTTATAATAACCACATTACATGTAGATGAACAAAGAAACAATGGAGTTAGTTCTGGCTTTTTTTATTTATTGAGTGGATAAAAGAAAGCCAGAAATAACTCCATTGTTTTTTTTAAAAAAATAACTGATAAACATAAAGAAAAGAACAAATTAACCTAACCAGAGGTTGGCATAGTGGATAGAGCATCAGCCTGGGATGCTGAAGACCCAGATTTTAAAACTAGAAGTCCCTGGCTTGAGTGCAGGCTCATCAAACTCATTCAGCGGGGGGTCACCAGCTTGAGTGTGGGGTTACCGGTCTAAGCATGGGGTCATTAGACATGACCCCAAGGTCTCTGGTTTGAAGACTAAGGTTACTGGCTTGAGCAAGTGGTCACTGTCTCGGTGTCAGCCTACCTGGTAAGGGCACATGTGAGAAAGCAATCAATGAACAACTAAGGTGCCACAACTATGAGTCAATGCTTCTCACCTCTTTCCCTTCCTGTTTTTCTATACCCCTTTCTCTCAAAAAAAAGAAAAGAAAAGGAAATAAATAAATAAAGAGAGAGAGAGAGAAGAAGGAAAGAAAGAAAGAAAGAAAGAAAGAAAGAAAGAAAGAAAGAAAGAAAGAAAGAAGAAAGAAAGAAAGAAAGAAAGGGAGAAAGAAAGAGAAAATGTTAAAATTAAAGTTATGGAAAGAGGTCTATAACAAAATATAAACATAAGAAAGTTGTGCCTATGTTAATATCAGGTAAATTGGACTTCATGAAAAAGAAAATTACAGGAGAGAAAGAGGAGCATTTAATAATGATTAAAGAGGTAATTCATCAGGAAGACATAAAATCATAAATATGTATGACTTAATAACATAATTTAAAAATTTATGAAGAAATGCTGACAGAATAGAAGTGGGAAATAGTGAAATCGACAAGTACAGCTGAAGATTTTTAATTATCCCCTATCAATAGTTAATAAAACAGGTTGGAAAAATATCAAAAAATATATAAACAACACTCTCATATTGCACCTGCTAAAGCAAACCCTGAATGGGAGTTTGTGGCATAGTAATATTCAAGATCAACATCTGTAAGAGGAAGAGGAAATGGAGTTAAGATTGAAAATCAAATTGACACAGGTCTGACGAATTCTGTCTACCTTGGGGAGACTCTCTGGAGAAAATAGTTTCTGTCAGGTAAACCAACATTAGACTGAACCAATAGGACCTTAATCCCCACATCTTTCTTAGTTACTGCATGTAAGCTTCCCCAGGAAATATAGAACCTCGGGTGTGGTGACTCTTGCAGTTGAAGCAGAACCTGAAAGAGCTAGCATGTAAATCTTCTGATTGATGACACTACAGCACATTCTTCCTTTAAAGGGGAACTGGACAGTGAATTTCCATGTATACCACAGCTACCACCAATAAACTTGACCTAATTAATGATATATAGAACACTATACTGGTCATTAGCAGAAAGCCATCTTCTTTCCAATTGTCCATTACGGATATAAAACAAATAGCAAGAGAACAGATTTAAAATCAACCATTTCAACATTCTAAGACAGACTATAAGGGGAAACTAAAAAGTTAAGACATTTCAAATATATTCTCAGACTATAACTAAATTAATTATAAATTAAAACCAGAAAAATATCTATAAAATACCCAAATCTTTAGAAATTAAATAGAATATTTTAAAATCAACAATGGGTCAAAGAAAATTATACAATGAAAGTTAGAATAATGTCAAATTGAGTGATACTGAAAGCAGATTACAACTAAAGCAATGCATATTGAGAAATATATACTTTGTTTATATTCAAAAAGGAATGGTCTTACCATTATTAATTTAATTTCATAATTAGAAAATTTTAAAAATGACAAATTAATAAAAATGCAGTAAGTAGAAAGTTGAATAAAAGCATAAATCAATGATATAAAAAATAAAGTTTGGTTCATTGAAAAGATTTATAAAATTTGATAAATGTAAAGCAACTCTAAGAAAAAAGAGAAAGTAAAAATTATCAACATAAACATATACATTAACATTATTAAAGACATTACTTAATAAAAATAAAATATTAAAGGAAAATAGAAATATATTATGTATTTATTTATAACAATAAATTGAGAGGAGAAACAGCTAGAGAAATATTGAGACTTCAATTGCTGAGAGGCCAAAAAATTTTGAAGAGAATTGACTTTGTGTTTAAGAAACTCAAACAACTTAATTTCTGTTAAATGACAGGGTCACCCATGTTATCATATTGAAAAAATTGATATAGATATTTTTTATAAACTGTGAATCAGACTCTGCAAGTAGTTTTATATTCTAATTTTTAACATAAATAGGAGCACTTTTACATCTATATATTATTAAAAACATGAATTTTTAGTGCTGAAAAATTCTGTGTCATATGGGTACTATAAAATTTGATAAGCCATTCTTTGATTCTTAGTTATTTTGTTTGTTTGTATTCTTTGGAAATTCTAGATTTTTTTTTTATAACTAATCAAATTCATTTTCTCTGACTAAACTTCTAAAGGTGCCTCCTAAGTTAAGGGTTAGTCTATATTTCAGATTATTAAAACTAGTTCAAATTGCTCTCAGAAATACTTCTACCTAGTATTTACAGCTTATGAGTACCCAATACACAAGTAGTTTTTTCAATGTACTTTGCTAATATCTTGTTTTTTAAGAAATTATATCAATTACAGAAGTGAACAAGTTTATTTCTACTTGCATTGGCATTCATTAATTATTTATAAGAATTCTTAAGCTGTGTTTCACCATTGGTATTTCTTTTTTTTTTTTTTTTAAAGATTTTATTTATTCAATTTTCAGAGAGGAGAGAGAGAAAGAGAGAGAGAGAGAGAGAGAGAAAGGGGAGGAGCAGGAAGCATCAACTCCCATATGTGCCTTGACCAGGCAAGCCCAGGGTATCAAACAGGCAACCTCAGCGTTCCAGGTTGATGCTTTATCCCACTGCGCCACCACAGGTCAGGCCACCCTTGGTATTTCTTGTTGCGTTGTTTGTTTATATTAATCAGATGGTCTTGGTTGTGTAAAAGCCAAAGAAACAAGAAGTTCTCATATTCAAAATTCTGTATTTAATACCTTATTATATAACCACTAATGTTTATTACTATTTAAAAATGAAAAATACCAAATATGGCTGTGCTGTGTCAGTGGTCAAAGGAGTTATTATCCACATGACTTCTGTCAAAATCATTAGTTAATGAGATCAAATGGGTTCTTAAAGACTACAATAAGCACCAAATTGGTCTTATACTAAAACTGAAATCTGCCTTGCAGCAGATTTCATTGTCTTCGTGGATGTTCTTTTTATGGAGAAGCTTCCGTTTCTGACCACAAGGTTGAACAATAAAACTCTCAGTAGGATGGAATTAATTTACATTTTGAGAATTCTGGTGAAAACTATTTATATTTCTATGTAATTATCTGTGTACTATATAAGTTAACTTCACTGTACTTTATAATTTTCTATCACTGCAATTACTATATTACTGTTTTCCCACTTTAGAGAGTCCAGACATACCAGTTATAAAATACTTTTTGGTTCCTAATGGAAAGTAAGACTATTGCAGCAGATTTGGTGGCTGAGAGGAAAACAATTACCACTTGTGTTTTTGCAACTCTGGTAAGTATTACCTGCAGATCAACTAAAATCAAATGTCAGAAGGCTGTGAGAAGTGTGTCTCAAAGTATTTGGCAATGTGAGGTTAAATTATAAAGCATACCACTCCAGTTTGTAGACATGATAATGTCACGAATGCACAGGGTCTCCCTGTCTTTCACAACCTCCTCAATCCAAAGATTTTATGGTGCTTTACCACCATCATCACTATCACCATCATCATCATCATCAAAGTCTAACTTGTATTGAGTCTGGACCAAAATTATACAAAGCAGCCCTTGAACCGTGGTTTTATTTGATGGACTATCCTGATGTGTTTCTCTATTGCTAATGGAAAAGGCCCATTCAATTTGTTAAATGTGGAGTAACAGGAAATATTAGAAAACAAAAGTATAAACCAGAACACAAATAATACCCTCTAACTTTGAAGTGGCATTTGACTGCTCAAGGAGGGCTTATTTGCCAAAGACCTCACAAGTGTTAAGGAACAAGAAAGCAAGCTACCAGTCCTGTTGCACAGACTTCTTCATCAAACCTCTCTGCAGTTTGTTCTGAAACTGTCATTTTTCAGTTTAAGGACAATGACATAAAATGATGCCAATTCATATGAAAGCCCTGCATAAAACTGTGTTAAATACAACACAGGTACATTATTAATGGTCAAGTGAAGCCAGAGTTAAACAAGCACTGGGGATTCGCAACAGCATTATTAATGCCCTCTTATGTCACCTCATTTTATATTTATGGAAAAAAATATGATTATTACATTTTTCATGCCAAATGGAAGTGAATAACTGAGATGGTAGCACCTTACCCCAGGACATGCAATAAGACACACATTTTCCCTATAATAAGCTATGATAGATATAAAAATGTTTACTCATCAATCAACCATAGTCTTAGTGGAACAGGGTGTTATGAGGAGTCTCTTTCCTACCCTCGCTTCACTAACAAGATATGTCTGCTCATTTTAAAAAAAATGTAAAATTATACAATTTGAAAGAAGTACTATATACCCTGGGAAGCAATGCTTAGGGTTACTAATTGCAAAATCATGAATCATATGTTACTATTTTCTAAAACAATTCAGAAAGCACCATGTGTTTTCTCATTTATTCTCAAAGTTCAGTTGGGGGTAAAGATCCGGAGAGGAGCCTATTTATATAACCTCTGATAAGGTGATCTAAGAGAGAGAGTATAGGTGTTCTATTGATAAATGCAAGCTGGCTCTGTATGTCTTGTTGTCAATAAAATGAAATGCTCTAAGTTATTTTTTGCCCTCCCCTCAATTAGGCAAGCTAACAGTTTATCAAGCGTATTGATTAAACTGTTGTCCAGCTTCTCTGAGATGTCTGCAGGAAGCAAAGTGCCTATAGAATCTATATGTTGAAACTTCAAATGTTGAAGTGGATAGTTGGAGGAAGAGTTAGTTTTTTTCCAATAATGCAGAGTAATTCAAATTTGAATTCACAGAATCTCTTTAATGCTGTTCTGCATTGATACAATTAGTGTAGGCTTTAAAAATATTGCTCCATATAGACTTTTACTTGTAATTTGAATTTGCCTACTATTAGATTTTAAGCAAATCAAAGGCAGGGAGAACAGCTTTTATTCTTTTGTATGGCACCATATAGAACTTCCCATATTTTACTGACACAATGTGACAAATTAAAGTACTAATTAAGTCCACTTTTTCAATTATTTTACTTCATAGTTCTTTTTCTCTCTTTCACGTACACAAACACAAGCACACACCACATATTTTCTATGTAGAAATCATATTTTATTTAAGAAAGAGCAAAGAAAATATTAAATCAGATCTTAAAATAGAAATCAGAATTTTATTTTATTTTTGTAAATATATAGGGCCTTAAAAATTTCACTTGACTATGGCTATTGATAATTTCTTCTGCATAAGTAAAGAAAAATACAGGTACCAATTTACATGAAATTTATCTCTAATGACAGAAAACCTGCAGGAGAAAAGTATCAATGTAAAAGGAAGATAAAAATTTGAGAAACATTTTCAAGATAAAGGATTACCCAGAGAGAAAATAGCTTATTTAGTTTCAGAAATCTGCTTTTAGGAATAAAAATTACTTGTCAGTACTTTATTTTCTGACCTAGTTACATTGGGGTGTTGGGACAGAGGATAGTAAAAAACAGCAAAGCTGCATTCTCAACTTTATCTCTTCCAGAGTTCGTGATTGGGCCAGGCCAATTAAATAATCCAAAAAGTATCAATGGGAGGGATAAACAGAAGCGATATAAAATTGTGTTCTGTTCACCTATTTACTACATGGGTACATTTGTCCCGCTTGGACTAATTAGCTCAAGAGTTACTTCTACTGTTATTTCAAGAACATTGCTTGAAGAATAAGGCAGACAAATATAATACATATTTTAAACTATCTATAGTAGACTTATAGTTTTCATAGTAAGTAACAAAGTCTCTATTCTTTTCTGAGATGGCATGATTAAAATAACATTGTCAAAATAACCAAAACTGAATGAAATTTGTAAGGTGAATCAAGTTCCGCATCTATTCCATTTACTTGCACTAAAAATAGAATCAAAGAAGTTTATAATAAACAAATGTCCTTAGAACCTCAATAAAATCTTTTTTTTTTCACTGTAAAACTTTACACTACCACTTTGCAAAAGTGAGAATTCTTTACTTAGTAAACATTCCATTTACTTCTGAGGGATTTGGTCCTGCAAAAGTTTTCAGGAATACCCAATCACATTAATGGCAAGAAAAGCAAAATGTTTGTTTTCCTCACTATCTCTTAAGGATGGGATTTCTAAACTGCAGATACCTACATTTAATTTATTAAATTATAGGTCAAATAATGGCACCAGCATGGCAGTATATGTGGAGTCAAGTTTATGTGTAGAACAGGATACAGTAAAGATGCATGGCTCTATCTAGAGGCAAGTGTTTGAGACACTAATTTCAGGACAAGTCCCATGATTAATTTTAATAAGAGTTACAGCCCTGGCCAACTGGCTCAGTGGTAGAGCGTCATCCTGGTGTGTGAAAGTCCTGGGTTTGATTCCCAACCAGGGCACACAGAAGTGCTCATCTGCTTCTCTACCCTTCCCCCTCTCCTTCGTCTCTATCTCTCTCTTCCCCTTCTGCAGCCAAGGTTCCATTGGAGCAAAGTTGGCCTGGGCACTGAGGATGGCTCCATGGCCTCCACCTCAGGTGCTAGAATGGCTCAGTTGCAATGGAGCAATGCCCCAGATAGGCAGAGCATCGCCCTCTGGTGGGCATGCCAGGTGGATCCCAGTTGGGTACATGTGGGATTCTGTCTGACTGCCTCCCCACTTCTCACTTCAGAAAAATACAAAAATAAATAAATAAATAAAGAGAGTTACAAGTAGCTGTAGAAAGTACTTTCTGTGCTCTCATTAATTCACGTGGTCAAAATGCAGCCAAGTAGGCAGATAAGGGCAGCCCAAAGCCTAAATTTCATAACTCTGGTAATGATCAGTGGGGTGCATAAATGTCTTCAAATCACATAATTGTGGTGATCTCAGTGCGCTCAGTCTGGTGGACTGTTGCCCACGCCACTAAATCAGCATTCACAGCACCATGCACATATGGCACCGTCAGAGTTCAGTGGGAACCCAGGACTTTGTAAGCTTGGGGGCCAAGTCACTCTTAACCTTCATAAAAGGCATCCCTTTTAAGACAGGGTAAAGGTCACTGCAGCTCATGCCAAGTGTAAAAATGAGAACTAGAGACAGGAAACACTGTTCAGATGTTGTAGAGCTGTAGGCCTGTTTTATGTCTGCTCTGAGCCCTCTGCAGCTACAGGAGACCAAAGGCATACTCACCATCCCAATTTATACTAGGTCAGCAGCCAAATGGGTCCAGACATTAAAAGCAGGGGAAATGCGGGGGCTAATCAGGAATTGCCTGTCTCAGAGGTAGGACATGAAATACTGCAACAGAACATTGTGTGATTGGAATTGGGACTGTGATGTGTGGCTGTGGGTTGTAGACTGAGTGTTCGACATTATGAATGTGTGACATCAGAGCAGGCTGCAGCATGACCACATAACTACTTACCCCCAAGTCACTCATAAAAGTGAGATGTGCCTCTCCAGAGAATACCAAGGAGCAAATATTGTAAATAAAATAAATGTCCAGTGTGTCTGAATTAATGAGCATATATTAGGATCATATATAACTTGAGGAAATAAGAAAAGAGCCCAACTGAGATTTCCCTGAGTAATGGAGAGAAATAGAGGAAGTTATTTTTATTATCTAATTGGTAAAAAGTCCCCAATTTTTCTGTCAAAGTTTATAACAGAAAAATACACAGAGGTTCCAAGGCGGGGGGTGGGGGGGGGAAGTGTATGTGGCAAATGTGGAAAATCACTCAGTGGGGAAATACATTTCACACACAGAAACATGATTATGGACAAGTTTAAATTAAAACCATATTTACATGGCATGATTTTTCAGATAATTTTTCTTCATTAAACTCAAAATTATTATCAGTTTGGTGAGTAAATTGATATTATGGTTTCTGTGGTTTGAAGAAACAATTTTTTTCCAGCACATCCATGTCAGTAATATTTATCCTCTATCTCTTTGCAATACTTTAATTCTAGGACCTTCCTTCCTTCCTCCCTCCCTCCCTCCTTCCCTGTCTCCCTTCTTTCCTTCCTTCCTTCCTTCCTTCCTTCCTTCCTTCCTTCCTTCCTTCCTTCCTTCCTTCCTTCCTTTTCTCTTTCTTTTTTTAATTTTTTTTACTTTATTAATTTTTAGAGAGGAGAGAGAGCGAGAGTGAGAGAAGGGGGAGGGAGGAGCAGGAAGCATCAACTCCCACATGTGCCTTGACCAGGCAAGCCCAGGGTTTTGAATCTGCAACCTCAGCATTCCAGGTTGACGCTTTATCCACTGCACCACCACAGGTCAGGCCCTTTTTCTCTTTCTTTTCTTTCCCCTGCTCCCTTAAAACTGGAAAGTGTATTTAGAAAAAAATTTTAAGTAATAAATCCTTTTTTTTTGATATTTGAATGAGCTTAGATTTGGGAGGATGGGGTAGGGTAGGGTGCTAAAATGTAAATGATATATATTAAAAATAACTGTAGTGATTTCCTTAAAGACTGATATAAATGAGAAGAATTCACCGTGCCAACAATCGCTGGCAAAGCAAAGAAGCAAGTGTGTGATATGGCATTTTTGCAAACAATGTGCCTCAGAATGTTGCAGCCACACCCGGAAGTTGGGAGGAACAGATGTGTAATTATTTAAAGATATTTTGCTGCTCACAGACTTATAAAAATGTGTGCATTTTTGTTAAGAAAAGGTAGCTGTGCAGTCTTATACCAAAAGAAGTACAAGTCAAGTAAAAAAATAATGAACATTCAATATAAAGTTAAGTTATAATAAGCAGTGATTTTTGCAAATTTTTTTTAAATATTTTTTTTCTTTTTTTTAATTTTATTTATTCATTTTAGAGAGGAGAGAGAAAGGGAGACAGAGAGGGAGAGAGAGAGGAGAGAGAGACAGAGAGAGAAGGTGGGGAGGAGCTAGAAGCATCAACTCCCATATGTGCCTTGACCAGGCAAGCCCAGGGTTTCGAACCGGCGACCTCAGCATTTCCAGGTCGACGCTTTATCCACTGCGCCACCACAGGTCAGGCGATTTTTGCAAAATTTGATCTGTTATTCTGCTGTCTTCTTTATTGTGCCCATCTCTCCAAACATCTATCACCCTCACAATATCCATTCTAGTATGTCTGAAGATTTACTCAATTACCATTTGGATTTATGCTGTTGGCTCACCATATACATTCTTGATTCTTGGATTCATCAAGAAATGCACTTCTCTCTATTTCTTCATACAATGAAGAGAAGAAGCTCTGGTGTCTCTTTTTCTTATAGGGGATCTACTGGTGTCATGTCAGCTCCACTTTACAACTAATTACTTTTAAGTTTTCACCTTTTGATACTATCAAATTTTGAGTTAGGGCTTCAACATAGAATTTGTGGGGAAGACACAAACATTTTGTTCTTAATACCAACTAAGGAAATCTGAACAATTATTTTAAATAAATAAAGATAGACTCTCTCCTTAGCTCATTTATGATTTGGGTCTACTAGATTTCTTGGATTCCTATAAAATCTTTTAATTTTAATTGAAACATATTGAGTTAATGTAAGAAGTCTTCCTGCTCTTAATTATTTATATTTTAGAAACCTTAAAATGCATGACTTAAGTAATATTGGTATCTTTGACATTACCCTGGAAATAGTACAGTGATTTAAGGTAAAATCATACTTGTCTCTCATCCAAGTAATAACCAGGCCCAACCTTGCTTAGCTTTTCAGGTCAGATGAGATCAGCCGTGTTCAGGGTGCTATGGCCGCCTTACAGGGAGGGGATGGGGAGAAGGTGAAGGGCTTAAAGAGAAAAAAATAGGATAACAGAAGATGATTTGACTTTAGGTGATGGGTATGCAGCATAATGACTGTCCAAATGATGTGGAGATGTTTTCTCTAAATCAATGTACTCCAGTTGATCAATATCACTCTGTTAAAAATAATTGTCTAAATAAAAAAAAATCATACTTGTGTTACATAATGAATAGATATAACTCTCTTCAACCTAGTAAAGTCAATTTTGTCATCTGAGAGTCACAATGATGAGCTCAAAGATGAAAGAAATACAATCTTTCAGAATTGATTCTATAATGCTTCTAGCACCAACAATGTAAGCTATCTCACATTTTCACCTGTCCTTAAGTGATGTCTTAGAAGCAAGCTCATTAAGTTTCTTTTTTTTAATTTAATTTAATTATTATTTTTTTAAATTATTGATTATAATTTATTGTGTTTACATAGATTCTAGTGTCCCCTGGAATGCATCCCTCCCCCTGTGTTCCCCTCAACATCTCCCTTGTCCCCCTCCCCACAACGCCCTCCACCCTTCCCTCCAGGATTATCCCATCGTATCATCCACTTTCCCTCTGGTCCCTTTGATCCCGTCTCTGTCTTTATTCCATTCCTCAGTTCACATTGTTCTTTGGATTCCTCAAATGAGTGAGGAATATTTTCTCTCTCTACCTGGCTTATTTCACTTAACATAATAGTTTCCAGGTCCATCCATGTTGTTGCAAAAGGTAAGATTTCCTTCTTTTTCATGGCCCCATAGTATTCCATTGTGTATATGTACCATTGCTTTTTAATCCACTTATCTGACAGACACTTGGGCTGTTTCCAGATCTTGGCTATTGTAAACAATGCTGCAATAAACATGGGGGTGCATTTGGCTAAACATATATAAGAGAATTACGTATAAGAGAATATACTCAATAAAACATAGGGAGAAGAAAATATCAAAGTGCTATTTAGGAAAATAAAACACAACACATATATATGTTAACTAGAGAAAAAAATAAAATTGATGCTATTGAAACTTAATGAGAATGTAAGGGTATATATATAAGAGCATGACATACTATAATAGTCCCTATTATTTGAGATATCAAAATATTTCAACCATAAGAGAATAAGAAACAAAATGCATTAGGTTTGCCATTTTTTTTGTATGTGTAGGAGACTGAGACAGAGAGAGACAGAGAGAGGAACAGACGGACAGGAAGGGAGAGAGATCATCAATTCTTCATTGTATCTCCTTAGTTGTTTATTGATTGCTTTCTAATATATGCCTTAAGTGGGGGGTACAGCAGGCTGAGTAACCTCTTGCTTAAGCCAGCAACCTTGGGCTCAAGCTGGTGAGCCTTGCTCAAACCAGATGAGCCTGTGCTCAAGCTGCAACCTCGGGGTCTCAAGCCTGGGTCCTCTGTGTTCCAGTCCAAAGCTGTGTCCACTGTACCACCCACAGCCTGGTCAGGTAGAATGGCAAAATTTAATTATTGAAATGGATAGGATCAAAATATACTGTGTTAGAGCTTCAACCATCTTTCTATCTTTTCAACTGTATGCTGAGCTCTTAGTTTAGTAAATAAAAGGAATAAATATTTGCCTAAAAACATAGTTTGCCCCCAAAAAGCTGAGTCCTGTGTAAAACAAACCAGAAATTACAGAAAAGAAAATATAATTAAGTGCAATGCATTGAATTTCTTTCCATTAAGTGTGGTCTTTTATTTGTTAGATATATTCATATTATCTTTAAATAAAAACATTTATTTTTATGGCTGCGGTAGACAGTTGATAAGAATTACAACAGTTTCTTGATAATTAATTATACATTTAGAAAAAATAGCAGACCAAAATCTCATTAACAAAACAATTTAAGTGTATGAGAATTATTACACTGCTACCATCACTTTGCTTTTTGTTTCATAATAAATTATCCAATGGTAGGTAACTGTTTCGCCCTCTTTACAATACACATCTTTGGTAGCATTCCTTTCTTCCAGAATGTCTTATGGTTTACTAAAATAATTAACCATGTTTTGTTTTCCTTGTTTCTTGGAACTCTTTTAGCAACTTCCTCTAATGGCTACTACTAGTTTTACCCTCTACATCAAAAAATTCTATAATAAAAGATGATCACTTTGGTGCATTTAACACATAATTATTGGTTATTTTCTTTGGTAACAGACCTCTCCCATTTGAAACAATAGGATATTAAGGAAAGATGATCAGACTTAGTGTCAGAAGAACCAAGTCCAAATCCTGTCTCTGTCCCTGATGTAACATTGTGTATGGTCAGGTTATATTATCTGAGTTTTAATATAATATTATTACACATGAAATTGGAGTTCTATTGCCTTTCCTGAGCATTTTGGAAGATTAAGTGAGATGAAATATATAAAAATACTTTATAAAATGTTCAGCACATATTCATTTTCAGTAAAGATTTAATTTCACCAAATTTCAGCTTAAGTTCTAGATATAAGATGGGTAAGATATGCTTCCAGTCTTCAAGAAGTATGCAGTCTAGTGCAGACGTTCTAATTTCAACTCAATAAGTGCTCTATTAATATATATGCACTGTAGCAGCACAGAAGAGAAATCAATTCATTATGCATGAGGAAATACATTAAAATAATATTCCTTTCTTACACCTTTGGTTTTTTGGTGGCAAGCCCAAATATTTATTACCCTACAAATAAACAAACAAATAGAATTGGTAGACAACACTTAGACCCTTTCCAAACATTTCAACAGAATGCAGGAACTGATTTAGAATGCTCAGTGTTCTAAAAATCAGATAACTTGTGAATAATTCACTCTAACTACACAAAGACTTAAACTATAAAAATATAATAAAATTACACTACTTGTCTCCACAGTAAACAGTATTTAAAATAGCTCAAACAATATAAATATTACTGATGTTTAGCTATAATAATTAAACATATAGGGACCAAAAATTGAACTTCAAGTACACTGGAATGTTTTTAAAAAGGTATAAAGGCTGGCTTGAATTAGTAACTCTTCATCTATCAAGGAAGACTCCAATAGATCACGTCTTAAAATGATACATCTACATCTATAAAAACATCTAGGATGATAATAAATCAATATATCTTTTCTTTTATTTAATATTTTATTATTTTTTAGATAAGAGAAGAGGAGACAGCGAGGCATACTCCCACATGCGCCCTGACTAGGATTCACTTGGTGATTCTAGGGCCAATGTGCACGTACCAAGCTATTTTTAGCACCCGAGGCTAATACGCAGACAAACTGAGCTATTCTCAGCACTGGAGGCACTCTCAAATCAATCGAGCCACTGGCTGTGGGAAGAGAAGGGAGAGATAAAGAGAAGGGGAGAAGAGGTGCATAAGTGCTTCTCCTATGTACCCTGTCCAGAATCCAACCCAGGACACCCATATGCCAGGCTTTATCTACTGAGCCACCAGCCAGAGTCGAAATTAATATTTTTAATGTATATGACTAAAGGAAATACAAATGAACTGCTTCTTTTTGAGGAAAAGATTGCATAATTTATATTAACTCTGAAACAAAGTACGTATGATATGTACAAATAAGTATACATATTATATGTATAAAATAAATGGAATATTAACTGTTATTTAAAATTGTTATAAATTTTTCTGATTTAATTAAGTTCATTATTAAGCCCAAAATATGATACTTTATAGAAATATTTTAAAAAGTAGTTTTTAGAATTAACGATAATAATAAAATTTTATATTTTAAATGTGGTGATAAAAATTAACATTTTGAAAAGGGTTAGATGATATTTATATGATTTTAAAATTATTTTAATTAGAAAAAGATGTTTTAATTCTTGATTTCAAAATCTAAGATTAGTCAGTCAACTTTACTTAATTAGCCTGCTACACTACATATGACATTATATTTGTGGTCTCTGTGTGTGTAAGTCATTTATACCATCTACCATTTATTCCTCATTTGCTTCCTAGGCACATCATTAATTTGTGCTTCCTCATCCTTTTGGAGGTTTATGTGTAGCTAGATAAGTTGTGTTGGTCATTAATATGTAAGCAGAAATTATATTTTTTATGTAAGTTTGAGAACTAATTAGTGATATGTCATAATTATGAAATAAATCTTGAGATGAAGTTTGCACTAGCTTAGATCGCTGAGTAACAACCTAGAACACTTCCTTCAGTCAACCCTTAAAGGGTATGTAATGTGAGTAAGAAATAACTGATGGTTGCCTTAAGCCAATGATATAGGAGTTCTTTGTTTCTGCAACATAACAGAAGCTATCACAATTAATAAAATATTCTCCAAGTTTTCAGTGTTTTAGAATAATCATTGTTATATTTCTCATGTAAAGACCATTGATATAATAGCTATAGACAGTAATACTTAAATACCACAGTCTATATAACAAACAATAATTCAGTCCCTCTCATATTTTTTGTTTCTTTTTTCATAAAAATAAGATAACAGAAAATATGTCTGTGAGACTTCAGTGAATTTTGACCAAGGTGCATTTTGTATAAACTTTAATGAATTAAGATTATTACTTGAGCCTGACCAGGAGGTGGCGCAGTGGATAGAGCGTGGGACTGGGATGGAGGACCCAGGTTTGAGACCCCGAGGTTGCCAGCTTGAGCGCGGACTCATCTGGCTTGAGCAAAAAGCTCACCAGGTTGGACCCAAGGTCGCTGGCTCAAGCAGGGGATTACTCCATCTGTTGGAGGCCTGTGGTCAAGGCACATATGAGAAAGCAATCAATGAACAGCTAAGGTTTCGCAACAAAAAACTAATGATTGATTCTTCTAATCTCTCTCTGTTCCTGTCTGTCTATCCCTCTCTCTGTGACTCTCTCTCTGTTCCTGTAAAAAAAAAAGATTGTTACTAGAGAAAAAGCATTTTTTGTGTGTGATATTTAGAGATACAGGTATGTACATGCTACCATTGATAAAATGTATACTGAATTCAGAAATTAGACCTTTAAGAATTGTTTCTGGGAAAATCATGTTATCTAAACCTTTCATTTTACAGATAAAGATTTTTAAAATATGTAACTTTTTGAAAATCACCTGGAAAGTGTGTGGCGGATCTGAGGTTAGAAACCAGATCCCTTGACTTTAGGTTCAATTTATTCCCATTACTCCTCCTTACATATGTTAGTCATTTTGCAGTCAAAGATTGTATGGTTCAGTATAATATAAATTCAGAAATTATTTTTCTAATTTGGGAGTTTGATTAAGTCACTTCTAGTGTATCAGTTATTTTTCTTTACTATTTTTATAAGACAAAAGTATGAACTCATATATATTTTAAAAGCACCAGAAGTGTTTCCATTTTGCATACAATCTAACACAAGCAAAACTAGACTTCCTTGTACACAGGGAAATATCTTGCAAAGAAAACAGCTTCCTGGAAATCAAGTAACTCTTGCACAACAAGTTTGATGAGCTTAGTGTACATTAATCAGAAACATCTGAATTAAATTTCCCTTGAAATATACATAAAATGAAGAGGAACCGTGGTTTCCAGATTATGTTTCAGGTTCCACTCAACTCAAACATTTTTCCAGCCTCAAATAACTCCAGCTTTTCCATCCTACTTGGGAGTTCATAAAAATGCTTAGTATCCCACAGAATAAAACTGAATTCATAAAAAAAATTCAGTACAAATATAATATAGATAATGACATAACCTGACCTAACATTTCCTATTTATATAAAAATATTAGAGATGTAATTTCTAAAAGAGAGTTTTTATGAAAAGCATAACTAATCTTAATTAGAGACAAGAAACACCTATCTTAATGGTAACTATCAGCAGTTATTTCCATAATCTGATTTGCTAATTTTCATTATTTGGAACTCTGTTGGATGACAAGTACCATTTCTCAGATTTGTAATATATACAATTATTTTATTTATTTTTTGCAATGTAGCTGGAATATCTAGGATAAATACCCTTCCATACATTGTGATGTAATAAAGTCTAATTTCAGTTTCATATAAAAATCTCTTGAAAGTGATGCTGTCATTATATGAGTTAGTAACAGTTCTCCAGCAATAGAAATTTACTGTATATTTTTCCTATAAATTAGTATAAGGCTTTAAAAGAATAATGAAAACAAGCTATGTTTTAGTAAAAATGCATTTTAATCGAAAAGAGTACTTAGACCCGTGGTGTCATTCAGTTTATGAGAAATGTTCTTTGCATATTTATCTTATTCTGTCATTACTGTTAAACACTCTTTACAGTAATCTGAAATTAAGGTTGTGCTGAAACAGACTATGAGCATAAAGGCATTTAGCATATTCTGATAAGCATATACCATAGTTTATTTATAATAGCTACAGTGGTATTTGAATTATATTGCCAAGGAATTTAGACATATAAATGTACATGTCTAAAGCTTTGCTAAATTTTATAAGAGCAGAAGTTTAACTTTGCATAGCTAAGTATTATAGTCACTAGGTTTTGTGATCTCATTTTCATCTGTCTAAGATTAAGGTTTTTAAAATTTATGCATATTTATATATGCATCTATGTATGTATATATGATACATATAAAATGCATCACATATACATAAGTTGACCCTTAAGACAACCGCAGTGTTTAGAGGTGTTGACACCCCAAACTGTTGAAAATTTATGTCCAGTTCTTAACTCCCCAAAAGCTTAACTACTAATAGACTACTGTTATCATACATTTAATTAACACATATTCTGTATATGTATTGTGTACTGTATTCTTACAATAAAGTAAGCTGGAGAAAAGAAAATGTTCTTAAAATCATAAGCAAGAGAAAACAAATTATCGTGCTTATTGAAATAAATCTATTTATAGAGTGGACCTGTGCAGTCAAAATGCAGGTTGTTCAAAGGTCAATTACACACACACACACACACACACACACACACTTCCTAAACTAATTCTGACACTTAAAAGATTTAAGTGAAAAATTAGAACAAAGAAAAAATGCCTGATTGTCATTATAAAAGAAAAAAAGACCTATAGCTTTCATGAATAAATAAATAAAGAATAAATAAGTTGAACCAGAGGTGCATTTCACTGTCCTTCCAGGAGAAATCTCTTAAGCAATATATGGAAAATCAAACTGGGTTGGAGAATTTTCCTATTTGATTATTGAAGGCACTAAGAATACAGAGCTGGGGTTTATGTACCACAGAAATGCCTTGCTGGTTTTTGTGTGAGACCTACATAG
The DNA here is from genome assembly GCF_036850995.1 of Saccopteryx leptura. Classification (NCBI taxonomy): domain Eukaryota; kingdom Metazoa; phylum Chordata; class Mammalia; order Chiroptera; family Emballonuridae; genus Saccopteryx; species Saccopteryx leptura. The sequence continues at coordinate 22,895,422 of NC_089510.1, forward strand.
GCATATTTGGAAGTAACCTTGTTATAAAAAATCTAAATTTATTTGATCCCTGTGTTAGTCTTTATCTAATTGAATTAAATCTGCCAGTTTTTATAATTTTCCTATGTAAAAATATTATTTTGCAAAAAATACTCTACTGTGGCTATATCTAAGTGACTTTTGTTATAGAAGATATTTAGAAACAAGAACAAATGACCCCATTAGCTTAAAATAGAAACCTGATCTTCATCTTCCTAAAAACTCAAAATACGTTTTTGAGAAATGACTCAGTCAAATTTGTCAAATAAGGTTTGTCAATCTCTCTCTGCTTCTCTTTTCTATGCTATTTAGTTCCAGATAAATAAAGTCCTAGGGGAAGTTTAGGAATGTTCCTGCGTTGGCCTTTGTAAGAAAAAAATCTCTTCATTCCCAGGAGACTCTATGATTCTTGATTCTTCCAAAAAACAATGCCTGAAATTCCATCTATATTATACCCACTTAGCTTAAATGTTTTATCTGTGTTAAAATAGAGGTCTTCCACTTAATAAAAAAAATAGAAATCAACAGAGCCCTAGATGTGGGAGGGATAACACATTATTTTTCTGCCCAAATATAGAATGCAGAAAAAAATTGAATGTAATTTTTCCTGCTAAATAAGATATTCTAAACTTGTAATATGTAGGATCTTTGATGCAGGGTGAGAAAGAAAAAAAAAGTGACATTTCCATAAAGAGAATTAAAAGAAACTTTTGAAAAAAAAGTTTTAATATTAACACAGGCATCTTTCTATTATAGGAATTGTTTAACTTGTAGATATAGCACCGTGCCAAGTTAGAATGGGATTAAAGGGCCCCAAGAAATTATCCTGAAATAATCGCTAAACATAACCTTTTCTTTTATTAAATGCAATCACAGGTACTTGGTTTATACAATTTATCTTTTGATTTTTTACAGAGTACTAATTCCCCTGGAGAGCTTCTTTTAAGACCTTATCAATCATATACTTCTTAACTTGGTCTCATCTGTTTCTAAACACTGACTTTCTCACTCTCTTGACACTCTTGCAACAATCCTCATTTCTTCCTTTGATTGCCAAAGACATCAAACTTTTTTGCCATCTACAGTTAGTTCTGCTATAATATTTCTTTTGAAAATGGGAATATTTTCCAATAAGAGTGAATATTAAGGAAGATTTTCACCTGGCTGAAACCAGCCCCAGAGCAACACGAGCGCATGCGCGCACACACACACACACACACACACACACACACACACACACATACACACACACACACACACACACACACACACACACACACACACACCCTCGAACATCTGCAGGCGTTTCTGTTCATCATGTGTATTATGAGTACACCCAGTCTCATGTGCTGTTACAACTTTCTGTCTAATTTTAGATAACCTTACCTCCATCACTTTTCAATAACTTTCAGGCTGCTACAACTCCTCTTGTGCTTACTTCCACAAGTAAATTTTAAGTCTTTTTCAAGGTTAAGTGCCATAGTTAATATAGTATATGTTATATGTCATATATATTATATATATATATATCTTAACTATTTATATATATATTTTAACTTACATTATATTTTCTATTTCTGGGTTATTTTAATAGGTTTAAAACTGTTATATTTTTTATTAATTTCTTAGACTTCCCTATTTTATTTTGTTTTGTTTTAATGTGTCACTGACATAATTTTTGAGCGTTATCATCCTAAATCCATTTTCTCTATAACTGTTATGGAATTTATTCTTCTGCTTTTATAGTGTAGTTATTTCTAGGACATATGAATTAGATTGTAGGAGGATGGGTTGTATTTTGTCTTTCGATCTTTTTGATCTGATAGAGTCACCTACCATTTTATTAAAGCTGATATCTCCACAGTCATTAATAGCCACTCTAATTTGAAAGATCTTGTCTACATTCTCAATATCCACCATTATTTGACACGCGCCTCTCAAGTTTTTTTATTTATTTATTTTAAACATATATTACTGAACATGTGTATGGCCTTTTCTTAAATTCACAAGTGATAGAAAGATAAATAAGCATACTCTCTGCCTGATGGAGAAGAATAAGGCAAGAGCTTCACCACTTCTGCTGCTGGCAGAATCTAGGTTATAAAGAGATATGAACGTTACATGCATTCCATCTCCTTGTGGATATCAGAGAATACACCATGTTTGAGATAATAACACTATTTGTGTACATAGATATTTTATACATTCACCTATTTTTAATATGGGACAAATTACTTGAGAACAGAACTGTCTCATTATCATCCTTATAGTATGTTTTTGAGTATATAGTAGAATCCAACAAGTTGGCATAGCAGTTAACTCATAACACATTATAACCTTTCCCAGCACAGTGACAGCCTCAAATGTTAAGTGTTAACATTAAAAGGATATATGGCTTGTAGTATAATTGATATTGATGGTCAAAGAAGAGGAGAACATTTCAGTGAAATAAATGAAACCAGAGATTTAGAGGCAGTAAGGCTCTTAGCATGTTCATAAAAGATATAGCTAGAAGAGTGGAAGATAGGAACCAACAATGTTTTTTGAAGTTTCCTCAGTAGCAAGTTAAAGTCTATACTTATGAAAAGTTTCTCAACCCTGGCTGATGTTTCAGTGGCTAGAGTGTCATCCTGACATATGGATATCCTGGGTTGGATTCCTGGTCAGGACACAGGAGAAGAAACTACCTGCTTCTTCTCCCCTCTCTCTCACCCTATTCTCTCCCTATTCCCCTCCCAGAGCCAGTGGCTCAGTTGGTTCAAACGTGGATCCCAGTGCTGAGAATAGCTCCATTGGAGTGCATTAGCCTCAGGCACTAAAAGTAGCTGGGTATTGAGTACTAGAACATCTGCCCCAGATGGTGTTGCCAGGTGGATTTCAGTTGGGATACATGTGGTACTCTGATTCACTATCTCTCTTCTTCTCAGTTAAAAAAAAAAGTTTCTCTCATCAATTGCTTGTTAAATTTTTGTCATTCTGTCTGGATCTCACTATGGTCTTTTAATAGTCTGATTGTCTTTATCTCATGTTCATGAAAACACAAAATGCCTTTCCTCATATGTATTTATTCAATTCCCACATAAATTCCAAAATCGAGGTCAAATGCTATATTTTCAATGAAAATTTCACTGCCCACCCCCGTTGGAACTGATTCTTCTTTAAATACAAACTTCTTTCAGCGTGATAAAATATGAAATTCAAAATTATTTGCCATTAATACTGACATATATAAATGTTTCTTGTATGAATATAAAAGCAAATATTTGCTCTCAAACAAGATGAAACTTTATAGACTGATAATAATTTACTTACTCAGAATAGACACAAATATTTTATTTTATTTTATTTTATTTTCATTTTTCTGAAGCTGGAAACAGGGAGAGACAGTCAGACAGACTCCCGCATGCGCCCGACCGGGATCCACCCGGCACGCCCACCATGGGGCGACGCTCTGACCACCAGGGGGCGGTGCTCTGCCCATCGTGGGCGTTGCCATGTTGCGACCAGAGCCAGTCTAGCGCCTGAGGCAGAGGCCACAGAGCCAACCCCAGTGCCCGGGCCATCTTTGCTCCAATGGAGCCTTGGCTGTGGGAGGGGAAGAGAGAGACAGAGAGGAAAGCGCGGCAGAGAGGTGGAGAAGCAAATGGGTGCTTCTCCTGTGTGCCTTGGCCGGGAATCGAACCCGGGTCCTCCGCACGCTAGGCCGACGCTCTACCGCTGAGCCAACCGGCCAGGGCTGACACAAATATTTTATATCAATTCTTATCTCTATACACATTTAATACATCTTGCTTGAGGATTTTCAAATTTTTATAGAAAAACATGTAAAATATAATTTGAATTTAAAGATCTCAAATAAATTTATTTGTATTTCTATTGTAAATGAAAAGTCCACTTATAATATAGGTAGCATTGTTCTTGCTGAAAATAACTTTTAGAAATATGTATTTAAAATTCAAAGAGTTTAAATTCTTGCTGAAAATAACTTTTAGAAATATGTATTTAAAATTCAAAGAGTTTAAATTCTTGATTGACCAAGTTTAAATTCTAAGGAGGGTGTGTGTACTTGCATTTAAATAGTCATTAAAGCATGCCAGCAAATAATAGTGTTCATAATAATTGATAAAATTATTATAGGACATTTTATTATCACATATCTAAACACCTAATTTGGGATTATGAGCACTCAGACCCATTTCATATTTTAAAAAACCTAGACTGTATTCTATATACAAATAAAAAATTAAATATATTAAGAAGGTCAATGATTAAATTTATATTTTAGAAATATCATTCTGACCACAAGGTAGAAAGAGAAATCATTGTCAAGGAAATATATATGAGGATATTTCTATGCTTCATCCAATTACTATAGTGATAATGGGAAAGGAGAGGAATGGGTGGGGTTTCCAAGCACTTTTTCTATATGGAATTAAAAGACATTAAAATACTGGTGAGATACAAATAATAAAGTAAAAAAAATAAGTAAAAATAACATTTAACTTTTATGTTGAATGCATTAAAGTGACACTGATTAATATAATTATACAGGTTTTAGTTGTACAATTCTATAATATATCATCTGTATGTTGTATTTTGTGTTCACCATCCCAAGTCAAGTCTCCTTCAATCTCCATTTATCCCTCTTTTACTTTATTCTATCCTAAAACCTCCTTTCCTTCAGGTCATCACTGTACTGTTGTATATATCTATGAAGGTTTTTTTTGTTTGTTTGTTTGTTTAGACTCTTCACTGTTTAACCCAGTTTCCCAAACTCTGTACCTCTGACAACCAGTCTTCTCTGTATCTATGAGTCTTTTTCTATTTTGTTAGTTTATTTTGTTCCTTAGACTCCACATATAAGTGGTAGTATATGGTACTTGTCTTTTTCAAAACACACCTTAGCCTAAGTCACTTACCTATCCTAAAACAGTCGTAAAATCATAATCTAAAACATAAAAACACTTTCATTTAGGATCCATGACAAGGACCAAAAAGTCACCAAACAAAGCAACACAAATGGAACAATTGTGCTTTTAACAGTCCAAAATGGCATAGGTAAGCGTACTAGGGAACATCAACTCCTTGACTCATATGTCCTGTTACTATGTATTCTTCTGCTACATGCTACCAAACTAGTTTGCCCATATAGTCCATAAGTATGATGCTAATGGCATAAGCCAAAACACTCACGTCTCTTTTTTTGTTTGTTTGTTTTTATGGGAGTGAGCATTGTAAGGTTGAAATGTCATATGTTGAGACTGTCATAACCCAAGGACCCCTGTATATGTACACAAACATACATACACGCATATATATATATATATATATATATATATATATATATATATATATGCATATACTTGTGTGTATGTGCCTTCAGTCAGTTTTAGAACTAGGCAGAAAAATCCCCTTTTCCCTCATTGGTTACTTCTTTAAATCATTGCTCAGCAAAGGTATTCACTGGTTAAAACTATGTCTATGATTCACTTCACACTGAATATATTTCTGGTAACAATAAATAATGGTAGTTACAGTAAATTAGCTTTTGCACACCTTACCTGGCTCAAAAATAATTTTTGGATATTATATACATAACTGTATTGTTAAATGTTCTATTCTTTAAAGTTTAGTTTAATAAGCACTTGACTGTTTTTGAAACTTGATTCATTTGCCACTTTCTAGTGGTCATATAAGTTCTATACTGCTCACAAAAATTAGGGGATATTTCAAAATGAATATGAAGAGATTAAAAAAAGAAACATTTGATTTTTTTAATTAAACAAGAACATCAGAAAAGCAAAATAAAGTTCAATTATGCAAAGGAGATGCAAAACCAACTTTTAGCAAATGAGATGCAAAACCAACTTTTATTTCATTGGTGAAAATGCACTATATATAAAAGGCTGAAAATACTGGAGTGTCTGCACATTCTCTGATCCTCTAATTTTTGTGAGCAGTAGGTATATTAAAAATGTGTATCAGCACAAAATTATTCCCTTAAATATAAATTAGCATGGTGAAATGTATCTAGTTTAAATGTGTAAAATCAAATAGATTTAAGTTCTTATGCCAATGATTCAAAATGGTCAAGCAGAAGACACAAGGATTGAAAATTTCATTGTTTTACTAAGTAAAGCACTTATAAATCAAAAACATTTCCCACTTATCACATTTACTTATTTTATGTTTACATCTTTAAATCTATATAGAAATAATTCTGATGAATCTAGAAATCCTCAATTATGAAATGACTCATGTATTTATGAAGCAAACCATCACATTATGGATTGTGATTGTTATTTTTTCTTTGACCTACTTAGATCATATACTTACAATTCCAATGGTAAGTTTAAAATCTCATACAACATTCCATGTGAAAAAATAAAGATACTCATTATAAAAAAATGGATGGTTATGATTTATGTATCATTGGCAAAACTACAAAACTTCAACAATTATGTATTTCTGGCAATGTCTTATTAACTGTAAACCTGAATAAAATAAAGATATTTAATAAAAAAAATAGAGTGTGTCAACAAACATAGTTATCCGCTATAATTCATAGTCAAAAACTATCAAAAGTATCTCATTGTCTTTATACTTATCTTTATCTATTGATTTTGTGAGCATTGCTGTTCTAATAATTTGAATTCAATCTTAATGCCAATAAAATATTTATTGAGCATTGTATAACTTGAAAAAAGACATTGTAGCATGAAAATTTTGTGTATTTTTAATTATTAATATTTAATTCAGTTTTGATAAATTTACTTATAAACAAAAAGTACAGCAGAGAGTGCAATAAAAAAGACTTGCTTCCTTATGTATAAATATCTTAACTGAATACTTATTTAACCCTTTAATAATACTACAACTTGTTTTTCATTATTAAGAATTTCATCCATTCTTCCCATAGGTTTGGGCAATATGATTAGTTTGATAATAGAAAGCATTCTCCCTTTTTCCTACCAGAGATCTTCAAATGATTAACTAATAATAGTTGCACAATGATTTCCAGATGTTGCTTACAACAAAACAGTGGACTGTCCACTTATCTTCCATACAGGGTAGTGTGGGAATTAAGATTTTCTCCTAGCTGCAAAATATAGATCACAGTGGAATATTTCTCACCCAGAATCTGAAATTCTAAATGAAAGGAAATACTGCTTCTCCTAATGCAAGCTTGTTAATTGATTGAGGAGGTTCTGGAATTAACTGCTTTAAGCCTAAAATTTTGATATGCTAAAAGAGGGACTGGATTGTTTCACAAACACCCTAAAGGAATAACAAATAAATATCTGCACACTATTTTGACTTTCTGTCCAAAATGTGAACTCTATCTGTAATTCAGCATTAGTATAAAGAGCTACTTTAGGTTTAGGTAGAAGGCCAGGTTCAAACTTTGGGAATTGAATCTCTGCAATCCATTCTAGCTGAAAAATATGGCCTCTTTCTTTATTCACCCTACTCATTTTTCTCTTAAAATTAACATGAAATCATCCCATAGGGACTTTGAAAATTATATAGCTTATTTTAGTCAATTTTAATTAGCAGTGATAGTTAAACCCAAGAATTCAAGCCGTTCAGAATAACACTTTGTTTGAATAATTGTCAAGTCAATGACCTCTTCATTCTGTATCTTGAGCTCTAGCTTTCAAACAATGTTGATGATGTTGTTGTGATTGTTTTATAAAAAAAAAAAAGACCTGCTGAGAAAAAAGACTAAAGCAGATAAGTAGATATATATAAATTTCTTTCCTTAGAAAAGTTAGAAGAGGAAATAAAAGGTTACTTGAAATCAAATGCATTTGTTCTCTTTTAGAAATATCTAAGCTCACTGAAAATTTCCTGCTGGATAACTCAGACTAAAAAGGTCAAGGGCAATGTGCTGAGAGTGCTAGAAAAATAATGACAATAGCCAGGGTTAAAAATCTGGTCAGGGAATTCCAGGGAAGTGCAAAGGTCTGAAAAGAGACCGTGAGTCTTTGGGAAGCTAGACCCTAATTCCACGGTGTCTTTCTTAGTCTTATCCAAGATCCTCATGACCCAAGCAAGAGCCCACTGGTTCAGACCCAGAGAGCGATGAGTACTGAATTGTCATGCATTATCACCAATAATCCCTATAATCTAAGGCCAAAGAGCTCTCTTCATTAATTGTCACTGGGAAAATGGGCATGTGTACAACACTGTAAGGGTGACTATTTCATTTTTTAAATGTTATATAGACTTCATTTATTTAAAAGTAGTTTTAGGTTCACAGCAAAAAATTGAGCATAAGATAGAGCGATTTCCGATAAATCCTTGCCCCATGCATGCATAGCCTCGCCAATTAGCAACATCTTTCACCAGCACGTACCTTTGTTACAACTGATGGACGGTATTGAATATCAGGACTGAAAGCCCATCATTACTACCAGAAAGATTCACTCCTGTTGTATGTTCTATGGATTTGAGCATATTTATAATGACATGTATCTACCATTATACTATCATACAGAGTATTTTTACTGCCCTGAAAATTTCTGTATTCTATCTATTCATCCCTCCCTTTCTCCTAACACTTGGCAGCCACTGATCTCTTCATGGTTTCTTTAGTTTTCTTTTTCCAAAATATTATATATTTGGAATCATATACCAGTATGTAGCCTTTTCAGATTGGCTACTTTCACTTAATGATATGCACTTAAGTTTCTTCCATGTCTTTTTCTGGCTTCTAATAACTCATTTCTTTCAATAATGAATAATATTCCATTGTTGGAATATACCAGAGTTTATTTATCTATTCACCTACTTAGGAAGATCTTGTTTACGTCCAAGTTTGGCAATTATGAGTAAAGTGCTCTAAACATGTGTGTGCAGTGTTTTGTTTTTTGTTTGTTTGTTTGTTTTTTCTGAGGACATAAGCTTTCAATTCTTTTGGGTAAATACCAAGAAATGAAACTGTTGGTTTATATGCTAAGAATATATTCAGTTATGTAAGAAACTAAAACTATTTCAAAGCATTCAAATAATTTTTCACTCCCATCACAATAAATGAGAATTCCTATTGTTACACATTTTCACTATCATTTTATGTTGTCTGTGGGGTTGTATTTTTGGATATTCTAATAAGTATGTAGTGGTGTCTTGTTTTAATTTGCTGTACTCTGATGGCAACTAATGTGGAGCACCTTTTATTTGCTTATTAGAAAACTATAAATCTTTGGTGAGGTGTCTGTTAAGATCTTTAAACAATTTATTAAAATTAAAATATTTATTGAAATATAATTCACATACATAAAATAATCTGTTTAAAGTTAGATGGTTTTCAGTAGGTTCACAGAGTTGTACAACAAGCACCACAATCTAATTTCAGAATACTTTTCATCCTTCAAAAAATGTAATAATATGTGTATATTATTCCCAATTCCCTACCTTGACTCTAGTTTCTCATGACCACTAATTTACATTTTGTCTTTACAGATTTTCCTATTTTGGAAATTTTATATAAATGAAACCATGCAATATGTTCTCCCTTGTGAATGGCTTCTTTCACATATCATAATATTTTCAAGATTTAGCTGCATTGTAGCACTATTAGTATTTCTTTTCTTATTATTGCCAAATAATATTCTAATGTTTAGATATACCATAGGTATGTATTCATTCATCAGTTGATGAGCATTTGAGTTGTTTCTATTCTCTATTACAGATAACATTGTAAGCATTTATGTGCATATTTTGCATTAGCTTGTTTTTATTATTCTTGGGTATTTACTTGGAAGTGAAATTGTTGATTTATATGGTAACTTTATATGTAACATTTTGAGGAGCTGCCAAAAAGTTTTCCAAAATGCCTGCACTATTCTACATTCTTACCAGCAATGTACAAAGGTTCCACTTTCCTACACCCACCAAGTATTATTATTACATTTTACTTTTATCCCCTTCCTGCATTGCTTCATGATGCTGTCTCTCCTTCTTCACATTGGTACTTCTGTCCAAGGGTTTATCTTCCTGTCTCTCTCAGTTTTGCTTTTCCTTCCCAAGGCATCTGTGACAAAAGTAAACTGGGTAGCTCCCTCTGAGTACATCTTTGCATTTTAACAAGAATTTTCTAGAAATAATAAAAACCCAAATAATAAACTTTTACTAGTGACATTTAAGGCAAAAGATGGTCCAGTGGGGAAAAAAAATTTCGGCATAGATGTTTACTTACTTCTAAAATCTTGATGATGAACCCTTTGATGTTCATACAACACAGAATTCATCCTGTCTTTTATTTTTTTATTTTTTTTTATTTTTCTGAAGTTGGAAATGGGGAGGCAGTCAGACAGACTCCCACATGAGCCTGTCTGGGATCCACTTGGCATGCCCACCGGGGGCGATGCTCTGCCCATCTGGGGCGTCGCTCTGTTGCAACCAGAGCCATTCTAGCGCCTGAGGCAGAGGCCATGGAACCATCCTCAGTGCCCGGGCCAACTTTGCTCCAATGGAGCCTCAGCTGTGGGAGGGGAAGAGAGAGACAGAGAGGAAGGAGAGGAGGAGGGGTGGAGAAGCAAATGGGCGCTTCTCCTGTGTGCCCTGGCCGGGAATCAAACCCGGGACTCCTGCATGCCAGGCTGACGCTCTACCACTGAGCCAACCGGACAGGGTTCATCCTGTCTTTTGAACTTGATTGGGCATGTGAGAATGTTGATGAACACTGGAGAAAAAATTACCAAGGAATCGTTTAAACCTGTAGTCCTTTAGTTAGTTTTTTACTTTATCTGTTATTGCATTTATTATAAGGTGTGTATGTATTTGGTCTGTGTCATATATATCTGTTATTTTGTTACCAAAGAGCCGCAGGTACAGGAGAAACCAACAAAATAAGGAATTTCCAAATGGGGAGTTTATTTCTCCATAAATGTCATGTATTTAACAGGTGCTTATATCTTGAAGCTAACAGCTCACTTTACCGCAACCTAGGGCCAAATTGCAGTGCACAACCCTTTAGCAATCGCTGTGTTTGGTCACAGAATGACAAATCTTCCCAAGAAGTATATATCTTACAGTGTGACCTACCAATCTTTATTCCCATAACATCAAGATCAATTTCTTTTAAATAGTGTAAAAAAACTGTGTGTTTGTAATTAGTCGAAAGAAACACAAATGCCTGAAATTGGTTTGGAAAATTAAACACACATGCATGCACGCACACACAGATGAGATGTCACTAAGATGTTACTATCTCTGACTTTTCATGAGAGCGTTTTAAAAATGACTGGAACACACCATACAGTGTTGTAGAATTGGGCACCTGAAATCTGTATAATTATAAAAACCCAAGTCATCCCAGTAAAATTCAATTTTTAAAAAAATGACTGGAACTTCAGCAATTATCAAAATTTTTTAAAATATAATTTTAAATTCTTCAATTACAGTTGATGTACAATATTATATTAGTCTCAACTGTACAACACAGAGATGATATTTTTGTAACTTACTAAGTGACCATCCCAATAATTCTCACACCCATCTGACACCATCTATAATTATTGCAATATTATTGGCTATGTTCCTTATGCTAGACTTTATATTCCCATTATTATTCTGGAACTAACAATTTGTACTTCTTAATTCTTTTACTTTTTTTTTTTCCAAATATGCCCCTCACACCCCCTTCTATCTGGCAACTGTCAAAATGTTCTGTCTATGAGTCTGCTTGCTTCCTCCTTGTTTATTTGCTTTGTCTTTAGATTGCACATTTAAGTGAAATCACATGACAGTTGTCTTTGTTCCGCTTATTTTTCTCAGCATAATTCCTACTAGATTTATCCATGTTGTTGCAGATTATAAGATTTTATTCTTATTTATGGTTAAATGAAATTACATTGAATATATGCACCACTTCTTCTTTGTCTATTCATCTATCGATGAACACTAAAGTTGTTTTTATATCTTGGTTATCATAAATAAGGTTATAATGAACATATGGATGATAAATATGTATTTATTGCCTTTTTATTATTAATATTGTTTTTAATTTTTTTTCTTCTTCTTAAAGAAGACCATTTAACATTTTTTATAATACTGGCTTGATGATAATGAAGTTCTTAAGCTTTTTCTTGTTTGGGATTCTCTTTATCTGATCTTCAATTCTAAATGATAGCTTTGCTGGGTACAGTAATATTGGTTATAGGTCTTTACTTTTTGTAACTAAATATTTCATGCCAATCCATTCTGACCTGCAATGTTTCTGTTCAGTAATCAGCTGAAAGGTCTGAATCAGCTGAGAGCTTCCTTATAAGCAAGTAACTGTTTTTCTCTTGCTGCTTTAAAGATTCTCCCTTTATCTTTAACTTTTGACCTTTTAATTATGATGTGTTTTTGTTTGGTTTCATCTTGTTTAGGACCCTTTTAGCTTCTGGACTTGTGTATCTATTTTCTTCGCCAGGTTATTTTTTTTTTCAAGTAGGTTTTCAATGACTTGCTTTCCTCTTCTTCTAGTATCCCATGCCGCAAACGTTTGTATGCTTGAAGTTGTCCCAGAGGCTCCTTCCACTATCCTCATTTTTTTTTATTCTTTTCTTTTTTTTTCTTTTTTTTTGCTGTTCTGTTTGGGTGGTTTTTGTTTCTTTATCTTCCAAATTACTGGTTTGATCCTAGGCTTCATCGACTCTACCTTTGATTCCCTGTAATGTATTCTTCATTTCAGTTATTGTATCCTTTATTTCTGACTGGTTCTTTGTTATGTTTCTAATCCTTTTGTTGAAGTTCTCCACTGAGATCACTGAGCATCCTTATTACCAGTGCTTTGAACTCTGTATCTGGTAGATTTCTTGTCTCCATTTTGTTGAGTTCTTTTTCCAGAGTTTTGTTTTGTTCCTTTATTTGGAACCTGTTTCTTTGTTTGTTTGCCTCTCTGCGATTGTTTCTATGTAGTAGGTATAACTGCTACACCTCACCATTTTGGTAGTGGCCTTATGTAGTAAGCATCCTGTAGGGGCCAGTAGAACAACTTCTCAGGTCAACTGAGCTGGGAGTTTCAGATGCACCTGCTCCCCCTACCATGTGAACTCTGGGTACCCTCCTGTAGTAGTTGAGTCTTGCTTGCTGATAATTGAAGGGGTTTACTGACCCCTCAGGCTGATTGACTGCAAGACTGGTGGTTACCACAGCAGAGGATTCACTGTGTACAGGCTGACTGCACAGAGCAGGACTCAGTGGAGTTCTGGTGTCTACTGAGTATTCCCCTTGAGTTTGTCAATTGTGGAGGTGGTAGGTTGGTGTTCGGACATAGTCTGAAGGTATCTACTGGGTGTGCTTTTTCTGGAGTCTTTCAAGAGTTGCAGGCCAAGATCAGTTGGTATGAGCTATAGAACAATCTACAGAGAGCATCTACTTGAACTGGGCTTGGAAATGCCTGGAGAGGCCAATCTGTGAATCAATGCCAATGGTAGCTACTGGCAGGCTTGGGCCACTTAACAAGATGTACATGGTATGATGATGCCAGATGCTCCTTTTTGAGAGATTTTAGGAAAGTGATCAGCATTGGCCAAGATAAGTAGTTTACATGGAAAAGTCACTGGAAATTATTTGTGTGGGGTCAAAAGTTAGGCTGGACAGGGTCTCAGAGAATCATCAGGGCAGGGTAAACAGTTTTAGCTAGGTAGATGGAGACTCGGGTATGGCACCAGTCTGTGACTCTGTGGGGGGAAGGTTCAGAAAAAGAACAGTAATCTCAGCTTGCACTTCTGTCTAGAAAAAGTTATCTCTCCAACTTTCATCCTGAAGCCGTCAGGATGAAAGTTCCTCTTCATTTGTCTCTCGTGCGTTTTGAGCTGTTTCCCAAATGTTGGAGCTCACAGTGAGTGAGTACAAGTAAATCCGTGCAGGAGTCTTTTAAGAGAAATGCCTGGGACTCCAGCAGCTTTTATCTCATTCTGCCACAGTCTCCACTGGTTTTTGCAACCAAAAGTTATGGAGACTGCTTTTTTTTTCTGGCACTAGAATTCTGGTCTTGGGGTCCTGGTGTGGTTAGGACATCTTACTTTTTAAGGAAACATTCTGCAGTGGAATTATCCCTCCAGATTTTTAACTGCCACACATGGTTGTGGGACCAGCCGCTTCTGCATCTCTGCTCCTCCTATCAGTCTTAATGTGACTTCTTTACATAACTAGTTATAGGATTTCTGTTAACCTAGATTAAGGCTGTTTTGAATGATGATTGATCTGTAGCCTAGTTGTAATTTTAACGTAGTTGTAGGAGGTTCCGGTTATTATGTTCACCTATGCCATTATTCTGACTGGACACTTATTAGTAGTAGTAGTAGTAGTAGTAGTATTACAGTCATTCTATTGGGTGTAAAGTGGTATCTCATTGTGATTTTCATTTGAATTGCCATAGTGATAAATTGGACACTTGTATATCTTCTGTGAAAAAATATCTTCATAGATACTTTGCCCATTTAAAAAAAATAGACTTGGTAGAACGTCGGCCTGGCGTGCGGGGGACCCTGGTTCAATTCCCGGCCAGGGCACATAGGAGAAGCGCCCATTTGCTTCTCCACCCCCACCCCCTCCTTCCTCTCTGTCTCTCTCTTCTCCTCCCGCAGCCAAGGCTCCATTGGAGCAAAGATGGCCCGGGCACTGGGGATGGCTCCTTGGCCTCTGCCCCAGGCGCTAGAGTGGCTCTGGTCGCGGCAGAGCGACGCCCCGGAGGGGTAGAGCATCGCCCTCTGATGGGCAGAGCATCGCCCCTGGTGGGCGTGCCGGGTGGATCCCGGGCGCATGCGGGAGTCTGTCTGACTGTCTCTCCCCATTTCCAGCTTCAGAAAAATACAAAAAAAAATAGACTTTATTCTTTAGAGCAGTTTTAGGTTTACAGCAATATTGAGCAGAAGATATTGAGAGATCTCATTTAGTGGCCCATTTTATAAACTAGTTGTTTTGTTTTCTTATTTTTGAGTTTGAAGAGTACTTTGTATATTATCGATGTCTTACTAGATTTGTCTTTTGCAAACATCCCCCTCCCAGTCTCTGATTTGTATTCTCGTTCTCTTTATAGTGTCTTTCACAGACCAGAAAGTTTTTAAATAATGAAATCCAGCTTATCAATGTTTTCTTTCATGAAGCATGTTTTTAGATTTCTACCTAAAAGTCACCATCAAAACCAAGGTCATCTAGACATTCTTTTATGCTGCTGTTCAGGTGTTTATCATTTTGCATTTAAAATTTAAGTCTATAATACATTTTGAGTTATTTTTTGTGTGTGAAATATGTGTGGTCTTTATCTAGATTTTTCTTTTAATGTGGTTGCCTATATGTCCAGCACCATTTCTTGGAAAGACTACCTTTGCTCCATTGTGTACTGCTCTTGTTCTTTTGTCAAAGATCTTTAGACTATATTTATGTGGGTTTATTTTGGGGCTCTCTTTCCTTTTCCATTGATCTGTTTTTCTGTTGTTTTGGCACAGTCTTGATCGCTGAAGGTTGATAATGAGTCACAAAATTGGATAGTATCCATCCTCTAACTTTGCTCTTCTCTAATATTGTATTGGGTATGCTGGGTCTTTTGTTTCTCTAAAATCTTTAGAATCCTTTTGTCATATTCTACCAATTAATTTGTTAAACCTGATCAGTCTGCGGCACAGTGGATAGAGCATCGGACCAGGACATGGAAGACCCAGGTTAAAAACCCTGAGGTAGTCAGCTTGAGCATGGGCTCTCTGATTTGAGTAAGGGGTCACTCAGTCTGCTGTAGCCCCCCGATCAAGGCACATATCAGAAAGTAACCAATGAACAACTAAGGTGCCGCAGTGAAGAATTAATGCTTCTCATCTCTCTCCCTTCCTGTCTGTCTGTCCCTATCTGTCCCTCTCTCTGTCTCTGTCACAAACACACACACACACACAAATATTTTATTGAGGTTGCAACAAACTCTACATCAATTAGGGAAGAGTTGTTATCTTGACAACATTAAGTCTTGATATGATATTCAGCATATCTATCCAGAATATTAAATATTCACATATTTGCCAAATGTATGTTTTCTTTGGTGTGGTGCCAGTTATGGTCTTTGAACCATATGTTTTTCAAATTAACACTTCTAATAGTTTAAAATTCACATACCATAAAATTATTCATGTAAATTAACTCACAACAATGATTATCATAAACACAAGATAATAAACTAACAAATTAACAATTGGATTAACTTGTTTCTTAATTTGTATGAATGATATAAATATGTATTTTTTATTTTTTCTATGTCTAAGTGTAGCTCAAGAGGAGTACCTATAGTGTAAATGCTTTGTTTCTAAAACATAAAGGTTCTTTCTCATCTTACAGTATGCTTTCTCTTTACCCATTTTACAGAATTTCATTCTTTAGCTCACACAGTTTTCTTCTTTTGTTGGCCTTGTCAATTTATCTTCGAATATTGTTTTAACTAGCCCTTGTGTGTGCATACATGTATGTGTTTCTCCCTATAAATATACTTGAATTGCTTATGGGTTAATTCTTGATTAATACCTTCAATTTCTTTACATCTCATTTCTGAATTAGTTACTGTCATTTTGCTTGACCTTTTCAATTTATGGGAGTTCTTCTTATAACAGCAATAAAAAACTAAACAGAGCAGTCAAAATGTGTTCTTTTTGCAAAATTAAATACCGAATAGAGTGACTACAGGCATTTGCACTTTGAAATAAGTATATTGAGGTAATTTTCACTGTAACATTGACTTGTTTGTTTCTATTTTCTGGATGTCGGGAACTAACAAAGTCATGTTTAAAGTAAAAAAAAATTAACAAGTAATTAAATATTCTAAATAGAAAAAATGAATCCTTAAAAATATTTTGCAATAAGAATAACTTACATATAGATTATGTTTTAATATGTTAAACATTTTTTAAAAATTAATTGCCTGACCTGTGGTGGCGCAGTGGATAAAGTGTAAACCTGGAAATGCTGAGGTCGCCGGTTCGAAACCCTGGGCTTGCCTGGTCAAGGCACATATGGGAGTTGATGCTTCTAGCTCCTCCTCCCCTTCTCTCTCTGTCTCTCCTTTCTCTCTCTCTGTCTCTCCCTCTCCTCTCTGAAAAAATGAACAAATAAATAAATAATGTTTAAAAAAATTAATCAATGATCTTAAAATTATAATAAATTACGTTATAAATTGATGGTCAAAAGGAATGAAAAACTCACTAAGTTTCTTTTTTAAAATTCCCTTCTCCATTTGGCTTACACCATGGTGCTACATCATTCTCTTTTTCCCTTAAAATTTCATATACTGACTTCGTTATTCCTCTTAAAATGGTGAAATCTTTGACTCCTTAATCATATTCTCTGTCCAAACCAACTTCTGTTATTATTCTAGGTAATTTGGGGGGGTAGGAGGCTTATGCTTAATTTTTATTCTACAGTGTAAAGCTCATTTTAATTAGAATCTAGTTGACATACATTATATTAGTATAAATTGAACAACATAATAATATGATTTTACATTTATATATGTTACAAATGATCACCACAAAATGTACACTATTTGTCACCATACAGAGTTATTGTGATATTGTTGAATATTCTTTATGCTACTGCACTTTTTATCTGTGTAACTTATGTTATAAATTTGTACCTTTTAACTCCTTTCACCTTTTAGCTCATACCCCTAATTGCAACCCTCTTCAAACGATTAGTTTTTCTATATCTATGAATCTGTTTTGTTTGTTCATTTGTTTAGTTTTTTTTAGATTCCACAGGTAGGTGAAATCCTTCTCCCTTGTGCCCTGGCCGGTTGGCTCAGTGGTAGAGTGTCCGCCTGGCATGCAGAAGTCCCGGGTTAGATTCCCGGCCAGGGCACACAGGAGAAGCGCCCATCTGCTTTTCCACCCCTCCCCCTTTCCTTACTCTTTGTCTCTCTCTTCCCCTCCCGCAGCCAAGGCTCCATTGGAGCAAAGATGGCCCGGGTGCTGGGGATGGCTCCTCGGCCTCTGCCCCAGGAGCTAGAGTGGCTCTGGTCGCAACAGTGCGACGCCCCGGAGGGGCAGAGCATCGCCCCCTGGTGGGCAGAACGTCGCCCCCTGGTCGGCGTGCTGGGTGGATCCCGGTCGGGTGCATGCAGGAGTCTGACTGTCTCTCCCCGTTTCCAGCTTCAGAAAAATACAAAAAAAAAAAATCCTTCTCCCTAGTGAATCACTACCTGAGGAGTGTGGGATGGGGTAGGTCTTGACTAGACTTAGTCTCTGCTACAAGCTATTTCAATGTGGCTTTTTTTGTTGTTCCCATGTGTAGAAAATATGTTCTGTTAATAGGTCCTTCTCAGAGATAGCTGTTCTATATGTAGTTGTAGTTTTGATGTCAATGAGAGGAGGTGAGCTCAGGATATTCTTATTTCACCATTCTGAACTTGAAGTCAGGAGTCTTGCTCTTGAATGTCTTGTCTATGAAACATCACTCCTTGTGGTTCATGCATAGCCCTTGCAGGAAATGTGTCTCAAGGCGGGGTCCCAGAGTCATATTCTAAGTAGTTGCAACAACTATCACAAAAATCTGTTTATCTTTGTCTCTCTGCTTCTTGACTAACTTAATTTATCCAATGATGGCTGACTTCACTCTTGCTAATTCAGCCACTTTTTATACCAAACTTTATCATTACCATAAAATTCACTACCAATAAAATAATTAATTCAAATATTCCACTCTCTTCTGAAACTTCTCTGAAGTTTTTCTCTTTTTTTTTTTTTTGCTACAGCATTCCATTAAAATTGTTCTTACACCTTACTGAAACTTTATCCATTGACCTTTTCACCTTCTTTCAATTAGCTTATTACCTTCTCTCAACACTTCTCTCCTTATCCATGTTAGATGCTATAATTTATCAATGTAATTGGTTCAATAAAATACTTTAAAAATTTGTTTTACCCTTTTACTGCCATTGTTATAACCTGGGAAACAGTTTCTTTTATAGGGTAAAACTGATTTCTGGGAAAAAAAATAATTTAACAAGGTAAATTGGTACTCTGAATTTATAATTTATATCCTGAAAGTAGTAATTCCTCCAACAATGTTTTTTATCCACTACGTTTATTTTCCCACTTTCTAAAAAGGTGAATTCATGTTTCCACTCTCTTTAAGACTTTTTTTTTTCAGTCTCATTTATGACTTGACCTATTTTTTATTTAGAAAACAAGACACATAACTGAACAATCAGTTTATAAACTTACTTTCATTTACTCAGATCTCCTCTTTCTCTCCTTTTTTTGAACTAGAAGAAATTTTATTTCAAAATATAATCTCTCATATGCCTTTTGCCACCATAGAATGCAAATAAAAGTTCTCTATAGGTTTCTCATGCTTTTGCATAATGAAAATAGAGACACTGACAGCATTTATTCTAGGCTGTCTTTCATGGTTATTTGTACAGTGAACATCTTTGGAAAATAAAGTAATGTCTCCCTCTGAGACAGAAGACAAACTGTGTTTGCTATCCTGCTGTAAGGCCAGGGGCCACTGCCATCATGGCCAGGCATGTGCAGGTTCCCATTAGATTCGGACAGACAGTAAAGAAACAGTGGAGCTGGTAACTGGTGGGCCCTTTCTTTATTCTAGTCTTGCAACCAGCTGGCAAGTAAACATACACACACAGGGCTCCAAAACTCACTCATACATTCTCCAGTTTCACAACCAGGAGACTCTTTTCTGGTTTTCCCTAGAATCAAAGGCCTCACCAGTCTCAGTGGAGCTCACAAAGCCTTTTGCCCCTCTGGTTCCCATCTGTCAACATTGCTTCTTACTCTGCAAAACTGGCTTCTCTTTCCTTCCCTTCCATCTTGGTGTCTTCTTCTTCTTCTTCCTCACAAACTTTCTGGCACAAAAACATCTCCTCCAGCACACATTAGCATAACAATGGCCCTTCCCATGTAGGAAGGTAATTAGCAGTTTCACCTGGCAGTGCCATTCACATGGGCAGTGGCCATTTATAACAATAAAAGTGAGTAAACCTAAATAACACAAATTTTACAAACTTATTTACCCAACAATGGTTATTTGTGCAGTGAACATCTTTGGAAAAAAAAGTAATGTCTCCCTCTGAGGCAGAAGACAAATTGTGTTTGCCATCCTGTAAAATCCCAAAATATTGGGAAGGTTTGACTGTAGTCAGTTATTAAAGATTCAGTATTCTAAGCTAAGGATTATTCAGCTATGAAAAACAAAACAAAACACTGCATTCAGCCTTGATCTAGATCTTTTTTTTTTTTTCACTCTCATAAGACTAAAGAGACAAGAGAAATTGGCACAAGCTTAAAGCTCAAGATTGCTGTTCTGTGAGTCATAAAAACTTTTTATTCTAATTCAGTAGTCTTCTGTCTTCTTCAGCATCCATTAAATTGTGACAGTTAACATGATGGCTTGCAACCAAAATTTTAAAAAATTTCAGTATTTCACTATTCTTGATAAGTCTGCTACACTTTTCAATACCTTATTGTAAATATTTCTTTTTTTCCCCTATGAGCTCATTCCCATAATTATTTAACATGATCTAGAATCATCTTTAAAACATTAAAACAAACTTAAAGTCTTCCTTGACACCAAATTTTCTTCCAGTTCCTAACTGAAGTTCTTGTCAAAGATAAACTTTCTATGCATCCACTACTCAATTTCAATGTATTTTTTTCTATTTATATTTCTTTAGCTGATGTTGTACTACCTTTTAGGAAAAAATCTCATAAAGATAACCAAAAGCTTTCATGTTGTCTCAATACAATATAAACCTTTCACCTTCCTATTTCTAAATTCTCCTGTAGCACTAACCATAGTTTTCAAAAGTCTTTCTTGAAAACATTTATTGGTGCCCAACCAGGCAGATAAAGCATCAGACTGGGATGTGGAGGACCCAGGTTCAAAACTCTGAGGTCACCCAGCTTGAGTGTGTACTCATCTGGCTTGAGCGCAGGCTCACCAGCCCAAGGTCGCTGGCTTGATGACCAGGGCTGTGGCTTGAAGCCCCAGGTCACTGGCTTGAGCAAGGGGTCACTCGGTCTGCTGTAGCCCCCCAGTCAAGGCACATATGAGAAAGCAATCATTGAACAACTAATGAGCCACAACAAAGAATTGATGATTCTCATTTGTCTCCCTTCTTCTCTGTCCCTCTCTCTGACTCTCTCTCTGTGTCAAAATAATTTTTTTTTTTGGCTTTGTGATATTATGCTTTCCTCTTTTCTCTTGTATCACTTCTGATGCTTATTTAAAGATGTAATTATTAGGTTCATCCTTCAGTAAGTTCTCCACAATCACATTGTTTTTAGAGTTTCATGCTTTTTTTTTTTTTTTTTTTTTTTTTTTTTTTGTATTTCTTCTTGGGAAAAGTGTCTGTTCATGTCCTCTCCCCATTTTTTTAATTTTAATTTTTATTATTTTTTTATTTATTGTGTTTACATGAATTCAAGTGCCCTACTGAATAAAACTTCCTCATCCCCCACCCCTGTGTCCTTTTTTCCCCTTTGTCCTCTTCCCTCTGACTCCCTCCCCCCTTCCCTCTAGGATTGGCTGTCCTGTTATTTATATCTCTGTGTTATGTATATATAGATTCACTAATCCCTTCACCTTCTCTGACCCCATTTCCTTATCCCCCTTCCCTCTGACTGCTGTCCCTCTGGTCCCTGTGACCCTGCCTCTGCCTCTATTCCATTCCTCAGTTCACTTTGTTCATTAGATTCCACATGTATATGAGTTTAATCTTAAAGTTCTTTTTATTCCTCACCCCAAAATACCTAATTAGGTTATTTTTTTCCAGACACATCACTTTAATTACTAATTCTATTTTGAGGAATCTCAATGTCTCCCTTAAATTACAGACAAGTATTTTATACATCTCTTCACATGGACATCTCACATGTATCAAAAAGGTAACATGATCTGGCCAACTAATGCATCATATACACCCTACCACCATTTGTCACATTTCAGTACATGATATTGGCCTTGTTACTCAACTCAGAAGTCTGGGAGTTTTCTTTATACTTTTATCTGCCTACACTTATGCAATGCATTACAAAATGTCATCAATTTTACCTAAAAAATGTACCATAATCTGTCTATTACTATCTTTCTTCATTTTACCATCCTACTTTTTGCCACCATATTTTCTGTCTGCTGTACACAATAACAAACTCCTATTCTTAACTGGCTTTCTTTTTTATCTGATTGAGCTATGATTTCATCAACTCATAATGATCTTTAAAATATAGAAGTCATATAATTTATTTTTTTTAAAATAAATTTTAAAAACTTTGATAACTACCTATTGCAGGGAAAATTTTCAAATTATTACAATGACCGACAAAACCTTAATATTGCCTGATATCTACATACCTCCTAACCTTCATGTCACCCCACACTCTCTTTCTCATCAACCAGTGATCAAGCTTATTTAAGTTTTCTGGTATCACCAAATTCGTCTATTTCATAAAGGATTTTACCCATGTGTTTCTAGTGCCTATAACTACCATACCTTATTATTTCTTTGAATAACTATGCCTTTGCTTTTGAATCTCAGTTAAATTTGGTACCTATGTAATAATATTAATTTATTTCATGTTACTTAGCACGATTCACAATTATGTTATATTTTTGCTTAGATGTTTACTACCTGTCTCATCTGCATTACCCAGAGCTTTCCATTTTTGTTCACTATTAAAACTCTAGACCCTAGACGCATACTTGAAACATGTTGTATAGTTAGTATGTTTGGTTTCTTTTAAAAAGAAATAGGTAAATTAATGGAAAAGTCAAATTGTAACATAGAATTTTTTTCTATATAGAGACTGACTATATTTTATTATTTTATTAAAATTAAAATTCTCATTTTATTTTTATAGAGTGTTGATTAACTCTCTATGAACACTGTCATCTATGCTGGTATTGAGTGTGTGTCCTCAAAGGTAATGTAATTTTGCTGAGGCTACCCCGTTTGGTTATCGGAAACATTAGTATGGAACCAGAATTGATTTTACTGTGTAGACATGACTCAAGTTAATCACTAAGCAAGTTATATAATACTATGAATTCTGTCTATTTTAAATTAAATCTAATCAAGTTTTCCACTTTTATTACTTAGTATAAGAAGATGAAATAATATTGTAAACATGGTTGACCAGAGAATCAGAAGAAATCCTAAGTGAAAGAAATTATAATACAGTCAAAGTAAATAAGACTGGCTAGGAAATAGTTCTATTTTGAGGTTTCATGTTTCTTTTCAACAAACAGTAAAAATAAACATTTATTTTTGAAAAATGGTAACTCTAACATATATTAATTTCAAAAGGACAACTTTTTATTACTTATATGCATCAGTGTCTTTTACTACAAATTTTAGTTTTTAATTTTGTACAAATTATATGAAAACCCTTAAGGATTATTTGTTCAAAATATAAAGAATCAAAATAATATTGATAAAATATTTTGGAATATTTTTGTAAAACTCAGAATTTGATGTGAGATATTCAGTTAACAGTAAAGAGCTTTATTATAGTTGTCATCCATCAACTTGAGTGGTATTTGAAACAAGAACACATTTTTGGCTCATGGGTTGGTATTATTTTAAGATTCTTAATTTTGAACATGAGTTGGATGTGAGAACATACTTTTGGCAGTCAACAAAAATGCTATCAGTGATACACATAATCTGGTCATTACAGAAGTTTTAGAAAATAGACAAGGTATTATAAATCGTAGATAGAAATTGGGTATAAAATGGAGTTTTAGTCTGAGATAAAATTTTCTTCTTTTATAAGTTAAAATGTAATAATAAATAATAGTTCCACTATAAAAAGATTATATCACACATCGACTACCAATTCACGTATTTGGGTCAGACTATGGTTTTTGTTTTTGTAACATGCCCTGATACAATAGCTTATATTAGGAACAGTGCCCAATTTCAGTGTTTAGAATCAGACAAACTTCTGGGATCGCATTATGAATTAAGTATGAGTTGAAGAATATTGGATGACAAGCTGCAGGAAGAATATTAGATGAAGATTTTGCAGTATTATATACACACCACACACAAACATACACACTCTCACACAATAACATGCATGTATTATCTCATCATTGCTATTGACCAATGACTACTGTGTGTCTTTCTTACTCTCATTTCTGAATGGAAAAACTTTTCTAGTGATTTCACTGCCCTTACTCCATCAGTGTTTATTGGCTTAGTCTTCAGTAGGGAGTGGACAGGGAGCTTTTCTTTTAGTCCATGGGAAAAACATCTGGTCCTATAAAGAGGATTTGGCAGAGATCCGTACATTGAGTTGAACAGAGCATCTGTATGGAACTCTGCTTTATCTCGTATGGGGAGGAACAAGGGTATTTATTTTTATTAGAAGGACAATGAAAATAAACATTCAGAGAGCACAAGTTTAAACTATGGAAGAAGATAAGTTATTTCACATTATTCTTGATTTCACAAAGAAATTATATATCTTAGACTCCATTTTAGTTAGATATTGTCACCAATTTTAACTAATAGAATGTGAATGAAGTTAATGTGTGCATTTTCCAGGTCTGAGATACAGAACTGGCACTTTTTTTAATACAGAGTTGGAATATCTAGACACTCAGAGTCACTTTAGAAATAACATGTTGAAGACAACAGCCTCCATCTGTTTGAGTTCTGAGGGTGAGTACATAGATCATCATCATCTGATTGACTTGCAAACTCATCCAGTATTTTATAACATAAATAAAGATATATTGTGTTCAAATCTTTCTATATCTTTGGTTGATCTGTAGTAGCAACCAGCATTATATTCACTGTTTAGTTACAAATAAAAAAAATGACACAGAAAATCTAAGTAATTAATTAAAGTGGTATATATTTAAATATTGTCAAATTTCTAATAATTGTCTATATATTATTTTAAGTAATAACTTACTATTAGGTGCTGTGTGATGAAAACATGACCTGGTATATATATGCCATATGGTATATATACCATTCATTTATTTTAAAGAGAAATCTAGAAAACAAGTCTTACACTCATGACCAGCCAGAATTATGTAAGTATAATGAAGAAAAACAAGAATGCTATATTGTTAATTATATTATGAATAGTTTGTGTACACATATTTTTTCATATCTAGCTTTACATTAGACCCATTTGGGAGTTTTCTAAAGCATTGAACCTTAGTATCCAATTGTCAGACTAAATTACATTTCTTATTTTCATTTTCAATATTGGATAACTGTCTGAATATTGTGCAGTTAACATATTACACAGTATTTCTTCATCAGGAGTATGAATCAAGGTCATTCATAAATTTCTAAACAAATACAAATGCTAACAGCATCTATGAAAATTCTGACTCAGTAGGTATAAGACACAGATTCTTGACTTCTTTCATCTCATACCACACATAAACTAATTACTAAAATTCTGCAGCACACCAAAAAATATATTTTATTTTTTGCCAATCTGAAAAAAAATGGGTATAATTTTGATTGATTTTAAAAAAT
The DNA here is from genome assembly GCF_036850995.1 of Saccopteryx leptura. Taxonomy (NCBI): domain Eukaryota; kingdom Metazoa; phylum Chordata; class Mammalia; order Chiroptera; family Emballonuridae; genus Saccopteryx; species Saccopteryx leptura. Next base: position 22,920,932 of record NC_089510.1, read on the forward strand.
AGCAATTACCTACTGGTTTTGCTCAATAGTGACATTTTAATTTTTAATTGAACTTATTGTGATAACATTGGTTTGCAAAAACCATGTAGATTTCAAGTGCACAACTCAGCAAACCACCATCAGTCCACCACATCATGCATCCGCAACATTTTTCTGTCTACATTTTCACCACCTCTGTTCACCTCCACTTATTCCCCAACTCCTTTTTCTCTGGTCATCACCAATATATTTTATTTTTTTGCTGAACCAATGTAGAAAATAGGTATAATTTTGATTGATTTATCTAATAATAATAATAATAATAATAATTACATTTGGAAAAAAAATAATTACCTACCTTTTTTGCTCCAAAGTGACTTTTCAAAAAATAAAGTGCCTGTATTTGCATATAAAAATTTCTGATACCAAGAATTACCCAAAATTAACTAGTCAGATGCAATCTTATTATGCAATGTGACCAATAAGATACAACTGTATTATATGACCCATACACATTTATGGTTCAAGACAGGCCAGTCGCACTGGATGGTACTGTTGTGTTAGCTGTTGTAATTTTTTTTTTTTTACAATCTAAGAGAAAGGAAGTCAGTGCCCCTGACTAAATAGGTATTGCATGTTTTAAAAATTCTTGCAACACAAGAATTTTTAAAACATGCCACATCCAAATCATAGATACATAGCACATACATACGCACAACAGGGTAGCGATAGGAGAGGGGAAGAGGGGAAATGGGGTGGAAAGAGACTTTACAGGGGAAATGAGCGGCACTGTGTGGTGTATAAAGGTTGCTATATTGAGCGGGACACTTGAAATCATGTAAACACAAAAATTAAAAATTAAAATTAAAATCTTACAATATAGCTGTTCAAAATCACTGGTCTAGAGTGGTGAGATGCGCAGCTTGAGATTTTCTTTTCTTTTTTTTTCCCTGAAGCTGGAAACGGGGAGAGACGGTCAGACAGACTCCTACAAGCGCCCGACCAGGATCCACCCGGCACGCCCACCAGGAGCGACGCTCTGCCCACCAGGGGGCGATGCTCTACCCCTCCGGGGCATCGCTCTGCCGAGACCAGAGCCACTCTAGCGCCTGGGGCAGAGGCCAAGGAGCCATCCCCAGCGCCCGGGCCATCCTTGCTCCAATGGAGCCTTGCTGCGGGAGGGGAAGAGAGAGACAGAGAGGAAGGAAGGGGGAGGTGGAGAAGCAAATGGGCGCTTCTCCTATGTGCCCTGGCCGGGAATCAAACCTGGGTCCCCCACACGCCAGGCGGACACTCTACCGCTGAGCCAACCGGCCAGGGCGCTTGAGATTTTCTTTTAATGTGAACTATACCTGGCCACACCAGCATTATGTTCTTTGCTTCTCCTACCCTCTGAGCAATGTTTGGAATGATCAATAAGCAGATAAAAATTAAAAAAAAATGTTTACTCTTCAAGTATTTGTCAAAATGCTTTATATTCTATTTCAATTTTTCTCCTTTTATTTCCATATTATCCTGCTTATTGTGTCTGAAATTCCTCCAATACAGAAATAACAATGACAATAACTATTGGTCTAAACTGGCAATTTTAAGAAGTAGCACAAAGATGAAGAATCATTCTAATTACCATTACATCAATTAAATAACTACAGTGTACTCTGAGTATTCAGTATCGGAATCTTTTCTGTCTTGAAGATGGACGGAATTAGATGAGTGTCAGAAAATAATTATGAGGACAAGATCTCTTTAAAGAGAAAAGTGCTTAGTTCAGACAGATTAAAAGAAATCAGCTGTGCAAGTCAATAATTTTATCATAGTTGTCTTCATTGATCTCAGTTTTTTAGATAAATAGAATCTTTTCCAAATGTAATCTTTTTGTTTCTGGCTACTAATTCAAAAAATTTAAAAATTGGGGAATTTTCTTACCTTAATTCATCTTTCCAAAAGGATTAGGATATTCCTCTAGGTTATTTTTACTTATACAAAAGAGGAAAAATTTTAATTACATTGCAGATATACAAAATATTCAAGACAAATATTTAAAACTATTTTTAGAATTAAAAGACAATCTTAGTCCATTTCTACTCACTTTAAGACAACTTTTCATCTAACTTCTGTGTAAGCAAAATTTCCCTTTGCCTTAAACTCACTAAGAGTCACTAGGGCCAAAATCTTAAATAGCCATGTTTCTTTTTTCCTTGATTTTTTTTCCTAGAAGGAACTTAATTTTACTAAGTTATTAGACATCCCTTTCAATTGTAGCACTATTAATTGTTATAAAAATATTCTGATTATTTCTGTTTATTCTGAACCCAGTAAATTTTTGTTAGTGGGAATAATGTTTTGGATTTTATAACTGAAAATAAAATCAGATTTTTAAAAAGGTGGCAGTAGTTAAGTTACATAATTGGGTTACACAAAGCCTGAATATGTTTTTATACTTGTACAATGTTGATACCAATAATTTGAGCATAGTGCTTTAATCTTTTTCTAATTAAGTGATTATTTGACTTAAAAGACAAAAACAGAGTTGATTTTTTTCATTTGGGTCCAAATGACTCCAGAAATAGCAAGTTACATAGAAATTGAGGACAAAATAATGTCTCTTTGTACATGCCTATAAATATTTACATGTACATTTTTGTGAATCCAATACCCAGACTTCTAAGAAAGATCAGAAAAAAGGCATATAATCTTAAAACATACAACCACTTTTTTTCTCTTTATTCATTTATTGTTTAAGGACATTTATAACTGGGTGACTATTTTTTTAAAAAAAGTTTAAAGGAAGAATGTAAAATCCAAAGACACTTTCTTGGATGAAAAATTTGCCTCAGGTTTTTCCCCTGTTCTTTCTACCCCTTCAATGGAAATTTATAGATTACCTTGTAAGTGTTGCAGGGTAAAATATTTCATTTCCCTTTTAAGCAGTGCAACTCAAGTTATCAAGTCATACTTTTTCCACACCTCAAAAAAAAAAAAATTGATCCACTCTTAAGACCAAATGGAAAAGGTAAAAAAATCAATCTACACTTATTTTTATTTAGCCATCACTGTGCAATGTAATGATATAGACATGAGGGAATCTTTGGAGAAACATGCCTATATATCTAGTCTTTAGGGCTAAATAGATTTCCTTGGTATAGTCAACTATTGAAACAATCATCTATGTTAAGTTGGACACTTGATTTCAATTAGTTTAAAATCCTGTTGTGACTGCAGCACATATGCTTGATTCCCTCATTTAATAAATTTGTCATAATAAAATAGAGATGATATAAGGTTTACTAAGCTGTAAGATTTTTTTTGAGATAGAGCTATTTTATATTTATCTTTTTAACTTCAGAACTTACAGTCTTGTTCTTCCATATAATAGAAAATCTATTAATGTGTATTTCATGAATAAATTATTCTCATATGAATAATATTGAGAAAAAGGTTTGAGAAGAGAGATATTACTATAAGCCAGACCATGATAAAAATTGAAAACTAGAAAATTATTTTGTTTTTATGATGGTTTTAAGCTATTCAATAAGTTTTAAATTGTGGAGGGTTAGAAACGTTATTGAGATTCTGACAGAAGCTATGAACATTTTTGTATGAAAAAAACCCATGTGATATTCACATATGATTTGCATAGAATTTCAGGAAGTCTTCAGAGATTTTTAATTTTCTTCATTGATATATTTTCTGTATGCTGTTTTTTTAAAATCCCAAGATATAAATATATATCCAAGTCCTCAATGCTAAGTAAATTTTCCTTTTACTAACAATTGTGAAACAAACTATAATCTGTGTCTTAATTATGGAGGTTATATGGGTGAGTGTAATTGCCAAAACTGTTAAAGTTGTCTACTTATCATTTATTATTTATTAAAAAAAGAACTAAAAACTCTCACAAAAATATGATCTTGAGTATGTTGTGTGACATCAGAGACTTTTAATTTATATTAACAAAAAAATTGATGCTGGTTAAGATGAAGGCATCTAAAGAATCTTGTTTTGAATTGACAGTAGATAATACCATAGTATAAAAATCATTTTCTCTTTTTAACTAAGAGAAAAAATTATACAGACATAAGATGACTTGCATTATGTGATCTCTAACCAGAACTATATAAAAGTTAAATAAACAAAAGCATCTTGCTATCTCAGGTGTGAAGTATTTTCTGTTATATTTTTGTAGAGAATTTCCCTAAATTACTAATGCCTTATTTTTCATGTATAGACAAATTTTTTATTAAAATCTAGTAAAAATTATAATGACTTCTAATTTTCAAATGGCCAATGTGATCAATATTGTTGACTGAGTATCATTTTTAATGGTATTTTTAAAAAGGAAGATAGGGAGGTTCAGCTGTTTTAGGGAAACTGAGGTGAAGACCTACCCATCTTTATTGAAACAGAACGTATCTCATCTATCATAGAACACCCTCTTCTCCAAATCTATTTTGACATATTGTAGTTCAATATCAGGCATGTGGGAATATAGCTCTTGTGCTGTTCATGTTATGAATGTGTGTGCTAGAACAAAATATCAGGAATGGGGTGAATAATGACACTGCAAATTGAAGTCATCTGCTTATTTGCCACAAGATTTCTCAGAGCAAACACCTGCAAAAAAGTTTCTCCCATGTTGCTTTGTCCATGACCTTGACCCCGAGAGTACCATCCTTCAAAGAGAAATGTAGAATCTCTCAAGAAAAAAAGTATTATTAATTAACCTATGTTCTGGCCTTCTATAAATAATAGTTCATTTTTTGTACTCCAATATCAAAATCTAACTTCAAATAATTTTCTTAAAGTATGTTCTACATCAGTCAAAAGAACATAAGAAAAAAACAAAACATTTGCTCAATATTGTATGGATCCAATCCAAAAACAATTAAGTTAGAAGAAAATTTCCACATATATCTTATAATAAAAATGAGAAATATTATATATTTTTATAAATATTTGTGGAATGACAGACTCTGGTACTCTTTACTATAATTATCTTAGGTAAAAACAAATATAGCTTGTATTACCCAATCTTAACATTTAAATAGTCCTTTTCTCATAAGGATTCCAAGTGATGCTTATTTCAAACTGACATATTACTGACCAGTGCACTTGTCTAACCAAATTTCTACATTTACACTTATGCATGAATTTTTTAAATAAAAACAAAAGATAAGATTTTTTCTTGAAAGATAAGTTTTTATGTTCAAAGCATTGGAGAGGGCTAGGTCCTTTGTAGCAACTACTTGACTACATATTTTCTGAATATGTTCTGAAATGTATCCCTTTCTTTTTTTTAGAAAATATAAACAATTTAAATAGTTTGTGTTGATCTCAACTTATCTTACATTCTTACATGACCAAAATTGCTTTTTATTTGTAAAATCGACTTTAGCATGTTGTAGTACCAAAAGAAGCACTGAACTTTAAGTAAATACATATGTATATATTTATATAGATAGATATAAATACATAAGTAATACACACACACACATACACACACACACACACACACACACACATATATATTTCTGCTCCCACCTTTAAAAATCTGTGTGATGACCTTGAGTGGGTCACTTGATCTCTCTGGCTTTCATTTTTTTTCCCAACTCACAAACAAGAATCTGGTCATTCTTAAGGTCATTTATAATGAAAAACTTCTATTATCTGTGATACATTACTATAGAGCTATAAATATTTATTTGCCAGTCATAAAGAATGAAAGGGGAGGTTATGCTGTCCAATTTTCATGACAATACTGGAAGTAATTTTTTGACTTGCCTATAGAGGCACCTGAAGGGCACCGACAACATATTTGGTTCCTTCTGGATGAATCCAACCATTGGTATTATACCATCACTTCTTGACATTTTGTCTTTGGAAGCTTTCTTTCTAGACTGATTTGACAGCTCAACAGGAAGTATGAAGTTTCGTGATATTTGAATATACACTTCATACATAAAAATAATCTGTATTACCTTGACACATCTATATTTAGTTTTCATATTATGTCCCTTTAACCTTAGTAGCTGGGATCATCTGACCTGAGATAAAAATGTCTCTTGCTGCTTGTCTCCCAGACAGTTTTCATACCAGTCAATTAGTAATGCTGCCCACCATCTAAATTTTTCAAAATGACAAGATTTCAGATAACAACTGTAAATACACTATAGAATTGTCCATTCCTGCTGGTTCCAAGTGTACATAGATATTCCTCTGAGACTCATATTTCTGACATCTGAAACATCCATACACTGTCAAAGAAAATATAAAGTTAATGTTACTTAAAAGACATGTAAAGTTTCTACTCTATCATTACTACCTTGGTAGTTTGACCTCACCGATAGGCAAATAAACTCACAACCTACTGTTTTATTATAACTATTAATTTTTCTGGAAATGAATTATTATACCAAAATACTAAAAACATGTAGAATAGTCCAATTTAGCATCTCAGCCTAGTGACATAATGCCTATAAGTACCTCTGTGTGGTGTTTAGATTGAGAACTTCACATAGGAGCTGTTCTGTGTATGACACTACTATATGACATGACATGCCATCCACTGTGTCATTTGTTCTCACTTACTCTGATTAAATGATTATATTATTTTTAATACAGGTTCCATCAGAGGAAAACATTTTATTACCCTTTATAGTTCAAGAACTTAGAGCAGTTCTTTGTCTTTAGTCGATCATTGACAAATGGATGTCAGTTTTTAAAGATAAGTATATAAATATACCTCATAATGAGATATGTATTAAAGCAATGATTTATTTAAACTATAAAACAGCTAGCTTTTTAAAAAGTTTCTACTTAGTTGGCAAATATTGAACATTATTCAACAGATAAAAAAAAACTGATTTAAGTTTAGGAGGAAAAATCTACCTCTTACTGAAATTGTTCATTTCAAAATTAGCTCACTAATAAATGAGGTAGGCAGGAAATATCTCCATGTTGTATATGCCATAAATTGTCATTTGTAAATGACATTGATGAGGATTTCTTCCTGCAATACACTATTGATTTCACCAGTCATAATGATATGAAAAACATGATATGTTGGCATAAGGATATTTAAGCATGTTTTTTTTCTCTTTCTGCTAATGTAGTTAAATCAATTGCATTTGTTTCTAGGAGAAAAAAAAGGACATCTTACTAAACCATTTCCCTATAGTGTTCATGTCCGCATAACGTTTAATTTGTTACAGGTTAGAATAAAAGTAATAAAAAATCAGAAACATTCAAAGGGTGTTGAAAACAGCAACGCACTATGAGAAACCATACATTTCAATAGATATTTAATTTAGAACCAATTTCTAATCTAAAATTGACCTTAAAATAAAAACAAATTCATATCAGTGGTTTCCAGGTTTCTCATTTGTGAGGAGGAAATCTCACCAGTAAAAATGCTTTTTCTCCTCCAGTGATCAGCTTAATAACTTTAAACACCCAGATATTTTCTGATCACCTGTAGTTTTTAAAATTCTAAAAATATATTTCATGTTTCAGTTAGTACATCCTGTTATTTTCTTTTTTATAAATGATAATTTTTGTCAGTTATTCTATGCTCAAATCTTCCCAATTATATTCCCTTGGTAGGAAATTACAAGTTTACATGAAAAATTTTGATCAAACTATTCTATCTCTCAAAAAGCATACATGAGTCTAGGGCCACAGAGAAGAAATTAGCTGTTCAGGAAAATGTGGAGAAAATTGAGAGAGGCTGTGAGAGTCATCAGACCACCCACCTTTGTGAGGAGAGAAGGAAGTAAAACATTTGTGCAACCAAATCTTAGCCTGGAGTTCAACAATTTAATGGGAAGCTCTTGAGCTAAAGTCTTCTTATAGGTGTCTCCCAGGAACAAGCTACCTTGATTTCACTGGGTTGCTCAGTGCCAGACTGGAAACTGTCTATGAAATGTTTGCCTACCATGATTGGGTGATGGTTTTGAGTACAGCAACTGGGCTGCTGTCAACTGTGCTCTTTGGTCAAATACATAGCAGAGGAGATCTGACAGGTGACTTTTCATGGATGCCAGAGATTGTGTTGATTGTGAAGATAAAAAGAAGTACATGAATATAATCAAGATTAAAGAATTAAAATCAAAATGACTTTATGAAATTTTTGAAAGCTTTAAGTGCCATTTCATCAGAGATGCCTTCCCTGATCACCTGTTTATAAAAGCACCAGTCTCCTCACATACAACTCGATACTCTCATACAGTTTTATTTGAGTTCTGGCATTTACCAGCTTCTAACATATTACATTTTCTATTTGTTTTAATTCTTCATTGACTGTATATACTCCTCCCTCACCACAGTCTATAATTAATGATTACAAAAGGTTTTCTTGCATTTCATTGTTGTTTTATCAGTTATGGAAACATTATCACTAATCAAGATATATTTGTTGGGGCCCTGGCCCGTTGGCTCAGTGGTAGAACATTGGCCTGGCATGCAGGAATCCCAGGTTCAATTCCCAGCCAGGGCACACAGGGGAAGTGCCCAACTGCTTCTCCACCCTTCCCCCTCTCCTGTCTGTCTCTCTCTTCCCCTCCTGCAGCCGAGGCTCCATTGGAGCAGGGTTGGCCCGGGCGCTGGGGATGGCTCTATGGCCTCTGCCTCAGGCGCTAGAATGGCTCTGGTTGCAACAGAGCAACGCTCAAGTTGGGCAGAGCATCGCCCCCTGGTGGGCATGCCGGGTGGATCCCGGTCGGGCACATGCGGGAGTCTGTCTGACTGCCTTCCCGTTCCCAACTTCAGAAAAATACAAAAAAAAAAAAAAAAAAAGATGTTTGCTGGATAAATGAATGGGAGAGGGGTAAAAAAAAAATGAAAGAATAGAAATAAAAGAAGACACCCACTCTCATAGTGTATGCACCTGGAAGGGTCGCTGTTCATTCACTGATGAAATAAATGCACACTAGAAATCTTGGGAAGATGAGTCAGAAATAAAATTTTCTTATCTTGAGTTTGAAATTCCTTTGAAACATCTAAATAGAGCTTGTGATCTTTCCTAATAAAAAAAAATATTACAGCATAAAATGTAATACAAGTAATAGCAAGTTATAAGTATAAGTATGAGTTAAAACAGGCTGTGCAGGCCATTTTATAACATACTAAAGAGTTGAAATCTAAGAGTTTCTTTATAATGTCAACACCTAATATCCATCAAGATTCCAGTAACAGATGACTGAAGGCATTAACATAACATAAAAGTAGTGTTTGAGGGGAGATTGGTCAACTCATGAAAGCAGAGAATAAGGAAATATAGCAAAAGTTTCCAGTATTCATTTGGACACTTATCAGGAAAGCATTGGGTCTTTAGAATTGGGATTTCTTGGCAGAACGTTCCACCTGAGAAATAGATATACAAAGTAATTTTAACAAATACTATTAAATATTTAAATTACCACATCCCTTATTCTGATTCCATAATTAGTAAACTAAACTTCTTATGACAGCTTTTATAAAATTGTCTAACAGGGAAGTAAGGTCATATAATAAAAATTTATCATTAAAAGTTAATGATATGGAATCCCAATTTCATGTAAAAGCTTTTTTTAAATTAATTTTAATGGAATGACATTAATAAATCAGGGTACATATGTTCAGAGAAAACAGCTCCAGGTTATTTTGACATTTAATTATGTTGCATACCCATCATCCAGAGTCAAATTGTCTTCCGTCACCTTCTATCCAGTTTTCTTTGTACCCCTCCCCTCCCCCCTTTCCCCCCTCTCCCTTCTTTTCTACCACCCCCCTCCGGTAAGCACCACACTCTTGTCCATGTCTCTTAGTCTTGTTTTTATGTCCCACCTATGTAGGGACTCATGCAGTTCTTAGTTTTTTTTTGTTTACTCATTTCACTCCATGTAATGTTATCAAGATCCTTCCATGTTTTTGTAAATGATCCAATGTCATCATTTCTTATGGCTGGGTAGTATTCCATAGTATATATGTACCACATCTTCTTAATCCAGTCATCTATTAAAGGGCTTTTTGGTTGTTTTCATGTCTTGGCCATTGTGAACAATGCTGCAGGTGTCTTTATATACCAATGTTTTTGAGTTTTGGGGTATATACCCAGTAGAGAGATTGCTGGGTCATATGGTAGTTCTATTTTTACTTTTTTGAAGAACCACCATACTTTCTTCTATAATGGTTGTACTACTTTACATTCCCACCAACAGTGAATGAGGGTTCCTTTTTATCCACAACCTCTCCAACACTTATATTACCTGTCTTGTTGATAATAGCTAATCTAACAGGTGTGAGGTGGTATCTCATTGTAGTTTTGATTTGCATTTCTCTAATAACTAATGAAGATGAGCATCTTTTCATATATCTGTTGGCTATTTGTATTTCTTCCTGAGAGAAGTGTCTGTTAATGTCCTCTTCCCATTTTTTAATTGGATTGTTTGTTTATTGTTGAGCTTATGATTTTTTTGTATATTTTGGATATTAGGCCCTTATCTGAGCTGTTGTTTGAAAATATCATCTCCCATTTAGTTAGCTGTCTGTTTGTTTTGTTGTCAGTTTCTCTTGCTGTGCAAAAGCTTCTTAGTCTGATGTGGTCCCATTCATTTATCTTTGCCTTCACTTCCCTTGCCTTTGGAGTCAAATTCATAAAATGCTCTTTATAACCAAGGTCCATGAGTTTAGTACCTATGTTTTCTTCTACATACTTTATTGTTTCAGGTTTTATTTTTAGGTCTTTGATCCATTCTGAATTAATTTTAGTACAAGGAGACAAACTGTAGTCGAATTTCATTCTTTTGCAGGTGGCTTTCCAGTTCTCCCAGGACTATTTGTTGAAGAGGCTTTCTTTTCTCCATTGTGTGTTGTTGGCCCCTTTATCAAAAATTATTTGGCCATATATATATGGTTTTATTTCTGGGCTTTCTATTCTGTTCCATTGGTCTGAGACACTATTCTTCTGCCAATACCATGCTGTTTTGATTGTCATGGCTCTGTAATATAATTTGAAGTCAGGTACTGTAATGCCCCCAGCTTCATTCTTTTTCCTTAGGATTGCTTTGGCTATTTAGGATTTTTTTTAGTTCCATATAAATCTGATGATTTTCTGTTCCATTTCTTTAAAAAAATATCATTCAAATTTTGATGGGAATTGCATTGAATTTGTATTATATATTGCTTTGGGTAATATTGTCATTTTGATTATATTTAGTCTTCCTATCCAAGAACAAAGAATATTTTTCCATTTCATTGTATCTTTTTTGATTTCCCTTAACAATGCTTTGTAGTTTTCATTATATAGGTCCTTTACATTCTTTGTTATGTTTATTCCTAGGTATTTTGTTGTTGTTGTTGCAACCATGAAGGGGATTATTTTTTTGAGTTTGTTTTCTGATGTTTAGTTGTTGGCATATAGGAAGGCAATGGACTTTTGTATATTATTTTTGTATCCTGAGACCTTACTGTATTGGTTTATTGTTTCTAGTAATCTTTTTATGGAGTCTTTGGGCTTTTCGATGTATAGGATCATATCATCTGCAAAAATTGAAACCTTTACTCTTTGTTTCCCAATATGAATGCCTTTTATTTCTTTATCTTGTCTGATTGCTCTGGCTAGAACTTCTAGCACCACGTTAAATAAGAGTGGAGAGAGTTGCCAACCCTGTCTTATTCCTGATTTAAGGGGAAAAGTCCTCAGTTTTATGCCATTTAATATGATGTTAGCTGATGGTTTATCATAAATGGCCTTTATCATGTTGAGATATTTTCCTTCTATACCCATGTTGTTGAGTGTTTTAAACATAAAATTATGTTGTATTTTATCAAATGCCTTTTCTACATCTATTGATAAGATCATGTGGTTTTTGTTCTTTGTTTTGTTGATATGGTGTATTAGGTTAAGCATTTTACATATGTTGAACCATTCTTGAGATTCTAGGATGAATCCCACTTGATCATGATTTATTATTTTTTAAATATGTTGTTGTATTCGATTTGCTAGTTTTTGTTTAGTATTTTAGCATCTGTATTCATTAGAGATATTGATCTGTAGTTTTCTTTTTTTGTGCCATCCTTGCCGGGTTTCAGTATGAGGGTTATGTTGGCCTCATAAAATGTGTTTGGAAGTATTGCTTCTCTTCAATTTTTTGGAAGATTTTGAATAGAATAAGAACAAAGTCCTATTTGAATGTTTGATAGAATTCACTAGCATAGCCGTCTGGCCCTGGACTTTTATTTTTGGGGAGATTTTTTTCTTTTTTTTTTTTTTTTGTATTTTTCTGAAGCTGGAAAAGGGGAGAGACAGTCAGACAGACTCCCGTATGCGCCCGACCGGGATCCACCCAGCACGCCCACCAGGGGGCGACGCTCTGCCCCTCCGGGGCGTCGCTCTGCCATGACCAGAGCCACTCTAGCACCGGGAGCAGAGGACATGGAGCCATCCCCAGCGCCCGGTTCATCTTTGCTCCAATGGAGCCTTGGCTGCAAGAGGGGAAGAGAGAGACAGAGAGGAAAGAGGGTGGGGTGGAGAAGCAAATGGGCGTTTATCCTATGTGCCCTGGCCGGGAATCGAACCCAGGTCCCCCGCACGCCAGGCCGACGCTCAACCGCTGAACCAACCAGCCAGGGCCTTTTGGGGAGATTTTTAATAATTTTTTTTTTATTTCCTCCCTGCTTACTGGTCTGTTTAGGCTTTCTGCTTCTTCATGACTCAGTCTAGGAAGATTGTATTGTTCTAGGAATTTATCCATTTCTTCAATATTGTTGAATATGGTGGCATATATCATCATCTCCCATTTAATTGGCTGCCTATTTGTTTTGCTGTGCAGAAGCTTTTAATTTGATATAGTCCCATTCATTAATCTTTGCCTTTATATTCCTTGCCTTTGGGGTCAAATTTATAAATTGTTCTTTATGTCCAAGGTTTATTAGTTTAGTATATGTATCCTTCTATGTAAGTTAATGTTTTAAATCTTATATTTAGTTCTTTAATCCATTTTAAATTAATTTTTGTGTGGAGGGACAAACTGTAGTCAAGTTTCATTCTTTTGCATGTGACTCAAATTTTACCAGCACCATTTATTGAAGTGGCTTTCTATTCTCTGTTGTGTGTTTTTAGCTCCTTTGTCAGAGACTATTTGTCTGTATATATGTGATTTTATTTCTGGGCTCTCAATTCTGTTTCATTGGTCTCTATGTTTTTCTGCCAATACCATGCTGTTTTGATTATTGTGTTTCTGTAGTATAATTTAAAATCAGGTAGTGTAATACCTCCAGCTTCATTCTTTTTTTTTTCTCAGGATTGATTTGGTTATTTTGGATTTATTATGGTTTTATATAAAGTTGATGATTTTTTGTTCTATTTCTTTTAAAAATAATAATGGGGCCTGACCTGTGGTGGCGCAGTGGATAAAGCGTCGACCTGGAAATGCTGAGGTCACCGGTTCGAAACCCTGGGCTTGCCTGGTCAAGGCACATATGGGAGTTGATGCTTCCTGCTCCTCCCCTTCTTCTCTCTTTCTGTCTCTCTCTCTCTACTTTCTAAAAATGAATAAATAAAATAAAATAAATTAAAAATAATAATGGGAATTTAATCAGGATTACATTGAATTTGTAGATGGTTTTGAATAATTTGAGCATTTTAACTGTTGATTCTTTTAATTCATGAATATGGAATATTTTTTTCATTTTACTGTATCTTTCAATTCCTTTTAATAATGCTTTATAGTTTTCACTATATAGGTACTTCACATCCTCTGTTAAGTTATTTCTAGGTATTTATTTTGTTGCCATTTTAAAGGGATTGTGTTTTTGAGTTCATTTTCTGAAGTTTCATCATTGGCACATAGAAAAGCATTGATTTTGTGTCCTGCGACTTTATTGTGTTGGTTTATTGTATTTGATTTTTTGTTGTTGTTGTTGTTTTATCTTGTATTTTTCTGAAGTGAGAAGTGGGGAGGCAGAGAGACAGACTCCCGCATGTACCTGACTAGGATCTACCCAGCATGCCTACTCGAAGGTGATGCTCTGCCCATTAGGGACATGGCTTCATTGCAACCAGAGCCATTCTAGTGCCTGGGGTGTCGGCCATGTAGCCATCCTCAGAGCCTGGGCCAATTTTTGATCAAATGGAGCCTTGACTGCGGGAGGAAAAGAGAAAAATAAAGAGAAAGGAGAGGGGGAAGGGTGGATAAGCAGATGGGTGCTTCTCCTGTGTGCCCTGGCTGGGAATTGAACCCTGGACATCCACACACCAGACCAATGCTCTACCAGTGAGCAAATGGCCAGGGATGGTTTATTGTTTCTAATAATTTTTGGGATTTTTTTGTATATAGGATCATGTCATCTGAAAAAAGTGATACCTTTACTCCATCTTTCCAAAAATGAAGGCTTTTTATTTCTTTCTCTTGCTTGATTGCTCTGGCTATGACTTCCAGAACTATGTTGAATAAGAGTGGAGAGAGTAGACAGCCTTGTCTTATTCCTGATTTTAGAGAAAAAGCCTTCATGTTTTCATCATTTAGTATGATATTGGATGATGGTTTGTTTTATATAACCTTTATTATTTTGAGGTATTTTTCTTTTATACCCATTTTATTGAGAGTTTTAAACATAAAAGGATGTTGTAAGATGTCAAACGCCTTTTCTGCATCTATTGATAAGATCATTTGATTTTTGTTCTTTGTTCTATTGATGTGGTGTATTGCATTGATCAATTTGCATATGTTGAACCATGCTTGTTCTCCTGGAATGAATCTCATTGATCATTATGTAGTACTTTCTTAATGTATTTTATTCAATTTGCTAGTAGTTTCTTTAAGATTTTTGCATCTGTATTTGTTAGATATTTATCTGTAATTTTCTTCTTTTATGTTGTTTTGGCCAGGTTTTGGTATCAGGGTTATGTTGGCCTCATAATATGTGTTGGGGAGTACTGTTTCTTATTCTAATTTTTGGAAGACTTTGAGAGAGCTAGTATCAAATCTTTGCACATTTGGTAAAACCATCTAGTCCTGGACTTTCATTTTTGAGGATGTTTTTGATAGTTGTTTTTATTTCCTCCCTTCTTATAGGTCTTTTTAGGTATTTTACTTCTTCATGACTCAGTCTAGAAAAAGTGTATAGTTAGAGAAGTTTATCCAATTCATCTAGATTCTTAAATTTGGTGGCATATAATCTTTCATAGTATTCTACTATAATTCTTTGCATATTTATGATATTTGTGATAATTTCTCTTCTCTCATTTCTGGTTTTATTTATATGAGTCCTTTTATTTCTTAGTGAGTCTACTCAGAGATTTGTCAATTTTATTGATCTTTTCAAAGAACAAGCTCTTTGTTATATTTATTTTTTTAGTGTTTGTTCCATATTTTATTTAGTTCTGCTCTAATTTTTACTATTTTTTTCTTCTGCTAACTTTAGGTTGCTTTTGTTCTTCTGTTCCTAGTTTTTTAAGATGTAATAGTAGGTTGTTTACTTGAAATCTGTCTTATTTCTTGACATAAGCCTGTAATGATATAAACTTCCCTCTTATTATTACTGTTTTAGCAGTATACCAGGAATTTTTATATGTCATGCATTCATTCTCATTTTTCTGTATATATATTTTGATCTCTGATTTTATTTCTTCTGTTACCCAGTTTTTTGTTAGAAGTATGCTGTTTAGTTTGCACATTTTGGTGGGTTTCTTTACTTCCTTTTTGCAGTTGAATTATATTTTCAAAGTCTTATCACAAAATATGCTTGGTATAATTTCAATCTTACTGAATTTTTTGATGCTAGTTCTATGGCCCAACTATGGTCTATCCTTGAGATATTCCATGCACATTGGAAAATAATGTATAATCTGATGTTCTGGAATAAAATGTCCTGTACATTTCTATTATGATGGTTTGGTATAGTGTGTCATTTAAGACCAATATTTCTTCATTGATTTTCTGTTTGGCTGATCTATCTAACGCTGTCAATGGTGTCTTGAGATCTTCAAGTATGATTGTGGTTTTTTTTTTCTTTTTCTTTTTAGATCAGTTAGTATATGTCTTATATGTCTTGGTGCTCCATAATTCAGTGAATATATATTAAGAAATGTTATGTCTTTTTGATACAATGTTCCTTTTATCAATTATGAAATGTTCATCTTTGTCTCTTGTTACCTTTGTTGTCTTGAAGTCAGCATTGTCAGATATCAGTATGGCTACACCTGTTTTTCTTCATGTATTATTTGCTTAGAGAATAATTTTCCAATCTTTTACTTTGAGTCTATTTTGTACTTTTAGCTTAGATGTTTCTTTTAATGGAAGCATACAGTTGAGTTTTACTTTTTGACCCAATCTGCTACCTGTGTCTCTTGATTGGTGAGTTTAGCACACTTATACTTAAGGTAATTATTGATAAGTGAGTATTTCCAATAGCTATCTTATGTTTTGTTTTCTGGTAGTTTTATTAATTATTTGTTTCTTCTCTTTTGTGCTCTTTTCAGTTGTTTTTCTTTGGTGGAGTTCCATATTTCTTTTCCCTGTTTCTTCTTGTTTAAAGCTATGTATTTCAGTAGTGGCTTTTTTGTGGGTGGTTACCACTATGTTATTAAGAGAAAAATTTTTATACATATAATAGTCCTTTGTCTTCTGAGTGCTTTTGCACTCCATTTTCTTTTGCTACTGCAGATATTTATCCTCTCACCTTTTATGTTACTGTTGTCACAGGCTATTGTTTTTATTGTGACCTTGTTGGAGCTTTTACTTGCAGTTTTGATTTGTTGTGTTCTTTGTATCTGATCAAATAACCTGCCTTTATTATTTCCTGCAGTGGGATTTTTCTGGTGATAAATTCCTTTAGCCTCTGTTTGTCTGCAAAAGTTTTTATTTCTCCCTCATATTTGAAGGATAACTTTGATGTATATGGTATCGTGGCTGGTAATTTCTCTTTTTCAGTACTTTGAGTGGTTGGGTCCACTTTCTTTTGGTTTTTACAGTTTCTGCTGAGAAATCTGATGATAACTTAATGAACCTTCCATTTTATGTTATATTCTTTTCCTTACCCGTCTTGAAGATTCATTCTTTTGTCATAGATTTATGACAACTTTGTTACAGTGTGCCTTGCAGAAGGCCTGTTTGTGTTGAGGTAACTTGGAATTTTGTTTGCTTCTTGGATTCAAGTATCTAAATCTTTCCATAGGCTAGGGAAGTTCTTATCAATTATTTGTTTATATAGTCTCTTTATTTTTTCTCCCTCTCTTCTTCTTCCAATATACCCGTTATTTTTATATTTCTCTTTCTGATGGAGTCAGACAATTCCCATAGAGTTTTCCATCAGGATAATCTTGCCTGACTATCTCAGGTAGTCTCTTCACTTGCAGGTTCTATGACACCTGCACTTACCTGAACGATTGTCCTGGCAACAGTTTCATACATTTCAAAAGTAACATTTTTTCCCTTTTATTCTTGGACCATCACTGTCTTATTCCCTTATTAAACTAGATGTCCCAAGAGCTTAACAAGATTGCTTAAATAAATTTACCCTTCCCTTAGGCATAGCTGTTTGTTGCTCTCTACTTATAAAACACAAGATATAGATGATAATTGATAGATGATGATGATGATAGATAGATAGATAGATAAATAGATAGATAGATAGATTATAGATAGATAGATAGATAGATAGATAGATAGATAGATAATAGATAGATTTAAGTATGTACCTCCAAATTTTATATGTGGAAGTCCTAACCCCTAGTACTTCAGGATGTGACATCTTTCAAATAGTGACTTCAGAGGTAATGAAGTTAAAATAAGTTTATTATGGTGGGCCTTAATCCAACATGACTGGTGTACTATAAGAAGATGAGATTAGAACACAGATAGAAATAGAAGAAATAATATGAAAGTGAGGAAGAGAATAACTATCTATATAAACCAAAGAGTGAAACCTCAGAATAAACCAACCTTATTAATAATTAAATATCAGACTTCTAGCTTTCAGAATTGTGGAAAAATTAATAATCTGTTGTTTAAGTCACCAGTCTGTAGTACTTGATTGTGGTAGCCATAGTCGTATGTAATATATACAGCATATGTTACATATATATATGTATATTTGTACAAATTCCAAATGGATGATTAGATGGGTTGATTTGCTGTCATTAAACTAATAATTCCCAGCAATAGATGGTTGACAGTGAATTGGGAAGCATGACACGATGCAGTTCTCCAAGTCTGAGGGATCCTTGCAGAAATAAACAGCAGTTGTCACTTTCTTAACAAGAGGATTGTGAATGTTTTTAGTAAATCATGTCATTTATGCTTAAAAATTAAAAAAATTATAGCATTTAATAAGAAAGGTGACTGATTAGAGTTATGCTTTGAAAATGATAAGTGTATCAAGAAAACTTCAGGTAGGAAATAATTAAGGAATCTCTTTTTGTTTTGCGTATTTTAAAAAAATAGTTATTGAATTCAGAGTGCGAGAGAGGAAGGGAGCGAGAGAGTGAAAGAGAGAGAGAGAGAAAGAGAAATATTGACCTGTTCCTGTATGTTTCCTGACTGGGAACTGAAGCCACAACCCTTGTGTACTGGGATGACAACTATAACCAACTGAGCTATTAGGTTGGGGCTCTTTTGCATGTCCATACTTTATTAATATTTCTATAGTTTTTATCTAATTTCCTTTTTTGTATTTCAGGATTTTTTTTCTCAATATCATATCATTTTATTCATTGTCTTAGTGTATTAGGACTGCTATAACAAAATACCACTAACTGGGTTCATTATAAACAATAGAAATTTATAGCTCACAGTATCAGAGGCTGGAAAGTCAAAGACCAAGGTGCCAACAAGTAGGTATCTATGAGGATCTGTTTTCTATCTCAAGAGGACTGCCTTCTTTTCTGCATCCTCACATGGTAGAAGGGGGAAGGGGACCCTCTGCAGTCTCTTTAATAAAGCTCTAATCTCATTCAATGGGGCTTTTTTTTTCATGGTTTAAGCACCTCCCAAAGACCACAACTACTAATACCATCACCTTTAAGGGTTACAATTTTAAGATATGAATTTTTGAAGGGGCACACAAAACCATTGCAGTCATGTTGTCATTTCAACTTCCTTTTTGCTGTTACAATATTTTAAAATTTTTCTATGTCTAAGTTTGTAACAAACTCTGTCTTCTAGAGTGGCTATATTATATTTTATTTTAATCATCTGTATAGGTGGCTATATTGTTTTCCACAAGCAATACATGCGAATTCCTATTGCTCACCTGGAATTTATGCTGTGAGACTTTTAGATTTTAAATATTCTAATAAAGCTATAATATTCTCTTGTTCTTTTAAGTTGCTTTTTCCTAATGGCAAATGATGTTGAGCATAGAAAGTGTATATCTTCTATGGTGAGAGAATTGTTCAGAACTTCATTTTAATTTGTTTCTTTATTGTTGAGTTTTATGAAGTTTTTATTTACTCTATTTTGGATATAAGTCCTTTTTGAGCATTTTGTTTTGTTTTTTCAAATATTTTCTCCAAATCTGCTTTTCCTTTTTTTAAACAGTATCTTTTTCTGAGTAGACATTTCTAATTTTAAGTACAATTTATTATTCTTTTTATTTGTTATTGTATCTAAGAACTAATCTCTGAGCTTAGGTTCATGAAGATTTGCTCATATGTTTTCTTCTATATGTTTTATAGTTTAGTAACTTTGACTTAATCTTATAACCCTTTCAAGTTACTTTATATGCAATGTATGAGGCCTGTGCCTAGGTCCTTTTAGGGACTTGTTGTAAGAAGCATATGAGATGAAGTTCAAACAATCAATAGGTTGACTTACAATGAAATTCTTAAAAGGTAACAGGGAAGATAATAAATTAGCACTAATATTACTACTAAACCCTGGCTATAAGATCTCTGTGTAGGGTTCTTTCTTCAACAGCTGGCCACAGATAGAGTGTATTTATAAAATCTATAAACCTTTAATGTCCTAATGTCATAGATGATTTAGTACAATTTAAAAATAATGAAACAAGCCAAAAAAATAATAAATATCTAATTGGATGTTCTCACATTTTTAAAACTGTGCAGAGTTGTGTATAAACACTGATTACCAAAAGGGCCTGTATTTTGATGCTTAATCCATGACATGGTTAAGAAAACTGCTTCTACAGGCTTTGGGTGCTGTAAATATACCATCATGAGAAAATGTTAATTAAGAACATTGGAAATACAGATGATAAAAATGCGGTGGCTGAACTCTGTTATAATTTATTCAGACAGTATCATTTTGCAGTGAGTTGGTGGAATTATTTAAAATACTGAATTGCAAAGAGAAAATAAACCAGGAATTAGTACAAAATTGTGAAAGTTTTGAAACAGAAAAAGAAGTCAATACTTTGTGACTTAATTAATTTGGTTCAAGTATAATTTCTTAAGACACTCTGCTATTTTTTTGGTGATAAAAACCTCAATAACATATTGAGTTTCTCTTAAAGGAGCTTATCGTCTGATAGGACAAAAGACATTTGTTAAAATATTGTAAGATGCATGTAAAAATAGGCTTATGTATAAAATATCTGACAGCTCACTAAATAATTTTTAAATGTGAGAGATGGCCAATCAGAGTAGAAAGAACAGCAGATGGAATAGGATGGAAGTGTGAAACTTCATTGTGCATTCTGAAATTGATAGGCAATTCAGTAACTTTTGGAATATAAAATCTGAGTTTAAAAATTTTTTTTAATTTTGTATTCTTTTATGCAGAGTTACCCATGTGGGTTCTTGTAATGTTAATGTGAACATGAATAGAAATTATAACACTTTATCCTTTATTTATTACAACCCATTAAGTAAATGATTCTTCTCTTCTAATCAAGAAATGAACATTTTCTTTTGTCCTAACCACCTATCTCTTGAAAACTTGAGGCATACAGAATGAGACTATTCAAATTCATGTTTACCTCATCATTGTGATGCTGTTCACATACCATATAGAGCCCAAAGACAACAGTTAAAAATAATAAAGAAAAAAAATTCACACATAAATTATGTCAGCCAAACAATTGACATCTCTTAGATAACTCCCTATAATTATAATATTTTATGCACTGTTATTTATCCATCTCTTAATTTCTATAGCATTGTTCTTCCAAGTTGGTAAGAGCACTGAGAAGGCTGTTGTCTTATACAAAATAGTGAAAAAAGAAAAGAGATAGCAAGCTAGTACTTTCAGTTTTATTTATTTGTTTCCTGTGGTTGGCTTGTAAGGCTCACAGAAGCCAGTTTGGTATAATCCTTTCCCAACTTCCCATGCAGTGACCTCACCTTGGCAAGTGAAAACTGGCCCTGTGAGCCGTATGTATACCATGAAATCAGCAAATGAAACTCCGTCAGTTTTGTTTTCTCCTGGAGAACCAGTTGTTAAACATTTATTAGCACACAGCTGGATACTTAAAAAGAATGATCTTTTTTATACTAGAATAAAAATTCTTATATAGATTATAGACTATTTGACTATGTATTTTAAATACCTGTATACTTAGAGAACACAGATAAGAATCACCTGATTAGATAGAGTGATGTTGTTTTGAAAATCATTACTTAGCTCTTAACTTTAAAAAAATGTGTTTCAAAAATGAGAGAGACATTTCAAAATAAATGTCTTTTTTATGTTAATCAAAAATAATGGAATCTAAAAATTTAGTATTTTCACCACATAAGTTCTGAAACAGTAAAATGACACTACCACATAAAGTTCTTTCATGTGAACCACACTGAAATGCAGAATCAAATACATTTTGTAGAAGAATAGGATAGGATGCTTGTGAATGTCCACAATCTGTCTGTATTCTGTGTATTAAGCTGTCAGAGACTATCTAAATCACTTCCTTTTCTGTCACTGTCTTCGAACAACATCCTTTGAGACACAACAGCCTTCTACAAGGACCTCTCCCTATCCACCCCTGCACTCCTCATCTTCTTAAAATGATATGTAAATCCTGCAATTCATCATGCTCTGTGTAGTACAGGTTTAATTCTTCCTCCTAACCCTCAATCTGCTGAAACATTACTCTGATATACAGTACAAAAGCAGTAACAAAGATGTTCATATCACCCCATTGTGAGCTGGTGGCAGGCAGAGAAATCAATGAAGCCAAGGGGACAATAGCTGGAGTTTAAACAGGCTGCTGAAATTTGCTAAGACGGAGACAAAGGGCCCGGGCTGAAAGGGGAGCTGCAGCGGAATTCCTTGGCCCCTATTATGTGGCTGAAACAATCCTTACTCAGAGAGTGGATTTGCATCTCTAATAGAGTTCAGGCTTGTTTGTGAAAGGCTTTCGCTAGCCTGACCCCGTGTCTCAAGAGCACATTGATACCCAGAGCTTCGCCTCTGCCTTGTCCCACACCACAGAGAGCAATATCATGGGAAAATGCACTAACTTAAAAGAAAGCAAAGGAAGGCAAGAGGAAGGGAAAAATTAAAGGCTTGAGGCAGTTTTGGTGGTACTTAGCAGTGAAAATTACTTTGGCAAATAATAGAACCTACTGCTGGTAATTATTGCTAACAAGCTTCCCCCAGCCCAAATGTGACACTTGGGCTGATGTGAGAAGAGCTGATATAAGCCAAGCTTATTAAGCTTGAATGAAAGGAACCTTTTTCCCTATGAAAATACAGCAACTCGGGAAGCTTGCAAATCTTGTAATCTAGTGTTACCAATTATTCAGTAAGACAGAAAAATGGTGCTGCAATATTTAAAATCCTTCTTGGTTTTAATTCAGTACGGGGTCTTAATCCAAAACAACAGACATCCTTGGTTTCCTAAACATGTACACTTGGTTCCAAACAAAATATTGTGGGTTCTTAATCTTCTACTTGATGTTAGGAACTGCTAAAGAAACCTTTCATTCTTGGTGCCCAGCAGATAAACTGGCAAGCCATTTTTTTTTTTAGGAGATCATAATCTGAAACAAGGCAATAGAATCTTGCTCACATGGGTTCATGACTTATTCATGATCTTAATTTAAAATTAAATTTGGTTTGAGTGGACATAGTAATGTTAATTTCTTGACCAAGTATAAAGTTGCTTTGACTACCCTGAGAAAGTAATCACACGAAATTATAGCATCTATTAATTATTAGATTAATGAAATATGGTGCTTTATTTTTAGAGTAGACTTTTATGTCATGAGTAATAGTGAGTAGAAAAAATAAGAAGTCTCAGAAATGTGCTTTACTCATTACGATATTTACTGTACACAGGAAAGGGTCATATTTTTCTGTATTTAGGACATAAACATTTGTTGAAAGGTGAGCATTTCTTGTGCAGCAATAGTTACATAGAAGATAAATGAACCAATTTTGAATTGAATTCCATTAGAATGATCTGGCATACCCATAATGTTAACACATTAATATTTTCACAGATTTCTAAAAAATATTACAATTGGTTGTAATATAAATGGCACCGCTATTACCTAGCAAACAAACTTTTAATTATCAATTTATTTAAGTCAGTGAAACAAAATTCTGTGCTAATATGGACCGAAAAAAGCTCAATTACAACTTAATTCTAAATGGTAGGTTAAAAATATTGAGTTAAGTGTGGCTTTGACTCTTAAATAACCCATTAGTTAAATGATTGAATGTACCCTTTGAACATTCCCAATAGTTTGTTTTTCTGTAGCCTTATTACCCTGTTCATGTGACAATGTTAAAGGATTGTATAACTCCATTATTTAAGAGTTAGTATGGACACTTAGTTTGTATTTTGTGATTCTCAAATAAAATTCTTGTTTAACTCTATACACCATGTGCATTTTCTCCAGGTTTGAAAGTGCTGCTCCCATGGACACCTTCATTTCCCTCTTTCTCCCTACTGCTAAATGCTAATCCCTGCAGATTCTCCCTCTTGGGTCTCTTGTGTCTGTTGCTTCAGTTCTGTCACTCACTCCCTTTTGTCTGATCACTGCTGCAGCCTTTAACTCTCCTCTCCTTTTCCCAACCATCTACCTGCCACTCTATATAGACTGTCACATTATTAACCGAATGTTCATATTTAATTATGACTTATTCCGGCTCAAGCAGTTTCATCTCTCTACTGCCTTCTGAGAGAAATGCTTGCACTCCTCAAGACAAGTAGTCAAAGCCCTCAAAAGTCTATACCAAAAAGTCTTTCTAACCTTATTCTCACTCTGTTCTCCTACATGTACCCATCATCCTTACAAAACAGGACTGTTATTTCTTGGTTTTGTCAGTAGCATGAATATGTTCCAAATGTCACCATTTTGTTTTTTCTAGAAGCTTCCCCTTTCTTTTTGCACACCTACTTACTTTTAAATGTGCTTTGTATTGTGATATCTGCCTACACCTCATCTGCAAATAGTGCCTCTGAAACTTTTCTTTATGCTGAAAAATTCTATAATTTATTATATACTTGCATATTTAAATTGTCTTTTCATTCCCAATAGCACATAACAAATTTTCTTCCTCTACTAATGCTAAATTAATGTCAGAAGAATTAAATACATAGAAATAGAGAGAGATACTTAGTATTTTTAACTTAGCAACAAGAAAAATCGGTACTTATAATGTCAACAGAGAAAGAGAAAAATGTTTTTTTTTTGTTTTTATTTAATTAAAAATAGGTCGCCTTTAGTGGCAAAAATCAGTATATCCTTTAAATAAACTGTTTGTTTTAATAATGAATACAATTTATTACATTGAGGGATTTATTTCCAAGTTAACATTTTATAAATCAAAAAATGAAAAATATCCCTCAGATTTTAATTATGTCTGCACTAGAAATATAAATGCAGATAAATATTATGTGATAAGCTCACCTTTGGGATATGTCTTTAAAAATGAGTATTCTTCAGGTAGTCTTTCCATGAAGAACAATGCTTTTGCTTTGATATATTATAGGATATGACATTTCTTACAATAATATATCAGACCAATACAACATATAACATCATAATGAAATTTATAAATAAAACTATAATATTTGATGTAATGAGAAGTAGAAAGGTATGAGGATAGATTGATTACCTTCAAACTTTCTATAGAGAAAATACTAGAGACATCCTGTAACAGATAAAACTTATTTTATAATGAATACTTCAACATAATTCCTGATTTTTTTTATTTAACCAGACTAAACGGTTGTCATTTTTAATTTTAATCCTTTTGTTCAAGATGTTAGTATACAAATAATAACTTCAATATTGTAATAATGCTGGTATTTTTTAAAAGGCTGATATGGTGTCAGTTGGGTAACAAATATAAGGGAGAACACTTTGTAAAGTATATGATTGTCTAATCACTATGCTGTACACCAGAGTCTAATACAAAATAATATTGAATGTAAACTGTAATTGAAAAAAAAAATAAAACATGTGGCCTGTGGTGGTGCAGTGGATAAAGCTTTCACCTGGAATGCTGAGATCACCGGTTCAAAACTCCGGGCTTGGCCCTGGCCAGTTGGCTCAGTGGTAGAGTGTCGGCCTGGTGTGTAGGAGTCCCGAGTTTGATTCTGGCCAGGGCACACAGGAGAAGCGCCCATCTGCTTCTCCACCCCCCCTCCTTCCTCTCTGTCTCTCTCTTCTCCTCCCGCAGCCAAGGCTCCATTGGAGCAAGGTTGGCCCAGGTGCTGAGGATGGCTCCATGGCCTCTGCCTCAGGCGCTAGAATGGCTCTGGTTGCAACAGAGCAATGCCCCAATGGGCAGAGCATAGCCCTCTGGTGGGCATGCCGGGTGGATCCCGGTCGGGCACATGCGGGAGTCTGACTGCCTCCCCGTTTCCAACTTCAGAAAAATACAAAAAAAACTCAACAACAACAACCAAAAAACCCAGGCTTGCCCAGTCAAGGTACATGTGGAGATTGATGCTTCCTTTTCTTCTCCCCCCTCCCTCTCTCTTTCTCTCTCTCCCTCCCACCTCCCTCTTTAAAGTGAATACATTTTTAAAAATGGAAAAAAATAAAGAATGTAAGAAAGAATTTTATTTATTCTTTCCAAACTGATATTAATTGTTAAGTTATTTCAGAATGAGGTTATAGAATTTAAATTTTTCTTTTTTATTAAGCGAGAGGTGAGCAGGCAGAGAGGCAGAGCCTGCATGCGCCCACATCGTGATCCACCCAGCAAGCGCCCTATTGGGCAATGCTCTGCTCATATGGTGCTGCTGCTTCCTTGCTCTGAGTGGAGCTATTTCAGCTCCTGAGATGAGGACATGGAGCCATTCTCAGTGCCTGGGGCAAATTTCCCGAACCATTTGTGTCATGGTTGCAAGGAGGGGAGAGGGAGAGCAAAAATAAAAGGAGGAGAGGGAGGGGTTGAGAATCAGGTAGGCACCTCTCTTGTGTGCTCTGAGTGGGAATCGAAACAGGGCTTCCACAGGCCGGGCCGGCACTCTACCACTGAGCAACTGGCCAGGACCATAAAAAAAATTTTAATCTTTCTTTTTTTTTTTCTAAATTCATTTAAAATGGCTTTATTTTTTAAGGTACTGTATTACAGACTCATAATATTTTGGCTTGTAAACTGGAGTCATTAACATCTCTTAAAGTTAACTATGAAAATAAAAAATGTAATTGCATAACAGCTATTGTATTTTGAAGATATATGTGATATTAAAAATGTAGTGCTAATTAGCATATTGATTTTTTTTTAATTTTTTTAAAAAAATTATTTTTTGATCATTTATTTTGATGAAGACAAAAATCTTAAAGCTAATTTTAAAACTTCATCCTATCAAAATTTAACCCTAAAATGGTGTATTCTTATGTGTTCTCTAGTATTTCTGGCACTGTAACAAGTATTGATATTAAAATAGCAACAATGGACTATTTAATTTCTCTTATTCTTTGAAATTTTAAAGAGTATTTTACTGATTAACCAGCAATATCTTTAGGAAATATCTAAAATCTTATATGACTCAAATTCTCATTTGTATTATTAGTAATTGTTGATTACCAATAAGCAGCTATTTTAAATTATTTTAAGTGTTTTGAATATTATTGGGAATGAAAAATAACAGATTTAATTGTATTTACCTTCAATAACTGAGGAATCTTTTGAGTGGCCTTTACAAATTCCTATATCATGATATAAAATATTTGTGTACCAACTAATGTGGACTTATAAAAAGTTAAATTTTTAATGTGATTTTCATGTATTATTTAATAGTCCATTAATTTTCAATTTTTAAGAGACTGCTTTGAAAATGTGAGAACACAGAAAGACTGTGTTCATTTTATTTTAACATTTTTCATGAAAATTATAGTACCAAGTAATAAAATGATCAAAATACTTTATTTCCCAAAATTAGTATTAGGCTTCTGAGAAACTTAAAAAAAATACAAACATTTATTTTTTATATTTAAATTGAATAGCATGTGTATAAAGTGTATTTCAGTGAGAATTTTAAGGCTAACTATGGAGCAATGTCTTGGGCTCCATTAACATTGTAAGTCTCATCTACTGGAGCTGTTTTATCTGTTCCCACATAACAACAAAAAAATGTACACTTAGTTTTTGTTGTAGAAAAGAACAAAGATAAAAAAATATTTTTGAACTTGAATTTTCAGATCATAATAGCATCTTGTCTCCTTGGTGTTTCTTTCATTTTACCAACTGGGTGACTTGTTGAAGGGAATAAAGAGAGAAGGCTTCATACAGGGGAAGTCACCGATATCATTGGCAAGTGAAACTCAACGACAAATGAGATATTGTACAGGCAAACACAAAATGAGCTTTCACGCAGGGCTCTGTCAGTGTCATTCAGCTTTGCCTGAATAGATAGCCCTCTCATGATTTATCTTCCATTCATCAAGTCAATGCCTGGTATCTTTTCAGTTGTGATGGATAAGACCTTACTAAATTGACTACTGCCTGCTGAGCATTGTGAAGCCTGAGAACTAAACAGGAAAGGGATCCAACCATATTTCATTCATATAGTAAGTCACCCATTCTCGGTTGACTAAGAGCTGAGAACTATTAAAAGACTTGCTTTAACTGGTCCATTGGTGTGGATAAGAGAGTGGTCAAGTTTCCATATAGTTTTAGGATTTGAAAGTAAATTAAGAATAGCAGATATTAGTAGCTCTGAAAACAGACCAACTGAAAAGTAGGAGACCAGTTTATTAGGAAGAAACTACTACCCCTTTAGGCTTTATTCTAGGTGATAGATTTTTAGTTAAATCCTCTCAAACATCACGCTTGTTTTATCATAAAATAACTATATCAAATATATATTTTTGCCATATTTGACTGAAAAAATGTTAAACGCCATTACAGCAGTGAATTTAATAGACTTATTTTGTTACCTATTCTTCAAATTCTAGAATAGAGAAATGCCTAAATCAAGAAATGCCTATGGATAGATGGTAATGTAACTGCAATGAAATTATGCAGGAAAAAAGAGATGGAGGGAAGGAGGAAGGAAGAAAAGAAAGAAAGAAGGAAGGAAAGAAAGCTAAATTCATATATTGGATTTAGGGTTTGAAGTGTTTCTATACATTTCTAAACACTGTAGTTTTGTCCACATCAATAAAAATCAACCTGAAAATATTCTGAAATATTTGTTTGAAGATGAGAAGAGTAAGCACAATGTTTGTATTTAAATCTCCTTTACAGATGTTGTATTCTTTGGTCCTTTAGAAGAATGTTCCCCCAATATTTAAATACCTGAGTGAATTATTTTAGTCTAAACATGAATATTTATATGACTGTTTCTCTTTTGCAGAAAAATTTTTAGGTATAGTTTCTCCGTTAGAGTTCTGAACATCAGGTATCCTAAGCAAATGTTTTCTGTTCATCAAGTCATGCCTTAAAATGTCACTGTACACACTTAAATTACTGCCACAGGATACACACCTTTAAAGATGTGGATACTGAAAATAAAGACTAATGGATGAAGTTGGG
The DNA here is from genome assembly GCF_036850995.1 of Saccopteryx leptura. Taxonomy (NCBI): domain Eukaryota; kingdom Metazoa; phylum Chordata; class Mammalia; order Chiroptera; family Emballonuridae; genus Saccopteryx; species Saccopteryx leptura. The sequence continues at coordinate 22,949,791 of NC_089510.1, forward strand.
ACCATTATTATCATGCAGTATCAAAAGCAAAGGAAAAATTAACAAAGCAAACACCAAAAATAAATAAATGTATAGGTATAATTAATTTAAACACGTGTAAAATTAGGATAAAAATGTACATCTTTATATTTCCAAGAGAAAGCAATCTAGAAACTTTATTACAATTTTGCAAACCTTTTGTCTGAAGAGTTACCTTAAATTTCTTAGCCTGGGGATTGAAGAAGTGGGAGCTGTCTGCAATTATATAACCTGTCAAATTAAAAGAAACATTATGCAAGAAAAAAATAAATGGCCACAAAAAATGAAGATAGAAAAGAGAGTGAAAAGTAAGTGATAGCCTTTTGGTATGTCTTTAAATCTTCGTGGCTAAACTGTCTTAGTTACATTTGCTTTGAATTTTCACTTTTTGTTTACCAAATGGAATGTGCTTTCTTTAGGATGCAAAGTAAATGTAAATACCCCCTCTGAGTGCTTAAGGCATAGACAACATTCCAAAATAAATAGATGAGATGCATAAGGATTTTCTAGATGCACACACACACACACACATACACACAAATGCACAATACCAATGTAAATTAAACCTATTGACCTTCATAGCCTCCTTTTTCTAAAGTTTGGCATAAACCTTATTAAAAAGCTGATGATAAAATTGAACATTTTTCCCTCATTCTTTGTTTCCTTTCACCTGACTTGATCTATAACTATTTCTGTCTCATAATCAGCTATACCAGAAAAAGAATGGGCAAAGGTTTGTAGGAAGAGATGGATTAGACACAGTTATTGTTATTTGTATAAATAGCAGAATAACTAACTGACTAGAAGGACTTTACAAACAGAGATTAAAATAAGGTTTGAAATTGTCCTAGTGTGTGAATTGTCCTTTTTTATCTGTTCTGGCATTAAATTGAAGGTCCAAGTTCATATCTGAGAGTATAAACTACTAACACCCAGCATACCCTACCACATGCATCAAAGCTCACAAATGGATTACATTCAACTTTTATTTCATAAATATTTGTTCAGTGCATTCTAAGTCTGTTGGGCAAATAAGTTTGTAAAATTTGTGTTATTTGATTTTGCTTACTTTTATTGTTAAAAATCACTGCCCAGGCCCTGGCTGGTTGGCTCCGTGGTAGAGCGTTGGCCTGGCGTGCAGGAGTCCCAGGTTCGATTCCTGGCCAGGGCACACAGGAGAAGTGCCCATCTGCTTCTCCACCCCTCCCCCTCTCCTTCCTCGCTGTCTCTCTCTTCCCCTCCCACAGCCAAGGCTCCATTGGAGCAAAGTTGGCCTGGGCGCTGAGGATGGCTCTATGGCCTCTGCCTCAGGTGCTAGAATGGCTCTGGTTGCAGCAGAGCGATGCCCCAGATGGGCAGAGCATCACCACCTGGTGGGCATGCTGGGTGGATCCCGGTCGGGCGCATGTGGGAGTCTGTCTGCCTGCCTCCCCATTTCCAACTTCAGAAAAATACAAAAAAAAAAATTGCTGCCCAGATATGTGATCTGTGAAACTGCTAATTACCTTCCTGCTTGGGAAGGATCATTGTTATGTTAACGTTGCTGGAGGAGGGGTTTGCGCTACACTAAGTTTTCAGAAGAAGAAGAAGAAAGAAGGAAGCCATGTTTTTTGCAGAGAAGGCAGCCAAGGTGGCAGGGTGCTGAAGGAGAAGACAGTTTGCGCAGCGCTTGTGCAGGGAGAAGGAGATGAGGAACCAGAAGGGACTGAGGTTATTGAGGGGGCCTTTGATTCTAGAATACACCAGGAAAGATTCTCCTGGTTGTGGGATCAGAGAATGTGTGAGTGGGCTTTGGTGCCCCATGTGTTTGTGTTGACTCACCAGCTGGTTGCGAAGCTAGAATGAAGGTAGGGCCCACCAGTTTTTGGATCTGCACCTGCCCGTGCCTGGCTGTGATGGCCATGACTACTGGCCATACAGAGTCCCAGGGGTTATTCTAGGAAATCTTGATATACTGTGGAACAATGTATAAATAGCCTTCACATTCTGGAGCTTATATTTTGGATTTAGGAGAAAACACAAATTACAATTTTATATTAAAATATAATGGATATTAAATTATGATGAACAACCACCAAATGTTAAAAAGGCAGTGTGCTTCAATGTTTTCTGATCTTTTATTCATGAATCTGCTATTTAACAAATCTTTAAGACTTTCTACATTTTTTATTATTTTTTATTTTATTTATTTATTTTAGAGAGGAGAGAGAAAGGGAGAGAGAGAGACAGAGAGGGAGAGAGAGAGGAGAGAGAGACAGAGAGAGAAGGTGGGGAGGAGCTGGAAGCGTCAACTCCCATATGTGCCTTGACCAGGCAAACCCAGGGTTTCGAACCGGCGGCCTCAGCATTTCCAGGTCGACGCTTTATCCACTGCGCCACCACAAGTCAGGCCAAGACTTTCTACATTTTTTAAACAAAATAATTTGTTTGGTGTCCTTGAACACTTAGGTAATCATAAGGGACAAGTTTATAATGTTTCATGATTACTAAATAAATAAAAACAACACTGGACCAAGTTTCTAGCCTGAAATTCTGCCATCTCTCTGAACACCATGTAATCATGCACTTTCCCCAAAGTGTACTGAACAAACCAATGGTGATGGGTGTCATCTGCCTCACTACTGGAAAGTATTAATACTATCAAATGATAGAATGTCTAAGAAAGTACTTGCAGAAAGATAAAATACTCTGTACTTTACTCAGCATCTTAATACAAAATCTGGCCTTCAGTGTACCTGTGCTTATATCTGCTGAATGAGTAGACAAAGGAGTGAAGAAAGAAAATGTTAAGCACTATTTACCATTCTTGATAACTTACTTTGTGAATGTTTGGTCTTTCAATTCAAGCTTACCTTTAAAATTACATTTTTTTAAAAAAGTCTATTTCTCCCTCTGGGGTTTCACAAAGTGTTGTTGTTTTTTTTCAGGTTCTAAATTAACCTACCTGCTGTTAATGAAGGAATTGTGTTGAAGATAATGAGCATATTGTTTATTAAATTGACGGTTGCATCAGATACCCCTGGAAGTACTGTTAGTTCTGCAAAGAGGCTTAATTTGTACATATCAGAGTTATCCTAAGTATTCTGCCATGTGACAAGTTTAGAACAAATGAGTACTTAACTCAGCAGCTGCTCAAGGGTTAAAAAGTAACATAAAATCTTTAGGAAGCTTGATACAAATTAAATTTATTTTCACTTATTGTGGTTTTACTTCATAGTCACAATTAATTTCTCCCCATGATTAATATTCTCTCTTTTGGTCTGATAGACTGAGGAATAAAACAAGTATTGAAAAGCAATTCATTTCTCTGACCAAGTCGCTAAATATTAAAGACATTTGCAACACCGGGTGGAAAACTGAAGATGGAAAATCTGGACTCGGTTTCACTGTCACTTGGCTTCAGCCTAAATCTCAGTTACATGATCAACCACGCATGTGAACAAAAGAGACATCCTCAGAAGGGAGGAGGCGTTGCTGATGGAAATCACAGAGGAAAAAGGGATATAGTTTGGAAAAAGGCGAGACGATAGGTGTCAGGGCCTTGTGGGTTTTACTAAACGGGTAGACGCCCTCGCGCTTTTTGCAGCAAGCCCTTTCTTCTTAATCTTCATCCTTCTTTTTCAGAGAGCATTAGGCCCAATCCGAGAATCTCTTGTGAAGACAAGTTTTGTATATTTTTGATGTCTGTGGGAAAGAAGTGTCCCTGAGGAGACTTTATTTGGGGACACATTTTGGAAGCATTTTATGAGGGTAAAAAAAAAGGGGGTTTTAAGGAGAGAATTTTATCATTAATTAGCCTAAAAACTGAGGTTAAATATTGGATGCTTTTTCCTCTATCACAGTATAATAACTCTCAGACAAAGCATCTATTTAGCTCTCTACGGAGTCAAAGGACATGATACCTTCCAAAGAAACATGATCATTGTTAGATTGCTCTTTTGGCTTTAGCTGCTTTTGTGAAGGAATTAAGAAAATATATTTACCAGTATATATAAAAGAAACAAAAAGATGATCAATATAAAATTGGATCAATGACATTATACAAACATGCTTAACTTATATTTATTGTAAAAGAAAAATATTGAAAATAAAGTACCAGAGCCCACCCAGAAGCGGGAAACTTTGTTTACTGGGCACCAAAATCAATCATTATCCTAACTTGCAATTGGAAAAACAGACTGACTGACTGTCTGAAATTCTGTGAATGAATATGATATGTAATCTCTCTCACTCACAGATTCTCACTCAATAAATACACTCAAGAACTGAAGTACTGACTTAATTCATGTTCATCATGAAATAAATGGAATTATAGGTATTGAGAATCTCGATATTTAAAATTTAACGATCAGATCAAAGTTATCCCTTTTATTCCTGTTCTCTTATATTCATAGTGAACACATTCCCTGCCATCATGGTTGTTAAATTTTAAGTAGTTGAAAATGTAAAGAATTTGAAATAGAATAATTAAATTTTTACGTTTAATCCATTGACCAATTTAAGGCTGCTAATAACAGTTTATATGTTTAATGTTGTAGGTAAGGTAGAATGTCAGAATGCTTAGTCCAAAATTAAACCTTTATGTGTGTGTTAAGTGGTTAAAGTGAGGGAATAGAAAGAAAAATAAAAGGAAATATTTTTTACTGTTTAACTCAAACATCTACATAGGCACAAAGATTTCTTTATATACATACACTTTGCTCCGTGAAGTTACTCTCTGAACTCTACGTTGCTGGGTTGTAAAATAATAAGTTCTTATTTTAGACATTAAGAATAAACAACAGCAAAAAAAAAAAGAAAGAAAGAAAGAAAGAAAAGAAAGAAAGAAAAGAAAAAAAAACACACATACATCCCTAGCGGGTTAGCTCAGTTGATTAGATATACCAAGGTTACAGGTTCAATTACCAATTAAGTCAATAAAATAACCAATGAATAAATAAATAAGTGGAACAACTGATTGCTTTTCTCTCTCTCCTCCTTCTTGTCTATCTTAAACGAACAAACAAATAAATAAAAATTTTAAATGCCACAAAAACCTTTAAAAAACATTAGGTTTTAATGTGATTTTTTTGTTTTAAAAGTGTTGAGAGCCTACCTACTTCCTGTCTCAAATTAGAACACAGTAACTAAAACAAGAGAATAAATTGTATCAGAATTAATATAATTATTGACTTCCTAGTAGTGTCTGTCTTAATATAAATTTATTAAAAGCATTTACTACTATACATCATGACATCAATATAATAAATTATTAATGCTAGCAACTCAATGTAATTATTTAATAATGCTTTCCTTTTTTTTTTTTTTTTTTTGTATTTTTCTGAAGCTGGAAACGGGGAGAGACAGTCAGACAGACTCCCGCATGTGCCCGACCGGGATCCACCCAGCACGCCCACCAGGGGGCGACGCCCTGCCCACCAGGGGGCGATGCTCTGCCCCTCGGAGGCATCGTTCTGTTGCCGCCAGAGCCACTCTAGCGCATGAAGCAGAGGCCACAGAGCCATCCCCAGCGCCCGGGCCATCTTTGCTCCAATGGAGCCTCGCTGCGGGAGGGGAAGAGAGAGACAGAGAGGAAGGAGAGGGGGAGGGGTGGAGAAGCAGATGAGCGCTTTTCTCCTGTGTGCCTTGGCTGGGAATGGAACCCGGGACCTCTGCACGCCAGGCTGACGCTCTACCACTGAGCCAACCGGCCAGGGCCTAATAATGCTTTTCTAATATGAAATTCAATGTGAGTATTTGAAAATTTTCTTTTATTTTTCTACAAACTGTCTTAAATTTTCAAAATATACTAAATTAAGTTGGCATGTCACTTATTATAAACAAAAACATAACACACATGTCTGTGTCCTAAGAAAACATATTAATGAATGTTACTGCTAAAATACTTTGAAAAACAAAAGAATGGGTATTCTTTCTTTAAGTTTACTATAATATGTGTCAAGCATTGTCTTGATTGCTTATTATACATGATTTCATTTCATCCACACAAGAACCTTAAAAGTAAACGCTACTATTCTATATCACTGAGGAAGGAATTAGCCTTCATCTCAGTGTTTCTTTCTAAACCTGTAAAGTGTGCATAACTATTGATATTTCTTTATTGTCACTGGGGACCCTATTTGATTAGCCATCAATTACATTGATACTGAAAAATTTTTCCACTTGTTTCTGTTAACACCTTGATTATGATGATGGTTATAAAAATAATGAGAAAAATAGTATCAATATAAGAAATGTCCAAACCTGTAGAGAATTTTATTCACTTTATTTGAGCCAAGCTGACAATTGCCAGGAATCAAAATTGCAATGCACTGAAAGAATGCTCCGGAACATGGCAGTCCTCTCACTTGCTTTATACATTAGAATCAAAGAGTTAAACATAAAATCCACGGGCAATCGATTCGGGAAGGTGGAGAAAGCAAAGAGGGAAATCTCCAAGAGTGGACAAAAAGTAAAACAGATAGACATACTCCTTCTACATGGGCGGGTATAGAATAGTGAGTTCACAGTGGCCATTTACAGCACATACAGATGGTATGTGGAGAAGAAGATAACTATGGAGGCTTCTGTGGTCTCCTGTTCTACTGGGAGACTGTCCTGGAAATGTCTGCAAAAGGGGATTACGCTGACATTGCAAAGGTGTGTTAACTTAGATGCAAAAAGACAACAGGTTCAGTTAAGATAAAGATTGACCTTTGTCAGGGGAGATACTGGCCTAAGATATGACTACTTGCCATAACTTGCTTTTAGTTAGGCAGTTTTAATTTCAGACCATCTTATGTCATTACTTTAGGTCTCTGAGTTTGGTAGACCCACCGTGCAGGCCTCCCCTGAATTTATCAGGTTTAGTATGTGGTCTCTTTTTTGTCTACACTACATAAGGATGAAGACAATGAATGTAGAGTTTGTGCTAATTAATATTCCATGCACTTTACACAGATTGGATAACTTACATTTTCTCCTTTAGCAGAACTAGAAGACACAACTAGAAATCTTATGGGTCCTTTTATAATTTGACTAAATCCAATGACCATTTTTGTTGGGAAACAATGGAATGAATCAGTTTCAGATGGTTCATTCTAATATCCAACATTGTTTAGTTCTGATTTTTATGGTGATAACATTGAAGTACATAACAGGCAAATGCATACAGATATCTTCAGCATTTAAAATGTTTGTGTTATACCGCTTCTCTTTTACAAAAGATCTTTATCTATACCTGTTTTTGCTAACCAGAAGAAAGCCAAAGAAAATTTTGCTTTTACAAATAAAGGCAGAAAAGTAAGAATAGCTCTTCAGTCTTCGTTTTCTATCCATGTGAAATTTACAGCCACCACAGGTTAGTCAAGAAAAAGAGTTTTATTGACCAATATAGTTTCTCTATATATCTTATAATTATATTTTATAAGTCATCTTAAAATGTGTCCGTTTTATTAGTTTTGTTTTTGTTTTTTTGTATTTTTCTGAAGCTGGAAACGGGGAGAGATAGTCAGACAGACTCCCGCATGCGCCCAACCGGGATCCACTCGGCACGCCCACCAGGGGCGATGCTCTACCCCTATGTGCCCTGGCCAGGAATCAAACCCAGGTCCCCCGCATGCCAGGCCGACGCTCTACCGCTGAGCCAACCGGCCAGGGCTGGTTTTATTAGTTTTCAACGATCAGCTATATATACTGCTTAATAATATAACACTTATTCAGCTAACGATCCTATCATAATCCTTAAACAATGTGATCAACACTTTTTTACATTTTTATTGAGCTCACGTTCAAAACATCCTCCTATTTATTACTTAGCAACAAGATAACTACAAATTATGCTGGTTGGTTATAAACTGGCAGTAGTGTAGTAGTTGTCCAGTGTCAAAGGAGAAAGCCAAAGAGATTACCGATGAGAATTACCTTAATTTGATAGTTTTGGGAAACAGAACAGTCTCACATACTGTGGGCATTAATATCATTGGTAAAAGGGTGGTAAAGAATGAGTGCTGGCTGTTCACAGTGGCCAAGACATGGAAACAACCAAAAAGCCCTTCAATAGAAGACTGGATAAAGAAGATGTGGCACATATACACTATGGAATACTACTCAGCCATAAGAAATGATGACATCAGATCATTTACAGCAAAATGGTGGGATCTTGATAACATTATAAGGAGTGAAATAAGTAAATCAGAAAAAAACAAGAACTACATGATTCCATACATTGGTGGAACATAAAAATGAGACTAAGAGACATGGACAAGAGTGTGGTGGTTACCAGGGGTGGGGGGAGGGAGGACAGGGGGAGAGTTAGGGGGAGGGGGAGGGGCACAGAGATCTAGATAGAGGGTGGCGAAGGACAATCTGACTTTGGGCGAGGGGTATGCAACATAATTTAATGACAAAATAACCTAGACATGTTTTCTTTGAATATATGTACCCTGATTTATTAATGTCATCCCATTACCATTAATAAAAATTTATTTAAAAAAAAAAAAAAAGAATGAGTGCTGGTTCATTTTGTACTCAGTCATATTTATTTTACTTTCATCGTTAGAGATTAAAATAGAACACTTTTTATTTTCCATTAGGATTGTGGTTGTTGTTTTGAATTATTTAACATATAAAAGATACTGTTTTACTCTACAGCTAAAGCTAAAAAGGTGGGTAATTCTGAATGATTCCAACTTTAAAACTAAAAAGAACAAATCTTATGTGATTGAGTCAACAACTCTTAATGATATTTTAAGTAATTAGATTTGCTTATTAGAGCAAAAACATTTTAATAGCAAAAGCTTGTTTCCTAAGAAAACTTAATATTGTCTCATCTAGGACAGACAAATGCTTTAAAATATTTTTAGCGTATGCCCTATAAGGTTCAAAAGACAGCATTTTCTATCATCAATCATTCTCTTTGGTAATAATGAGCCAATCCGAACCATAAAATATAGATCAGATTTGCTGCCCTCACATTTAAAGTTTCAGGTTTTCATGCACTGATTACAGTATCGCCATGCTGAAAGGGAAGGTCTTCGAAGAAAAAAACAAGAATCCATTAATCATGAATCATTACGTTTTGTCAGTTGGCAAAGGAATACTTTGCTCATTTATCCTTTGAATGAAATTAGTTCTGGCTCAGGCTCTTGTAGAAGGAAATTCTAAATTGTCTTGGCATCTTCCTATAGCAGTTTGTGTATGTGCCATAAAATGGCAGATGGGGTTTATTAATGGCAGATGAGTTGAGTTTGCAAGGTTTTTTTTCTTTTTTCTACTTGTTCATTTTAATGTTACAGTTCAGATAAGATGCATACATTATTGTTATATGTTTATCTATAGATACATATCATCTTATTAATGAGAGATAAAAGAGGAAACTGTTAGTGCCTGAGCAGCCAAATATAAACAGTTTCTTCCATCTTTGTGCCTTGGAAGAAGTGGACACACATTTCCTTAAATTTAAGTAGCTAAGCAAAACCAAGTCATCAAAACTATCGAAAATATTTACAGTAAGTGTTTGAAAATGACAGTTAACTTGTAAACAGCACTAGTCACTTAATAGGGTGATATAAAGATTGTAGTAGTGTTTATTAATTCTTAATAGATGGATGAGTAAATTTTGAAAAACAATGCTCCTTCATGAATAATTTCTACATAAATTTTACTGTTTTTATTCAGTCATCCTAAATGGTGAACAAACTTTAATGAACTACGTCATTAAAATAATAGATTATCTTACGGGTGTATTCATTGGTGGTTGAGTCTGATCTTCTATTCACTGTCTGCCAGTGAGGTAGATGTTAGGCAGACACATGGATCCTTTTAAGTCTGAGTACGTGGCTGGCAGCAATCTGTAATGTGGTTAGGATGCCTGCAATATACCCCCTCAGCAACTTACTTAATTTCACAGAAGTGACACAGGTGCTGGAGAAAATACATGTATAAAAGTGTTTATAATCTGTAAAGAACTATAGACATAAAAGCTTTAATTCAGACTCAAATGAGCAGATAGAAGGGCTTTACAAATTGTTAATAAAAATGTTTTATGCTGAGTGTCCATATGTTAGACTTGCTGGGACTTAATGGTGAAAATTTTATTTCAGTGATTTAAAACAGGTTTGACTTAGCTTTGGAAAGGATTGATATCTGTTTAGAATAGTAACTTGCATACTTGAAAAGAATTCAGAACAGAAAAATAAGGAAACTGTGTTTTTAGCAAAATAATTTCCAATCAAATAGAATCTGTAATTTAAGAGTTCCCTTATATGCAAGTATATCTTCACTACACTTTGTGTTTATAGGAAAGAATAAAACAATAAAACTTTTATTTTTGTAATGCTACTTGAAATAAGAATCAGTGTCTATAACAGGATGCTATATTTGTCAAAAAAGGTACAAAACTTACATCTTAACATCAAACAGACATTTGAATTGTCTATACTCTTAATTCATAATATGCATTTTTATTAATTATGTACTTAATATTTTTATTTTAATAAAATCAAAATAATTAAGCTTAAATTTGGTAGCAGTCTTGAACAATAAAAAATAAAAATTTAACAGTTAAAATGTTAAAATACATTCAAGTAATACTCTGCTAATATTATTCAATATTTGTTAAGACCCAATCATTTCTTATGGTGACATGCAGGAAGTTACTTAACAGTTTAAACCACACTCCAAACAGATATAAGGTAGTCTTTTTTTTTTTTTTTTTTTGGCCACACTAATGTTGGATTTAGAATCAGTCTGCCCATTCTGCTTCCAATTGCTTGCTTTATAGAAATAAAAGTAACTTCTTTCCAGTGTCAGGAGAAAAATAAGACAGCTTATGTTGTAAAGGATATGGTTCTACCATTAAGGAAGTTTTTACTTCTGTTTCATAAATCACTAATGAATCATAACATAACTGACCTAACAGATTTATAAAATGTGTGTTCTGATCTTGCTACCATTACATACATTCCCAAGATACTAAATCATGTGTGTTAAAGGTTGTTGCATATCTCAACATCAAGCACAAAAGGTCAAGACCCAGCCATTAGCTCCTCCACATTTAACATCGTGATGAAATGTGTATCTCGTTTTGGCTGCCAGAAGACAATGGAATCCCCTGAAATCTCATTACCTGCAAATGTAATGATTGTCTTCTTAAAGTGCAACACTAAGAACAGAAGTGAAATGCTGCTGCAAAAACTAGTAGATTAATAGATATTTAAGCACATTTACTATTTATCTCAACATTTTGTGTAGAGAATGAGTTTCTCTTGTATTGGGAGCCTGATTTTTAGAATTGCATACATGCTGGAAATAGTTTTCTTTCCATGTTGGAGATGTAAGCTATATTATTGATATTACTTTCTTTTTTGCATAACTCCCTTTCCTTTTTTTAAAAAAAATAATAATATAATTCTGATCTCCAATTCTTTCTCTCTCTTATTTCACAAAGTTTTGGAGTGCTTGATTATACTCCTCAGCAGGGAAATGAAATCTGATCATTAGAAGTGTAAGTACATGGATATATGCATACAGTCTTAGCCAGACTAGTATCAGTGAGGCCCAGAATTTCCCTTAGAGTTATAACAATAGGAAATCTATACTTATACTATGCCAGTGTGTTTCATGCATTTTATTTTTTAATCCTTATGATAACCCTATGAAGTATTGGGAAAATGGCATGCACCTCTCATTGGAAATTGAAGTTGAAAAGTCTATAAACATGATGCTTTCTGCAACCTCGAGGAAGAGTATTTGACTGAGAACGGAACCTACACAGAGGAAAACTGACCTGGGTGCAACTGTGTACATTGCATTTTAATCATCAATAAGGCATGTTATCTTCAAATTTATTCAGATTACTTACTTCTAAATGTTATTTTGGCTTATATTTCTTTCTTGATGAATAATACAGCAGCACAGATTTTAAATATGTTTAAATAGATAGCTCTAAGTTATTAAAAGGATAATAAAATCAAATCCCAGATTTCAAATCCTGGCTTTGCTACCTAAACAATGTGAGACCTTCACCAAGTCACTACACATTTGTGTGAATTAGTATCTTAAATTACATAACTGCTAACTCCTTTCTAACTTTAGTATTACATTACTTTATGAGCTTAGAGTGTTTATTGCATTAAAGGGGTCTTCCCTCTTATAATCTATGATTAAACAAAATATAATCAGAAAGCCCCGTACTTAATTCATCTGATCATTTGGATACAATCATTAACAGTAAGAAACTAAGAATACTCTGTCTATACCACACGCTCTAACACCTTATGTCTACATGTAATTTTTTAAATGTTTGCACTTGCATTATTTTTTAGTGAGAGAGGCAGAGAGAAATAGGGTGTGTGGGAGGGATAGACAGACAGACAAGAAGGGAGCAAGATGAGAAGCATCAACTTGTAGTCTCGTAGTTGAAGCACTTTAGTTGTTCATTGACTGCTTTCTCATATGTGCTTTGACCAGCAGGCTTCAGCTGAGCCAGTGACCCCCTGCCCAAGGCAGCAACCCTAGACTCATGTCCATAATTCCATGTCCAAGCTGGCGCTCAAGCTGGTGTATCTGCGCCCAAGCCTGTGACCTTGGACTTCAAACCTGGGTCCCCAGTGTCCCAGGTTGACACTCCATCCACTTTGCCACCACTTGGTCAGGCTGTTCTCTAACTGTTAATATGTATGCATTCATTTGTTAATATCAATATTTTCAGTTTTATTTATGAAGTTTCTATGGCCTTTCTCTCAGTTTTACGTAATCATAAGTCGTCTGAATATTTATTGTGGTTCTTTTCTAACTCTTATAGGAAAATTCCTAGAAATATACTTTAAGAATCATTAAAATGAGAATATAAACACTACCAGATAAAATAACAAAAATATGTGTGATTAAGAAATTAAGCATGTTGACACAGTCGAGTGTTGACCTGGGATGCTAAGGACCTGGGTTTGAAACCCTCTGGTTGCTGGCTTGAATGTGGAATCATAGAAATGACCCCATGGTCATTAGCTTGAGCCCAAATGTCACTGGCTTGAAATCCAACGTCTCTGGCTTGAAACTCGAAGTCATTGGTTGAGCAAGGAGTCACTGGCTCAGCTGGAGCCCCAATCAAGACATATATAAGAAGCAATCAATGAACAACAGAAGTATTGCAAGTGTGAGACGAGTTCATGCTTCTCATCTCTCTCCCTTTCTCCCTGTCTCCCTCTGTGTCTCTCTGTCTCTTATTCTCTATCTCTTGTTAAAGAAAAATAAAACACAATAAAGGTTTTACCAAAATAAAGTTTATATAATAACAAATAAAAAGCAGATTAACAATTACTAAAAAAGAAAACACAAAAATTTAAAAATAAGTTACTTATGTCTTTCTTTATTTTTCTAAATACTTAGTAATATTTAAATATAATATTTTACCATAAAAGTGAATGTTTAAAAGAGCAAAGGTAAGTATAAAATATATGTACTTAAAAGTATGTTAACATATTCCTTGGTGCAGTTTTACAATTGTAGAGTATTTTTGCCTCTAGAAAGATGAAATCAACAAGCATCTTATATTACATTCTTGCTGTTACCTTCTGATTTAATTTATGTTAGTGTAGTGAAGAAGTTTATAGGTTTACTGAGTATTATTATAAATGTCATTTAAGTATGATGGTGGGCATTAAAATGTCAGTCATTTATTTTTTGGTTAAAAAAGGTTTGTTTGTATTTTTTTTATTTTTTATTTTACAGGGACAAGAACGATGATACAAAGTGCAATGTGTAAGTCCATTTTATATGCATATTTTATAATTATAGAAACTATTCCTTAGCAATCTCTTTAACTAATTTCTCTTGACAAAGTTCTACTAATAGCTCCTTTTGACAGTGTAATTATAGCGAGCAAGATAGTGTAGCCATCTGCAATATTCTACGTATATCAGACAATCTCAGAATCTTTAATACAGAGCTGATTTCTTTATTCCCATTTTGCCAATGAGATATAATCACTTCTCTACTGGGGAGGCTATGAGAGAAGCTACCAAAGCACTTAAGGTATTATGCAAGGATGATCAAAAAATGGCATCACTTAGTGCTGGAACATCATTATATGAAATTGGAACATTACACCCTCTCATTTGATCAAATACTTTGCAATACTTACTTTCAAGGTAGGAAACTTTAGTCTCTCAAATCATTACAGATTATCAGGTTGTTTATGTTTTTGATACATACAAGAGTATCAGTATAAGCATTTATGTGTAAACATTAATGTGTAGACATGATTCTGTGGAAGCAGTGTTCATCTTTTATAAGCAAAATTTAAGTTTCCTTTAGCCTCTATTACTGAAAAGAAGAAAATATAGAACAAACAACAGAGTGAAAAAAAAGCAACTATTATGGAAGAAATAGAGAAAGACTGATAATATTTACTGAAAACTTAATTTTATGCAGATATTCAATAATCTGGCTTCATTTGTAGATATTGAACTGCTGACAGTTTCTGTCTCACTCCTCTCTCTTAACCTGCTTTTCCACATCTGGGCACTCTGATAAGAAATCCTGGTTCTTTTCCTCTTGATGGTGATAGGAGAGTCAAATAACACAAGCCACTGTCACATACAAACTCCTCACCATGAACTCACCATTTAATTACCATTAAAAACCTTAGAGTCAGCATTCTTTCTTTTTTCTCTCAAGCCACTTTTGGACCAGGTTAGGGGGTCTTCACTGTTCTCCCTAGAAAGTCACAGCATGTAAGTAATGAGCCTTTTCATACCCTATTGGTGTATGTATAGCATCATTAGTCTTAACATCTAACCCACATTATAAGGTAATTTCACTTTAATTCTAAAGAATGGCTTCAATAGAAAAACTTGTAAGAAAAATACACATGATCAGAAGTAGGCAAATGTTTTCAAATGTCTCAATTATGAGCGATGTCTAAATGAGATCATAGACTTTTAGCGGTAAAGCAGTGGATAGAGTGTTGGACTGGGATGCGGAGGACCCAGGTTCGAAAGCCCGAGGTTGCTAGCTTGAGCGCGGGTTCATCTGGTCTGAGCAAGGCTCACTAGCTTGGACCCAAGGTCGCTAGCTTGAGCAAAGGCACATATGAGAAAGCAATCAATGAACAACTTAGGGGCTGCAAGTGAAGTGGGTGCAAATACTCAGCCTCACAGCCAATATGGAGGTGGAGGGGGGAGAACTCAGCCCTTTGCCAAGTCTTGAATCTACAATGGCTTTCTGCCATTTATGATCCACACCATGCAACAAAGAATTGATGCTTCTTATCTCTCTCCCTTCCTATCTGTCTGTCCCTATCTGTCCCTCTCTCTATCTCTGTCACAAAAAAAATAATATTCTTGTCTAGTAGAAATTCTGCTAAATATTAGTACTATGACACAATAATATTCATCCATAATTTAACAAAGTAACATATTTTCTTGTGCATCAAGATTCTAGCCTAAGGAAGAAAAAAAATTGTTGCTAATTTTTTTATATTTAATTTCCTAATGATACTGTGGAAAATGACCACAAAGTTGGTTACTTAAAACACTAGAAATTTATTCTCTCATAGCTCTGTAAGGCAAAATGTTGAAATCAAGATTTAGGTAAGGGCTGAGGACTCTAGGAGAGATTTTTTTCCCTTGCTTCTCCCAGTTTCTTATGATGTCAACATTCTTATGGTTACATTTCTTTCTATTTTATTTTATATCTCCTTCTCCTTTGTGTGTATTATCTGTTTCCTCCTTCATGGACTTGTCTTATGTTTCCCTATTTACCTCTTATAACATTTGTAATAATCTTTACTGCCTCCAAAAATATTCCAAGATAGGCTGATCCTCTCAAATCCTTAACCACATCATTCACAGGGGAAGGTAATATTCACTGTTTTACCATATAAGGTAATATTCAGAAGTTGTAGGGATTAAGACATGGATATATCTTTTTAAGGGGCTATCATTCAGTTTACCAAAACTTAGTTAATGAATTCAAAAATAATTCTGTTAATGTGAAAATAAAAATAACAATTAACACAGATCTGTCTTCAAAAAATATCTAACTTATTTATTCCTTTTTTTGTACACCTTTGATTGTTGTGATGAACCACCTGATATTCCCTATGTAAGCTCTGCATTTCTAACCCCTTTGCATTATTTCATGTTCATTTCTGTTACCTTCCATGATTTGTTAAAATGCCAATTGCTCAATCAAATAATACTAGACTGTAAAATAATTTAGGAAATAAATTATATCAATCACTTTTCTCCAGTATAACATTTTTTTTTGTATTTTTCCGAAGCTGGAAACGGGGAGAGACAGTCAGACAGACTCCCGCATGCGCCCAACCGGGATCCACCGGGCACTCCCACCAGGGGCGATGCTCTGCCCCTCCGGGGCGTCGCTCTGCCATGACCAGAGCCACTCTAGCGCCTGGGGCAGCGGCCAAGGAGCCATCCCCAGCGCCCAGGCCATCTTTGCTCCAATGGAGCCTTGGCTGCAGGAGGGGAAGAGAGAGACAGAGAGGAAGGGGGGGTGGAGAAGCTGATGGGCGCTTCTCCTGTGTGCCCTGGCTGGGAATCGAAGCTGGGTCCCCTGCACGCCAGGCCGATGCTCTACCGCTGAGCCAATCAGCCAGGGCAACATATTTTTTTTTAATATACTGTTAAGTAAATGTTTGATCAAAAGATTAAAGTGTCAATTTTTCTCTTAAAACTATTACTTCTATTTTGGGACCCTTTATCTAAAACATTCACTATCTTTGATATTTGTTTATTCATAACTCTTGGATTCTACAGTGTGTCCGTAAAGTCATGGTGTACTTTTGACTGGTCACAGGAAAGCAACAAAAGACGATAGAAATGTGAAATCTGCACCAAATAAAAGGAAAACCCTCCAGTTTCTGTAGGATGATGTGGCAGCATGTGCGCATGCGCAGATGATGACGTAACACCGTATATACAGCGAAGCAGCCACGGCCATGCCAGTCAAGATGTGGACAGTACAGAGGAAAGTTCAGTGTGTGCTGTGGCTTGCTAAATTCGAATCCGTGACCAAAGTGCAACGTGAATATTGGCGCGTTTATAACAAAGCACCACCACATAGGAATAACATTACTCGGTGGGATAAGCAGTTGAAGGAAACCGGCAGTTTGGTGGAGAAACCCCGTTCTGATAGGCCATCAGTCCGTGACGAGTCTGTAGAGGCTATACGGGATAGCTACCTAAGGAGCCCTAAAAAATCTGTGCATGAGCCCACATTGAACTGCACTGAATAGGTATGAAACTGGGAGAGTTTTCCTTTTATTTGGTGCAGACTTCACATTTCTATCGTCTTTTGTTGCTTTCCTGTGACCGGTCAAAAGTGCACCCTGACTTCACGGACACACTGTATATAAGATTGGTTCCTTTTCATTCTTGCTCCTTTGACTGATTTTTTGGATCATTTTTATGTTAGATCATCTTATTCTTCAACTTTAAATATTATGTGTATGTTAATAAAAGACCTCAGTATTCCTCTGTAGACGACTGTCTTAAGTCTTCCACTCTAAGGAGTTGTAAATTCTGAATTACCAAAAAAAAAAAAAAATTCTTAATGTCATCCTCATGCTTTCTGTATATTATTGGAACCATTTAGATGAATAAGACTGAATGGGTACATTCTCTATTGAGCAAGCAGTGCAACATTTGATTCCCATCTTCTGAACTTACACCCAAACTGCTTGCTATATAAGAGAAGAGACCAAATTCTTAAAAACAGAAACACATAAAAACAGTATTTCTACTTGTAGGGAGAAATTGGCTGGTTATATTGAGGCTAAAAGAAGCCAGGTAACAATATCTCAACCACATGCAGTATAATTCTTATTTGGCTTTTACTGCATAATGTGCTCCCTATAGGGTTAACTCCGGTGACCTTTCTGGGGTACAAGGAATAAAAAGAAACATCTTCTTTGCCCTCACTGACCTTGCAGTCAGATAATCTGAGGCCCTTTTTCTTCTATGCTGTTAACTTACTTTGTGACTTGGGCAAGTCATTACATATCTTTTGTCCACAGTTTCCAAAGGGAGGTGGTGAATTCAAGGGTAGAAGCAACATATTTTAGAGTTATTGCATTGCTTACATATGATATGTAATTTGATATTATTTCATCATCATAAAAACAATACCTAATTATATAATATACCAAGCACTATGCCCTGAACTGGGATAAAGTGCAGGAAACATGATTGTTACACTCAAGGAACTCAAAACCCAATAGAGACAATAGCCAATCAGTTATTAATCACAGAGAGATTGTAATTAGTGTTACTATGGTTTTACTATTAGTACATAGAAGGGCATAGTAGATGCCATGAAAGGACATATGAAGAATAGACAACACACTTAGCATTAGAAAATCCTTAGAGAGAGCTCAGTGCATGAGGTACAATTTGAAAGGCACAAAACCACTAACCAGATAAAAAAAAAACAGAAGGTGAATCCCAAGCAAAGAGAATAGAACACGTGAAACCATGAGGTAAGAGAATAAGATACTTGCAAGAAAGAGGCATTATAATTCTTGGCAGATATTTATAGATTACTGCTATGTTCTGATATTTGTGTCCTCTCAAAATTTATGTTAAAATCTGAACCCTAAAAGGTGGCTGTCTTAATAAGTGGACCCTTTGAAAAATTATTATGTCATAAAGGTAAAGACATCTTGAATGGGATTCATGTTTGTTTGTCTGTTTTTTAATTTTAGTGGGGTGACATTAATCAATCAGGGTACATAGGTTCCGAGAAAACATCTCCAGGTTCGTGTTTGTATAAGAGAAATCCACAGAGCTTTCTAGTTCCTTTGGCCATGTGAAGATACAGTTAAAAGTACCTGAAAAGGGTCTTTATCTGACCATGTTGGTGTCCTGATCTCAAAGGTCTGGGCTCCATACAATGAGAAATACACTTCTGTGGTTAATAAGCCACCCAGTCTGTGGTACTTTGCTACTACAACCTGAATGAACTAAGACAGTCACTTACACTTTAGATTCTAGCCATGCAATAATTTGTAAGGAAAGCAGTCTGTAGCATCACAGAAAGCACCAATCAGTGTGCGGGAGACACGAATGCAGCTTACAACGATCACAGAAAGCACCAATCAGTGTGCGGGAGACACGAATGCAGCTTACAACGATCACAGAAAGCACCAATCAGTGTGCGGGAGACACGAATACAGCTTACAACGATCACAGAAAACACCAATCAGTGTGCGGGAGACACGAATGCAGCTTACAATGATCACAGAAAGCACCAATCAGTGTGCAGGAGACACGAATGCAGCTTACAATGATTATAGTTGGGGGCCGGTGTACACACCACTTCTCACAGGAAAAATAAAAAGTCGTTATATGAGAAGGAAGATAGCAAAAATAAATGTGTCATGTCTTGAAGGAATAATGGGAATAAAATAAATACTACTTTAGATAAGTGAAAGAGTTAATAAATTAAGGGAATGTAGTTTCATTTCCAGATAGCATACTAAGTCCACTTGATATTTCTGGTAATAAATTCAAAGAAAAGCCAAGAAAAATGGCTGTTTGTATTCACTGGGCCTGAAAAAAAGTGCATGAAGTATATAAAGAAACATGTCAGCAGGACTGAGAACATAGAGCAACCATAAATATTGGAAGAAGCGGTAAGGAAGGTGTAGGCATAGAGAGGGAATTTGTAATGATTTACCATGGAGTTTAAGCTGGGTTCCAATAATGAAGGAGGGGCATCTTAAAAGTGAAAGAGATGGTGAAAATTTTATGAAATCGACGAATGTAAGCCCTACATTATTGGAAGTGATGATGAGGTTTGTGTCTTATAAGAAGCAATCTGTGAACATGGGAGGAATGGTTACATAATCTTGAGCTTCTAGGTTGGCATACTATCCAGAAGGCAGGGTTCCATTTTTAGTGTGAACATCTGTCTCCCTATGATGTGGCAGTCATGAAAGCTACAAATCAGCTTAAGTACATGGAGTCAGCAAATGTAGAGAAGTGCCCTGGAGGGTTGCCTGACACACAACAGAATTTGTGTGAGCAATAAACAAGTCTTTGGTCCTGGCCAGTTGGCTCAGTGGTAGAGTGTTGGCCGGGCATGAGGATATCCCGGGTTTGATTCCTGGTCAACAGCACACAGAAGAGGTGCCCATTTGCTTCTCTACCCCTCCTTTTTCTCTCCTTCTTTCTCTCTCTCTCCCCTTCCCACAGCCATGGCTCAAAGAGTTGGAGCAAAAGTTGGCCCCATGCGCTAAGGATGGATGGCTCCATGGCCTCATCTCAAATGCTAAAATAGCTCAGTTGCCAAGCAACAGAGCAGCAGCTCAATGGGCAGAACGTCACCCCTGGTAGAGGGTTTGGGGTTTGTGGAGTCGATCCTGGTTGGGACGCATGTGGGAGTCTGTCTCTCTGCCTCCTTGCCTCTCAATTAATTTTAAAAAATTAATAAAAAAAATAAACACTTTTTCTTTAATCATTTGAACTATAGAGATTGTGCACCGAAGCTGCCTAATCTTATATATAAATTGTATTTCAATTAGCAACTACTGACAATGACAAAGATGAGGCCGGAATTTCTGTGAGAGATGAAATACTTTGGAAGACAGCATTATTGGAATATGATAAATAAAGAAATTGGAAAGATTAATATGTTACAAAGAATTTTGACCTGTTTATTAAATTCATCAATGTTTAAGAACACTGAGGGTTTAAAGAATTAATATCATCTAAAAATAATGCAGAGTGACCCTGGCCAGTTGGCTAAGTGGTAGAGCGTTGGCCTGGCGTGCAGAAGTCCTGGGTTCGATTCCCGGCCAGGGCACACAGGAGAGGCGCCCATCTGCTTCTCCACCCCTCCCCCTCTCCTTCCTCTCTGTCTCTCTCTTCCCCTCCCGCAGCAGAGGCTCCATTGGAGCAAAAGATGGCCCGGGTGCTGGGGATGGCTCCTTGGCCTCTGCCCCAGGCGCTAGAGTGGCTCTGGTCGCTACAGAGTGACGCCCTGGATGGGCAGAGCATCGCCCCCTGGTGGGCATGCCGGGTGGATCCCGGTCAGGCGCATGCGGGAGTCTGTCTGACTGTCTCCCCGTTTCCAGCTTCAGAAAAATACAAAAATAAATAAATAAATAAATAATGCAGAGTAAGTTGAGGATTTGTAGATAAGAGCAATAATGAGAAGTTGTAAGAGATACAATCTAATGAGATAAGATTCAAGGTGCGACCCTGGGTGGTTGGCTCAGTAGATAGAGCGTTGTCCAGCATGAGGACATATTGGGTTTGATTCCCAGTCAGGGCATACAAGAGAAGCAACCATCGGCTTCTCTCCCCCACCCACTCCCCTTCTCTCCCTCTTCCCCTCCAGCAGTCAGTGACTTCAGTTCAGCATTAGCCTCTCGGACTAAAAATAACTTGGTTGATTTGAGCGTCTGCCCCAGGCAGGGGTTGCCTGATGGTTCCCTGTCGGGGCACATGTAGGAGTCTATCTCACTGTCTCCCCTCCTCTAACTTAAAAATAAAAAGACTCAAGGTCCTATAATTTTTTTAAATAAATTTTTATTAATGTTAATGGGGTGACATCAATAAATCAGGGTACACATATTCAAAGAAAACATGTCCAGGTTATCTTGTCATTCAATTAGGTTGCATACCCATCGCCCAGAGTCAGATTGTCCTCCGTCACCTTTTATCTAGTTTTCTTTGTGCCCCTCCCCCTTCCCCTCTCCCTCCTTCCCTCCCACGTCCTCCCTTCCCCTACCTTGGTAACCACCACATTCTTGTCCATGTCTCTTAGTCTCGTGTTTATGTCCCACCAATGTATGGAATCATGTAGTTCTTGATTTTTTTCTGATTTACTTATTTCACTCTGTATAATGTTATCAAGATCCCACCATTTTGTTGTAAATGATCCGATGTCATCATGTCTTATGGCTGAGTAGTATTCCATAGTGTATATGTGCCACATCTTCTTTATCCAGTCTTCTATTGAAGGGCTTTTTGGTTGTTTCCATGTCTTGACCACTATGAACAATGCTGAAATGAACATGGGGCTACGTGTGTCTTTACGTATCAATGTTTCTGAGTTTTTTGGGTATATACCCAGTAGAGGGATTGCTGGGTCATAAGGTAGTTCTATTTTCAGTTTTTTGAGGAACCACCATACTTTCTTCCATAATGGTTGTAAAAGGAACTCTCATTCACTGTTGGTGGGACTGTAAAGGTCCCATAAATTTAACGAACAGAGAAGTAACTCAGTTTTACTCTAGACAATGAGTTATAAAAACTTTGAAAGAAAACAAAGCAACCACCTTTGAGAGAATTACAGAGACATCATCACCCATAATTCAGTTAGAGAAGGAAGAAGAGAGAATTTTCAGAGAAGGTATTAACGATATAAGTGTTTTTACTGATGATGGACTATGAAATCCAGAAGAAAGAATAAGAATTTCAGGAGTGTGAACAGAGATGGAGACAGGGATAACAAATAGATGTGCCTACTTCTATGGAGATATATAAAAGGTCTACTGGAAAGTTCTGTCCGTTAATACCACAACAAGTTTTGACATGTAAGCACGTTTATTTGGCGCATGTGTGCCTCTCTATTTTTATCACTTAATGGATACATACTGATGTAGTAAGTTAACTAAAACAAAGTTGATTCACGTTAGTCTTATGTGCGAAGCGATAGTGTACTCATGGCTACTGATAAAGTTCATTTACGCCACTTCATTGTATACAAATTTCAACAAGGAAGAAATGCTACAGAAGCATGTAGAAATTTATTGAAAGTGTTTGGTGAAGGTACAATTTCTGATAGGACATGCAGAAGATGGTTTGGAAAATTCGAAACAGGCGATTTCAACCTTTCTGATAAGCCACGTTCTGGGCGACCATCTTTGATCCATGATGATGTTGTTAAGACCATGTTGGAGCAAGATCCTTTTCTGACAACATCAGAGATCGCAGAAAGGCTTAATTCAGCTCAGCAAACCATTTCGGACCATATTCGGAAGATAGAATTGGTGTGGAAATATATTATTTAATAAAGTTTATTGATGATAAGAAAAATTTGTATTTTGTTTTATTCCCAAAACGGACAGAACTTTCTGGTAGACCTTAAGAGATAAGGAGTAATTTGGGAATCTAAGATTTTATTCAGTGATTAATATGAACAGGGATAAAATATATGACATAAATCCTGAGGAATTTAAGGTGAGAATTTTAGTATTATTAGGTTGAGGAAGAATTCAATATCAAGAAATCTCTTTAGTTATTGCAAATAGCAGTTTGGTGGCTATGGAGCAGGGGGTCGGGAAACTATGGCTCACAAGCCAGATGTGGCTCTTTTGATGGCTGCATCTGGCTCACAGACAAATCTTTAATAAAAAAAATAATAACGTTAAAAATATAAAACATTCTCATGTATTACAATCCATTCATTTCCTACCACTCATGTTCATGGTTGCAGGTGGCTGGAGTCAATCACAGCTGTCCTCTAGGACAACGCCAAATTTTTATTGGATAATGCTTAACGTACACGGATCATTGTATGGCTCTCATGGAATTACATTTTAAAATATGTGGCATTCATGGCTCTCTCAGCCAAAAAGTTTCCTGACCCCTGCTATGGAGGGACAGTCATGTTAAGCATGTGGGGTCCCCCCATGATCCCTACTGAAGCACAGTTCTAGACCAAATAACTGTAGCTCCCACTGGACTCTGTGGATAGAGGCAAGGAGATCTGAGAAGCTAGATTTAGTTCTGGAATGTTCAGACTCCTCCTGTTTTTTGATGGATTGAGTAGGCAATTGCTGTAGCATTTTGTAGTACTTGTAATACCCCCCCTTTAGACATAAGAAAAGTACTTATTTAAAGAGAGAATGTCAGATTAGTTTTAAAATCTACTCTCACTCCATAGCACTTCACAATCTCATAAAATCAGTCTTAGAACGGCTTCTAGAAATATATTTACTTCTTATTTAAATACAACAGGGTACGGATATTTATGCCACAGCCATTATAGAAACTGTCAATATGGTAAATATCTATTTGTATACAAACAATATGTCCTCTGCAATTATGTAATATAAGGCATGGCTGTAAAGATGATTTACATAAGACATCTTATCTAAACTCGTTGGTTGACATTAAAGGGTTGCCTAATAAATAAATTGAAAATGCCAATAATGATTTTCAGCAGACATAAGAATATAAAGGATTAAACACATTTAGCAGTGGACCAGATTTCCCCAGGGTGTTATTAACCCATAGATCCACAGCTGAAGATAGATACAGGCCAGGCAGAAGGCAGCAAATAAGTGTCATTCTAAACATTGAAATGAACTCTAAAGGAAAAGCAAGGCAATAAATTGTAACATTATCCCCAGGGTAGTTGGTATTTATGCAGCTACATGTTCCTTTACTACATCCCATTTGTATAAGATACAGCCTATGTCTGGGAAATAATGTATGGTGTATTTGTATATAGAAGCATTACAAAATATTTTTCCAGTCAATATTTTTTTATTCTTCACAGTTAAAATTTTAATCTAAACACACACACACACATACACACATATTTAAAGAGAGATATCTTTATTGTAGTTAATTATTGGGACAAATCAGGAACAGGTTTTTGTGTTGTTGTTGTTTTTTAATAGAAATATCCAAATACAGTACACTCTCCTGAAAATATTACTTCAAACTGTCTTTCTTACCCCCCACAGCACTTAGACAATCTTACATCAGCATTATGCCCCCATAGGTCATTACCATTTTAGTAGGTCAAGTTAGGTGGTTTACTGGAAATATATTAACTACATCATTCAATTAATATGAAAATCCATTTCAAGATATTTGATTTTAAAAAGTATATTATACTTCTCATATATTTCTATTGCTCGAAACCATTGAAGAGCAATTAATCCTACAAAGTTTTAAATTTAGGTTTTGAATTTTCATTTTTTACATTCAATCAACAAATTGGGGAAGAAAAGAGATAATACATATAAGGTAATTCCTGATTAACATGTATGTTATGTTAAGCTGTTAAAACATAGTTAGGAATCATTTGAATTTACATTCCCACTTATGGCCATAAAAATTGTCTCTGGACATGCATGTTTCACATACCTGAAAATTTCATCTGACTTTTGATTAGTGTTATCAATCCTAACACAACCTTATGGTCTTAGGTAGTAATAATGCTCTAAAGCCCTTTCAAAACATAAGGATTTATAGAAGAAGAAAAGTTGTGTAGTGCATGGAAATAAGCAAAATGCTAGTGAGATAGAGAACATATTTTACACCTTCCAGCTCCACAGTCATATTTTCCTTTATGAAGTCTGTCTTTCTGTTTCATAGAATGGCTATACATTGCCTGATTTTAGAAAGAAAGATGGCAATTCATTCTCCTTTAAGCATTACAGCAAAATATTGTTCTTTTTTCCCACTACTTTAGAATAACTAGAGTTATTTGTTAATTTAGGATGTGACCATAACATATACAGAAAGCAGGACACAATGGAAAAACAGAAGGCTTTGATAATTATACCAAAAGAACAGGAGTAAGCCGGGAATACCTTACGGACATCTCAGTTAAAATGCAGATTCTTGGTTCCTAGTCTGGATCTAAATTAAGACAATGCTTTGCTTAAATATATAGAAAAGATTTGATGTTTCCCAAAAAGCTATTGGAAAAGAATAGAAAGTCTGGAGAGCAGGAAAATCATATAAAAAGGGATTTCAAAATTATAGTGAGAAGAACTATAAGGAGATACCTGGAAGGTAGAAAATGCCTGACAACTTTTAATACAGTGATGTCTAGTATTCTAATTGTTATTGCCAGTAGTAATTAGAGTTCATGTTCCCCTTCACTGCATCCAAATATCAGGTAAAATGCTTTTTCTAGAAAAAGTACTTTAAGTGATAGATTTTAGAGATGTGATACTTAAAAAAAAAGAAGGAATAAGGGTTGTTTCCAGAATGAGGAAATATGACACAGAAAAATGGTTTTATGAGACAAGATGCAGAGTGAAAACTGTGAATGCAAAGGAAACAAGTCCTCGGAACAACCTGTGCTCAAAAGAAATGTAAGTCTCCTTAGTATCATCAACAATACTGGGGAGGGCAGATAAGATTTTTCATAATATAGGGAGTTAGGTCATTATATTAAAGATCCATTCAACCCCTAAGGACCTGCACAAACAGTTGCTTGAGTCTCATTGATAAGGCGATGAAATACACAAAAAGGTTTACTATGTTTTCAGAAAAATTACATTATGAAAGATTTGGAGGTGTTGAATTTCTCCTTGGCATAAAGAAACAAGTTGAGAACTTTGATATATATATTCCCTTAAAAAGACTCCAAAAAGCCTGACCTGGCAGTGGCACAGTGTATAGAGCATCAAACTGGGACACGGAGGACCCAGGTTCGAGACCCCGAGGTCGCAAGCTTGAGCATGGGCTCATCTGGTTTGAGCACAGCTCACCAGCTTGGACCCAAGGTTGCTGGCTTAAGCAAGGGGTTATTTGATCTGCTGAAAGCCCAAGGTCAAGGCACATATAAGAAAGCAATCAATGAACAACTAAGGTGTCACAATGGAAAACTGATGATTGATGCTTCTCATCTCTCTCTGTTCCTGACTGTCTGTCCCTCTCTCTGACTCTGTCTCTGTTAAAAAAAAAATACTCCAAAAGGTAATGCCTATTGGGTGTACAGTACTTCCCGTAAGCAGTACAAGTATGACTTTTACTCTCCTTTGCCAGTTCTAGAACATCAGCTGGAAGCAGTGATTTTAGGAAAGTAAATTCATTAATGGTACAAAGATAGGCTGGAGCCACAGAGGACAGGTGATCTTGTTAGTAGCTTTTGTAGAAATAGAAGTGCATGGAAAGAGTTCACTGGGGGAATGTAGGCAGGAGCAATAGGAAAGGTGAAGGAGCTTTCAGCTAGATATTGACAAGTGTCTCTACAAAATTAATAAATTCATAGTATATTAAATTAATTGGATATGGATTAGAGGACACAGGTTTAAAAATAATATTTGACATTTAAATAAAAATTCCTATAATTTATTAGACTTTAAACAAAATATCTAAATTCTGTATATCAGTTTTCTTATCGGGGATATATCTATTTTGTACTTATAAACTATTTTTAATGGTCTCTGCCTTGTAGGTCTTTCTGTTAATTCTGTATCGATATTGCTATCATTTATATGTATGTACTTATTTTTAAAATAGGGCTAAGCTAATTAAATATTGGCTGTGCATGTTATGGTTGTTATATTGTTGTTCTTAATATTATAAAATGATTCTTTCTTCTTCAACACAATAGGAAGTCAGAAAGGTAAATAATAGTAATTATTAAAATTTGTCAGTCCCTAATCATGTGCCATGCCTTATCTCAACTTTATTTAAGTATTACTTCTAAAAAGTCTAATTGAGTGCACCCATGACTCCAACAAGTCATTTGGAAAAAAAGTAAATGGCTTTGGTTATAAAGAAGCTTGAGTAAATATGAAAGGTTAGAAACACATACATCGAAATTTTTTGAAAAACAGCTATAACACATAGGGCTCCTGACAGCGCAGCAGCAAAATACTCCTAAAGAAGAGCATTACAATCTGCTATGTAAGCTAAATAGCTAAATTGCTCTCCAGAGAGCGAGCTGTCTCCAGTAAGTTAACATAACAATTGTCTCTCTCCTTATGCATCATTCCTCTATCTCATCATGTCTGTCTTTGCTTTGTTTTGTTTTTGCTGCTCTCTCTCTTTCTCTCTCTCTCTCTCTCTCTCACACACAGACACACACACACACACACACACACACACATGCATACACATGAATACCTTCTACCTACAACAATACTTTCCTCACATAGAAATCCTGGTGTTAACCCCAAAGTTGCACTCTCAAGCTCTATGAGTGTAGGCAATTTGTAGCCAACTCTTACTGCTCAGTGGGGTCATTTATAGATCTAAAATGTTAAGTAGTCCATTGGTCTGTGTTACTACTTTAAGCCAAGGTTTAATATTACAAAGTAATTGTAATAATAAAATCCTACATCATTTTAAATCATAGTTTGCTCTATGCTGTTAAAAATATAAACATGATAGGATGTTTATATTTTCCAAAATGACTCATTAGGTCAATAATTTTAGACCACTAAGAAAGGTTAGTGTGAAAACTATTTCATTGTAATTGCAAATGTAATTGACTTATGACAATAGCCATGCCCCAAAAATGATACCATTAATGCAACCCTTGATAACTACTCTTGTATCTATGAATGTAATTTGATATTTATCTGATTTGAATAAGAAGCTCTCCATATTCTTTAGCTGTGGTGGAAAACAAGGTACATATATGACACAAATTGGTTGGTTTAAACTAACTTTTGAAATTAATTCATAGTTTACTGATCCCAGTCATTATCCAGTTTTCTTTCTGTAGCTGCAACTGGAGCTTTCCTTTAGAAGTTTTAATGAGGCTGAATTATTAAAATGTGCTCTTAAGTTTCTTATAAGGTGATGCAATGAAAAGCATTAGTATAACAGATGAAATGGGGCATGACTTGTAAAGGCAAATCACTAACCTTTCATGTCTGCTTCTGCACTCTGTGTTACAATGCTCCCTCGATATTAAAAACAATGAATCAGATAAGGCTGGGCCATGGAAAAAGAAAGATTAGTGGTTTTTGTTAGAGGTTAGCACAGACAGCCAGAGAACTTCAGTCAGTGAATTTTTTTATAAAGCTCTTAAATATCAATAAGAATTGTATCCAAATGAGAAACTCTAACAATCAGCAAAAGCTTTCAACAATGCTAACATTGGGAAGTCATCCTTATACTAATCATGTACAGAATTAGTATGTTATTATATCAGTCACAAAAAATTTAAATATTTAAAAATTTATTGAAATAATAAATAATGTTAATATTTTTCTTAAGTGTTACAAAGATATTTCACTACCACAAGAAATTCTTTCTAAGTATCATTAAACATAATAATCAGCAATATATATGTATATATTATTTAGATAGCAAATTAGAAATGTTATATATTATGATTTTCAAAAGAAATTGAAAAATCTTTTTGAGTTCAATATTTGGGTTGCTTCTTAATTTGAATGCATAGGAAATGCTCATTTCATTATACCACATTATTCTGAGAACAAATAATCTTAAATTGTCTACATTTCAGTTATAAATATGAAAACTTTAGAAAGTCTGTTAAATCCAGAACCTTAAAAATTAAATATCCTACATTTATATTTGAGATGTTAATAATTGCTTTCATAGGACAAATATAATGTTTTTATTAACAGCTTGAAATTATGTGATTGTTTCAAAGGCCATTACATCATATTACAAATTTTATATATCTATAAAATCTTTTAATAGTCAATTCAACCACCATTAGGATGAAACATCCTATATTTGTTACATTAAATCGACCTCTAAAAGACTTGGGGGATCATTTTTCCCCCTTGAATGCTTTTACCTTGTATTTATTACTACTACTAGTACATATGAAAGAAGGTCTCAGTCCCTCAGGGTTTTTAACTCCATGACAGACAGGGAACACTTGATTGTGTATACATTATCACTGAGTTATATTTTCCTAAGTAAGTTTAAGGAAAAAACTAGAGAAGAACTATAGGCACAGCTGGGAAAGTCAGATCAGGATTTGTCCAGGAATATGCTGGAATATCTTGAATTCTGAACCAGTAGAAGTTCAGACGATGTGCTAAGTTGAGAAGTGGAGAAGCCGAATCAAGAATGAGCTTTGACAGGAGGAATTGTGTATTTTTCGAATAGTGATTTAATTTCTCTTTTTCCCCTTATTAAAAAAAACACCAAACTAGGTGTTAGATCAGGGGTCCCCAAACTTTTTACACAGCATAAATAAGTTTTATAAAAAACATTGCATATTCTTTGGGAAAAATATTCCTCTTAGAGATTGTAATAATCAGCAAGTAAAAACAGAAAAAATGTTGAAATATATTGATTATATTTTAGCATTCTTTTTCTCTCTTCCACACAGAGCAATTGCTATACTAGATGTTGATATATGAGAGCCCCAACAACAAAAATAAAAATATAGGCTAGACAATATATTTGAGAGTTTTTTACTCTTTCTCTAAATGCAGGCCTAACTGAAGTGTCAAGAGTGAGACTAGCCCTGGTTGGTTGGCTCAGTTAATAGAGCATCGACTCAACAAATGGATGTCCTGAGTTCAATTCCTGATCAAGGCACCCAGGAGAAGCAATCATCTGCTTCTCCCCCCTTGCTCTCTGCCTTCTCTCCTTCTTCCCTTCTCACAGCCAGGGGCTTGATTGCCAGAGTCTGTCTCACTTTCTCCCCTCCTCTCACTTAAAAAAAAAAAAAAAAGAACAAGACCGACAGTGATGATATAGTATCTGACAGCTCACACACAACTTGCTCATCAGTCTGGTACTGCAAAGTCCAAGATGCCAAAATTCCACCATATAAATACACCTGTTTAGAGGACTGGCTTTTGTGTTCATGTGATGGGAATTTATTATTATTATTATTGTAATAAAGTATTAGTTGCAACTCAGTCTATAACTTCAGAGCCAATATGCAAAGTATCATTTCCCCAATTGCACAGAACCCGTTTGCAATTACTATCTTCTTTGAATGTATTCAAACAGAATACAAAAGACAATGGATCAAGGGGACTATATTTCTGAAACACTTTTGAGATCGGTCATATTTTTTTTTTATTGGCATGGCAGTGTACTACAAAATCAAGTTTTGTATTCTAATTTTCTGGCTCACTCAGAGGGTTTGCTCTGATGATGTCAGCACTTCATGATGCTGATGCCAAGTGTTGTTTATGCTTCCCTGTCCTCGAGGGGCTTGTAAATTCATCCTGTATCCACGAGCTGTCAGAGGAGAAGAAAAGCACTGGTCACTAATCTTGTCATCATCAACATTGTTCTCCGCACCCTGGTTTATATCTTGGCCTGGATTGAAATGAGCCAGTAATACAAATGTGTACCTTGTATATCCTTTCTGTCATTGCCATCAGTTGATATTCTTTTCTCCTGACATTCTCTAAACCAAGTTAAACAGGTGTTACATAAAGATGAAAACATATCTCTACTAAAGAGCTTGATATGTATGGCTTAAACAAGGTTCACAGGAGCAGACAGTAACTCCAAGTAGCTTATTTTTATTTGACTTTCTCCACTTTAGTTAACAAGCTAAATTAAAGGGTGAAACCCCTGAACAAAGTTATGAGAACAGCAATAAGACAAGTTTTCTGCTTAAATGGCCTCATTAAATCCATTGTTGCTCACTTGATGGCCGTGATAGATCATTTATTTCAGCAAAGAATACCAGCAGTGTTGCTGTCATATTTAATAATCTTGGGCTGCTGCTCTTGGGAAAACACACACACACACACACACACACACACACGTCTTTCCCAAATAATGGGAGTTGAGCTTCAAGACTTCAAATTATTTTTAGTCTTTTTATAAATAGATACTGATATTCATTTTCTCTTTCATTTTTTTTTGTTTTTATTGTGATATCTGGATTTTTTAAATTAAATTTATTGGGATGATACTGATTAAAAAAATTACTCAAGTTTCAAGTATACAGTTCTCCAACATGTCATTTGCACACTGTATTGTGTAGTTACCACCCCTGGTCAAGTCTCCTTCCATCACCTCTTTACCGTCTTCTACCTCTCCTCATCCCCCCTTTTCTTCTATTTTCAATGAGAAAAACAGAAAATAAATCGATAAAAAGCAAGTATGTATAGTCATCACTTCAACCCAGTATGTAGCTGATGGTCAATTTCATTACCTACATAATTTTTTGGTGCTTGGAAATTTATTGCTGTACAACTTGCTCTTTTCAACTTTACTTTGCCCTGATATCAAAAAGCTTCATATTTTAGTTTTATTACCAAAATGAAAAGACCTAGTGTTTTGAGATTTTTCAAATCTTTTTTTATTGAATGGACTTTGATGACTTTAAAATCAAAGTGACCTGAACTCCAAATCTATCTCCTCACATCTGTTTGCTTTTTGGTAATGGTAAGATATTTAAACTTTCTGCCCCTTAATTAATTCACTGAAGGAAGAAAGTAGTAAAAACACTAATCTCGTAAGACTTTTATAAACAGCAAAAGCATTAGTTGTAAATTATCTGAAATAATCCTTTATATTTATGAACACACACGCACACACACACACACACACACACACCATATTAGTCCTTGATATGTATTAAGTCTACGTATTATTTGTGTCAATGACTAAGCATTTTCACATACAGGAAGCCTTGCTTATCAGAAAAAGAAAGTTATGCAGGTAAAATAAGCATTTAGATCAACCTTTAATTAAAGAAAAGGAACCAAAGTTACAATTTTGTGGCAAAGGGCAAAGTACATATAATGTATGAACCTGTTAATTTTCGTTTTTTCTTTCTCCTTTTCTTTTGAGAAAGAGAAAAACAGAGAGAAAGACAAGAAGGGAAAGAGATGAGAAGCATCAACTCAGTTGCTTGACTTTAGTTGTTCATTGATTGCTTCTAATATGTGCCTTGATTTGGGGCGTCAAACCATGCCAGGGTTCCCTTGAAGAAGCCAGTGACCTTGGGGTCACGTCGATGATCCCACACTTCATTTGGTGACCTTAGGGTTTTGTAACTAGGGACCTCAGCTTTTTAGATTGAGGCTCTCTTCACTGCACTACCACCGGCCAGGCTGGTTTTTCTTTATGAGAGATTTTATCAGGTTTTTTTTGGACTGACTGACAGTACCCTTTCTGCTCTCTCTCTCTCTCTCTTTCTCTCTCACTTTCTGTCCTAGAAGTAACTCTGCCAGATTTCTTTCTTAATCAGTTAATCAAATATCATTACCTTTTAGGATCTATGTGATGTATCTGATATATATTCACTCAGTGGTCAATAACATAGTTTAGAATTATTTTCTTTCCATGAAGAATGAACAACTGTTTTAACAATATCTAGTTTAAAAAGTAGCCTCCTTAAAATTTCTCTTATTTCTTAATGATGAGTTATTTTGGACAAAGCAGGTCTACTTTGCTAGTGTCTGTGCTGGTTTGCCAATAAAATACCTGCTCATTAATATATGAAAATTCTAATCAGTTTTCATATGTACATTCTTTTCTATTCTTCATGCATAGTTGCAATAACTCCAACTTAGATGATCCAGGAGGGAATTGTTTTAAGAGTAATATGTGTATCCAATTCTTGTTGCAGTCATGGTCTTCATGTGGCCTTCTTCCAGATTCTCACTCGGTTGACCTCAGGGTAAAAGGGATCATTTGGAGATACTATGTCTTTAGGGAATATTCTGAACAGAGTGAAATAGTTCAGACCTGATGAAAGTTTAAGTAAACTGCTCTTGTTGTTTCTGGCTGCCCTCCGTCTTGCGTGTTGGAGCGCCTTTTTATTCTATGACCTCTTCTTGGAGAAAAAGCATGCTAGCCCTTGCAGCGAGTACAGTTTCAGAGGCAGAATTCTCTCCCGAGTTGTATGAAAACAAAGTAGAGATTTCTGGAGGGAAAGCGTCCCTGGCTTATCTTACATTTGAACCAAAAAAGCGCTAAAGACTCCCACACGGCAGTCACCCCATCAACGCCGAAGTACTCATATTGGTGGCTGCAAGTTCCACGGGGTGCTACTGGGAGTATACTAAATAAATAAAGTAAGTAAGTAAATAACTTACAGCGTAACCTTCCACAGAAAGAACTTAGAATCTTATTTTCCCTGCGTTCTTCATTAGTGCTTTCTTATTGCCCCCCCACCCCCAACCCCGCTCCCGGTTTTTCTCTCCAATTTGGAATAAGTTAATCTTTTACTTCTGGGAGGTATAAATTTACATATTCTGGTTGATTTATATGGATTTCCTGTAAACTGAAGATGGCAGGATGAAATCAATCACCATGATGCCTACAGCGGTGGCCCTGGGTAGGACGTGAGAAACACCTGACGTTTTTCATTCTCATTAGGAGTGAAATAAGAGCTACTTTTATGACGCTTCCGGTGCTGAGAAAATTATTGGAAGAAACTTACACTGATAATAAAAGAATAGAGACCTGTCATTTTATACCTTAAGTTAATGTTTTTATGATGGTGGTAAAAAAAAAAAACCTGGTGATTTTATCGGACCCTTTCAAGAACTGTTGAGTTTTCAAGGGTTCTGTGGCTTTGGGATGTGATACTATCTCAGAATCTAAGAAACTGCTGTATTATCTCAGTTTAGATAGCATGTCAGCATTCACTAGAAAACATAGTATTTCTGAAATTCTGAGTTACATTCGCTTGATGGTGGGAAGATTGTTAGGATGTTTAATATCACTTGTTTTCTTATGAAATTATTCTTGCATGTGGGAAATGCTCTGTGTATAGTCAGTCATCAAAAATAATGTACATATAGAAAAATAATGTAACTACCTATTGCCGAGATGAGTCACCTTTTAGAAAGCATAAAGCAACACTCGGACAGCAACACCCGATGTTAAAGTTTATAAACAATTTGCTACCTGACAAAGACAGAAAAGAGAGAAAAATCCTATGAAAGCTACTGCTGGAGATTTTCCTTTATAGTTGAACTTCACATCAGTTTTTTAGTGTCCAGATTTTCATTTGTCATAAAGATTTTAAATTAAACCTCTCCAATGTGCACATTTTAATTTAATATGAGAGGAAGTAATTTATTATTTGGCACAGATTTATTGTTGTAAAAAGCTCTTTCTGATGTCATGGTGAATTCTGTGCATGAAATGAGGAGAAACAAATGATTCATTTTTCATGAATATTATCAATGTTACAGTCTTCTGAAACAGTCATATAAGGTGTTTTTTTTTTAAACCAAAATGCTCAATGGATCTTAGATTGTGTATTTTTTTTACTAAAACAATAGGTAGACAAAACAAAAGTTTTATAAGAAATAATAGTATTATCACAAAAAGTAGTACAAGAAAGTTACAAAGTTAATTTGATTGCAAGAGGTCTGTGAATACCTGTAGCTAAGTGGTGATAACCCCTTACATAAGGTTACCTTGTAAACCATGATATATATTAGTAGATAGGATGCTCTCTTGTCTCTGTTGTTGGAATATAAAAAACAAAACAAACAAACAAATAAAAACACTATTGTTTTTACATATAACTGTGTCATAGAAATAAAACTATCTCTTTATGAATCAAACCTTCTTGCATTCAACAAATACTCTCTGAGCAGCTATAATGTGGCATGAACTATGCTAAGTATTTAAGGTACAGCAATAAACAGCACTAACAATGTCACTAATATGTCATAGAGCTTTTATATTCTACTGGGAAACACTGGTAATAAATTAACATAAATGAAATAATTATAGATTAATGGCCAGATCAAACAGATTTAAGAAGAGGTAAATATTTAACATTTGGTTTAGTCTTCACAAAGTTAACTCCAGTCCAAAGATTTAAATAAGAGTCCATGTAAGACTTTTAGGTAAATTGTTTCACTCTATATTTCTGTCCATATTACCCACAGCATTTCAGTTCAACTCTTGTTCTTCCATTTAAATGTCAGTTATGATGTATTTCAAGAAGGCAATTGAAAAATAATGTTTTTAAAAATCTGATTTTTTTTAAATTTAAGAATAGATTAAATAGTGAAGAAGGATGACAGAGATAGGCTAGATTATATAGTATATTTACTTCTTTAATGTTGTCATTATTTTTCAATATGAGCAAAATTTTTCATATATGAGAAGCATAAATTCAAATATATTCTCTTAAGCCAGAAAAATTACAAAATAAACAGAATTAACTATTAAGTATTCAATATGAGAAAATGAAAAGCAAAAATAGCATAGTATATACTTTAAAGCAGTGCAAAGTAGGAATTATTTCTAGAACAACTTTGTAAAAACTGCCCAATATATAATGCTATTTTACATATATCTCTGATATTTCCACCTAATGGTTTAAATTATATATCTAGCTTTTGTAAGTTGGGTTCCCTTGAAAAAAATATTCTGAGATGGAGATTAGAATGCAAGCTCTTCATGAAGAAGAACTTTGAGGTTCAACAACTTTGGTCATAAATGTATCAATATAGAGAGTAGGTGAGCTGTGATGCAGTTTAAATGGGGGTGTCCTTCTTATTTATCCTGAACTGAGGTGACAGACAGCCATAAAATCATAGCCTTGTAAAAATCATCAGATGTAGATGGCCCAAGAAAGAAGGCATGGTTTGGGGGCAAGGCACCTGTCTTTCAACAAAGCAAATAGGGCTGACCTATGAGGACTATGTGCTGCCAGTTTTTCTAGCAGTTTCATTCTCAAATGGGGAATCTGAAGGATATCTGCCCTTTACACCACTTAGAACCATTTCTTTTTTTTTTTTTTTTTTTTTTTTTTTTTTGTATTTTTCTGAACTTGGAAACAGGGAGGCAGGCAGACAGACTCACGCATGTGCCCGACCGGGATCCACCTGGCATGCCCACCAGGGGGCGATGCTCTGCCCATCTGGGGCATTGCTCTGTTGTGACCAGAGCCATTCTAGCGCCTGAGGCAGAGGCCATGGAGCCATCCTAAGCACCTGGGCCAACTTTGCTCCAATGGAGCCTTGGCTGCCGGAGGGGAAGAGAGAGACAGAGAGGAAGGAGAGGGGGAGTGTGGAGAAGCAGATGGGCGCTTCTCCTGTGTGCCCTGGCCGGGAATCGAACCCGGGATTCCTGCACACCAGGCCGATGCTCTGCCACTGAGCCAACAGGCCAGGGCCTAGAACCATTTCTTATAGATATTTAGGGAGCTGTTAGCCCAGCACTCTGGAGTGCCTCTCTCCATGGTGGAAATCTTAGATTAATCTTGAGAAGAGAATTAGTGTGAAACACTACAGATACTGCAGCTGCAGAGTGTATGAAGCCGTGAATGTTACTTTTGTTTTCTCTTTCTACTATCCATTCTACCTATTCCCCTTAACATTAGTTTTCAAGTTTGCTGTTCTCAAGGACATGATGCATGCCTTTATCCATGAAAAATTTGAGCTCTTAGTCCTCATATCCTTAACAAACTAGGCTTGTTTAAACTGTCCATTCACTTTTAAAATTGGGCAAGGCGGTAACAAGAGATCTCAAGTATTAACAACTGGATATTAGATATATTTTTCCTGCTCCTACTGAAAAACAAGTCTCACTGTATACTTCTAATGATCAGATTCAATTAATCCTGCCAAAATGGTGGCTCTTCTTGCCTCTTTTCTTCCCCTTCCCATGCTCCTTGATCAATCACCCCTCAGATTCCTTTCTCAAGTATGTATACTCATGCTGAGTAAATCTTACAGCTCTTTTGGAAATGCTATCCATTTCCTCCCTTATCATACTTGAGTGTCGGTAACAGTGTTATGTCCTGACTTAACCCTAGTTGCCAAGAGAAGATTGGAGATAGATTTTGAGAGGGGTGTATGTAGTACGGAGGAAGATTCTCCACCATCTTCAAGCAAAGGTAGAACTGATAGCTCTAAATAGGGAGTAAGTAATTTCTTCAGCTCTGATGGTTCAGTGGAATTGGAGATTCAAAGCTGACAGATCTAGTTAACACAGATGCACCATTCCATATTTCTCTGATAGCTATTAGCACCAATTGTCCCTGTGAGCTTCCCAGGGAGCAGAATATGAGGTAGATATTCCTACGAAAGGGATTTACAAGGGAGTGTGAAGTCAGAGGAAGAAGTTGAGATCTGGTATAATCTTTTTTAAAGTATTTTTTAAAGTCTTTATTCATTTTTTAGTGAGGAGAGAGAGAGAAAGAGAAAGGAGAAGGACCAGGAAGCATCAACTCCCATATGTGCCTTGATCAGGTAAGCCCAGGGTTTTGAACTGGCAACCTCAGTGTTCCAGGTTGACACTTTATCTACTGCGCCACCACAGGCCAGGCAAGATCTGGTATAATCTTAATGAAAAACTAGGTCAACACTGCATAGGATGACTATTCAGAGCTGCACTGTGTTGGGGGAAAGTTGGTAAGATCTTTATAGAGCACACTGATTAAACTTTGAACATGGAGCACCTCAGCTAGAGAACATATCTTTAGGCAACATGGTTGTCTTCAGCCATGGCAATCTCCAAAGGAAGCTGAGAGCTAAGGTCTATAAATAGGAAGTATAGAATAAATAGCTATTTCTACAAGAGAAAGTGGATGGTTGTAAAGCCAGTAATCACAGCCACCATCACAGCCGCCTGTCCCATGCAGGTTTGCATTTGATTCGGACAGATGGTAATAAAACAATAGAGCCAAGAACTGGTGGGCCATTAGCATTAATCCTAGCTTGCACCCAGTGGGCAAGGAATATACATAGTGAGAAAACACTTCCCTTCCTATTCAGGGCTCCCAAAGCTACTGACTTATCCAGTTTCCTAGAATGAACGTTTCTACCTCACCCACCTTATTCACCTCTGTTCCACATCTCCTTCTCTCTACATGAATTCTTCACAAACTGGCTTCTATTTCAGCACTCCACCATCGTGGCTGCTTCTCCTCTACTCCATGTGGCCTTTCTCTCCTCTCCTCTCTAATGTTAATCTCAGGAACCGAGAGAGCAGGCTCCTGGTCTGCCCCACTTTATAGTATAGAAATCAAAACCTTTAATCCAATATATAAACAAGGAAGTCTCTGATACAAAGTCACTTATCTGAGGCATAATGGGATTCCTCATGAGAGTGCATCACCCCACATCATGCAACAGTCAAGGGTGTGGGGAAAAGCTTAGTCTTAAAAGTAAGCCTTAGGCTATAACCATGTGGCCTGCTTAAAGCCTGTCCCCCACATCCAATGCAAACTATAAGTGAGCAAACATATATATCATATTTAAAAACTTATTTGACCAACAGTGGTGGTATTATAGTGTCCAGTAAACTAGCATATAATATTGCTACTACTCAATTTTATGGTGGGGAAAAAAAGAAAGAAATCAAATGTGTATTAAAAATAAGACATTTATGCTATATATCCTCTTTCTGTTTCACTAAATCTACAATTTCTGGTTGTAGTTAGAAAAAGGAGTACTCAAGCAGAAGTTGAAGAGAGAACATACAGTAAATTCAACCCATTTATTTCTCTAGTTCCCACTCTTGAGAGCAGAATATTACTTTCTTTAGGGAAGCCAACTTCTAAAGATTCTCTCTCTTTTTAGGTTGAAATGACTTCTTCCTGTCCCTTACAGTCTGTGCAGGGTTGGTGCCTGCTCCCACTATATTTAAATTTCTTTAGACACTGCCCTACCTTTTCAGTAAGTTTATCTGTAAACAGACACTTCTAAAGTTAATTCTACCTTTAGTGTACCCTTTCTTTATTATACAAATATATTTTCTGATATTATCAATACTCTGTAAATTCCCTTAGAACTAAATACATGCATATCTTGCTTGTGTGTATCTGAGACAATCTGTGTTCTATAGTCAATCTGTAATTGTGTTAAATGAGCCAGTTTCCCCCCCAAAAGTATATAGTGATTCTACTTTTTTTTTTTTGAGAGAACAAAGAAAGAGTCAGAGAGAGGGACAGATAGGGACAGACAGTAAGGAAGGGAGAGAGATAAGAAGCATTAATTCTTTGCTGCGGCACCTTAGATGATCACTGATTGTTTTTTCATACGTGCCTTGACTGGGGGGTTACAGCAGAGCAAGTGACCCCTTGCTCAAGCCAGTGTCCTTGGGCTTCAAGTCAGCAACCTTTGGGCTCAAGCCAGTGACCTTGGGCTCAAGCCAGCAACCTTTGACCTCAAGCTAGTGACCATGGATTCATGTCTATGATCCCACGCTCAAGCTAGCGACCCCACACTCCAGCTGGAGAGCCCATGCTCAAGCCAGCAACCTCTGGGTTTTTGAACCTGGGTCCTCCATGTCCCAGTCTGACACTTTATCTACTGTGGCACCACCAGGTCAGGTATAGTGCTTTTATTTATATCACTACTATAATTTAAAGTTCTGCTTCTATTTTATTTTGTCAAGGTTGGAGAGACCATCTTCAAGGTGGCAACATTTCTTGCATATTTTAGTTGTAATAAAATATGGGCTAACTAAGACCTCAGTTTCTTAGGCCTTATTAAAGAATACCAAGAACATTAAACTGTATCATGAGAAGCTAGAGTTACTTAAGAGAGTCCACTATTTATATGACCTGGTAGAAGTTGTTTGGTTTCTTGGAGCCTTGTTTCTTCACCTATGTAAGAAGTGAATAGAAAAAGTAGCTCTGAATTCTGCAGTCCTCTGATGAAGAAAGCTATAAAGTGGGCATATTGTTTGGAATTTTTATTTTGTCTACCCTTTAACTTCTGGTGTCATTGAATTTCTCACAGATAATGCCCCAAGCTATTGATTATAATTTTTTTTTTACCTTTTAATGGATAGGAAGAAAATGAGAAATATATAATGTCATTGAGATTTTGGCAAAGACAGTAATGTAAGGTTCATAAATATTGCATTTGTGCTTTGGTGAAGTGGTCATTGCTCAAAGTTAATGATTTTGGCAGCTCTGAATGGCCCAGTGTTGACTGACTGACATAAAGGTCAACTGCTTAATTTATGAGCTGTCCTTCCAGAATAAAGACACTGAGGTTGACCTCCTGTCAAATGGGGCTGCCACCGAGACTGTTGATTACAATAGTAATGAAAGTTTAAAAAAAAATCTATTCGCCTTGTTTTGATCCCTGCCTCTAGTGATCAATGGCACTTAAGCCAGGTCAAGACAGGAACAGATACTTCTGTGCCTGTAGAACAAAGTAAGAGCAAGTTGCTACAGAACATCATTAACTTCATCTGTATTTTGTCCTAACAACTTAAACGAGCCAGACATGGAAAATTACTAAGTACTACCCAGACTACAGACTTGTTCAGGTAGACATTTTTTATGAGTTCTAAACTGCTCAAAGAAAAATTCAATCTATAAGTTGGAAATTATTTTTAAATTACAGTTTAGATGTAATTTTTCTTTTCATGTCACAAATCTTACCCTAAAGTCTTCTGGAGATCTCTTGAAGCAATATTTTTGCCAATATATCTCCTCAGACTAGTGAAATATAAGACAAAATAAATAAATCGGTTTATATCAAATTGAAAGACTTTTGCACAGCAAAAGATACCATTAAAAAATAAAAAGGCAGCCCATTCTATGGAAGAACATGTTCTTTAATATGATAAAGGGTTAATAACCTAAATTAATAATGAATTTATAAAACTCAACACCAGGAAGATAAACAAGACAATTAAAAATGGGCAAAGGACCTGAATAGACACTTTTCCATTGAGGACATACAGGTAGTCAATAGGAATATGAAAAAAATGCTAGATGTCACTAATAATTAGAGAAATTTAAATCAAAACTGCAATGAGATACCACCTCACATCTACTAGAATTAATTTCATTAACAAATCAACAAAAAGCAAGTGCTGGCAAAGGTGTGGAGAAAAGGGAACTTTCCTTCACTGCTGGTGGGAATTCAGACTGGTGTAGCCACTGTGGAAAACAATATGGCATTTACTCAAAAAATTGAAAATGAAACTGGCTTATGATCCAGCTATAACATTCCTTGAAAATATCTTAAGACTCCCAAACACCAATTCAAAAGAAGATATGCAGCCCCATGTTCATTGCAGCCTTTTTTATAAGATTTGGAAAGAGCCTGTGTCCATAAGTGGATGAATGAATAATGAAGCTGTGATACATTTACACAATAGAATACTATGCATCTATAAAAAAAAAGAAAATCTTACTTTTTGTGATGTCATGGATGGACCTGAAGATCATTATGCTAAGTGAAATAAGCCAGTTGTAAAAAGACAAATACCATATGATCTCACTTTTATGTGGAATCTAATGAACAAAATATCCCAAGGAACAAAATAGAAACAAAGGAAGGGTCACAAGAAACATATGGACAGTTGTTGGAGGGAAGGGGAAAGAGGGGAGGGATCAAAGAAAATAAAGAGATTAGCCAATACACACACACACACACACACACACACACACACAACTCATAGATATAAACAACAGACTAGCAATTCCCAGAGGAAAAGGGGGGATAGAGGTGGGATGAGGGGGAAAAAGGGTAAAACAAAGATGGAAAGAAACTTTGTATGAGGTATGGGGGGGCACAATGCAGTGGGTAGAGGGTGTTATATTTAGTGGGACAATTAAAAATATGCCAACACAGCCTGACCAGGTGGTGGCGCAGTGGATAGAATGTCAGACCGGGAAGTGGAAGACCCAGGTTTGAGACCCCCGAGGTCACCAGCTTGAGTGTGGGCTCATCTGGTTTGAGCACAGGCTCACCGTCACTGGGTTGAGCGAGGGGTCGCTCAGTCTGCTGGAACCTCTCGGTCAAGGCACATATGGGAAAGCAATCATTGAACAACTAAGGTGCCTCATCAAAGAGTTGGTGCTTCTTGTCTCTTTCTTCCAGTCTATCCGTCCCTAACCTGTCCCTCTGTCTCTCTCTGTCTCTGTCACACACACACAAAAAGAAAACATGTCAACACAATCAAATAAAAATTAAAAAGACTTGAATGTCTTGTATTCTCAACAAGACGAACATAACAATTTATTTATAGTTTTCAATCTAGGTGCTAATAATATTTGGGGCTAGGTAATTCTTCGTTACAGTAATA
The DNA here is from genome assembly GCF_036850995.1 of Saccopteryx leptura. Classification (NCBI taxonomy): domain Eukaryota; kingdom Metazoa; phylum Chordata; class Mammalia; order Chiroptera; family Emballonuridae; genus Saccopteryx; species Saccopteryx leptura. Next base: position 22,992,459 of record NC_089510.1, read on the forward strand.
TGTCCTATGCATTGTAAAATGTTAACAGCATCACTGGTTTCTGCTAACTAGATGCCAGTAGCAACCCCCTCATTTGTAACAACCAAAAAATGTTTCTAAACATAGTCAAATATGCCTTAAAGAGCAAAATAACCTCGAGTTGGTAACAATTGATTTAATTTATAAATATTTTCAATTTCATTTTGTTGCCAAGCAATGAGTTTTGATGATTCAAAAATGAAAAAAAAATTGTTTATTCCTGAGAAACTTACAATCTGTTAAAAACAAACAAACAAAAGCAGTAATCAAGGCATATGAAAGGTTTTATTTAATTTTTTATGGTTTTTGAAATATTTCATTTAGTAATAATATATTTGACAATGAACTTGCCAGTATTAAGTAGGCCACTCCATGCAGTCTTGCCTACTAAAATGGAAACATAAAAATGTTAGGGAGAAATGATGAAAATGGGGAAAAAATAAAAATAGTATGAAGAAAAAATAGTATGAAGAGGCTAAAATATCTGGCCTAAACTTTGATATCTTAATGCTGAATAACATAAATTAAATCTGAAAATAAATTTTGATGTTACTTACAGAGCACCCATAATACTTTAAAAACAGATCTATCAAGAAAATCTTCCAGATCTTTGCAGTATGAGGTATAAGAATAACATGTATATTCATATTGCCATGAAACAACACTCACCACTAAGTTTTTGTGGCACAATCAGCTCATGTTAACTGCCTTACCAGAGGACTCTCCTACCCGATGCTTTGCTATCTCATATATCCTGTTTCAATTTCAAACTCTAAACCTCAAAATGCAGTGACACTTCCCTGTAACTCAAAGAAATTAGAAGGTGAACACCAGAGAGGAAACATAACATTGTACCAAGTTTGCTGTTACATAGCAAGTAGTAGGAAGAGATTTTATTAAAAAAAAACAACAAACAATGCTTGAAAGACAACCAAAAAGAATGTGCTGGAACAAAACAAGGCTTAGTGAATCCCTCAAAATAACACTCTTAATAGAACACACAATTCTTAGTTATGAGAAGTAAAATTAATTGTTACTTGTTATTGATGAGATATGTGACTTAATTTAACTATTTGGGGATGAGTCTAGGAAAACCACAAACACATGCAATTCTACAACAGGAATGTTTAAGACCCATAGCCGATCCCTTTGTGAGGAATCATCACCATAATTCATCAGTAATCCTATATTTTGAATGGCACTGTGGACAAAAAAAAAAAAAAAAAAAAAATGGTGCTAAAAATAAACCTAACAGGCTCAGATGAATTCTGAACAATGGCCTTGCAAACTCAGAGACCTAAAGTAACCACATAGGATGGTCAAAAATTAAAACTTTCAGGCCCTGGCCGGTTGGCTCAGCAGTAGAGCGTCGGCCTAGCGTGCGGAGGACCCGGGTTCGATTCCCGGCCAGGGCACACAGGAGAAGCGCCCATTTGCTTCTCCACCCCTCCACCGTGCTTTCCTCTCTGTCTCTCTCTTCCCCTCCTGCAGCCAAGGCTCCATTGGAGCAAAAGATGGCCCGGGCGCTGGGGATGGCTCTGTGGCCTCTGCCCCAGGCGCTAGAGTGGCTCTGGTCGCGGCAGAGCGAGGCCCCAGAGGGGCAGAGCATCGCCCCCTGGTGGGTAGAGCGTCGCCCCCTGGTGGGCGTGCCGGGTGGATCCCGGTCGGGCGCATGCGGGAGTCTGTCTGACTGTCTCTCCCTGTTTCCAGCTTCAGAAAAATGAAAAAAAAAAAAAAATTAAAACTTTCTAACTAAAAGTAGTTCATGGTGAGTAGTCATGTCCAAGAATGATATTTTTCTCTAAACAAAGGTCAATGCTTACCTAATCAGCCTGTCTGCTGTCTTTAAAATGTCATCTTTTCTGGCCTTCCTCAGTACAGGTATCCCACCAGAGCACGATCCAGAAACACCCCCCCCATTGTTATTGTTATCATGTGAATCATTAACTGCTTCTTGTCCCTGCCTATGTAAAAGAAGTTTCAGCATGTATATTTTTATTTTTTAATCTATTCCATAGATTTCCCCACTTTTCTTCCTGTGGCTTCCCTAATCTGTCACCAGTCAATTTCACGGAACCCCCTTACATCTCTCCTTTAATTCTGATGTACAAAATAAGTGGTGAAGCCGCCATTTTGGGGAGCACTTTCTCAATCCTTTGAGACTTTGCTTCCCTGAAGTTGTTGACAGTACGGCTCAAATAAACTCTTACAAAACTCCTACAGGTTTGGAAATTTCTTACATTGACAGCACTGCGAGAAGTCCACAGGAGTGACAGCTATTTTAGGCTTAGAAGTTTACATTTCTGTCAGCAACTAAATACTCAGATTTAACACTAAGCATGATCATTTATGGAAGTGCAAAAATATATACTTTTTCATGTAATTTACTTATTTAACTTTAATGGAAACTATTTACATGGTTTAGAAAGCATCTCCTAGGACAATGCAATTTTATCTCTTGCTAAGAACCAAACATAATTTAAATCCCAAGCAAAGTTTTTGAATATATTACCAACATTATTAGTGAAGTTTCCATACTAAAATGTGAACCAAGGCTGATAAAATGGATCACTTAAGATGCCAACCAAAATTAACATTTGTCTTGGGCTTATCTATGACTCAAAAGAGAAAATATCTTGAAGACTGTACATAAGGAATAATTTTTCTGCCCTAATTTCCAGGGTTAAGGCAGAAGGTAATGATGTAAGCTCTACCTAGAAACAAGCTTGACTTGTCTACATGTCCAAATATTTTATAAATGGAGGCAAACCTGCCCAGGACTGACCACAACCAACTAAGAGTAAATAGAACACAGCACAAAAAAGCAAAATAGAAAGTGACCAAGAAAAGATACCTTATTTTTGCTTCAATTCATTCTCAACAAATATAGTTTGTAATACTTGTAAAGCTCTATGTGAAATGATTCAAATATGAATTAGAGTTTCTATTCCCAAGTTGTTTGCAAAGTAGTGAGAGAGAATGCAGAAGCAAATAAAATAGAGTCAATTACTATAAGGAAATAATAATTAAAAGGAGACTAGAATAGTGTAAAAGGAAACAGGAAGAAAAAGATGGAAATTGACTTTATTAGCTCTGGCAAGCCTTAGAATATTGTATGTATGTCCATATGCATAAAGTAAATTAAAATTGTCTTTAGTTATTTGTTGATTATTGTTTTTCTTAATCACAAACTTTTGACAACATCCATGGATATAAATGATTGTGTTAGGGTCATTTCAGGATGGGATCAGTATTTTTTTCTCTCTCTCTCTTCTAGAGTTCTATAGACTGAGCCTAAGGTTTTCTTTGAAGCTGGTGGTGTTCCAATCAGTGTGACAAAAAAGTAAGACAAAATCTTGAACATATCCCAGATGTTTGTTTTTATTTTTTAAGTGTCAGTTTATAGAAAGGCATCAACCATAATTATTTTTAAAGTATATTATACCAAAAAACTTAAAACTTAAATGTTTTCAACAAGACTGTTGCATTAATTAAAAAATAAAGAAACATATGTAGTATTACTTTTCTTCTATATGTTTCCACTTATTTAAATTGCATTTAAATGTTTATGTCTGTGTGTATGTTTTGAGTGGGCACGTGTTTAATAACATACAGGTTGCAAGTTTACAGTGATGGAAACAAATGATACCATCTATAGTCTTCATTAAATTTGATTTAAACTCAAAACTGATTATTTAAGTAAAAGAATTCATTTGCATTCTAATTTATAACATATTTATACTAGAATATGTTTTTTGTACAACTTTTGGCCTTTACATACAAATAACGTCGTTTTCAAATGGATTCTTAGAAAAATTAAGCTGAACATTTAATTTAACTTAATCAGTTAACTACTATTTGTATTTTTTTAATAATAAGAATATTGATTATTCCTGAATCGTATTGTATTTTCTAGAATGTACTGTTAAAAGAAGTCCTGCTCGGGAACATATAACAAAAACTTCATCAGATGGAGAATTCCATTTCAAAAATTACTTCATATGTTTTCTACACACACATTTCAAATAAATTGTTTCATATTATTTAAATCAATTTAATATGGCAAGATAACGTTAGAAATCAAATCAAGAAAAAGAAATTTTGAGAAGTTCTTGTCATATAAAATAAATAGCAGCCTCAAGGGAAAAGAAAGCAGTAAGGAGCTTAATGGCAGGATCTTCCAGATGATTAAGTTATTGATTCGTATAATAACATTGAAGCACGTATCCTGCCTCTCCATATGTTTATACAGTGCCCTCTGATGTAATTATGTATACACACCTTGTTTGAAAAAATGCAATAAGAATGTTAAAATATTTGACCATATTATTAACAGAGTACATTCCAACCATGATCACTAACAAGCACATAAGATTGTGATAGACACTCCAGAAATACCAAGTTTCTACGACTACAAAAATAAATGACACCCTTGTTAAATGATTGTAACATTTCTTTCTCATTTTATTTACTAAAGTGAGATCTTTATAATGTGCTTACTTGATTGTGGCAGTTCAACTTAAATAAATTGCCCATTGAACAGTTATAAAGTGAAATATTTTCAAAACTGATTGAGTCTTTAGACTAACTCATTTGTAAAAATCAATTCCGGCATAGGAAAATATGTATGCTATATTTTATCACCATGGAACACTGATATTGGAAAGTAGTAATCACGTATCTAAGGAACAGTTTATAGAAACTATATTTTAAAACAATGGTGTCATTACAGCAATCATCCATAAACAAAAGAAACAAGTGACATGTAGTCATTTCAAATACACTGAAAGTGCAATTATATGGTAGAAATAGCAATGCATTCATGTTTATTTTATTTCATTTTATGCTGTCAAGAACATAGATACACCTTAGCCCATGTTGAATAATTAGTAAACGAATATTTCTTTTAGATGCTCCTGGGTATTCACAGCTCAGATAACAACAACTCAAAGAAATCCAGTCACTATAGATTGTATGCAATAAGATTTCACTACTCTTCTCTGGAATGTTTCACTATTTCAAGCTCTGTTATGTCTTTTCAAATTAAATAGTATGTCAGTTCCAGTCTTTATAATGCAATCTATCATTGAACATGTATATAGTTATAAAGATTATTTTCTAAGTATCACATGTTGGAATAATTCTCTAGCTTCATATCAAGTGTGTAAACAAACATTACAAGGAAAAGAATGTCTTTCTTTAGTGCTTATTGAAAATCTATTTACATATACCAATCATTTACTTGGGTTTAAAAAAAAAGTGTTTCTAAGTCCCTAGGCCTACTAAAAATCCTCGAAGGTAAGGCATATGATTTCACAGTTTTACACATGAAGTTAAAGTAAAAGGTTAAATAGGTCACCCATTTTCACAAAGACAGCATGGAGTCCACTAGGATTTAAACTAAGTGGGATAGACTGGAAATGGCAATCTTAATCACAAAGCTATGTGACATGAAACCCTGGGCTGACACTTGCAGCTCTCTTCTTCCCCAAAGTAACATAGTTATAGAACAACTTGCTGGTATTCCCCACATTTTAGAAGATTTATCTAGATTCGTTCTTTTTATTTTTATGATTCTCCGTGTCTTTTCTGTTCAAGAAATATAGAGATGATCTCAAAAAGAATATTGTAAATTTAATTTGGGTCTGGGAGAAGAAACATCCAGTAGAGTATGGGATTAAGAAAAATAAAAGGAGAAAAAGAAGGCAAAAGAAAGGAAAAAAAAATACCAGTTCATGCTAAGTTAATAAACCTAAAGCCAATATTCTCTTGCCAAATTCAGACTGGCTCTTCCTGAATTGGGTGTCTGAGCTAAAATACAAGGGCTACCTTCTGGATGAGAATTGATCTGAATGAGCTCATCTCTTGATAACAAGAAGACCTCCAAATATCAAAGAAAAGTCTCTTAAAAATAGTTCAAACTAATGTCCCACTCTATTCAAGTACCTGAAATACAGCAGCAAAAAAACCTAAAAAACTGAAATTAGAAACATGACTGCTACCAGTGTCTCAGTCCCTGGGGAGGGTCTTCGCTGCCTCCTGCCTCTTTGGTAGGTTGTACAAGATCAGTAAGTGGTCTCCTTCTCCGATGGTCTCTACCAGCACACAGGCTATTCACATCTGCCTAGTCGGGTAAATAAAAGAACTCAAGGAGAAACTATTCACTATATTTCTGAAAATCAGCTTTAGGTAAAACAGTCTTCAGCCTGAAAGGGAAGGAAAGAGAGAATTCACAAAGGCTTTATATTATATAACTATTCCACACAGAAATAATACAAATACAGAAATGCAACAATCAAAGGACACATGGAGGATAAAATCTAAGTGGAAAATAACGGGAGAAAAATTTAGAAAAGAAATCAGTCAACAACACAAAAAAAGAAATTAGTCAAGTGTCAAAGGAAATTTAGAAAATAAATGCATCCAGTACTAAACCAAATATAACATGAGATCCGTGGGAGAAGAACCTACTAATGAAATGATCCATTAAAAGGTGAGGTTGTAGGAGAGTTGCTAGTACTTAGAAAGAAAGTGAAGAGAACGATGTCATTGCAGTAATACAGGATACTATAGAAACAGGAAATCAGAACTGAAAGACCATTTCTAATGATAAAGCTGGAGATTATAACAGAGTCAAGACAGAAAGACAAAGCAAGGAAAGGGCTTTTGTGCATAAATGTTAGACTTTAGGAACAGAAACATACGGGAAATTAGAGGCTTCTTGATGCAGAAAGCAGAAGAAATATAATAAAAAAAATTAAATATTTTCTTGAAGTTAGAAAATAACTGAATGTACATGTTGACAAGTTTCACTTTGTTCCCAGAAAAGTCAATAGAGAACATTCGGAACCAAAATATATCCTGCTGAAATTATTCAATTATAAGAATAAAAATAAAAAGAAATACCAAAGGCATGCAGACAAAAGAAGCAAATCACCCATAAAAGAGTAAGAGAAAGAGAGAGCCTAGGCTTCTTTAATGCAATTGTTGTAGATTGTAGTCAAGTAATGGTGTTTTCACGGAAAAAGAGAGTAGATTGAAATTCCATTCCTAACCAAGTCACCATTAATCTATTAAAAGACAAAAAGACATTCTCAGATTGTCTGGGACTTTGGAGATATATTACTTGCAAAGAAATATTGATACAATTTGTACATCTAATATCCTAGTCAAAACAATAAAATTCTGACATGGCTGCAATTGTAGCTAAATAAAATAGCAATTTATAAGTAGGATAAACTGAAGAATAAAAAGGAAAGTTATTTTTTTAAGAAAGTAAAACAACGGTATGTTGTACACAAGTAAAACGTTAAGGAAAAAAAACATCAAATGAATGATCAGGCTAAAGTATAATTAAGAAATATAAAACAGACATATAAATCAAGTGATAATATTAAGATTTGAAAACGTGGAATTCAAGAAAAAAAATGTAATGAAGAGAGTTCAAGATGGTGGTATAGGAGGATCCTGAGCTCACCTCCTTCCACAAACAACACATCTACAACTACCTATGGAATAATTCTCTCTGAAAGAGAATAAGTAACTGAATGAACAGAGCCTTCAGAACAAGGGACAGCACCAAGAAGTTTCAGAAAGTCAAAGGTATGACTTGTAGATGCCCTAAATAAGAACATAGAACAGAAAGAGAGTTCAGTGCCCCGAGGCAAAAGCCACAGTGGCTCCACTGAACAAAGTACTGACCCCAGTACCACGCTGAACGCAGCACTAGAGGGATATAATTAACAATTCTAATTAATCAGTAGGTGGATGCGCAATGGATAGAACATTGGACTGGGACACAGTTTACAATAATAGTAAGAGAATTTAACATCACACTTATATCGATGGATAGATCATCCAGACAGAACATCAATAAGAAATCATTGGCCTTATATGACACATTTATTCAGGGGGACTTACAAGATATTTACAGTATATTCTATCCAAAGGAAGAATAAAATCTTGCCAATTGTGACAACATGGGTAGACCTCGAGGGTATTATGCTAAGTGAAGTAAGTCAGACAGAGAAAGAAAAATACCACATGACAAGCAACCAAACAAAGAAAAACAAATAGGCTCGCAGATACAGAAAAAATAGCCCTGATGTTTTACAGGAGTGTGTTAAGGATGAGCAACGTAGGCAAAGGATATTGAGAGATACAAATTTTCAGTTATAAAAATAAGTCACAGGAATGTAATGTACAGCATAGGGAAAATATTCAGTAATATTGTAATAACTTTATATAATGACAGTTATCAGACTTATAGAGGTGATCATTTTATAAGGTATATAAATACCAAATCATTATGTTTTAAACATGCAACCAACATAATATTGTATGTTAACTACACTTCAATAACTATTAAAAATATATATTACGGACCAGAAAAGAGTACTTTATTTAGAAATAATGTCTAAAAAGAACACAAAATTGTAATTAATATGTCCCCACATAAGTATAGTCAATTTTTTAATCAATGATATGTGAAAGACAATTTTCAAATATACAGATACACAAGAGTATTCAGCTTTATTTCATATATATAAGAATACATTTCCATCAATTATAAGAACAAATATAAAAACAAATAATAATCTGAATAATATTATTATGGTTGATTTAAAGAAAATATAACAAATGCAAACAACAGAAAATACATCTTCTCAAGAATCAATAAAATATACATTAATCAGCAGGAAAAAATATTCTGCTATTTAGAACTAATTAATAATGTAATTAAAATTCTTAACTGAATGTTACCTGAACTAGTACTCTAAAAGAATGCTCTCATTTGTTTTTTTTCAATATTCATAATTAGTTTACTCTATTTTCATATTAATGCCTTAAAAAGAAAAGATTTTCTACTTGGCCTTTTAGACCTGGTGTATATGATTGTATAAAATGAGGCATTTAAAAAGGATTTTTTTTTTCTTTTTTCTTTCTTTTTTTTTGCGAAGGAGATTCAAAGTACTTGCATATGTGCTTCAAATTCTGGGAAGCAGCATGGAATGTCAGTGATTGATGAGCTAGTTATTTCAGAATTCCATTTTATGATAGTATTTCAGAAATGTTAAGTCTTGTGGCAGTTTTGCCAGATCAAAAAGCTGTAATTCAGTGACGACAATAATGCTGAGAGCAGTGAGTTCTGGCCCATAGTTTGATGCCATCTTTACATTTGCAGATCACCCCCCCCCCCTACACCACTGTCACATAAAAAACACCCCATTGCACTGTAGAATTTGGCATGATTGCTTAAGAGGCCTGGATTGAACTGGCATTAATTAGCTCTGTCATGCTATTATTCATTCCCCATGAATTTGCTCTTACCATTCAGATCAGGGATGAATTCACTAGCACAGCAGAATGTAGAAACAATATATGATCTACTTGCTTGTATTTCGTCTTGTATTCCTCTTACAGAGAAAGATCAGTGGTGTAGAATTTAATGCACTCTAAATTTTATTCCACCCTTTGTATTCCCCTTTGTGCCTTTCTTAGCACAAAAAATTCACATGTTAAGACTACCCCCATTTGGAAAATTGCAACTGAAACTCCGCTCTCTTTCTTCTCGCTCTATGGCAGTTTTGTTTTATTCTCTTAGTCAGATTCTTCCCTACCTATCATATCCTCCTTCTGACAAAGACCCCCTCTTGGGTTTAAATGTTTGAGAAGTATTTCTTCCTGTCTCCCTACATGAGTTCAGATATCTATTACTGATTATTCTGAGTTGGGAACCCCTAAAAGCAAGAATATCTAGTTCATTACAATACACTTAATTAAGTAATAAGGAAAAGCAATTATTCAATAGGTTATATAATGGCTTTAGGGGTAACAAAATTGATTTTAAAGCTATTGCTGATCATCTGAAAACATTTAATTGGCCAGTATGTCTGGTGGAGACCTTATTCTTTTATTAAAATTTGTATGATATATACATACAGGCAAAAATACAGGATAAAGAGGAAATTTTGTGCCCCAGAGTCTGATTAGTACCATAAAATGTAGACAGTCTCAGATTGTGTATTTTAAAAATGCTTGAGAAACACCATATAATTTTTTTTCTAAGGAGTCTGAAACATAGATTAAAGAATAAATAAGTTCCCTAGAATGTCTTTGTTAAAATATGTTACTGGAAGTTGTTTTATGTGTTCTACAGTTTCATAATATTGGAAGTTATTCATTAAGAAGTTTTAAATTGCTAGTCACAGAAAACTGTGACTCTAGCAACCACAACAACAAAATACATATCTCTTCTAACAAAAAATCATTAGGCAAGGTAGCTATGCACTAGCTTAAAATGAAAACTTTTCCCAGACAATCTGGAAATATCTTCACATATTTTATTGGCCAGCATAGTATCACATTATCAAGGTTAAACTAATCACTGGCAAGGAAAATAGAACCACCATGATTGGCTTAGGCAAATCGCTAACTACTTCCAGATCTAAAGATAGTGTCATCCTTCATAGAGTCACAATGAGGATCTTGCCATCAAAGAAGAGTTAGGAAGGCAAACAGGTGTCTGCAGGATTGGTTTGCTGAATGTATGGCTATAGGCCGCCACCGTCGCGGCCATGCACATGCAGGTTCTTATTGAATTTGGAGACGGTAAAGAAACAGCGGAGCCAAAAATGTTGGGCCATTTCTTTCAAGTCTCGCACTGGCTGATGAGCAAACAGGCAGGGAAAATACTTCCCTTTCATTCAGGGTTCTCCAAGCCCTGACAACCAGGAGCATCTTCTCTGGGTTCTCCTAGAATCAAAGACCCCCAGAAGCTTCAGTAGAGCTTCCAAAGCCCCTCAGCTCTGGTTCCCCATCTGCACACCTTCTCTTTCCTTGCCAACATGGCTTCTTCTTCAGGACCCTGCATTTTCTTTTCTCTCACTCCGCAAACATGGCTTCTTTCTTTTTCCCAGCATTCTCTTTTTTCAAAATTTTCTGGCATAGAAACTTCTCCTCCAGCAAACATTAGCAAAACAATGGCCCTTCCCAAGCAGGAAGGTAATTTGCAATTTCACAGACCACATATACCTGGTGCTGCCCAGCCTCCAATGTAAACTATAAGTGAGCAAACATAAAAATCATATTTTACAAACTTATTTGACCAACACTGAATTAACTAATACTAATTCATATATTGTTTCTTATGAGAATAAAACCCAAGTCAGATAATTATCTTTTTTTTTTTTTTTTAAGTGAGAATAAGGAAGATACAGAGAAAGACTCCTACATGGCCCTGTCTGGGATCCACCTGGCAACCCTGTCTGGGCCCAATGCTGTGCCCATCTGAGGCCGTGCTCACAACTGAGCTATTTTTAGTGCCTGACACAGAGGTTTGGTGTAGTCATCCTTAACCCCCAGGCCAACTTACTCTAATAAATCAGGCCATGGTTGCAGAGGAAAAGAGAGAGAGGGAGAAGGGTGAGGGAGAAGGGGGGAGAAACAGATGGTTGCCTCTCCTGTGTTCCCTGACAGGGAATCAAATCTAGAACTTCCACATGCCAGGTTAATGTTTTACCACTGAGCCAACTGGCCAGGGTTGTAAATGATCTTTAGTGGCATTTAGGACCTTGATAGGACAAAAGAGACTTTATATCTGAGGCAAATAATAAAGGATTAGAGACCAGGGGAAGCATTCCTAGCATAAAGATCACTTACTTCTCTGACAAATGTTTGTGTTAATAAAAGGTGGCAAAGGGGGTTAGGAAGATAAAAAAAAAGGGAAAATGAGGGAGCTGCAACCACAATGTTTCAATAGACAAATTTAATTTTGTATTTTGTTTTTCATTTAAACCAGGACAAAAAAAAATTGAAAAAATATTTTCTCCCCATTTCAGATCCTAGGCAATGTTGTTTCTTCTATATTTTTTTCATCTTAATTCTGTTATACAATTAAAAGGAGTTCTAAGTGATTGCAATATAGCAGTGAATAAAATGTGTAGGATTTTGAATTCATCAAGGATTCCTTTCCTCAAGAAGTTTAAACAGAAAAATGTTATGTATAATAAAACAACCAATAGTATTAGAGTATTAAGAAAGCAGATACTGTAAAGGGAAATAAAAAATGAACAATATATATAATGAATAACTAAATAATATAAATATAATTTAGAATTTGATAAATCCTATAAAAAGCAGACAAAAATATTTATATAAGGTAGAGAAATGAAGATTAAGAGTGCAGGCAGAACACAATTTTAAACAGGGTATTTAGTTGAAATAATATTTGAGCAAACACTTTCTATTGCTCAAATCACCTCTCTCTTAATGTTAAGTTGTAATGCAAGTATGAAGCATTTAAGATATTGAACAGACCTCATGAATACCAAAATATATCATTTTATTTAATAGGAATATATTTTATTAAACTATGCTTGTTAACTATGTTACAAAATTTTGTGTTTTTTCTTTAAATATTTCTAATGGTAGCTTTTAGTTACTCCTATGTATTAAAAATCACCAGGCCCTGGCTGCTTGGCTCAGTGGTAGAGCATCGGCCGTGTGGAAGTCCCAGGCTCAATTCCCATCCAGGGCACACAGTAGAAGTACTCATCTGCTTCTCCACCCCTCCCCCTCTCCTTTCTTTCTATCTCTCTCTTCTCCTCCCACAGCCAAGGCTCCATTAGAGCAAAGTTGACTCAGGTGCTGAAGATGGCTCCATGCCTTCCACCTCAGGTGCTAGAATGGCTCCATTTGCAACAGCAAAATGCCCCAGATGAGCAGAGCATTGCCCCCTAGTGGGCTTGCCAGGTGGATCCCAGTTGGGTGCATGTGGGAGTTTGTCTCTCTGCCTCCTCACTTCTCACTTCAGAAATACACACACACACACACAAAATCACCATACAGATTAACTTTTTTCTTAAATTATAACTTGTTCTAGGTTTATTCAAGGTATGCCTTTCTGTGAGTTCTGTTCAATCAATTCTGTTTTCAAAACACTTAGCTTTTCAGTTAACTAAAGTAGAACCTCCTTTTTTTTTATTTTCTGGAAAGGATTTCTTCCACTACAGAGAATATAAACTTGGCAAAAAGGGCAGAGGTTTATGAAGAATTGAGAGAAATTTTCATCCCAGTTATCAATCAAAATAGTCAATGATCAATCTTAGTGATCAAAAGTTTAAAAATCACCTTTGTATCCAGCTAGCTTTCTAGAGAGGCTATTGATTTATTTTATGTAAAATGTAAAAAGTTTTACCCTTAAGAATAATTATAATTTAATCAATATTCGTTTGTTTTATGTATTTTGATACCAAAATCTCTGGTATCAAATCTTCTACAATCTCTGGATACCTAATGCTGTTATTTCCTAGACCTTCTTGGTGGTCAGTTACCCTTCCCAGACTGCATAAGCATTGAAGTTTGGAATTTCCTACTCACCGTTCACTCTTGTAGATAGATCTTTTGTTCATGCTAGGAACAAAATGCTAAGTACCAATTTAGCAGATCATTTTTGCACAGAAGTACACGTAGACAAGAATATAATTTATCAATTAAAAGGGTCATATTTTTTTCAAGAATTTTGCATATTTTAATCCAGATCGATACAGTGGATACTAATAGGAATATTAGAGACATTATAGAGAGCAGGTGTGATTTAAATCCCAGCTCCGGCCAGCATAGAGAAGTCCCATTCTATAGGAAATGTTTCCATATTCACTTTTTTAAAAAATTTCTCATCCCTGAAAATTTGAATTATAGTATAATAGATAATTATAAATATAAATTATATAAATATAATTTTGGAAATTTTATGCAACAGTTTTAGTTGGTTGATATTGTGGAAGTTTTATTTTAAGGGATATTATTCTCAACTAAGGTATTAGCGTCCCCTAACAAGGATGTTTGGAAATGTGGAGGGTATTTTAGAAGTAACATGGTTTGAGTGGGTGTTGGCACTAGTGGATGAAGCCAACCATGCTAGGTATTCTCTTTACGATATACTCTCCTACTTAAAATGTTAAAAGTGTCCCCATAGAAATACATTGGTAGAGGCAGTGAAGAGGTATAGAAAAAGAGGCCTTACAGTCAATATTATTGAAAATATAATGACACCTGGGAGAAAAAGTGGGGGTAAGTGAGAAAAGAGGAACAAATATATGGTGATGGAAAATTATTTGACTTTGGGTGATGGACACACAATGCAATCAACAGTTCAAATACTATTGAGATGTTTACCAGAAACCTATGTACTCTTATTGATTAATGTCACCTTATTAAATGAGATTTCAAAATAAAAAATGGTGACAAAAACCAAGGGTATTATGACAACATTAAAGGAAGAGGAAAGGAAGTACAAATGGGGAAATTACCTATACTATTTCAAATATAGAAATAGATAACTTTTTTATACCTTTGTATTTAATGCAGCAACTCTAATTTTTATATAGAGAAAAGTGAAACTCAGAGAGATTAAATAGCACTGGGGAACAAAGTTTTTGTTACATCCACAAAAACACTTGTTCTTACCTAATTTGAGTGTGTTGATCTCAAATCTGACATTAGTTTTTCTCTGTAAGCTACAGTTGTTTTTTTTTTTGCAGTTCAAGATTTTAGGTTTTCATCCTATTGTAAAATTTTCAACATTTAGTTTAACATAATGAAGTACAATGTCTTCTTGGGCACCATCTTTGTAAAAATATAACAATTTATATAATGCAGTAAATACACTAATACACTAAAAATATGATTGCATTAAAATTTGTCTACAATTTTAAAATAGAACATATTAAAACACTTATTTTAATCATAAAATTTGCGCAAAACTTATTTAAATTCTATTCAGGCAAAAATTTGCGTTTGTAGATCTTGCGTTTGTATACTTGTTGAGGACAATCTTGTTTGATGCTCCAGCAGTAGTCTGCTCATCACTGACAGTTCCAAGATTTTTGGGAAACTTATCAAGGTGACAGTTAAGAAAATGAATCTTAATGCTCATGTTACATCCAATGTCGCGGAAAGCCAACAGCATCCTTTAAATCAGAAGTTCATAATTTTCTGCTTTTTTGTTGCCAAGGAAGTTCTTCGTAACTGCCACAAAAGACTGTCATGCTGTTTTCTTCTCCTCATTCATATTCCTGGCAGATTCTTTGTCACATATGAAGGTCTGAATTTGGGGTTCATTGAATACACCTGCTTTTATCTTCTCTAAAGACAAGGCAGGAAAAGCAGAAATAATATGTTGGAAGCATTCACTTTCTCTATTCAAAGCCTGAACAAACTGCTTCATTAAGCCAAGTTTGATGTGAAGTGGGGGGAAAATGATCCTGTCTCAATTAACTACAGGTTCATTCACAATATTTTGCATCCCTACTTCCAGAGCTTCACATTTTGGCCACTCCTTCTGTGGCCAGTGTTTCTCCTGAGCTCTGCTGTCCCACAAACACAGAAAGCAAGGATACTTCGTGAAACTTCTCTGATATCCTAGCAGGAAATTTACTATTTTAATATCCACACAAATGATCAGTTATGCTCCTCATACTTCAGAAAGTTGAGGACAATTTTTATGTCATTATAATCTTCTCACAGATGAACTGAATAACCAGGTGGTACCACTGCATAAACATTACCGTTGTGTAGGAGAACACATTTCAGACTGTTTAGAGCTGTCAAGAAATAGCTGCGCCTGACCTGTGGTGGCATGGTGGATAAAGCCTCGACCTGGAACACTGAGGTCGCCGGTTTGGAACCCTGGGTTTGCCCAGTCAAGGCACATATGGGAGTTGGGAGTTGATGCTTCCTGCTCCTCCCCCCTTGTGTCTCCCCTCTCTCTCTCTCTCTCTCTCTCTCTCTCTCTTTCTCTCTCTTTTCTCAAATGAATAAATAAAATCTTTAAAAAAAATTTTTTTTAAAGAAATAGCTGCCATTCTGTTGGACTGTAAGTGGTAACACCTAGGTGGCTGAGAAGACTACTGATATCATGACAGTAAACAAAGTGTTTGTCTTCGAAAAAAAGTCCACAAAAATTTGTTCACGCTTCCTGAAATGGGCTACTTTAACTGACCGGTGAAGTACATTCTTTTCTTGAAGCCTGGAGGCTAATAACTCAGCTGCTTTCTTTGATAGACCCAAATCTCTTACTAAGTCATTCAATTCGGGTTGGCTAAACTGCTAAGGGGTTAATGACTGCTTGGCATCAGAAGACCCTTCAGATTCTACAACCATTTCCTCATGCATCTTATCAAAACACCATGTTCACTTTCTACGTCCTTAGAAGAAATAAAACCATTGAAAACTGAAACCGGGAGTGTTTCAGAATGTGAGATAGGTCATATTGCTGAAGTAATATTAGGATATGTGATCATATGCCATTTTTTCTTGCCGGTGCCCTTTGTATGGATCAGACAGAAATAACAGTCACCGCTGTGGTACTTAGGTTCAAGCCAAACCATGGGAATACCAAAAGGTATTCCTTTGCATTTTTCTTTTGTCCAGTCATGAAGCCTTTCCTCGCAATTATGACACACAATATGAGGAACCCAATTCTTGTCTTGATTGACAAGGGGAACCTGAAAATAGGCAATATATGCACGTGTCACAAATGATGAAATATTGCGCCTCTGACGTTGAAGTGTGTAATAGCCACATATATAACAGAAAGTGTCAGGACTATTCTTACATTTACGCCTACTCGAAGAAGCCATGATTCAATCTTAAAACAAAATAAGAGGGTGTTTTAGTCAGATAATAATTTTTTACATTTAAAAACAACTACAGTTACGTAAAAGTGATGTTTGTAAAACATTAATTGCCTTGTGGTTATGTTCAATCCAAGAGTTGTTACCTTTAATTCCAATTTAAAAATCAATGCATGTCATTAACTGTAACAAAAAGAAATTAAAATTGCATAAAAACTAGAGCATGGCCTGACCTGTGGAGGCACAGTGGATAAAGTGTCAACCTGGAAATGCTGAGGTCACCGGTTCGAAACCCTGGGCTTGCCTGGTCAAGGCACATATGGGAGTTGATGCTTCCAGCTCCTCCCCCCTTCTCTCTCTCTGTCTCTCCTCTCTCTCTCTCTCTCTCTGTCTCTCTGTCTCTCCCTCTCCTCTCTAAAATGAATAAATAAAAAATTTAAAAGAAGAAGAGTCAAAGACATTAAAAAAAAAACAAAAAACTAGAGCATGCACCAAAAAAAGATTTCAGATTTGGAATCAGCGATGCAGAAATATATAGAAACAGTTCTAAAACCTCATGCAACAGAAAATGAAAAAAAATTTGTTCCCCAGGGATTTATAAAAATGCAACATAGTAGTGAATGATGGGAGCCAAGAATTAAACACCGTTGCATTGAACTCCAAAGTTCACATCAAAACACTGTTCCAATATCTAATATAATCTACTTATTTTTCAAAACTTATAAATATTGTGTATGAATATAAATACTTTCATCACAAACTTGGTTTGGTTTTTTTTTTGTTTCAGGTTTTGTATAAAATATTGAGTGAAAATAACATTGTTATTCATAATAGCAAAAATACATATGTGTGAAGTAATACTATTTTATTATTCTTTCAGAGGTTAAGAGGATTAGTATGTTACAATGTGAAAGGTACAGTTGATGATATCATATGGTACATTAATTTACTCCATTGTTGGGTCTAACTTTTGGCTTTCTTGTAGCCCAGCTATTGATCCTATAACTTATTTCCTCTTTTGAGCTGGTTTTAAATTACCTTGTGACTGCTTTGGCCACTCATGATGTGCCTGCCTTATCTTTCTTGTTTCCTCTTTATACTCTGCTACCAACATGAGAATGAATTTGGACCAGCTACTAGATGATAAGGAATCATATGCAGCATAGCCCAGTTATCTTATTCGAGGCTGCCCTAGACCTCTCTATTAGCAAGATGACCTAAAACATATATAACAGGCCAGACTAGGTCAGCACATTCATTTAATACTTCTTCAACTATATGCCGACATGATATATGGCTGAGCAGAGAAGAGATCAGAATTCTGGCTGACCCATAGCCTCATGAGCATTGAAAAAACTTGTTTTAAGTCATTACATTTTACGGCAGTTTGTTACCTAACAATAGCTAACAGATATGGATGATTTTAAGGCGTGATTTTTAAAGCCCGGTGTTAATGTCCAATGAGAACCAAACTACTCTCAAGTTCTCAGGAACTTGAAACTCTGAGTGCATCAATATACCATATTCTAAATGTAGATTCTGGCAAACCTGTCCAGGGAACAAAAGCATCAACAGCAGGGTAGCTCTTTCAGGAAGCTTCAGTAGAGTCAGAAGGCATCTACTTAGGGGAATATCAATCAAGGTACAATATGGTACACCCTTCTTGAGACATTAGCAGAAAGACTCATATGTTAAAATAAGAGAGCCCCTTACGGTATTCTAGAATATGAAAGTTTCTTTGAGTCACGCTTTTGGAATTAGAGTCACTATATTGAAACTTAAAATCAAACGTCTTTGAATTTTGGATGCTTAGAATGATAAAAGCTTTCACTTACCAGTTATAAAGAAAAGCTATCTTTCAATGGAATTAATAAACCTGTCTAAGATGGTTCAACTGAAGCCACGATGTTTGTCCAAATAACTTCTTGGCATCCTTTCCCAACCATAAATACATCATTTTAATCACAAGGAATCATTACCAGAAGAATTGTCTATACTGTATATCAGATTATGACTCAGTGTAAGAGCTTAACATTTTTAGGTTAAGTCAGCTTCAGCATTCAATACATTTTACTCAATCCCTAGAGCCAATTATTGAGCAATTGGCATGCAATAAACCTTGAAGCAATCTTCAAAGAAAGAGAAGGTTTAAGTAGGAGGATCTGAAGACTGGAAATGACAATAATCACATTTTGTGGTCAGGAGACATTTGTTGTTGCTGTGAGGTCTTCCGAAGATAAACATGACTAGAACCCACAATGAATGAATAGCTGACATCAGCAAGGCTTGTACCATGTCCTACGTAAACAGATTGGTTGGGATGAGAAACTTCCAAAATTTAATCACATTGTCATTTTCAGAGAAAATTCTTACAGCCCCACTGTTACCCAAATTAGGAAAGAGGTGAAGAAGAAAACATTGAAATTCGGATAAATCATCTTATTTTTTTTACCAAAATATCATCTTTCTTGGTTTGGAATTAAGTGGGTGGCTCAGCCACACAGGAATTTTTCTATGAGTGCCCTGGAAAACAAAAGGCTTAGAAAAATCTTTATGAATAAGTCCTGAATTCAGGTTTTATTACTTTGTTCCATGTCTTTAGTGATATTTTACAAAAAAAAAAAGATTCAGGTATTTAGTTCATAAAAATATATGATGTGAAGTTTACAAGTGTGTGGTTTCTATTACAAGTCAACTCCTGCCATAGAAAATACTCTATGAACATTTTTTTTTGCAGTTTAAAGCTTATTCAAGTCCATGATATTGGGTCACTTGTTTCAAGCATAAATACTGAATAAAATCAATTTCATTTAAAATAAAAGAACTCAGACATCTATTTCTTTTATATTATTTTAACAAAATATTATTTATATAAATAATAGAAGCAAGACTTAGTCTACTCTATTGCAAACATTGTAGTATGGATACTCCAAATTCTAAAAAGTATCTCATTAGGCTAACAGTCTAGGCTAATGAAACTTGTTGCTTGGAACATGAAGTCAATACTAACTATAGGTGCATATTTCAACATAGCCAACAGAATAAATTTTCTGCTTTTACCACTATATCAAATATACTTTTTTGTCTTACTCAGTTAACAATCTCTCCAGCGCTCCATTTTCTCTGACTTCCCAGTGAGCCAAAACAACCCCACCTACGCTCGTTTCTCTCCTATAACATTTCTAGGGAGCCGAAACAGCCCTCCTAGGCTCCCTCCTATTGCTTTTTTTTTTTATCTGAAGCCCTTCTTTTTTTCATTGTTCTCAGCTTCAATAAGCATACTTTCAGAAAATAAAATAAAAGATTCCTATATATCATATAGGAATAGGAATATCCATGAGAATATTAATATATATCTATACGTTCCAGCAAACATGTTTGTACTTATGGATATATACACTCTTAGAGCTGGAATCTAATATGCATGTTAACATTGCTATGTTTATTTCTATGTTTACTGCCATATCAAATAATATACTGGAATAATGCCATGACACTTGAGCCACTAAAAACGCATTTCTAGTTTTAAAGTCAAATGGATTTTCTATTATTATTCTACATTTTAAAATCTCACTATATTTTAGTTTGTTTTGTATATTGACTAATCTTTTTTATAGCTTATTGTGTTTTTTTATTTTAAAATTGTCTTTTTGTTTCCTGATGAATGTATCTTTATCACATCATAGAAGTTAGCTTTTTTCCCAAGAATTGTTTTCTCACTAGATGACAACTATATTACTACATATGATACAAGTAGTTGAGAAAGTTGACTATACATACGTTTATGTATGAAAAAAAAATATTCAGAAAGTACTTTTGATGAGACTATAACTTTGCAGGGCTCTCTAAGGACTGTTTTATAATAAGCATTGTATTAGGTACTGTTATCACTCCCTGTCGTATATATTATAATGCCCTGTCGTATATATTATAATGTTGTATATATTATGAACAGCAAGCATTCTTTCTAAAGTAGAGGAAAAAATGTAAAGATAAACCAAACACACTAATTCCAGTTTTAAACAGTTTAAATATTGGTTTAAATCTTCAGAACCCAAATGCAACAATGCAAAGAAGTTTCCCTTAAAACCTTGAACTTCATCAATAGTCAAGATAAACACTCTTGGAAGCCTCTTTCTTTCATAGACACACTAGATCTAAAAAATAGTACTTTCTTATTTTCTCCACTGAAAATATTTTTTTAAGAAAAATGAAGACAAGATAAAATAACAGTGATAGTAAAAATATCCCAGACTTGATAAGCCAGACTACAGCTAAATTCCCCTTCATTGCAAAAAGGTTAAAGATACAATTAAAAAAGAGTAATTTATATTTTAGAGACTATCACTTTTCAGTTTTATTTTTTAATATTAAAATATAATTTTCTCACATGGATCCAAATACATTCTAATTGTGATTTTTTTGGCATGTTTTTATACACCAAATTAAACTTAGTCTTTTTGAATTTTGAATTTGATTTCAAACACAAAACTGAGTCTGTTTATATTTTTGGCTTTGAACTTTTATAGTATTTCTATTTTACTTTTTAATTTTTAACACAGTGAAAGCAATTAATGTGTTTAATGAACCAATATATATAACGTTATGCCATTCATAAATATATTTTTCCTCTCTGGGTGAAAGTTATTTGAAAACATAGCTGCAATAAACCTGCTTATTTGCACTGTAAACATTTAAAAGTACAGTTACTATAAAAATAACAGTAATTATCCAAGATCATTATAAAAGTTTTTGTTTACTTTTTTCTCCATAATACAGGTCATTCAAACTAACTTATTTAGTCCAGACCAATTAACATCTGCAATACGTTTTGAGTAACAGCCAATACAATTAAAATACAAGTTAAAATTGTTATGCAGAATATGTTACACATATATTAATTGGGTTTAGAAGGTTGACCTTGATTGATAATATAGCCCAATTAACACAATTATTTAACCATCATTTGTATAGTATTTTATGGTGTCTTTGCTGCAAAAGATTCTAATTTTGTAGTATAACTGGGTTTTAGTTGGAAGATTACTGGTTACAGTACAAATAATCTGAGAAAATTTCAACTTCATCTCAGTAAGTCATCTTCAGAATAATAATTGCTAGGTGACAATAAAAATATTAGTATTTGCATTGTGTCAGAAAGGAGTTTTATAAAACTCAAGAAGCAAACCACAAATATTTCATGCTGCTCAGTGTGAGTCAATGAAGTGGTGCTTAGAGAATAGATCCAGCAGATGCTTTTCAACCTTCATATATTGTTACTTTTTTAAGTCTTGTGTGTAAATAAGTGGCTGGTTATGATTTAAATATTGGATGTATCATTAAATTTATTTTTAAGATATCAAGCTATGTGGCTTTGAGAGAAAAAAAGTTTTCAGAGTTCAAGTAGAAAATGGATTATGTTTTAATCCACAAAATCTTGTACTTCAGCCCTCAATTAGGCTTTGTGTTAACTATACAATTACATGTTTTGAGCCTAGGAATGAATCTATGGCTAGTCCTCCCGGTCATTTTTCTTATATTTTCCCCACAGGATAACACAAGAGGTAAGATGGATGAGCTGCCACTTTTCCACAGAGGGATGCCGGGGAGATACAGACATTCCTGATGTACATCTTGGCATTAGCTCTAGACTGGCATCAGACTCTTCAAACTTTCCTTAAATAATACTGGTTAAGGTTTTATATTCTGTGACGATGCCAACCTCCAATCTTGACTAGCTCTCTTTTGTCAAGTTTTGGGATGAATTTTGAATACAGTTTTGATTAGCAGTCTGATTCAATGGCAGGGGGGATAAAGCTGCTTTGTTTTCTTCTGGTCACACACATTCTTGCCTTTCCCAAGTTACCACCATCCTCAAACCTCAGGAGGTATTTAGATCGGGTAACAATCAAGTCCCTAAAGCAAATTTCTTTAAAATATCAAAAATCGATTTTTCACAGTTATTCAAAAATGCATAATAATTCGAAGTCTGTCTACTGGGAAGTATCACTATCTCAACCACATGGTCCCTCCCGCTTGCCCAGTGTCCCTGTTAGAACAGCGAGTGTCAGCCTTTGGTGCACAGACTTGAGGCTGGTTCACTGGGAAGAGTAGCACATGCGGTGAGCACCCTGCCTTAGGCAGTCGTGCTACATTCTTTTTTTTTTTTTTTGGTAAGAATTTATTTGAGCCAAATTGACAACATATAGGGGGAGCAAGATCTCAAATGCTCCGATTTCATTTCTTTTTTTAATCTTATTTTTATTAATTTTAATGCAGTGACATTGATAAATCAGGGTGCATATGTTCAGAGAAAACATCTCCAGATTATTTTGACATTTGATTATGTTGCATACCCCTCACCCAAAGTCAAATTGTCTTCTGTCACCTTCTATCTGGTTTTTTGTGTGCCCCTCCTCTCCCCCCACCCCCTCTCTCTCCTTCCTCGCCCCCATCCCACCCCCCACCCCACCCCCTGTTACCATCACATTCTTGTCCATGTTTCTAAGTCTCATTTTAATGTCCCATCTATGTATGTATTCATTCTTTTGGGACACTGGCACTTTCGTTACTTCCTCTGAACTAAAATTATGCTTGAAAGCTTGATAATTTGATAAAGTTTTTAATTGTGAGCTGTAAAATGTCAGATTCCTCCTTAGTTTGGTGTAAAACAACATTACTTTCCCTACAAAGAGCACACTGAAATGATTAGTTAAAAAGTATCCTGTTAAAAGGTTGGGCTACGTGTATTTTCTCTCCTTCTCTCTCCCTCTCTCTCTGTTCTGTAGCATCTTCCAGAAGCAGCTAAATAATGGAGACATTTTACTCTTATTATATGAGGTGAAGAAAGCTGAAAGCCTGCCACATGCCTGCAAAGGATCATCACTTACCTTAGAAATTGGGTTTGTATTCATGTGCTGCCTTTAGCTATTTCAGTTCACATTACCAAGCATGTGCTCCCTTGCATACGGCAAGAATGCTGACACCAGAGATTTTACTCTTTTTTTATTCATGTTACTATGATGGGAGATAGAGTCATTATCTTATTAAGAAAGTTATGAAATTAGAATAGAAATTCTCAAAAGTGTGCCTACAGTATTTGTGCTATACAGAAAAGAGTAAAACGTTTCTTTTTCTGTTATTCAGGCTAACAAAATGGGATCAAGATTTGTGTGCAGTTAACAGTCACTTAAAATTTCTAGGTGAGTCCCTTTTGGAAGGTAAGAGCTATACTATGAGTAAAGGGAAAATTTATTATTTTTTTAAATGAAGATAATCGTAACCCCAACAGGCTTGATATATTATCATAAAAATATTAAACTTAATTTGGACTTACTCAATTTCTAATATTTACATTTGAACATTAATTCATAATAGAAACACAGAAATCAATTCCAAGAGGCCTCACATTTTATTTATTTATTTATTTACTTATTTATTTATTTTTAGAGAGGAGAGAGAGAGAGAGAGAAAGAGGAGGGGGATAGAGCAAGGGGGAGGAACAGGAAGCTTCAACTCCCATATGTGCCTTGACCAGACAAATGCAGGGTTTTCAACTGGTGACCTCAATGTTCCAGGTCGACACTTTACCCACTGCGCCACCACAGATCAGGGCTCACATTTTATTTTTACAAAAATTTTCATTTTTAGATATTTATTTCTTTGCACACAAAGTACTGTCACCAACCTCCTTGTAGCAGCCATTTTATATGGTTTTAAATCCCATGTAGGTTGCTTAATAGACATGTTACCTTGACTATTCATTTCACTTTCTGGAGTTTCCGTGTTCTCATCTAGAAATTAATAGAATTCTCTTAAAGATATTTTAAGAATCAAATATAAAAGCAAAATGTCTAGAAGAACCCCATAAATATTAGTTCTTTCACATTTAAAAAGCAAATGTTTATTCAAAGTGTAACATAAATTAAGTAGGCATTTAAAATATCAAGTGCCTTGGTTTGAAAGTAGTTATGCCAGTAACTTTACTTTTGTATCTGCTAATCTTCAGCAGTCTTGAAATCTACAAAATGTACTTTGATGACTTTCACATATTTTATTTTTAACAGAAGTTAAAATTTAATTCATAAAATAGTGTTAGAAGCTTTATATATATGCAGTAAATTATTTCGTATTTCTACTGCTAGCAATTTCAGATTCTCAAATCTTTCTCCTGAATATTGCTATAGCAATTCATTTTATTACACTATTATTAATATAACATTCCACAGTGATCTTGAAATTCTCAGTTTAAATCTATATATTTAAAGCTTGAGCAGGAGGTGGCACAGTGGATAGAGCATCAGACGGGGACACAGAGGACCGAGGTTTAAAGCCTGCAGGCTGCTGACTTGAACGCTGGCTCACCAGTTTGAGTGCGGGATCGCTGGCTTGAGCATGGGATCATAAACATGACCCCATGGTCACTGGTTTGAGCCCAAAGACCACTGGCTTGAAGCCCAAGGTTGCTGGTTTGAGCCCAAAGTCATTGGCTTGAGAAAGGGGTCACTCGCTCTGCTGTAGCCCTTCAAGTCAAGGCACATATGAGAAAGCAATCAATGAACAACTAAGGAGCTGCAAAAAAGAATTGATGCCTCTCATCTCTCTCCCTTCATGTCTGTCTGTCTGTATCTGTTCCTTTCTCTCACTTTCTATCTCCGTCAATTTAAAGTAGCCTCAGATCCTATTGAATATATCTGAGCATCCTTTCCTTTCAACATCTGGCTTGAAATCTCATAACTCTTATTTCCAGATATTCTTATGCATACACCTCACATTTCAGTCAAATTAGGTGGATTTCCCTTCTCTAAACATGTCTTGAGGGTCCCCACATTCTTCTGCTTAAGTCAAACTTTCTGTTTGGAATCACCATCTAAGACGATTTGCCTCCCTGCATCTCATTTGTTTGTCGGAAATTTATGCATCCCTCATAATCCAGATCAAGTGTGATGTTCTAGGGAAAAGATTCCCTCATGATCTTCAGAAAATGACCCTTTTTTTCGTCTCTAAATTTTCATGTCTGACTATGTATACATTCACAGACGCACAAACCGCAAACATATATCTTAGGGCAATTAGCATGTCCTGCTTTAGTTTTAGTTTATCTCTGCATATGCCTTTATTGCCTGTCTAGATTCAATTAGCTTAATATGTTGGATGTTTATTTTCATCATTTTTGCTACATACAGAGAATATCTAAGTTAATGAAATAAATGAACCTCTCATTCCTTCTTTTAGATAAGTTTACTTTGCTACAGGAATAAAGATTTTAAACGGGAAGGAACTGGGAAGTAGAAGAAAAAGAATCTGGTAGTGCAGCCTCTCACCGTGGAGCCTGGAACGCTGGTGCTAGGAAGAAGAAGAGGCTAGGGAGAAGAGTTTCTGAGTACAAACAACAGGGCCACAGGGAATGGAGATATAGTTATATAGAAGAGATTTCATATTCTTGGTTTACAGCAACGGTACCTTCAGAGAAATAATGATATACAGACTATGTGGCCACTTTGAGAAAGAGAACACATTATTTCCAAATGCAAACACGTGCCTTCTAGTCTGTTCATGGATTTTCCAAACAAGGCTCTAATAGCACACCTTCGTTCACAGAGCAGTGACAACACTCCTCTCAGAAACACTCAGATTTTTGTTTTTTATGGCCTCCGGAATTAATGGCAAATCTTGTAGTGTATCATTCATGATCTTACGTGATCTTTCCATCTTCTGGCACATTTCAAGGTTCTCCTGTCTATTCTATACAGATATAGAAGTCTCTAGCCAAACTAAACTGCTGCTTTTTCCTCACATAGCCACTTCCTTCTAGTGTCAACCTGTTTCAACATTCTTCGCCCTGACTGGAATATACTTACACCTGATTGTTCTTCATTTCCGACAGCGTTCGTTTCTGTTTATGACTTGAATTGTTTCTCATGCTTCCAGCATGACTGTAATATCCACTTGTTCATGAGGATTTCTCAGATTCTTAATATTATATTACAAAGATGTGTTTTTTTATTATACATTCTAATAATTTATAAAACTATAATATATTGTTTTAATACTTGTATATCTTTTAGTATTTCTTATTAGTTTATAAGTTCCTGATATAAAGTCTACATTTAAATTACTGCACAATAAATGACCCCAAAATATTTTTGGAATTTTATACATGAATGAAAGGGACTGGTTTCATTGGTAAAGCCAGAAGTTGACAGAGTAAAATTTAAAATTTTTTATGTGAAATAATAGAAATATGTAATTTAATTGAAAAATTAGCATAAAACATGGTAATCTGGAGTTTGTAACATAGGCATCAATTGGTAACCTCACAGAGCTAGGTAGCCAAATATCAGGAAAACAGGCACAAGAAAGAGACATCATAAGAAAGCCATTTTAATCTAACAGTTTACAATAAAAATAACCAAAGGAAACTACTATTTTTATAATAAAAGCAGCAAATCTTTCTGGGAATTTTTATTGTTAATTAATTATGGTTCCAAAAAAATAAAAACCTTTAGCTAGAAAAGGTAACTAAATTTTTTTTCACTAGTTTTTGCAATGATGTCCTTCTGTTGTTGCTGAATTTTGTCCATAATCCCATATTGTATTCAGTGGTATTTCTTCTTAGTCCCCTCTGACTTGTGATATTTCCTCAGACTTTCTTTGTTGCTAATGACCTCGATATTTCTGAAGAGGACTGGTCAGTTATTTTGTAGAACAGGGTCGGGAACCTATAGCTCACAAGCCAGATGTGGCTCTTTTGATAGCTGCATCTGGCTCACAGACAAATCCTTAATAAAAAATAATAATAACGTTAAAAATATAAAACATTCTCATGTATTACAATCCATTCATTTCCTACCACTCATGTTCATGGTTGCAGGTAGCTGGAGCTAATCACAGCTGTCCTCTGGGACAACACCAAATTTTTATTGGATAATGCATAACGTACATGGGTCATTGTATGGCTCTCACGGAATTATGTTTTAAAATATGTGGCGTTCATGGCTCTCTCAGCCAAAAAGGTTCCCAACCTCTGTTGTAGAATGTCTCTCAGTTTGCATTTGTTCAATGTTCTCTCATAACTGGAGGAAGGATGCATTTTGGGAAGAATTCTATTAGAATGATGCTACATCATCATCAGATCAAAGGGTTCATGTCAATACATCTTACCAGTGATACTTACCTCAATCACCTGGGTAACTTAGTATCTACCAGGTTTCTCCATTATAAATGAAATTATATAACATACACTCTTTGTGTCTGGCTTTTTTTTTCTCCTTATTATCAAGTTTTTGAGATTCATCAATATTGTTTTAGTCTTATTTGTTCCTTTTCATTGCTGTAGAGTATTTCATCGTGTGAATATACCTCTACCTCTCTCTACCTCTGAGAGAGGTGGGAAGCACCAGCTGCCACCCTCTCCAATGCCTGTAGCAGTATCTATGCTGGTATTGTTGAGTACTGTGATACAACACACAACTTGTGATGCTGGACGTGGCCACCTATAATTCACGAATGAATCACCATCCAGTGTCTCAGATTTCTCTACCCCAGGGGACTCTATGGCATGCGGCTGTTGGGGAAGCTCGGGGTGGACTCCATACTTCAGCATGGCAGTACAGCATAGTGATCATACTCAAGAGCTTTGAAGTCTGGTTCCAGGTCAGATTTTGGTCTTGCTGCTCATGAGCAAGGTAGCCTTGAGCAAACTACTTCCTCACTGTGACTGTTAAATCAGTGAAATGGATGGGACATGATAGTAACCATCCTATAATGCCATTCCAAAGATTAAATAAGATTTCATTAGAAGAAAGTCTTTAGCATGGTTTCTAGTATATAATAAATACTCACAAAACACTGTTATTCTTAATAACATCATTGCCGATTTTGATTGATTACCATTATTTATATAACAGTGCTCATTAGCTTTGCAGCATCTATTTCTTTTTTAAAATTTTTTATACAGTTTTATTGAGATATAACATACAATACACCTATATAAAGTGTGCAATCCAGTGCTTTTTAGTACATTCACAGTCCTCACGGTCAATTTCAGAATATTTCCATTGTCTTAAAAAGGCCTCCCCCCATTTAGCAATAACCTTTTCGTTTTTTAAATAATGAGCTTATTTTATTATCATTGTTACAGAATTATTTTTTTAATTAATTTAACTAAAATTTTGATGCTCGCCTATCTTGAATTCTCTATAAATAGACTTATGCTAAATTGTTGCATGATAAAACTTCAGTTTTTATACCCCTTGGTCATCTACAATTTCTCTATCAAGCCCAAACTCGGTCATTCTGTTTTAGAAAGAAAATACATTAATTTGAAACAAAACAAAATAATTTTTTTTTTTTTGTATTTTTCTGAAGCTGGAAACGGGGAGAGACAGTCAGACAGACTCCCGCATGCGCCCAACCGGTATCCACCCGGCACGCCCACCAGGGGCGAAGCTCTGCCCCTCCGGGCCGTCGCTCTGCTGTGACTAGAGCCACTCTAACACCTGGGGCAGAGGCCAAAGAGCCATCCCCAGCGCCCAGGCCATCTTTGCTCCAATGGAGCCTCGGCTGCGGGAGGGGAAGAGACAGACAGAGAGGAAGGAGGGGGGGGGGGGTGGAGAAGCAAACAGGCGCTTCTCCTATGTGCCCTGGCCGGGAATCGAACGCCAGGCCGACGCTCTACCGCTGAGCCAACCGGCCAGAGCCCAAAATAAAATTTTTATCACTTCTCTCCCCCTTCCAAAAAAAAAAAAAAAAAAGGAAAATGTTATCTGTAAGATTGAAAAAAAGACACTATTAAAATTTAAAAAGCAATTAAAAAGTAACAAAACTACACACAAAACCCAAAATATATAATGGTGATCATTTTAGGTGACATTTTCTTTGAAAATTCTGGTTTCTTCAATTAGATTAGACTTTAAATTTAATATTTTTAAAACAGTTTTAACCCACATTCCAGTTATTATCTTCTATTTGAGATATTTTCATATCAGTCCATTTTTTATGGTATGTAATTTGGTATAATAATCTCAATAAATAATACTATATTCTACGACAATCTCTAGCTTTTAACAGAGATTACTGTATCAAGTACAATGATGATATAAAGTAGAGATGGTAATGAGAAGAAAATTAAATATTATCAGTATTATGTTAAATTGATTTTAATTTCTAAGTTATTTCAATTACAAAATAAAAATTTTTGTTTAAAACTAAACTGTTTTAACCTTTAATTTCAATGTATAAACAAAGAATACATTGAAAATTTCTATTTAATTTAAAAGGTATGATCATGCATAAACTTGCAATGAATGAAAGGGATGCAACACAGAACTGTGTATAATAGAGAAACAAGAAAGAGTGAACTGTGTGACCCTGTTTCAACTAGTAACTCACTGTACTTATTGGGACAAATGAGTCTGCTCTCATCTCAACTTTTATATAATACTTGATGAAACTAGAATAATTCAGCCCTTTCCATGGACTTTTCAACCAAAAAATTCTATCATTATTCACTCTGCTGCAGTGCTATAATTAGAACTTTGCTGGAAGCAAATTACAGTGATAAATAATTATATTTTCTCTACTAACAGCGCATGTGGGAATACAATAGAGATAAACACAATGAGAGAGGGAAAGAGAAACAGAGCTCTTTTTCTGTCTAACATCGCTGATAAAAGCTGCACCAGAGACAGGCAATAAACTTAGTATTCAAGTAGTAACTCACGCCCATGAACCCAGAGTGCCAGTTTGTCAGTGTAGAAAAAGAGTCTCTGGTATTCTTAAGAAATCAATGATAATGCCATGTTAAATGGTCCTTCATGGGTTATTTCAGGTCAGTCTAAGAATCTCTTTAACTTCATTCTTTGTCACTTTGCAATTTGCCCTACCAGTTTTTAGTTTTCCTTGTTGGCCCATCACGGTTAAACAAACATCAGAACTGCCAGATAAAAATGCAGGTGGATTAGCTGTGCAAATATAGAAAGCGATATGACCTACAAATGACATGAAAGGCATGTTTTACAGAATATTCTTTACCATAAGAAATAAAGGTTAAATTGACAGTTGTAGAAAAATTTTTATGTTACATATATAATACATTTATCACTGAAAATTTTGTATAAAACTAAAAGAATGCAGTGTTTTGCGACTTTTTTAATATACAGAGCCAAATTCATTCTGATCTTCAGAACCCATGTGTTTGGCTCTTTTCTATGAGCTGAAAACTTAAAGTTAGGTAGAGTCCTGTGTTTTCTAAGATCCAGCTCCTTCAACAGCTTCCCAGTATTAGAATCCGTGATGGCGAGCCTTTTTTTTTTAAACCGCCCACTTTTGTAATGCTGGTCAACCTGGTCCCTCCCGCCCACTAGTGGGCGTTCCAGCTTTCATGGTGGGCCAATCACAGCTCTGTTTGGTTGCTCTGCTACCACCCACCATGAAAACTGGAATGCCCACTAGTGGGCAGGAGGGACCAGGTTTACCAGCACTGCAAAAGTGGGAGGTTTTAAAAAAAAAACGGATTAGAATCATATTTGTTTTCTCCATAGGGCCTCTTCTTGCTATGCTTTTGCTCTGTGTAAATAGCTATTATGATTTCAAAATCAAAACCAAATATAATTATTTGTTATAAACTATTGTCAACTGTAAGGCCAGGGGCCGCCGTGTCATCGCCATTCACATGCAGGTTCCCATTGAATTTGAACAGACGGTAAAGAAACAGGGGAGCCAAAAAATGGTGGGCTATTCCTTTATTAAAGTCTCACACTGACTGAAGAGCAAACGCACAGGAAAGACCGCTTCCCTCTCATTCAGAGCTCCCAAAGTCCTGACACATTCTCTAGTTCCACAACCGGGAGAATCTTCTCCAGTTCCTCCTAGAATCAAAGGCCCCACCAGTCTCAGTGGCGTTCACAAAAGCCCCTCAGCTGGGTTCCCCATCTGCACACCTTCACCTCTCTCCGTACAAACTGTCTTCTTCTTCAGCACTCTGCATTCTCTCTCCTCTCTCTGCAAAACTACCTGGACCCATAAAGACACCGACTCCAGTAAACATTAGCAAAAACAATGGCCCTTTCAAAGCAGAAAGGTAATTTGCAATTTCACAGACCACATATACCTGGTGTTGCCCAGTGCCATTTTCTAACAATGAAAGTGAGAAAACTCAAAATACAAATTTTACAAACTCATTTGCTCAATATCAACCTATTTACCATTGTAGCAATGATCTGGTACTTTGGACAAACAGCTTCTTAATGTTTGGATAAGTGGGGTCTTTATGGTTCTTCTTTCACGATGTAGCCACTGCAGAATGGATAATTCTCTATTCTGAGAGTTTGGAGCATCCAGTCTGGTCATTTGATTAAGCAAGTGAGTTGGACAAGAACCAATTATTTGCAGAAACAATAGGGATCTAGACCTTGACGTTTACTAAAAATTTAAGCAACTCATAGAAGAGTAAGACTTATGCCACCTCTCACCTGTCTTTATTACTATCATTTTCATCAGGGAACACTTACTACTTCTCATAGCCCTTGGAGGCCCAGCTGCTGAGTTGATGTACTTGACCTTTTACAAATTCTATTCTAACTCTTTTAATTTTCTCAGTGGTGTAAGAAGTGAGGTCATCAACTGAGCGTGATGATGTGAAAAAAGTTTTGGAGGATGAGGGAAGATGAAACATATTCAATCTCTTAAGGCAGTCAGAGAATGGAAGGATGGGAAATGAGGTTTTTATTTCTCTGTAGCATTAGTTGCTCATTTTCAGCTCCTGGTGATGATTTCAAAGGGCTCACCTTAGTAAGACCAACGTTTCCTGAAGTATTTAGCTGCATGGTTTGCTTACAAACGTGGAGTAGACAAAAGTTGGATTCTAGTGAAGTTAGGTTTATATCCCACAATTCATTCTGAAGTGTTTTCAAAGAAAGTATAACACAAAAGTTATAATACTTTTTATAGTCAAAACTGTCTATTCCACTATGGTGCCTCTTGAGCTCCATTGTTTCTTATCCAAGATGAAAGTCTCAGAGCTCTCAAACCAAACCTGACAACTACATAACCAGGCTGTCTAAAAAATATTTCTCCTTTCCTTCTGCATTCTCTCTCTCCCTGCATTTCTTTTCACCCAAAAAACACTTATCACAATTGAAAAATAATTAATTTCTTTGTTCTTTGTCATTTAGTTCCTTTAAAAATGTATAGTCAAAACATCAGGGAACATGTACCATGTTTTTGTTAATTAACTGTATTATTTTCAATGCCTAACACATTGTCTGGCACATGGCAGACATTCACCATTATTTACTGAATAATAAAGTGAATAAATAAATGAATATCAGTAAATAAATGAAGAAAGGAAGAAAATGATTTGGCTATGATTTGCATACCACAGCATATTAGTTGTAATAAATTTGACGAAGTTCTGTGTCTTTTCTGTTACTTGTAACTCAATTATACCTAATGTCTTCACTTGAGCAGTGAGTACGACTAGATCCAGTCCTTCTAATATTTTTTCTGTGATGTCTCCTTCTTACACATTTTCCCAAAGTTATTTCACAAAGACCACACAGTTGGTCAACTATTCATTTTGCACAAAATAGTTATCTAAATTATGAAGAATCATGAAATAAAAAATTTTCAGAAACACTAATATATAAATTCACTTTTATTAAAGTTGAGAATTCTGATATAACAAAGGCTGACTTCATAGTTCTCTCTGGCTTCATCTCCACCCATAGCAGGTTAAGCATTCTTTCTTAGCCTTTTTCTTTGGCAGAGCTACAAATACAACTCTTGGGTTAAAGCTTCAGGTGATTCCCCAATTGACTGTTTCACATGACAGATAATAGTCAGGATCTTGGGAACTTTTATTTATGTATGTTTAATGCAAAAACTTATTTTTTTATCTGCTACCTTTATTCATTACCATTGTCGCTATGTGAATTTATTACTATTTTCTATCTTTCTCTGAACCTATACTGTTTTGTAGGTCTTTAAGAGCCACATTTTCTTATTTCATGCTTTCTTCCTTCTCAAATACTAAGATTTTAGTCACAATCCTCAACAAATACTTTTCATTGAGGTCCTGCATTCTTATAACCTTAGCATTGACATGTTATTTTTCAAAAATTTTTTTATCAAATATAAAAATGAACATTTACAAACATTTTTGGAGAAAATTTATTCATCAAAAATATTAAGAAACCCTCATTTTCTTTTTCTTCAATTATTATTAAATGCATTTTCCAAATGGCATTGGGAAAGGGCCTGCTTTACTAAACAGAAATACCATGCAAATTGTGTTAACAAAATCTTGTGATACTCAAGATCATTAGCATTAGTATTATAAAGAGAATTTTGATATTGTAAGATGTAGGATTGGCCAAAGGGAAATGTTGTATTTATCTGAGTTAATTTATTAGAAATCAAGTAAGATTGGAGCTTGCTTTCTTTCAAATTTTCCTTTGCTTCTATGGGTTACAGTAAAACTATTTTTAACAATCTAGTCAAGAAAGGCATAATCAATCATTTTGTTCTTAGAATAAGTTTTGAAGTCTGTAGTACACTTTGGCTCAGTTGTCCCTTATGATTCAAGTGGTCATAAACCAAATTTTAAACCAAACTCATGCAAATAATTGCCCCAAATTTCTATTTCCCTTTGGTATGTGGAAACAGTTTATAAAATATTTTGGAAGAAATTATTTGCTTCATTTTAAAGCAGCTGATTTCCAGGATAAAATTTATAAAAGTAATTTATCAACACCATTGATTCATGGTAAGTAGTTATCCTGTGAGCTTAACACCACATGTCAAACTTTAAAATTTTGCCAAACTTGTCATTTCTACCTTTAGGAGTTTATCCATTGAAAGATAGGAGAATGAGAAGTTTTGCAGAATCAGGTGGATGATTCAGTAACAGTAATTACTTAAGCATAGATTTCTAAGGCAATAAATACCAGATATATTACAACTTCATAAGGAAGTTCTTTAAAATGTGTTCTTTAAGAATGTGTAAAACCAACTGTGTTTTGAATTGTAACTCAAAATTTAAAATAACTATATTCAGGAAAAAAATGCAAATATATTTTACCAGAAATGTCTCTCTCTTAAATTTTAATCTTGGAGGCATTTCAATGAAACACATTACACATATTTCTGATTGAGTTTTCACTGATTAAATCATTATGGAAGCTATAAGGAAGTATTGAGTATTACTTTTCTTGGTGTTTTCAACAGTTTCTAAGGTAGAAAAAAACTATACATTGAGATCCTTATCGGGTTGAAACCAAATCCAAACTTCTTAGTCTGTATACTAAAAAGAGTCACTTCCTGAAAAGTGAAACATAACAAATGAGGATGCTTTCTATTACTAAATTATCTTTTTTTATTTTTTTAGAAAAGGAACAGAGCTTAAATATTCAATTATATTCACAAGTTTTAGGAGAGTAGCATAATAAATTTAAGTTAAAAGTATCAAAGGAATGGAATTCTGGGAAGACGGCAGAGTAAGAAGTACTAGGAATGCTTAGAAAGCACTAGAAAAGTACAGTCTTTACACAAATCAACCAGTACACAGGCTTAGTCTGTATGATATAACTATTTTAGATTTCTGAAATCTATTAAAACCCTGCAGGGAAGACTTACATGTTTAATTATGTTTAATTTCTGTTAATTTTAATTCTTTTTCAAATAATAGCTACGCATTCAATACTTCCATCCTTGTGCACAAGTTTTAATAACAGTTTGCAGGATCCAGGGTGGGCAGTAATCACGCTGTCATTCAAATATCAGGGACATGATTGCTTATTGTTGCATCTAGTAGTCATAGAGATACATAGACAGAGGCAAGCAGTCATTGTTTTTATACCTTCTCTCAAGGTTTCAAGTCCTTCCACTCCAGCTAGGTAACTCCTGGGTGATTCAAGGAACTGGCACCTTAAACTTTCCTGCCCCCTTTATTTTTTGTTGCCCCATTTGGAAACCTGACATTTAACCCCAGGATATTCAAAAGCAACTGTACATATGGAGAAAACAGGAAAGTTACTGTGCATGCTCAGAGAAAAGCACAGGCTCAGAAAAAGCCCTAAGACACATTAAGTGTGTAGCTCAGGCTGATCCTCAGCACAGAGAAAGTTTGCAGAAGCAAAAAGAAACAAACAAAAAACAATACAAGTAAATAAACAACAACAAACACTGGTAGGGTGGGAGAAATTGATTTCCATTGGTACCATGTTATTAGACTCAAATGTCCAGTTTCTAACAAAAATAATAACAAGGCCAAAAAAGAAACAGAAATGTGTGGCTTATTGAAAAAGAAGAGGAGTAAACCAACATAAACTCTCCCTTATAGAAACCTGATGACAGATTTACCAGGCAAAGATTTCAAAACTAACAGCTTTGAAGATACTAAAAGAACTAATGAAAGATAATGAGTCAGATAATTATGTATGAACAAAATGTGAATATCAGTAAAAATAGAGAAAACTTATAAAGCAAAATAAGTTCTGTGATGTAAAAATATTGATACAATAACTAATATAAAACATATTTTATAGGAATTTAAAGGCTTACTTTAACAAGCAGAAGAAAGAATCAACAAACTTGAAGATAGGACCATTGAAATTATTTAGTCTGAAGAACCAAAAAAACTGAAGAGACTCTAAGTGCCACAATCAATTAAATGAATGCAAAAGCTATGGGAGTCCCAGGAAGAGAAGAAAGAGATGGGAGAAGAGAAAATAGATAAAGAAATACTGACCAAAAGTTTCCAAATTTAATAAAGGACTTGAATATAAATATACTAAGAAGCTCAGCAAACTTCAAGAGTTCCACATCAAAACACAATACAATAAAACTGTAGACAGCCTGACCAGGCGGTGGTGCAGTGGATAGAGCATCAACTGGGATGCAGAGGACCCAGATTCAAAACCCTGAGGTTTCAGGCTTAAGCTGAGGCTTGAGCACGGGTTCATCCGGCTTGAGTGTGGGCTCACCAGCTTGAGTGCAGAATCACTGGCTTGAGTGTGGGATCATAAACATGACCCTATGGTTGCTGACTTGAGCCCAAAGGTTGCTGGCTTGAAGCCCAAGGTCACTGGCTTGAGCCCAAGGTTGCTGGCTTGAGCAAGGGGTCACTCTCTCTGCTGTAGCACCCTGGTCAAAACATATATGAGAAAGAAGTCAGTGAATAACTAAAGGAACTTCAACAAAGAATTGATGCTTCTCATCTCTCTCCATTCCTGCCTGTCCCTATCTGTCCCTCTTTCTGACTCTTTCTCTGTTTCTGTCATAAAAAAAAAAAATTGAAACTATGGACAGCAAGTGATAGAGATTCTTAAAAACACTGAGAGATAAGCAACTCATCACATACCAGAGATCCTCAATTAGATAACCATTATTATGTCTCATCAGAACTTTTAAAAGTCAAGAGGCAGTAGAAGGATATATTCAAAATGCTCAAAGAAAAGACAATCAACTAAAAAACCTATACTGGCAAAATTGTCCTTCAAATGTGAGGGTGACATTATGACTTTATCAGATAAACAAAAGCTGGAATTTGTTACTATTAGGCTGTCCCTGCAAAAAAAAAAAAATGCTTAAAGAAGTCTTGCAAGTTAAAATATAAGGACACTAGACAGTATCTCAAAGGTGTATAAAAAAAATAAAGGGCATGTAAAAGGTTACTATACAGGCAGTTATAAAAATATTTTTGTAACTTACTTTTAAAACTCCACATGATGCATACTGATGTAATTTTGTGACATTAAAAAATAAAAGAGGTAGAGCACTGGTCAGTTGGCTCAGCAGTAGAGCGTTGGCCAGGGTTTGATTCCCAGTCAGGACACACAGGAGAAGTAACCATTTGTTTCTCCATGCCTCCTCCTGCCCCTTCAGTCTCTCTCTCTCTCTGTCTCCCTTCCTCCTTTACCAAAATCAATCACTAAAATAAAAATTAAAAGAAATTCTATGATTTATTTATAAAATAAAAGAGGTTGAGATAAAATTCTAAAGTAACAGAGTTTTTACATATTATTTAAATTAAGGTGGTATAAATTCAAACTAGAGGTGGCTTTACTAAATGAGACAAAAATAAACTTTAAATTGAGAACATACAAAAGACAAAGAATGACATTATTTATTTAAAAAGGTTAAATACAACAATTTTCAACATATGCACTTAATTGTACACTATCAAGATATGTGAAACAAAAATTAAAAAAAGAGGATTCTAAAATAATAATTGAGGATTACAATGCCTCACTTAAAAGTAGAGTGAACAACCACACAAAAGATTATAAGAAAAAAGAAGACTTGAATAACACAACAAACCAACTAGATTCAACAGAAATACATAAAACTCTTATCAACAACAAAATTATATTTTCTCAAATGCACATGAGATATTTTCTAGGATAAACATATCCTAGGTCACAAATTCAGTCTCAGTAGGTTTAAAAATATACGTACCTTAAAAAATATCTTCCCATCTACAACAGGCTGGAGTTAGATATTATTATTAGAAGGAAAACTGAAAAATTTACAAATTTCTGATAATTAAACAAAATGCTCTTAAACAATGCTTCAAAGAAGAAGTCACAAGATAAATGAGGAAATACTTAGCGATAAACAAAAACAAAAACACCAACAAACTAACACTTATAGAATACACTGAAAGCTGTGCTATGAGGAAAATTATTACCTATAAATGCATATGTTTAACAAGAAAATAACATTTTAAATCAACAATTTACCTTTGAACTCAAAGAACTATTTAAAAAGATAGAAAATAAACCCAAAGCTCAGAGAAGAAAGAAAATGGTAAAGGTTACAGCAGAAATGATACAGAGAATAGATAATTATAAAGAAAATTAACAAAACCAAAAATTATTTCTTGAAATAGCAACAAAATAGGCAAATCTTTCGTTACATTAAATAAAAAAGAAAAAAAGATTCAAGTTGGTAAAACATGAAATAAAAGTAAAGATAATAAAATGTTATACAAAATTAAGTAGAAAAAGAGATTACTATGAAGAACTGTCCACCAACAGATTGGATAACTTAAATTAAATGAACAAATGCCTAGAAAACAAATATTAACCAAGACTAAATCATGAAGAAACAGAAAATATGAATAGAAATATGATTAGTATAGGTATTGAATCAATCAATAACATATCAACAAAGAATAGAGCCTTAGACCTCCTGGCTTCACTAATGAAATCTATAAAACATTTAAGGAAAAATAGCATAAATTTTTCTCAAACTCTTACAAAAATTGAAAAGGAAGAAACACATTTTGAATCATCCTCTGAAGCCTGCATTATTCTGTTACCAAAGTCAGATAATGACACTACAAGAAAACTACAGACCAATATTCTTTACAAACACTGATGCAATAAAACACAACGAAATCTAACAAATTGAATTCATCAGCATATTATATTCCACATCCAAGTGGGATTTATTACTGGAAAGCAAGGATGGTTCACCATAAAAACTAATAAATGTAATATATCAAGTTAACAGAATAAAGGGAAACACCCAGATAATCATCTCAATTAATGTAGAAAAAAGTATTTGACAAACTTCAAAACTGTCTCCTGATAAAAATACCTAACAAATCAGAAAACTCTGTTAAAAAAACACAAAGCTGAGGATATCATTTTTCCTCTCTTATTTATAAAACTTACTACAAAAGTATGGTATTGTCATAAAGATAAGAGATATTGAATAATAGAGTAAAATAGAATACAGCCCAGAAATAAATGCTTACATATATGGTCAGGTGATATTTGACAAGGGGAACAATGCCATTCAATGAAGAAAGAATAGTCTTTTCTATAAAGTGGTGCTGGGAAAACTGAATATCCCTAGTAAAAAATAATGAAATTTAACCCTTTCCTAACATTATATAGAAAAATTTACTTAATACAGATCAAAGACATAACTCTAAGTCTTAAAAAAATAAAACTCTTAGAAGAAAATATAGGGCAAAAAGCTTCACAGCATTAACTCCTGTAATGATTTCTTGGGTATGACACTGAAGACATAGGCAACAAAATAAAAAATAGACAAATTGAATTGAATGAACAGTGAAAACAATATGCATCAAAATATACTAATAATGGAGTAAAAAAATTTGCAGAATAGTAGAAATATTTGCAAATCATATATCTGAGAAAAAATTAATATCTGGAATGTAAAGAGAATTCAAATTCAACAACAACAAAAAACAAACATCTTGATTTTAAAATGGGCAAAGATCTTGGATAGACATTTCTCCAAAGAAAATATACAAGTGGTCAATAAGAATATGAAAAGATATTCAACATCATGAACCATTAGGGAAATACAAATCAAAACCACAATGAGTTATCATCTTACACCTGTTAGAATACTCACTCAAAATGCAGAAAGTAACAAGTGTTGAAGATGTGGAGGAACTGGAACCCTTGTACATATTCAGTGGGAATGTAAAATGATGCAACTGCTAAGAAAATCAGTGTAGTGGTTCAAAATAATAATAGAATTACTGAGGAATCCAGCAGTTTCACCTCTGGGTATATACCCAGAAGAATTTAAAATAGAGTCATGAAGAGACACTTTTACACACATGCTGATGGCAACCAATTGCTAAAATGTGGAAGCAACCACAGTATACTAGAGACAGATGGATAAGCAAAATGTAGTATATACATACAATGAGATATCATTCAGTCTTAAAAAGGAAGGAAATTGTCATATATGCTACAATGTGGATGGACTTTGAGGACATTATGCTAAGTAAAATAACCCAATCACAAAAAGATAAAACTGTAATTCCACTTACATGAGGCATCTAAAGTAGTGAAAACAGAATGTGGTTGGCAGGGTTGGGGCTGAGGAGAGAATAGGGAGCCATGGCTGTATAGATACATGCTCTCAGTTTTATAAAATGACAAGAGTTCTAGAGATGGATGGTGGTGATATTTGCAAAAGAATATTAATGTGCTTAATATCTGTGAACAGTACACTTAAAAATAAAAAAGATGATAAATTTTACGTAGCAAAGATTTTACTTCAACATAAAAAATTGGGAGGGGGGAAGTGCCAGAGAAAAACAAACATCCTTTTTAAGTCATTATGTTCCAGGGCACGATAAAAATTTCCTTACTGATGCTGTTTTGCAATTTAAATTGATATTCTCATAATCTGAAGTTACTGTTACACACTATAAAAATGTGTACTATCTCCTTTTATACTTCAAATGCTATTAACATTAACATAAATACTGAATTTTCTTTGAACAAGTATTTTCATTGAAGTTGCCTCAGAAATTATATCTTAATACTGAGATTGTGCATGGAACACAAAATTATGTAATAAAATCAAATGTCTTATCTATAGTTTAATAAAATTAAAGATTACTTGTAAAGGTGCAGGGAACTTGTGTGACAGATGATTAACACTAATACTAGTGTAATACATTTAGGTACTATTCACACATATTGTCTTAGATAAGACTCTCAATACATTTTTTATTTCCAGTTATTTTTTAAATGTTTTACAGATTTTAACCATGTACAATTTTAGAGGATGTATTCCAAATATTTAAAAATCAGCCCTTGTCTAACTGGCTTGAAATACAAGTCACATCATTTAAATGTCTATATGCTCATCCCATTTCAGCCACTTTGATGCTCTTAGGTTTCTTTTTTTAATTATTAATTTTAACAGGGTGTAATTAATCAATCAGGATACATAGGTTCAGAGAAAGCATCTTCAGGTTATTTTGGCATTTGATTATGTTGCATACCCATCACCCAAAGTCATCTAGTCTTCTGTCACCTTCTATCTGGTTTTCTTTGTGCCCCTCCTCTCTCCCCACCCCCTCCCTTCCCCTATCACCCCACTAACCTCCACACTCTTGTCCATGTCTCTGAGTTTCATCTTTAAGTCCCACCTGTATGGAATCATATAGTTCTTAGTTTTTTCTGATTTACTTATTTCACTCTGTATAATGTTATCAAGAATCATCCATGTTGTTGTAAATGATTTGATGTCATCATTTCTTATGGCTGAGTAGTATTCCATAGTATATATGTACCAGTTCTTCTTTATCCAGTCATCTATTGAAGGGCTTTTTGGTTGTTTTCATGTCTTGGCCACTGTGAACAATGCTGCAGTGAACATGGGGCTGCATGTGTCATTATGTACCAGTGAGTTTGAGTTTTGGGAGTATATATCCAGCAGAGGGATTGCTGGGTCATATGGTAGTTCTATTTTTAATTTTTTGAGGAACCACCATACTTTCTTCCATAGTGGCTGTACTACTTTACATTCCCACCAACAGTGAATAAGGGTTTCTTTTTCTCCACAGCCTTTCCAACACTTGTTACTACATGTCTTGTTGATAATAACTATTCTAACAGGACTGAGGTTGTATCTCATTGTAGTTTTGATTTGCATTTCTCTAATAACTAATGAAGATGAGGATCTTTTCATATATCCGTTCATTTGTATTTTTTCTTGGAAGAAGTATCTGTTCATGTCCTCTTCCCATTTTTTTATTGGATTGTTTGTTTGTTGTTGAGTTTTATGAGTTCTTTGTATATTTTGGATATTAGGCCCTTATCTGTGCTGTTGTTTGAAAATATCATCTCCCATTTAGTTGGCTGGCTGTTTTGTTGTCAGTTTCTTTTGCTGTGCAAAAGCTTCTTAGTCTGATATAGTCCCATTCATTTATCTTTATCTTCACTTCCCTTGCCTTTGGAGTCAAATTCATAAAATGCTCTTTGTAACCAAGGTCCATGAGTTTAGTACCTATTTCTGGGCTTTCTATTCTGTTCCACTGGTCTAAGTGTCTAT
This sequence comes from Saccopteryx leptura, assembly GCF_036850995.1. Taxonomy (NCBI): domain Eukaryota; kingdom Metazoa; phylum Chordata; class Mammalia; order Chiroptera; family Emballonuridae; genus Saccopteryx; species Saccopteryx leptura. Next base: position 23,034,950 of record NC_089510.1, read on the forward strand.
TTTTCTGCCAATAACATGCTGTTTTGATTATCGTGGCTCTATAATATAATTTAAAGTCAGGTATTGTAATGCTCCCAGCTTCATTCTTTTTCCTTAGGATTGCTCTGGCTATTCGAGATTTTTTATAGTTCCATATAAACCTATTGATTTTTTGTTCCACTTCTTTTAAAAAATGACATTGGAATTTTAATGGGAATTGCATTAAATTTGTATATTGCTTTGGGGAATATAATCATTTTGACTATATTTATTCTTCCTATCCAAGATCAAGGAATATTTTTCCATTTCATTATATCTTTTTCAATTTTCCTTAACAATGCTTTGTAGTTTTCATTATATAGGTCCTTTAGATTCTTTGTTATGTTTATACCTAGGTATTTTATTTTCTTGTTGTTGCAACCAGGAAGGGGATGCTTTTTTTTAGCTCATTTTCTGATGTTTTATTGTTGGCATGTAGGAAGGCAATGGACTTTTGTATATTAATTTTATATCCTGCGACCTTACTGTATTGGTTTATTGTTTCTAGTAGTCTTTCTATGGAGTCTTTGGGGTTTTCTATGTATAGGATTATATCATCTGCAAAAAGTGAAAACTTTACTTTTTCTTTCCCAATATAAATGCCTTCTATTTCTTTATCTTGTCTGATTGCTCTGGCTAAAACTTCCAGCACTACATTGAATAAGAGTGGAGAGAGTGGACAAACTTATCTTGTTCCTGATTTTAGGGAAAAAGTCCTCAGTTTTATATCATTTAATATGTTGTTAGCTGATGGTTTATTATAGATGGTCTTTAATATATTGAGGTATTTTTCTTCTATGCCCATTTTGTTAAGTGTTTTAAACATAAAATGATGTTGTATTTTATCGAATGCCTTTTCTGCATCTATTGATAAGATCATATGGTTTTTGTTCTTTGTTTTGTTGATATGGTGTATTACATTAACCGTTTTACGTATGTTGAACCATCCTTGTGATTCTGAGATGAATCCCACTTGATCATGATGTATTATTTTTTAATGTGTTGTTTTATTCGATATGCTAGTATTTTGTTTAGTATTTTAGCATCTGTATTCATTAGAGATATTGGTCTGTAGATTTTGGGGTTTTTTTTTTGTCCAGTCCTTGCCAGGTTTTGGTATGAGGGTTATGTTGGCCTCATAAAATGTGTTTGGCAGTATTGCTTCTTCTTCAATTTTTTGAAGACTTTGAGTAGAATAGGAACCAAGTATTCTTTGAATGTTTGATGGAATTCACTAGTATAACTGTCTGGGCCTTCACTTTTATTTGGGGGAAGGTTTTTAATAGTTGTTTCTATTTTCACCCTGCTTATGGGTCTGTTTAGGCTTTCCGCTTCTTCATGACTCAGTCTAGGAAGATTGTATTGTTCTAGGAATTTATCCATTTCTTCTAGATTGTTAAATTTGGTGGCATATAGTTTTTCATAGTATTCTATAATAATTCTTTGTATATCTATGATATCTGTGGTGATTTCTCCTCTTTCATTTTGGATTTTGTTTATATGAGTTCTTTCTCTTTTTTTCTTGGTGAGTCTTGTCAAGGGTTTGTCAATTTTGTTGATCTTTTCAAAGAACCAACTCCTTGTTTTATTAATTTTTATATACTTTTTCTGTTCTCTATTTCATTTATCTCTGCTCTGATTTTTATTATTTTCTTTCTTCTGCTGGTTTTGGGTTGTTTTTGTTCCTCTTTTTCTAGTTCCTTAAGATGTGAAGTTAAATGGTTTACTTGGGCTCTCTCTTGTTTGTTCATATAGGCCTGTAGTAATATGAACTTTCCTCACTACTGCTTTTGCTGCATCCCAGAGATTCTGATATGTCATATTGTTATTTTTATTTGTCTGTATGTATCTTTTGTTCTCTGTGCTTATTTCTTCTTTGACCCACTCATTTTTTAAAAGTATGTGTTCAGTTTCCTCATTTTTGTGTGGTTTTTACCTCTTTTTGCAGTTGAATTCTAGTTTTAAGGTTTTATGATCAGAAAATATGCTTGATATAATTTCAATCTTTCTGAATTTGTTGATGTTATTTTTGTGGCCCAACATATGATAAATTCTTGAGAATGTTTCATGTACACTAGAGAAAAATGTATACTCTGTCACTTTGGGACAAAATGTCCTGTAGATGTCAATCATATCCAATTGTTCTAGTGTTTCATTTAAGGCCAATATTTCTTTATTAATTTTCTGTTTGGATGAACAATCTGGAGCCATTAGCAGTGTATTGAGGTCTCCAAGTATGATTGTATTTTTGTCAGTTTTTGTTCTTAGGTCAGTAGCAGTCTTATATATTTTGGTGCTCCTTGGTTTGGTGTATATATATTAAGACGTGTTATGTCTTCTTGATTCAATGTCCCCTTATGAAATCAATATGAAATGACTGTTTTTGTCTCTGATTACCTTTGCTGTCTTGTAGTCAGCATTGTTAGATATGAGTATTGCTACACCTGCTTTTTTTTTGGATATTTGCTTGGAGTACTGTTTTCCAACCTTTCATTTTAAATTTGTTTTTATCCTTGTAGCTTAGATGTGTTTCTTGTAGGTAGCATACAGTTGTGTGGGTGGATCACAGAGCACATTCCTAGCAGCTGTGGCTGATGCAATGCTGTGAGAATACTCTAGCTCCCAGAACCCTCCTGGGCACACCCTGGTAGGGAGCTCGCCCACTATAAGGAAGTGACTTAGCACCAACCACGCAGCCCCCTAATCTTTTCAGCCATTGGCTATGAAGGGCACGCTGTAACATCCTATTGGCTAAAGCCATGTATATAAGCTAGTTTAATTTCTGAATAAAGTGGATCTGCGTCACTGAACTTGGTCCTCGGAGTCAGGTCCTTGCGTCTCTGTCATCCTCACCCCTGGCAGGACTTGTCCATAACTGGCTCCCAACGTCGGGCAGGGACCTAACCAGCATCCAAGGGACGGGTGAGTGACCCTCTGCAATGGGAAACCTTTTCCCCCACTCTTGAGCTCCACAGGCTTGAGCCCTGCACGCCCTATTGCAGAATAGGTGAGTTAAAGTTAGTGAAAAGGATCTTTGTACCTACTGGAAAACCACTCAAGTTTCAACCCTTGGCTCTGGGATGCGCCTCTCTGGGACCTGAATAGTTGGGCCCAAGCTTTTCGGCATGTCCATTTGGCCAAAGTACATGGGGGACAAACCTTCCCTCTCAGCCTCACTCCTGCCTTATTGGCAATACATGCGTGCTTGACCAGTGCTCCTACTGGGGACCCTCCGCCGGTCCCTAAGGTCCTAGCAGGCGTCCCAAACTACAGCCCGCGGGCCGCATGCAGCCCCCGAGGCCATTTATCCGGCCCCCCCACCGCACTTCCGGAAGGGCCACCTCTTTCATTGGTGGTCAGTGAGAGGAGCACTGTATGTGGCAGCCCTCCAACGGTCTGAGGGACAGTGAACTGGCCCTCTGTGTAAAAAGTTTGGGGACCCCTGTCAGGCTACTCCTCTTTCAGAGGAGTCCCTACCTCTGTATTCACATCACCCTGCCTGTAGAGGAAGAAAAGTGTTGGGCCACCGAGTTTGATGAACTTGCACCTGAGCATGCAGAAATAAAACTATATACATTAGAAACTGTGCCATCAGCTCTACTGCTGGAAAAAGTGGAAGTCACTACTTCCGCATTCCCTGCCAGGGCTCAATGCCCCACCCCAGATGCCATTTTCTCCAATACGTGTTTCTGCTGCAGACTCATAGGCCAGCCTATATGCCCCATGTTTCTTTTTTCTTTCTGTCTGTCTTGTATCTCTCTCTCTCTCTCTCTCCCCTGCCCCTCTCTCTGAAATGACGCTGGAAGGACCCAGCCACGGCACAGTGGTGGGGATCACACCCTCTTCTAACATAAGGGAGAGGTTATGCTTGTGTTTTTCAGCCTATTTGGATCCCTGGAACCCCCAACCTGCTTGACAGGGTTTCTTGGGCACCCACTAAATGGTTTAGTCTTCACCTGTCCAAAGCCACAGCCCTGGCCTTCTCCACACTGACTACGCCTGAGGGGATGAGTTCCTCAGCACTTCAGAAGATCTCCCGGCTGGTGTGCATGCCCCATTACCTAGGGGGATGTGGAGGCTTTGGTGGGGCAGGCCCAGAGAACTGCCCCTGACGGGCCCCCAGGCTCTGGTGCTGTGTGTTCTTGCTTATGTATGCTATAGTAACCGCTGACTCCCAGATGCAGGAGGCAGCTGCCTGGGACTCCAACCCGGCAGTGTGAGCTGGTGTTTTCAGTTTATCTTTAGAGGATGAGAAAAATTGGGCCGGAGTTGTGATTCACAGATTCCAGAAGGTAAACGGCGGTAGCTGCAGTGGGAGGATGAATGGAAGCCAGACTTGCATTGCTGAGTGGCCGCTGAAACGGCAGGGAGTGCCTGCTAAACCGCAGGTGGGTTCGCTGACATTTTGGGACATAGGGGTGAATGCCATCATGCTCTCCAGAGCAGAGATGGAAATGCTGACTGCCATTGCCACATGCTCCACTTTGGGATCATATAAGACCTGCCAGGATGGCAGGGATGAGGGGGGTGGCGGATGCCTCATGTGCATGGACTGATTTCCTGGACTATGACCCAGGTGAACACTGGCTTCTTTGTTGGATAGACTTACAGATTTTGGACAATGTGAAATACCTTGATGGGGTTGGGGGACTGCTTTGCTGGAGGCCCTTCACCTGCCCCAGGAAGCTTTTTTCATGGCTAGAAAAAAGGCCGAGGACATTTTGTGCTTTTGGCAAAATGCTCAGAGACTGGTAAAATGTACCTTTGTAATTGTTGAAATTGTATAATTTGTCATGTTGTAATTTGTGTAATGTGCCTTGCAACCATATGCAGTATGCAGCTCATGGCAAGCCATCCATTTCATGTTTGAACGCTGGGACCTTTGTGGGAAGGGGGCATGCATGGACCTAAGTCCATTTTTAACAATCAAAATGGAACTGTGTTTAACTGCACCTAGAAGGTCTCTGTAACACAATGGGAGGGAAATGGCATCCCGACCCCTAGGAGGAATCCCCTGTTTAAGACCCCCGTTCTATTTCCTAACTAGTCTAAAATTACAGAAGCTTGCCTCATTGTTTAATTCAGCTAATCTATTAGCATATAATATAACAAGAATTATAGTTGTTTTAGTTCTACTAGGGTTCTGTTGCATAATGCATAACATTCAGAAGCTACAACAACAGCAAGCTGTCATTCATTAAGTCCAATTGGCCTTAATTAAAAGAGAAAGTGGAGGTGTGGGGTGGAGCACGGAGTGCATTCCCAGCAGCTGTGGCTGATGCAATGCTGTGAGAATACTCCAGCTCCCAGAACCCTCCTGGGCATACCCTGGAAGGGAGCTCACCCACTATAAGGAAGTGACTTAGCACCAACCAAGCAGCTCCCTGATCTTTTCAGCCACTGGCTATGAAGGACATGCCGTAACACCCTATAGGCTGAATCTGTGTATATAAACTAGTTTACTTCCTGAATTAAGTGGATCTGCGTTACTGAACCTGGTCCTCGGAGTCGGGTCTTTGCGTCTCCATAGTCCTCACCCCAGCAGGACTTGTTCACAGAGTTGAATTTCCTTTTTTAATCCATTCTGCTACTTTGTGTCTTTTTATTGGTGAGTTCAATCCATTTACGTTTAGTGTCATTATTGATATTTGAGGGTTTCCTAATGCCATTTTATATATTGCTTTCTGATAGATTTGTATCTTGTTTGGTTCTTCTCTTTTATTTTTCTATCATTTGTTTTTGTTTGGTTGTAATCCATACTGCTTTTCTCTGTTACTTCTTTTTTCAAGTTATGTACTTCTGTGTTGGTTTTTTCAGGGGTGGTTACCATTAAGTAATGGAAAGCATACATATCATGTTCATTGTAGTACATTATCTCATGAGTGCTTCTGCACTCCATCCTCCCTTACTACTGTTAATATTTTCCTCTCCCCTTTTTTGTTTCTTTGTAACAGATTAATCTTGTTTTTATTGAAATCTTGACGGAGCTTTTACTTGTAGTTTTGTTTTGTTTTGTTCTTTGTGTCAGGTCGGAAAACCCTCATTAGTGTTTCCTGAAGTGGGGGTTTTCAGGTGATAAATTTCTTCATCTTTTCTGTATCTGTGAATGTTTTTATTTCTCTTTTATATTTGAAAGATAGCTTTGACGAGTATAATATTCTTGGCTAGAAGTTCCTCTCTTTCAGAACTTTTAATAATGGGATCCACTCTCTTCTAGTTTGTAGAGTCTTTGCTGAGAAATCTGATGATAATCTAATGGGCCTTCCTTTATATGTTGTATTCTGCTTTTCCCTGGCTGCCTTGAGATTTTTTTTCTTTGTCATTGGTTTGTGCCAATTACATTATGATGTGCCTTGGAGTAGGTTTGTTAGGATTAAGATAACTCAGTGTTCTGTTTGCTTCTTGAATTCAAGGCTTTAGTTATTTCCACAGGCTTGGGAAATTCTCCTCTATTATTTGTTTGAATATGTTCTCCATTCCATTTTCTCTCTCTTTTCCTTTTGATATACCCATTATTCTTATGTTGCTTTTTCTGATAGAGTCAGACAATTCCTGTAGGGCTATCTTAATTTTTTTTTTTTAATTCATGAGTCTCTCTCCTCTTCTCTCTGTAGTACCTGTAGTTGCCTATCTTTATGTCACTAATTCTCTCCTCTATCTGGCCTGTTCTATTGGCTAAGCTTGTTGTCTTGTTTTTCAGTTCATAAATTGAGTTTTTCATCTCTGTTTAATTTGTTTTCATAGTTTCAATTTCCTTGATGAAGTATTCTTTCTGTTCATTGAATTGTTTTTTGAGCTCCCTAAATTGCCTTTCTGTGCTTTCTTGTATATCCCTGAGTATTTTTAGGACTTTAATTTTAAATTCTCTGTCATTTAACTCCAAGATTTCAAAGCTATTGAGTTTTTTTTCTATAGATTTTTCCTTATCTATCTGAGCCACATCACTGTCTTTTGTATCCATGACATTTGATTTCTTTTTCTTTAATGGCTTGAGAGTGATTTTGTTAATAACACTAATAAGAGTTGATAAAAAAATTTTTTTGAGAAAACGTAGTGAAAAACTGAAAATTCTATTGTGCTAAGTGAAACAAAAATATGTGTAACAGAGGGCCTGAGTTGGGGGGAGTGACAAGGATGCAAAAAATGAAGCAAGAACCCACAAAATGCCACAAGGAAAAAATTTGGATCAAGAATAAAATAATTTGTTTGTAGGCCCTGGCCAGTTGGCTCAGTGGTAGAGCATCGGCCTGGCATGCAGGGATCCCGGGTTCGGTTCCCGGCCAGGGCAAGCAGGAGAAGCATCCATCTGCTTCTCCACCCCTACCCCTCTGCTTCCTCTCTGTCTTTCCCTTCCCCTCCTGCAGCCAAGGCTCCATTGGAGCAAAAGCTGGCCCGGGTGCTGAGGATGGCTCCATGGCCTCTGCCTCAGGTGCTAGAATGGCCCTGGTTGCAACAGAGCAATGCCCCAGATGGGCAGTGCATTGTGCCCTAGTGGGCATGCCAGGTGGATCCCGGTTGGGTGCATGCGGGAGCCTGTCTGACTGCCTCCCCGTTTCCAACTTCAGAAAAATATAAAAAAAATAATAATGATTTGTTTGTAAATGATGGTCAAATGAGAGAAATAGTGAAAGAGAAAAGAAAAAGAGAAAAAAGAAAAAATACAGTGAAAAATAAAAATTATATTGTATTAAGTGGCACAAAAACTATAGACTGGAGAGCTGGAGTTGGGGGAAATGCTAAAGAGATAAAACGTGAAGTAAAAGGCACACAAAATACCACAAAGAAAAAATCTGAATCCAGAATAAACTAATTTGTTTGTGGGTGAGATTTGAATGAGGAGAAGAGAAAGTGAAAGAGAAAAGAAGAAACAAAAAGAGAGAGAGAAGGAAAATGGAGTTAAGTTTTTGGAATGTAACACTCATAGAAAAAAAAAAAAGAATGGAAAATGTAACACCTATAGGTAATAACATTTTAAATGAAAAGAAAAGAATAAAATGGAAAGAGGATAAAATAACCAAGGTGGAATGAGTAAGAAAAAGATAAAAAAAAATACAAGAAAAAAATGGAAAAAGTTATAAAGACTGTGGATTTTTTTCTGGTTTTGAGAAGTTATCTTCTTCCTTTTTCTTTCTTTTCTCTTTTTTTTTTTTGGCTGATGGCACTGTACCTTAGGTTCTGCCCCTGTGGCACTCTTAGGCAGAGATTTGCTGTTGTGTCGCTATGGTGATGACATAAATTAGGCCTCAGTCCCGTTGGTAGGTGGGGCTTGTTAGCGTTTCCAGGCTCCATCAATGGGAGAGTCCGTTTTCCCGGAGCTTCTCCCCAAATCTCTCCTTCCTGAACCTGCAGCCTGGGACCCAGCTTTGAAGTTGCCCCAGCCACTACCAGGAGAGCAAGAGGCTCTAAGAGCTGCCAAATTCCTCCTCTATCCCCACTCAATGCAGGGTTCTGGGTAAGGCTTTGCCAGTCAGAGCCACCAGCGTAATCAGGCAGGGCTGGGAGCTGATTGCCTTTCAGGTGTCTTTCTATGAGCCTCTGGGCATGTCTAGTATGCCTCAGCACTCTGCAGGTCTGCTCTCCAGAGGCTGTCTGCAAGCTGCCTGCATGCCCTTCCCCCCACCACTTCCACAGTTCTCTTCCCCAGGAATGTGCTTTGTTAGCCTGTATGGCTGGCGAAGGTGCCGCACCCAGCCAGGTCCAGGTGTAGGGAAGCTGGGATTATTCAGAAACTCTGGGTCACAGCCCACATAGAGGCTCACTACTGACAGTCTCTAACCCAGACCCTCCATCCGGGAATGTGGGCACCCGTGCCTGAAGTGCCAGGTGGATCCACTTGCACACTGCCCACGTTTGCGGACCGGGACACCGGGAGTAAACAAGGCAACTGCTCGCCCACCTCTGCCAGGGCCTGCCGCTGGGATTAGCTCTGTGTGGGCTGAGATGCAGGCACACTCTCTCCATGGCCTTAATGTCTCTGCCCTAGCCCAGCTTTTCCTGTGCCCCCAGCCCTCACTTTCTCTCAGTTCCAATGAAAGCAGCCCTTGCTCGGGTCAGAGAGGAAAGCGGAATACTCCGTTCTCCATCTTATTTCCTTCAGAGTGGATTATACATTCAGCCACCTTTTCGCCCAATCGTACCTTTGTTTGATGTATGTATATTTCAGATGCTCTTGAGATTGTTTTTATGTCTCTGGTTGTTGACTTTGTTGAAGTTTCAGGGAGAGGTATCGGGAGCACTCCTCACGGCGCCATTTCTCTGACATCACTCTCTTAGGTTTCTTAAAAGCAAACCAAACACCTAGTTTTGATCAGTCCTTCATTTTGGCCACTAGCCCTGCTTTTCCATTGCCTCAGATGTTCTTTCTTTAGGTCTAAAGAGGCTCCCTTCCTCCCTTTATTAATTTCTGCTTAAATGTCATCTCTTTAGTAAGCTCTTCCCTGACCAACTTATGAAAGACTTCTACCTGTTCACTCACCAGTTTCGTTACTTTCTTGATTATTTGTCTTAGTAACTGCAAAAATTTTATTATTTTTTAGGAGTGTATTTATTTACTTTATAGAGGAGGGAGGGAGAGAGAGAGAGAGAGAGAGAGAGAGAGAAGGTGGGAAGAAGCAGGAAGCATCAACTCCCATATGTGCCTTGACTGGGCAAGCCCAGGTTTTGAAGCAGTGACCTCAGCGTTCCAGGTGGATGCTTCATCCACTGTGCCACTACAGTAACTGCAAATATTTTAAATTAAAACATCTTAATCTCTTCACTTCTATTATCTACTCCGAATTAGACTATGCATAGCCCCTTGAAGGCAGGAGCTATGTTTTGTCCACCTGTTATGGAGGGAGAAGAGCAGGGGCTTATAATGATTTATTAAATAAATGTATGAATTCCAGAATGCACTGAAATGGGAAGAGGCTATTGTTGTCAGCTGTTAGTATGTCAGAGAAAGGGGCCCTACTTTGGCTTTTCTTGCATTTCTATAAGATGTTGTGAATATGTATTTAATAGAAGAAAAAAATTCACAAATGTAGAATATCTTCTAGAGTTAAAGTGAAGGATGCAGTTTCAGTGACTGACAAAGTTACAGATGGAAGCTTCACATTAGACAGTGAATGAAACCGAACCAACTGCAATAAGCTAGCTCATTTGCAGTTTGTTGTTTTCATAAAACATACCCATCAATCAACTGAAACCAGCTGTTCAGTTTTCAGAAGTTACAGGTGAAATTCTTTACTAAAAAGGATAATAAATTCAAGACTAAAATGCATGTAAGCCTCTAATTCAGAATTGCCTTTCTAGGCTTTAATTAATCCAGCACAGAATAAAACAATTTCTTTCGGTTGACTTTTGAATCTGTCCAGTGTTCTAATAGCCTTCATGGGTCAGTGAAAAAAGATCTTGCTTTTATGAAGTTTTCATATTCTGCTTCTGATAAATGAATATAGTTAAGGCAATCCTAGAGATATATTTTTTAATTTAAAGATACAATTCTAATCACAAGAATATGCATCAATTAACTCCTCACCCCCTTGAATCAATTCACGCCTGACTGTAAATTACATAATACACAGACTTAATCAGGTTCAGTGCTCTTACTTCTCCTTAAGGGCATGCTGACCATTTTTAGTGTAGCTTTCCATAACATTTTAAATTCCTTAGGGATTTAGGATTTTCAAAATAATTTTCTATAACCAATTATTATGCTCAGAATAACCAGTTTTCCCTTTATGTGACTTAGAAAATTCTAGCCAACTTTGTAAGTGACGTTTGATCGGCACTTCAGCTCCAAGTTTCTCTCATGTGAACTGACTTTACTTATCCCCAGATTTTGTGAATAGAAATTACAGTGTCAGTTCCACGATTTGTTCTTTATTTATATGGTATGATAAGTACATCTGGCAAATACAGTCAGAACCAAAATATGCCTATTTCTTCACTCCAGACTTGCATTAGTCATACATTAGCTGTTTCTCCTGTCTCAAATCAATCCCTACTATCAGAACATAGCTTATTTAGTAGCGCTAATGGGACAGCTAGATCTATTTCTTTCTTTCTTTTTTTTTTCCTTTTTCTTACACTGAGTCACTCTGGCTCTAAAACTAGACCCATTATGTTAATTTCAATGATTAGTTTGCAGATACCTTGTCTGTCTAAACTCTATTTTAGGAATGGATTTCGTTTTAAAAGTAAATGCCATTGCTAAAGTAGATCTGATTTTTTTCTCTTTCTTTCTTTCTTTCTTTCTTTCTTTCTTTCTTTCTTTCTTTCTTTCTTTCTTTCTTTCTTTCTTTCTTTCTTTCTTTTTCAATATCTCACAGGAGAACACAGAGCTAAACCTTGAATTGGTATTATATTAACTTTTTTAGTTGAACACCTACAATGTGACAAAAAAGCTACAAAATAAATCAGATCTTCCCTGCATTCAAAGCTCAAGTCTGAAATGGAAAGTAGACATAAAAGCAATAAATAAAAACAATATATAAAAGATAGATGTGCAAACACAAACAAGCATTATAGAGGATGTTTCATCAAGTATGAGCTACAATACAACACTCATGAAATCAGATACAAAATCCATACAGAGGGAAGACAGCAAAAAAAGACATGGCTATATGAAAGTGGTTGGAATGTTTGGGGAACAAAAATTATTCCATCTGGTTTGATTTGTCAGCTGGGAATATTCAAAGATTTTGAGTGATAAATGGAGCCTGGGTATCAATCTGACTGGATACTAATGAGCCAAATTATACAACACTGTATATATACAATACAGTGTTATATATATAATAAATTAAAGCACGGGCTTCCAAATATTAGTCTTCCTAAAAATAACCAGAGAGCTTGTTAAAAATAGGTTTTAAATTTATCCAGAGGTTCTGATTCAGTATATTTGGGGTGGACTAAGAAATATGCACATTTGTTAAGTACCTCAGGAGATTTTATTTGTTTATTGATTTGAGAGATAGACAGATTTGTTGTTTCACTTAGTAGAACATGTATTGGTTGCTTCTTGTATGTTCTCTGACTGGAGATCAAACCCAAAAACTTGATTGATTGCAATAATGCTCTAGAGTCTATCCAACTGAACTATCCAGCCAGGATAGAGGAGATTTTCATTCAGATCAATACCAACCTTACCTAGTCAAGTGAGATCCCTGCTCCAAGATTTTATCTAAGGGGTTCCCTGTGCTTTTAAGTGCTTTTCTCAGAACTTTCTAAGCTCCTCTATAATGCTAGGGATCAGCTTGGCTGCAGTTGGTGCATACTGGGACCCACATGGGGCTTCCAGAATTCCTTCTTCAGTATTCTCTGTAAGCCCCTATTATTATCATGAGTTCAACACATGCCTCAGTGAGCTTCAGAGTTTGGCCCCTATGGGTTGACACATGGGCCCAGTGCTTCCTCCATGGGATCAGGTAAGGTCAGGCTACTATAATAGAGCTGACACATGATTGAAGATGACTCTTACGTTAGACACAAGATAAGTTCAGACCTCCAAGCTGCCTACATTCTTGACACATGAACTTTGAACCTGCATAGACATGTTTGTCAGCTCTAGCACTTCCATTAGTTCTTGCTCAACTGTGTTCTGACTTCCATAGCGGTGACCCTGTGCTCTGAAGCACCTGAATGTGGTTGGGTTAATGGTAAGCATCCTATGTATCCATCACAACTGGAATCCAGGAAATCTTCCAATTTTCCCCACCAACTTTTTGCCATGGGCCAGGAATTCCTTCACAAGTAGGGAGAAGACAATCCAAGCAACAAATATTGCTCTATCATGCCAATGGGCCATTCTGATTACTCTCCTCTCTGGCCTCTGATTGTTGTAGTCACCCCCTTCCTTCTAGCTCAGGGGTCTCAAACTCGGGCCCGCGGGCCGCGAGTTTGAGACCCCTGTATCTAGCTGAAATCTATGACAGATGAGAAATGAAAACCTCTGCTATTCAATAATTCAGTTGTACAAATAGTTGTTGAATGTATAGTAGTTTCCAAACATGGCATAAGATTTGAGAGTGTAGGCTCAATTAAGCATGACTCTTACTCTTAAGAATGTCACAATTTACGAATTGGACGCATAAGAAACTGATAGAACTTACTGTGCTAAATCACATTATAGCTGAGACAATCAATTAGGGAGAAAAAGGAGTATTAGAGAAATCAATTTCACTTATTAATTTATCATTTTTACTATTTTGACAATTTATAGAATATATAAGTAAAATAATAAGCCATGATATTTGTAAGTAAATAGATTTATGTGTTAAAAGTGCATACTCAAAAATTTTCCTGATGATGATAAATTCAACTCTTTGAAATCACTGTTATTATAATAGATTATGCTATAATATAGATTATCCAGTCTAGATTATGCTTCCATAATAAACAACATACAAATTTAGATTCTCAATACCACGAAGTGTTACTTCTATGCTACACAGTGTATGAAGTGGGTCTGGGCGATTATCCAAGACAACTGTCCTCCATGTAGTGACTCAATGGGGAAGGCCTATCATTCTGTAACAGTTCCATCTTAAACAGGATCTGGGCAGCAGGGCACGAGAAAAACGTTAGGTACAAACTCTCAAAGGCATCTTATTATAAAAAAAAACAACAACAATAACCCAGGCCATGCCTCATTTGAGAACAGTGTGTCACTGCAATTTTCTCATAGAAGAAAAATATTGTAAATAAATAAAATACTACTACATACTTTAAGCACAAATCTAATCTGTAATACAATTTATCAGTTTTGACTAGATTGTTAATGTTTACAGACACATTTACATACATACATATTAATCAGTGCTGATTTTTAAACTATATATATTTGTATTCATATTTTAATTGAAAAGTCAATATGTCCATATTTTAATTATATCACATTACCAAGTTAAGCCAGTAAGTTAAACTTCCATTAGTCTACATATTTTTTACTTGAAAACCAACTTTTTATTTGAGATATAAAATTATTGAATAGAAAGAATATAAGTATACTTCTGTCTAGTCTACTATTAGGAATAATGTGAAAACAGTTAAAATTAATTCATCTTTAGTGTAAAAATAATATTATATTTAAGTTAGAAGAGAGGAAATATGATGATAAGAAAACTTGAAATTTTGACATTCTGATTTTACAGAAGCAACTGAGTTATTCAAAATATATACTTTTTAAATACAGACAATTCACTGGTTGTTTTTTTTTTTATATGCCAAATTCCATTCGTTTGAAGGGACTTGGCTTTTCACAGCCAAGTTTTAAGCATGAGAAAATTATAAATAGAAACACATTGTGTCCTCTGATCTTGGGAGGTGGCAACATTTGCTACAAAGCTGGGTGGGGATTGATCTCCTTTTTTGGTTTTCCGCCTTTTGAAGAAGAATTTAAATTTGCTATATTTAAAGCAGCAGCTTAAAAAATATTTCACAGCCTCAGTGAAAGAGCAGTGCTTCATAACTACATAATAGCTTAATCAACAAATAAGAGTCTGCTTCCTGCAATGAAGCCACAAATATGTTGAAAGTTCCCAGCTTTCTGCAGGATGTACAAAGATCTCTGCTCAAGTCATTTTTGGACCATGTTTCTTCTTTGTGGTGGCAGTGGTTGTCTGGCTGTGTGGGTGTGCATTTAAAACACATTTTACAGATTTTTTAATAATGCCTTCTTAAGGAGAAAGGGAGACCAGTTTTTTTCCTATGCTCTAAGCACTTAAAGCACTTCCCTGATGACTTATTGGTTTTCTTTAGCAATTCAAGATTGATTACATAGGGGACTAAAAGGGATATTTGAAGGAAGGTAGGAAAAATTACCTGAAACTTTTTCTTGTTTGCAAGCTTGTTTTATATTTACTTACTTATTATCAATGCCACAAAAATCTTTAATGGCTGAGCTAAGATCTCAACTGGGTTAGAGAAACCAAACTCATTTGTCTTCTAGGCTTTTTATATAATGATATTAGGTCCATAACATTTACTTGTTTATTCATTCTCAGTTTTCATTTATTATCATCAATGATGATGTGTGTTTCCAGCCCTAAGTTATTATCATCTAAGACAAGAAAGTATTCTTCTAGGTCAGGTTTTTTAGAGGGCAAGTACCTTCAGTCTTTTTGTGACCTACTTATACTGATTATATGATGACTTCGGCAAATTTTCCCTGGAGAGTTTCCTTCTGATCTGTGTCTTTCAGAACATTTTAGGTCTGTAATAGAACAAACAAGCTTGGTCTATTTCTGTTGTTTTATTGCAGGAGCAAATTTTACATTCTTTAATCAAATCAGCTAAATAATAATATAAATAGGCCCTGGCCGGTTGGCTCAGCAGTAGAGCGTCGGCCTGGCGTGTGGGGGACCCGGGTTCGATTCCCAGTCAGGGCACATAGGAGAAGCGCCCATTTGCTTCTCCCCTCCCCCCCCCTCCTTCCTCTCTGTCTCTCTCTTCCCCTCCCGCAGCCAAGGCTCCATTGGAGCAAAGATGGCCCAGGCGCTGGGGATGGCTCCTTGGCCTCTGCCCCAGGCGCTAGAGTGGCTCTGGTTGCGGTAGAGCGATGCCCCGGAGGGGCAGAGCATCGCCCCCTGGTGGGCAGAGTGTAGCCCCTGGTGGGCGTGCCGGGTGGATCCCCGTCGGGCGCATGCGGGAGTCTGTCTCTCCCCGTTTCCAGCTTCAGAAAAATACAAAAAAATAAAAATAAAAATAAAAAATAAATAATAATATAAATATATCATGAGCAGTTTTCTAAGTTTCCTTTGCTGAATGACTGAAATACATTTTAAAATAAATTGATGCATTCTAATAAATCTCCTTAAGGTCATCATGGAATTATGATCTGTTTTTTTTTTTCATCTAGTGAATATATAATTTACTTCTAAGCTAAATTATAATTTATGTATACTGAAAATGTGGGTTAATTCCTAAAGAATTTAAAACTTTATAGGTAAAAATCAAAGGTAAAACATTGTGATTTTTAAAACAGGCAAAGCTAATTCTTTTATGTATTATCCCTGGGAACTTTATCTGCCACTTCACCACTTGGAAAAATCTAGCAAGAGAAGCAGGGATTATCTTACCTACCCCCTTAACTTCATAGAGAAAATATAGGATAAAATTTATCCTCAAACTTATATATAAAGGCTATCCTCTCAGAAAAATCTTTTTCTCAATAGGTAAATATGTAAATTCATAAATAATAGAAAAAGTGTATCCAGGGTTAGATAGTTCCTTGATTTTGGAAATCCTCTGAATACAAGTGCATGGTTTCCCCAGTCATCAGCAAAGGTTTCCTTTCTATGATTTATTTCTGAGGAGGGTCCATGACAGCACTGCCGCCCACAGCTGCCAGGGAAACCCTCCCCACTGCAGGCATGCTGCTTTACCCGTTCAGCCCAGACTTTATGAGCCATTACTATGAACCAAGGATTCTATGTCCATTATGTCATGTAGTGTTCACAATAGGCCTGCACACTGTGTGTCATGCTAATTTTTGGTTCATACATGAGGAAATAAACATTAAGAGGCATTGCATTATCTAAGATCAACAGCTTATCTCTGACAGAGTTAAGAACTCAGACTACAGGCCTACTTGACTATTGACAACATCAATACTATTATCTTACCTGCTCTACTACCTGTGCTTTGTCAATATTTCCTGAGTAATGTCAAATTAGTCCCTCTTATCATAGCTCTCCCAAATTTGAACCAAGTGACAATTTCTGGGAATTTTCTGGTTATCATCTCTATTTGCTAAATTCCATCATGTTTTAAACTGAAGACAAAACAATTTTGTAGTTCGGAAATGAACTATAAAGTAAGAGGCATTTAAATGGAAAATTACTTTGGTTGAAATAAAGTACCTGAAATGCAGTTGTGTTAAACTGTAGTCCTTTTTACAAAAACAAAAAATAATGAATGAAATAATGATAAGTTACAGTGTACATTGTATCCCCTGACTTCCTGCAGCCTACTTTAACTAGGAAGTATAGTACATCCTCAGATTAAAATATTCTCCTTAAATTAAGCATTTTCACTTATAAATATATTGCAGTTAATCATTGGGAATTTGAGATGCATACAGTCACAGGTAGGACATACAATATTTTTATGATTATATCTTGATATTTTAAGCTAGATTCAAAGCAGCAGTAAAGCAATATAAACTTTTAGAAACTACCCTGATCTTTCAACCTTACCCGCCTTAATGACTCAGAGTTATTGCAAAACTGTCCTGTTAGTTCCCAAGGAGCCACTATCATAAATATAATGCAATAATTATCATACAACAGACAATATAAAGAACAGCCACATACCTCCATACCTCCAAAGGACACTATTACTATTATTATTTTTTTAAGTTTCATGACTTGAAAATATAATCCAGGCCCTGGTCTAGTAACTAGGTTGCTTAAAGCATCATCCCAACATGCTGAAGTCATGGGTTGATCCATGGTCAGGTCACATATAAGAATCAATCAATGTATGTATAATAAGTGGAACATCAAATCAGTGTTTCTCTCTCCCTTTGTCTCTCTTTAAAAATTAATAAATAAAAATGAGATAAAGTAAAAATATTTCAGTTTCACTTGAATTTCACTAATTGATCAGGAAACAAAAATGAAAAACAAAAGTAGGTTCAAGGAGCACTATGAATGTTGAACAATAAGCACAATCACAAAATATTTCCCCTTGGCTGCCAACTTTTTCTTTATCTTAGGGGTAAAATCCAGCTCCCAGTTAAAGTATTCTGGCTTTCTGTGAAAGCTACTTATTTGCTTCTTGCCTACAATCATGTGCTTTCAATTTCTTTTGCATTTTACCACTTACATTTTGCAGCATTCTTTTATGGATGAACGACTGCCTGGCAAAATAGAAACTGAACCACAGTATGTAATTAAGTTCTTTGCACAATGGAAGTTAGTCATCGACACAATTAAACCACTGGCTCGGGATCCAGCACTGGAGGAATGAAAAGCATAACCAAAAAAACACTCGTTCCAATAAGAATTTCCTACGTCGTGGGACTGAAGAGCTCTGCCTGCTGTTCTGGTATCATGACAAGAATTCAAAATAAATCCTCCTTTTAAAACTGAAAAGAATTCATGTCAGATAGTATCTTGTTTCTCCTACTTTTTGGGATTTTTTTTTTTACAATATTTTTTTTTTGTTTTTTACTGTGTCTGAACTCTGAGGAGAGTCTTTCAAATTTTGGTGGCAAGTTATAATAATATAGAGATTTGTTGTTGAAAGCTTGGAAAAACAGCATATAACATAAAATGTACTTTTTTACAAAGAGTAATTTAATAATATTTTATTGTTTTAATATAGTGTGCATAGTAATAAGTTCAATAAAATATAATGTGGGATAGTTAATTATATTTTAACATTTTAGTTTTAATTAGAAACAACCTATTTAGGAATATTCTAAAATTGTTTTAATTTATGATGCAAAATTACATCTCAAGTTGATAAACAGACATGTATCTAGAGGTTAAAATTTAATGGACAACCACTGAAATGTTGAAAATGTAATGAAAGAAACAAGAAAACTTTCACCGGGTATGGTTTGTTTTAGAAATTTTATTTATTTATTTATTTATTTATTTATTTATTTTTGTATTTTTCTGAAGTTGGAAACAGGGAGGCAGACAGACTCCCAAATGTGCGAGGGATCCACCTGGCACGCCCACCAGGGGGCGTCGCTCTGTTGCAATCAGAGCCATTCTCTGTTGCAATCAGTGCCTGAGATAGAGGCCACAGAGCCATCCTCAGCGCCCGGGAAAACTTTTGCTGTAATGGAGCCTCCGCTGCGGGAGGGGGAGAGAGAGACAGAAAAGAAGGAGAGGGGGAGGGGTGGAAAAGCAGATGGGCGCCTCTCCTGTGTGCCCCGGCCGGGAATCAAACCCGGGAGTCCCGCACGCAGGCCAACGCTCTACCACTAAGCCAACCGGTCAGGGCTTAGATATTTTATTTTTTGAAGTTTGATATGAAAGTAAAATGTTTGAAAAGGAAATAATGCAATAATAATTAATTAATTAAAATGTTTTAAATTAGCTCTTGCCCTTGGTCACATTACTGAATGAAATCATGATGATAGGTTTTAGTTGAAGTACCCATGGATTCAGATAACAACATATAAAGTAGAATAACATGTAAGTAGATGTCATGAAGTTGTGATAACACTTACTATTTCAGTTATCGCAATTATTATTGATATCGATACAGTGTCTAAAGTCTTTTACATAAAAAAGACTGAATGTAATATGGTCTTACTGTTTGTAATATTCCTGGAATATTCCTCCTTTGATATTGCTGTCACAAAGTTTTTATTATAATAACTAGTTCATAGAGATTCGGCCGCAATCAGAAATATAACTTAAATATTTAGAGAATTCCAAAGATATACTTCAAGTAGAATTTCTATCACTACTTTTAACTCTTTATTTGCTTTTCCTTTGGTAGAGGATCACAATTTGTGAATGATAGTGATTGAATGCAGTCACTTGACTTAAGACTTAAAACCATCATAGTATTTTACAAAATTTGAATACTAGATAAGATAGAGGTCATCATTAAGTTGCTGGAAGAATGATGAAGAAAATAGAAAACATTATAAATATAGTTTGGTTTTAAACAAAACTTTTTTTTTTATTAATTGCCTGTGATCACACTGCATCCACCTCTCACTGGATCACACCGCCCTTAGCTATTCTCTTGGCTTAGGACATTGAAAACTTGTTTCTTTTTCTTTCTAGAATGGTATTATTCCTTCATTGTATTAATATTTTGCTCTATGTTTTACTGCAGCTTTTTTCTCTGAGGAATTTATCTGTTAATGCATTGGTGAATAGCTGTAGATTAATAAACTACCTCCTTAGGAAAAGTGAGGAAGGCATTGTGTTTTATACCAACCATAGTGAACTCTCGTAGCTGTAAGAACTTTCAGATTCTGTGAGTTTTTGTTAGGGAATGTTTTGAGACAGATTTTTCTTTTTGCACATAGGAGGCAGGCAACTACTTACTAACCTAAAAAGCAGGGAAAGGCAACATCTGTCTTCAAGGTTGATATTAGACCATCATTGAAATGATTTTCAAAAGGTTGAAATAATCTGGTTCACTGAAGAATAGAGAAGAAGGTATAATTAACTATCCCACGATCAAGTTAAAGAGTGACACAAGTGGATTGTAAGAAAAACCTGGGTTTAAAAATTAAAATCTGCATTAAAAAGAACATTGGCGGACTGGAATTTATTAATTTTATTGCTCAAATGTTTTGTTTTGTTTTTTAAAGTAGTTGTAACATGTGATGTATGTTTGCAAGGGTGCTCGTGCAAAGGGATCGGTGGAATGTCCAGGCCTGTAAACTGAGGTTTGGTCAAGAGGCTGACACCAGGAGTGGGGAGGTGGGACAACAGCAGGCCGAGGTTGTTCTGACCAGCAGCTGAGACCCTTAAGTCTGGAATCTCAAGGGGTTTTTTTGCTTCTCGTGGACACATCATTGAGACAGGAACTATTTTAAGGAAAGCAATGCTCGGTTCAATATATTTATTTCCTTATGCATCTGCCAAAACTTAATTATTGGGGGTTGTTATGTGTCATTTATTTTCAAACATGACTCTTGATGTCTAAGAAAATGTAGATTCTACCTAAGGAGAAAAAATTGTCTGAATGGGACACCACAAGAGGCTTGATGAGGAAATGGACCTGAACTAATGGTTTCAGGGAGTTGTCGGTAAACAGGGGTTCTCGGCAGTAATGAAAGACAAAGGGGACAATGAAGAAAAATCACAATGCTCGAGGGAGCAGCACATACAAAGCCTTAGGTGAGGAATGAGTGTCTGATATTTTAGAATCATACACAGTGTGCAACAGGGCAAACAGACATTAACCCTTAGGGATATTTAATGTGCTGAACATAAACTTAGACTTTATCATTTGAGGGAAAAAAGAGCAATTTTTTCTTGAAGAGTTTCAAGAGGTGACCCTTGTAGAATTGTCTTTTAAAAAGTTGTTCTGGAGATAGTGCAGAAAATTGTTTGGTGGTGAGCAAGTTTAGAATCAGGGAAACCAGTTGGACAGTTGTTGAAGTTGGAAGTAGAAATGACAAGGATTGCTTCTTTTTAAAGTGTCACCATGAAGTATATACTTTGTATCATAACTTCTCATTTGTTTAATATAGCACTCATTACATTATAGACTAGCATGTTTCCTTTTATACTTCAAACTTTTTTAAAACAAAAAGTTTTATTGTTTTAAAACAATAAAACACAGTTCTCTTTTATTGTTTTAAGGTTTTCCGTGGCTTCACAATTAATTCACAACTTCTGGACAAGAAATGTAATGGACTCTGTCAGATATGACTAAACCTTAATTAAGAGAACACACCTTCACCAAATAAGTTTATATATTAAGTAAATAGAAAATTCAGAAATGGAGTATCATATGCTAAATACCTTTTTAAAATTTAACTTCAAGAGTAAAATTTTTCAAGAAAATTATTCTTCAAAACAGTGCTCACTTACCAGGCCTTGAGAAAAATACTTTTAGGGGGTGCTATTCAATTTTAATAAAAAATATTATACTAGCAAAAAACTTTTACTTAAGGGCTGTTAACTAAGGACACACAGCCCTTTAAACCTTTCAAGTGTAAGATTATTCTCAAACCAAAGAGATAGTAGTGAATCCGAGTGAACTACAAACTAAATATTCTCCTCCAGTGTTCCACTTTAATGTATAAGAAAACTATATTGCAGAGATTTGAAAATGATGTTTTGACACCCAAAACTTTTGCTTAGGAGACCATAAATTCTGATGACTTGCTAGTTGCCACAAATTTGGAAAATATATGAGCCTTATAAAAAAATTTCTTTCAGACATATACCATTTATTCTATGTTATTTGAAAGTTGTATTTCTGCATATATCCCACTCAGAATAAGGATGCTCTTAGTTGATTAACATTTTTCATGTTTTGGTAATACTAGAAAATAGGCTTTGTTAGGCTGACTGCAAGATTGTGGGTAAGATAAATTAAATATTTTTTGTGATTCTTAGTGCAGAGGATTAACATTTATTCATTTTGAAAAGGGTCAGATTTTATTACACAACATATAAAATGTTTATATTATAAAAAATTATAACTGTATTCAACATGGTTTCTCTACTTTAGCCAAATTAATGTTTCCACTATCTTTCCAAACAAGCATTATAACTGTCAACTTTTTAGTTGACTATTTCAAGTACAGCCAAATCAAAATATTGTCACTGAGGGTGCAATGAAATATAGATATCAAAAGATAGATGTTCACCATTGAAAATTAAATTTTCAGGTGTACAGATTGAACTATCTCAAGATTTATCACGTAACTGAATTTTTTATAGACTTATCAAATTGTCTTGGTAGAATGCTGGTGGTGTGTGCCTGTGTTTTCTGATCACATTTTAAAATTTTTAAGACAACATTAAAAATCAGAAGTCTCCATACAGTAATCCAGATATTACTCTTTTATGAAAAGCAAGAATAAGATAGAAATGAATCAAAACTTCTGTATTGCACTCATTTACATTTATTTGAGACTTACAATATTTTAGTTTGAACCATAATTTTGTACTAATTTTAAAAGTTTTTGTCTCTTTGAAATACTACACAAAAGTATCAATCCTTATAAGTATAATATGGAAAAAATATGACATGATTGATTAAGACAGAGTCAAAAGATGGCAAGATAACCTTATTTTAATAATGTCTGTACTCATACCAGGATTTCTTGCTCAAAGTCAGAAGCTATTCTTGAAAATCAGACATTCTTTTGTGCACTATTTTGAAGCTTATTTCACCTTATAGAAAATATAAAAAATCATGTTGTGGGTTTAAAATGACTTAATTATTGTATTTATATAAATCGTTATTCAAGACCAGTGACAGCTATTTTTCATTCTTCATAAATATTTTTTAATTTAATGAATTATTTATAAAAGATAAAAGTGCTGGATAATTAACCTGAGATGACATTATTATATATCCAAAATATCTCTTCATTGCAACAAACTACAAAGATTATAAAGAAGAATGAAATAATGAGAGACTTTGAAGTCATCATAGTCAGTCATGTTTATAGTTTTATATTGAAAAATTCAAGGTTATTACAAGAAGCAAAAACATAACTATATTTTCTAGCAAAACATTTCAGAGAGAAACAGCTGTTACATAATTGTTCAGATTTTTGGAAATCTTGTTTTGGAGAAAAACATACTTTAAGCTTTTTTACTAGAAGTCTTCTCAGTTGTCATATACACCTCTCACCAATTTGTTTTTGTAAGCCATGGTACAGGAACATCATTTTTTTTAAATGGCAACAAAGGGAAATACTATTTTTACTATAGACAATCAATTAATATTGTAGTTGTTTGTGTCTACTTTGTAGAATTGACAACACTTCAAAATATATTGATAAATGTCTCCGTACCTACAGAGTACTGTCATTGTTTTTCTTATTCTCTGTGTGTGTGTGTGTGTGTGTGTGTTGTTTGAAAATCCAAGCAATAGTCTAGTACTCACTACTTAAGAAAGTGCTGATGGTTAGATCAATATTTCCAGTGTTCAGAACACATAAAAAGTTTGTAAATACATAGAAACATTGTTTTAAACATTAAGTATACAAAGTCCTCTGAGAAAACACGTTGGTTTTATCATTGGAAAATACTTTTTTGAAAATGTATAAAAATACACACATATGCATTTAATATAGACATATTTCATTATCAGTTTTTTATTTACAAATTTAGAAAATTTTATTACATGTTTTTAAAATTTATTAAGTTGATATGGTTTGCCAAACTATATAGGTTTCAAGTGTACAACTCAATATAACACCGTCTATACATGATCTGTTTTATGATAATAATAGGAAACATAATTTTATGAGTCATAACCTGCTTGACTTTAATCCTTTTAAACATAGCAACCATTTGATTAAGTGCTATATGAATTTTCTCCCCCAACACTCTCAAAGTGTCATCTGTCATAGCCTTGCTGTCACAGCCATAAAATATGGCTGTCTAATGATATTAGAGCCAAGAAATATGAAGTTGGGTCTGGCATTTTAGACCACAATGATTTCTTACTGTAAACCATGTAACATCGTCCCTGTGTACATAATGAAAGAGAAGATATCAACTAAGATCAAGAAAATGGCAGATTTAGGAAAAAAAAATAAACTAAAAAATTGGTAATTTTACTTTTCTACCATATTTAATGCAGAGTATCATTAATAAAGACCTATTGTCTGATAATTTTGATTTTGTCTAAGTAAATAATTGCAAATTTATCATGGTGAGCAATTGAAAAGTTATGCATCTGGGCTAAATCAATTGATCAAAACATTTGCAATGGTTTTAGTTGCTTGGCTTAATATTGTATCATATTTGTTATATAGTCATTAAAATATTTTAATATGCTGTTGACATTAAGTGTCAACTAAATGTGAAGCATGATCTCATGGGTTTTGACATAAGAAAATAATTTCACAGAAATATGTAATTTAGTTGTGTAATATTGGTCAAGTTACTTCTCTTCTTTTCTCTCTCACATTTCCTCTTTATAAAACTGTGCTTCTAGTATCTGACTGGCAGATATTTATTATTTTAATTAAGAAGAAAAGTATTTATGAAGAATTTAATAGAGTGCTTAACACATTGTAGATGCTCAATAAAAGATAACTATATTTATCATTAGAAATATTGTTGGAAACATATTGTAAATTTATTCATGTGTTTGTACATAGTATGTCTTAGACCTGTAATTTAGAAATCCAGGTTATCATTTCTGAACATGATTAAACAAGTTGTAGTGTATACAGGTAGTACAACAGAAATCATTGAGGAGATACAGTGCTTCTAAAAACCATTGTTTTGATTCATAGACCTACATGAATTGGGAGATATGACAGAGCAGACAAAAAAATGTGTGAAGTAGATATAGTTCATAGAACAGGGAAGACCATGGTTGGAGAGAAATTCCATATATAGAATGAAAGCAAGTTTTGCATAATTATTTGATGTGGAGATCATGACATATTTATTTAACAAACAACTACTGAGAACAGTGTAAAAAATGCAGAAACATAGGATCTGACCTCCCAAAATAAATGTGCAAGTAGAGTAGAAATATATAAACATCATAATGTAAAATTATCAGACTGCAAAAATGTTCAAAGGATTATAAAATATGTGGAATGGTGTTATAAAGATCTTCTTGGATCCCCTACCCAGCAAAACAACCATAATTTATGAGTAATAAAAATTATTTAAATCTCTGGGTATGGTCCTCTGGGAGTTTGCAAATAGCAAATGGACAAAAATGTATTTTAAAATACATGCACTTGACCTGTGGTGTAGCAGTGGGTAAAGCATCGACCTGGAAGACCGAGGTGGCCATTTCAAAACCCTGGGCTTGCCTGCTCAAGACACATATGGGAGTTGATGCTTTCTGTTTCTCTACCTTCTCTCTCTTTCTTTTTTTCTCTCTCTCCTCTCTCTTTAAAAGTGAATAAATTATATATAGATATAGATGTATATATTTGAAATTTTGGTCTTGCCATTTTATCCTCTACCTTTTCTTTTTAATCTCTCAGTTCAGTGTGGTAAAAGTTATATTCTGGAATGGTGCAGCCAAGAAGATGGGATTCATTCTTCTTTGAGCTTCCTTTTTAAATGATGATTTCTTCCTGAGAAAGACGAGCTGTAAACATTACTCATTTGCTCCCTTTAGCTCCATGTTACAGAAGTTCTATTACAGGAAAATACAGCCAATAAGTCCTGAGTACCATCTTTTGCCCATTTGAAAAATGGAAAGTCTAACACAGAAGTGTGTGACCTAGAATACAGAGACCCAGTTGCCCCTTATCCAAGATTGATCATAAGGTAGAAATAACATTCCAGTAGAGGCAAACAAGAAGACAAGGCTATCACAAATCACCATCACTCCAGTGACCCATCTCAAGATAAAGTTGTTACTTCAAGAGTAAAAGGCCACTGCCCCTACCTAGCTCTAGCTCTGAGTCAGTAGTATAAAGTTTCTGCACAGGGAGAAATGCAGTCTACAAAAACATAAAGTTCTATAGCTCTCTCAAAAGGAACTTACTTTATTTGAACCATATGAGAAACTTTCATGCCCAATGTCAGTGTTAAAAATTAGTGGAGATCTTAGCCCTGGTCTGCTAGCTCAGGAGTAGAGCATCGGCCCGACCTATGAAAGTCCCAGGTTTGATTCCCAGCCAGGGCACACAGGAGAAACATCTACCTGCTTCTCCACCTTTCCCTCTCTCTTTTCTCTCGATCTCTCCTCCACCCTCAGCCAAGACTCCATTGGAGCAAAGTTGGCCTGGGCACTGAGGATGGCTCCATGGTTTTTGCCACAGGCACTAGAATGGCTCCTGTTGCAACAGAGCAACGTTGCAGATGGGTAGAGCCTCATCCCCTAGTGGGCATGCCAGGTGGATCCCGGCCAGGTGCATGTAGCAATCTGTCTCTCTGCCTCCCCACTTCTCACTTCAAAAAAATATATAAACAAATAGTGGAGATTTTGGTTCAGAACCATTAAAAGGAGACTGCCATGACAACAACAATCTCTATGACAGAAACAAGTAGACCAGAGAGAAGTTTATTTAACAGGAAACATAAGGAAATAATTAGATAAGAAGAGCCCTCATGGGGTTAAAGTAAGTTTCAAAGTGCAACCTGAACATTCTTGAGTTTACTATTGCAAACAGGCCATACTTTATTTGGATAAGATTGTTGAAAAATTTATACTCCAGTGACTTGTTAAAAACAGTTCATCAATAATCTCATAATTAGTAGAGACTAATTGAAGCTGATGCCAGTAGAGATAAACCATCCAAAGCTTAATAGCAGATCAAAAAAAGAGACAAAGACTCAGCTGAACTATAGTTATCTTTGTACAGAATAGGGGCATACTGTATACATGCTCAAGGCTGTACCATATGAAAAACAACATCACAGGCTATACACATGAAATAAATATAATTAATTAAAATAGTTCAACCAAATCACTGAACAAATTAAAAAAGAAACAATAAGACCAAGAAAACAGAGTAGTCAGGATCAAGAATTGCTATAATATATTATCAAAATAGTGCAGTTTTAACAAAGAAAGTATGAATCATGCAAAAAAAATATATCCATAAATGTGTGATCTATACCAAGGTCAAAAATAGGCAATAGAAATTGCCTTTGAAAGTACCAAGTGATACATTAGCAATAAAATGACTTCTAACCAACTTTTTAAAATATTTTCATTGTTTAAAGAATTTAAGTTTTCATTTTAAAGAAATAAAAAAGGCATGATAACAATGTCTTGCTAAATAGTGAATATCAATATAGAGATAGAAAAATGTCCTTAAAAAAGAGCCAAATAAAAATTTTAAACTTGAAAATACTAGAAACATAATGAAAACTTACGAGAGAGATTTGACAATAGGTTTTAGCTGGCAGAAGAAAAAAGAATCAGTGAGTTATAAGATAGATTGATAAATATGGGAAAAACAGTTTAAAAAGAGTAAGAAAAAATAAACATATTCTCAGAGAAATGTAGAACAAAATTAATGGAACCAGAACATGATTAATAGAATTTTGGAAATCAAGGTCAAAGAAGAGTATTGAAAGCAGCAAACAAAATTGACTTGTCACATAAAAGGGATCTCAAATAAGAAATTTTTGACTTCTAATAAAAAGAAATGAAAGTCAGAAGACAATGGTATTACACATTCAAAGTGCTGAGAGAGAAAAAAAAAACCATTGTAAACCTAGAATTTTATAACCATCAATACTTTCTTAAAAAAAGATAAAAATAAAGCATCCCAGATATTTTTAAATTACAATTTCTTGCTAGCAGATTTATTATACAAGAAATACTAATTATATATTACAGGCTGAATGCATGTAACATCAGAATGTAACTTGAAACCACATAAACTCAATTAAAAATGGTGTGTAAATATTATTATGTAGATAATCATAAATGATGTTATAATTGTATGTTACTTTGCCCTTCTTTCTCAATTCATTCTATGAATGAGTATTACTTTGAGATCAATGCCAGATGAAAATATCACACACACACACACACACAAATAGAAAACATCAGATTAATTTCTCTAATAAATATAGATGCAAACATTCTCAACAAAATACTAGTAAATTCAGTAACATGTAAAAGGTATATCATGACCAAGTGGGGTTTATCTCAGGAATGCAAGATTAAGCATAAAAAAGTCAACTGATATAATTAACCATATAAATAGAAAAAGGATACAACCACATAGTTATCTGAATGATCACAAAAATTATTTGAGAAACCTAACACAGTTTCATGATAAAATTCTTTTTTAAAAGCTGAAAATGAAAGGGAAACCAACCTGATTGAAACAATTTATGAATGAAAACACCAATTACATCATACTTGATGGTGAAAGACTGAAAGCATTTCCTCTAAGATCTGGAAGAAGACAAGTAATTTTACTCTCATCAGTTCTTTTAACATTTTACTTGATTTCAGTTAGGACAATTAAGCAATACATACATATGTACATACATATTTACACACACACACACATATATAAATACCTATATATATGAAGACACACAAAATTAGAAAGAAAGAATTAAAAATATTTTTTTAAAACTGATATGGTAGCCTGATCAGGTGTTGGCACAGTGGATAGATTGTTGGCTTGGGATGCTGAGGAGCCAGGTTTAAAACTCTGAGGTCACCGGCTTGAGTGCAGGCTCATTGAGCTTGAGAGTGGGCTCACCAGTTTGAGTTCTGGGTCACTGGCTTAAGCATGAGATCATAGACATGACCCCATGGTCTCTGATTTGAAGTCCTATGTTGCTGGCTTGAACGAGGGGTCATTCACTCTGCTAGAGCCCCTCTGCCCCGGTCAAGGAACATATGAGAAAGCAATCAATGAACAATTAAGATGCCAAAACAAAGAAATGATGCTTCTCATCTCTCTCCCTTCCTGTGTGCCTGTCCTTGTCTGTCCTTATCACTCTCACTCTCTCTCTCACTAAAAAAAATAAACAACAAAAATAACTGCTATAGTAGTACATGTAGAAAATCTAAAGAAATCAACTAAAAACTATTAGAACTAATAAACTAGTTTGACAAAGTTGCAGGATTCAATATAAAATATTCAATCAATTGCATTTTATATGCATTTCTATATTTTCTATGAGAAAATTATTTTCAAATCATATATATGATTAATATATAGATAATCACTAAATGTATAAACAGTCATCAAATTAAATTAAGAAAATTTTAATTATAAAAACCTCAATAAACAATAAAATTAAAAAGAACTAACTTAACAAAAGAAGTATAATATTTGTCTTCTAAATACAACAAAACATTGTGACAGAGACTACAGAAGACTTAATAGAAAAAAATCCCCCTTTCATAGATTGGAAGACAACGAAGGTGAGACGTCAATGAACACAAATTCAGTGTATTCCCTATCAAAATTTCAATTACTTTTTTTGAAGAAAATTGACAAGTTCAACCTAAGATACATGTGAAATTCAAAATATTCACAACAGTCAAACAGTCTTTAAAAAGAACAAGTGGATGACTCATTTTCTGATTGTTAAACTTATTAAAAAAGTGCTGGGATCTTACCTTTTGTAACAACATGAATGGACCTGGAAACTATTATGTTAAGTGAAATAAACCAGGCAGAAAAAGAAAAATATCATATGACCTCACTCATTTGAGGAATCCAATGAACAATGTGAACTGAGGAATAGAATTGAGACAGAGGAGAGATCAAAGGGACCAGAGGAAAAGAGGACAGAGGGAAAGGGGATGATAGGATGGGATAAACCTGAAGGGAAGGGGAGAGGGCGCTCCGAGGAGAGGGGAAAGGGAGATGTTGAGGGAAATATGGGGGAGGGAGGATGCATTCGGGGAGACCCTAGAATCGATGTTCACACAATAAATTAAAATCAATTAAAAAGATAGATTGATACTGGCTTAAAGGTAGACATGTAGATAAATGGAATAAGACTTGGACTTCAAAAACAATCCTTTACATTTACGGTTAATTTATTTTTGACAGGTATGTCAAAAAATAAATGAAGAAATAATAATCATTTCATGTAAAGGTACAGGAAAACTGGGTATCCACATGCAAAAGTATAGAGTTGGACTCCTTCCTTACACTATAATCAAGAATTAATTCAAGACCGAAAGTCAAGATCTAAAACTATAAAAGTCTTAGAACAAAACATAGAGTAAATCTTCATTAACTTGAATTAAGGAAAGCTTAATAACAACAAAGACACAAGCAAAAAAAGGGAAAAAACAATTTTTAGTTCAACAAAATTGAAAACTTTTTGCATCAAACCCCAGAATGAAAAAAATACTTCCAAATCATATATCTGATAAGGAATTGGTGTCCAGAACATATAAAGGGCAGACAGTTACAACTCAAAAACACAAATGACTCAAGTAAATAGGCAAAATATATGAATAAATATTTTTCCAAAACATATACATATAAATAATAGACATAATAAGATGCTAAACATCATTATCTATTATTAATAAAATGCAAATAAAAACTACAATGAAATACCATTTCTACCACAGAATGGCTATACTCAAACAAGATAGATAATCACACGTGTTGGTGAAGAATTGGAGGAATTTTAACCTTTTTATATTGTTGATGAGGATGTGAAGTAGTACAACTGTTTTGGGGAAAAAATATGACAGTTTCTGAAATCAAACATGGCATTATCATATGATGCAGCAATTTTATTCTTCAGTATATATACCCAAGAAAAATGAAAAAAAAATACTTCTACACAAAACATGTGCAAGAATGTTTATGGCATCATTATTCACTATAACTAAAAAGTGGGGAAAACATTTAAATCCCCATTTCTAATGAATGTATAAGTAAAATGTGATGTTTCTATTCAATGAAACATTATATGGCAATGAAAAGAAATCAAATATTGTATATGCTGCAACATGGATAAACCTTGAAATCATTATGCTCAGTGAAAGAAGCCAGTAATAAGGATCACATATTAAATGAAACATGAAGTAATAAGGATTCACATTTATATGAAATGTCCAAAATAAGAAAATCTATAGAAACAGAATGTAGGTTACTAATTGCCTGGGGCTGGAGCAAGGGTCAGTAATTGAAGATGACCACTAATAAGTATAAGGTTTCTTATTGGGTAATAAAGATATCCTGAAATTAGATTGTGCCAATTGTTGCACAATTCTGTGGAGTACTAATGCATGTTACAAGGTGGAAGGACCTTAAAGATGTTTTGCCAATTAAAATAAATTAGTCACAGATAACCTTATATGATGCCACTTACATAAAATGTCTAGAATAGGCAAACCTGTGGAGACAGAGAGGATATTAGTGGTTTTAGTGATCCCCAGGGCTAGAATGAGGGGTGGGGGCAGGGACTGTGAGTGACTAAAAATGTAGCAGGTTTCTTTTATGGTAACAGCAATGTTTTAAAATTAAATTATGATGATGGCTACACAACTCTGTGAATATACAAAAGCCTATTGTATGGTACAATTTAAATGAGTGAATTATATGGTATTTGAATTATATCTTAATATAGGTGTTAAAACTGTGCCAAAGGGCCCTGGCCGGTTGGCTCAGCGGTAGAGCATTGGCCTGGCGTGCAGGGGACCCGGGTTCGATTCCCGGCCAGGGCACATAGGAGAAGCACCCATTTGCTTCTCCACCACCCCCCCCTTCCTCTCTGTCTCTCTCTTCCCCTCCCGCAGCCAAGGCTCCATTGGAGCAAAGATGGCCCGGGCGCTGGGGATGGCTCCTTGGCCTTTGCCCCAGGCGCTAGAGTGGCTCTGGTCATCGCAGAGCGACCCCCCGGAGGGGCAGAGCATCGCCCCTGGTGGGCGTGCCGGGTGGATTCCAGTCGGGCACATGCGGGAGTCTGTCTGACTGTCTCTCCCTGTTTCCAGCTTCAGAAAAATACAAAAACAAACAAACAAACAAAAAAAAAAAAAACTGTGCCAAAGACATGCAGTTAGACTTGGTAGGACTTGAGGTGGGGAAAATTCAGGTAGCATATGAACGTCACTGGAAGAGATAACATGTATTGATTCATGGTTAGAGTAATAACCCAGAGGCATTAAAGCAGACAAAATGTAAAATAACAAATTCAGAGAATATACTCCTAAAATTTTTATTACAGGAAAGTAGCAAGTAGTGGACATTTTTATAAAATTTTCTCCAAGAACAAATTTTTTTTCAAAATCTAGAAAAAAGTAAGAATAAAGTTTTTTATGAAGTAGTCACACCAAAGAAGAATAAAAATTTTCAAGTTCAAAGAACTAAAAATTCTGAACTAAAGTAGTCATATTCTCAGCTGATCAAGTAAGCTAAATGAGGTAAAAGATAAGGAAATAAATTCTGAAATATAAGAGTATTTTAAATTATTTTGATTTTATTTATTTTGTTTTTTAGCTGGACAGAGAGACAGACAGGAAGGAAGAGAGATGAGAAACATTAATTGGTATTGGTTCACGTTAGTTGTTTATTGATTGCTTCTCTAATGTGCCTTAACCAGGGGCTCTAGCCAAGCTCGCGACCTTGGGCTTAAGCCAGCGACCTCATGGTTTTGAACCTGGAACCTCACATCCCAGGTTGATGCTTTGTCCACTGCATCACCAGCGGTCAAGCTTAATTTTTATTTTTAATTGTTGTTACAAACCCAAGAATAAACTTACCATTTTAAACATTTTAAGTGTAAAATTCAATAGTATTTAATATATTCTCATTGTCATGCAACAGATCTCTATGTATTTTTTTTTCGTTTTGCAAAATTGGAACTCTGTACTCATAAACACTCATTTGCCTTTTCCCTTCTTTCAGCCCTTGGAAACCAGTATTCTACTTTATGTTTCTATGATTTTGACTACTTCAGATACAGTTCATGTGTAGAATTATACAGCATTTATTCTTTGGTAACTGACTTATTTCATTTAACATAATGTCCTTGAGGTTTATAAATGTTGTAGGATCCAACAGAATCTCCTCTTTGAAAGTTACATAATATCCATTTCATGCATATTGCAAAGTTTCTTATACTGTCATTGTTGATGGATATTTGGGTTACTTCCACCCATTGGATATTGCAATAAATAAAGATATGCTAATATTTTTCCAAGACCCTGCATTAGTTTTTTGACTACATATCCAGAAGTGGGTTTGCTAGATCATATGGTAACTCTATTTTTAATATTTTAAGGAACCTATATGCTGTTTTCCATAATGACTGCATCATATACATTCTCAACCAAAGTATATAAGGGTTCCAACTTTTCCACACCATTGTTAAGACTTGTTCTCTATTCTTTTGATAGTGGCCATCAAAATCAGTGTGAGGTGATATTTCATGGTGGTTTTCAAGTGCATTAGCCTAATGATTACTGATGTTGGGCATCTTTTAATATGCTTGTCACCCATTTATATATCAGCAATGGAGAAATGTCTACTTAAGTGCCTTGCCCATTTTCAGAATTGGGTTATCTCTCTTTTTGATGTGGTGATAGTAGCAGTTCTTTCAATACTCTGGTTATTTTCTTTTTATTTATTTATTCATTTTAGAGTAGAGATACAGAGAGATAGAGATAGAGATAGAGATAGAGAGAGAGAGAGAGATAGAGAGAGAGAGAGAGAGAGAGAAGGGGGGAAGAGCAGGAAGCATCAACTCCCATATGTGCCTTGACCAGGCAAGCCCAGTGTTTTGAACCAGCAACCTCAGCATTCCAGGTCAGCGCTTTATTCACTGTGCCACCACAGATCAGACTCAATACTCTGGTTATTAATCCCTTAGTAAATTTATGATTTGCAAATATTTTTCTCATGTTATTAGATTGCAGTTTTACTATGTTAAATTGTTCCCTTTGATGACAGAGAATCTTTCACATATTAAAAGATGCTATTTTTTTAAGAAAAGAAGTACTCCTACAAAGATACAGAATTTTTATATAACTAGTAAATCAATCTCAGTTAAAAATACATTTCACTCTGCTACTGATTTCAGGTACAGACTCTAGCATGTCCCAATATGGCCACTTCCACTGGACACTTAATATCAATATTATAACCATTGACTCTGCTGATTATGAGAATTCCCTGTAGCTATGACTCTTGACACCAGTCTCACCAGAATTAGCTCACTCTGTTCCTGCTTCTGTGTCTCGCTAACTTCAAAAGGAGTAACAGCTTTGGATGGTTGACATGAAACTAGGTTCATGCTTTAGCTGCAAGTGAGGAGTGGACAGTGAATACAAGATATTTTTAGCATTTCAAATAAGAGATAGGTAGGTCTCCTTAAGGTGGAGAATTCTTCAAATATATATACATATATGTATATAATGATTTGACTGGTATCATGGTCAGAATTAAAAAATAGCATTCACCACACAAAATCAGGCAACAAAAATAACCTTTCATGAAATATGTCTTGGTATTGTTATTATAAATAATTATTTTCTAGGTGGGCTATTTACCTAATCCAAAATAATGCTCCTTATGCTTTAATGCATATAGAATAACAAGATAAATTTTAAGCTCAAAGCTCTCACATCAGTATTTTTTCTTCAAAGACTAGAACAGATGACATGCTCTACTATTCACACTAAGCATTAAAATAGATAATATTATGCTATTATCTTTATGTGAAATAAATATACTATATATATATATATATATATATATATATATATATATATATTTACCTACACTAAAACACTGCTTACTTTCTTTAGAAAGTAACTATAAATATTTACTAAAAAACTATGGGACTTCATCAGATCTATTTTGTTTTTTATTGCATATTTTAATATACACAACTTTTATCAAACCTATTTTATCATATATTTTTAAGACTTGTAATTTTTTATTTTTACAATTAATTTTTTTTCTCCCACATAAAAATCTGTATGGTATATTTTCAGGACTTAAGTATCTGAAGTACCCAAAAATCTGTTATGAATTCTAACATTTAATTAATATACTATGAAAGTTTCACCAGTAATAACTCATAGAGAGAAAATGTATGACAAAACAATTAATTAGCATTACCTAATATTTTATTATTTTTTTCTTTTAATGTTACAGTAACACTTTAGTGTTTCCTTATCAAGACCAAAGTTAATGTTAGACAGAAGGAAGTGTCACTGCTCTTGAACTGGAGAAATTCAACTGAAAAAGAGTCTTTAAATTTAAAGCTATAACTACTGCCTTTGGATTGAACAAATATCTGTTATGTCCACATACATAAAACAAACCAGATTCCTGTTGACCATCTCCTGCCTCTGGTTTATTTTCATTTCATTTCCAGTCAGACTGAGGATGAATTTTACAGATAAAAAGTGATGCATTATTAGAGTTTGGAAATGGTGGTATTATTTTTGCAGACTCTCGCCCTGAGCTAGTGACATGGGCAGATTTATATTAATTCCAGAATTGGCTGGAAAATTTTCAGTTGAGCATGGGAAGGAAAATGAGATGTGAGTCACAACCACAAAATGCTTTATTTCATGTGAAATTAGTGTAAGTGAGAACTTTAAGTGGTATTGACAGCAGTGTGAATTTTCTTTTCTGAGAGTTCCACCTGCCTCAAAGTGGAAGCTTCTCCTGCTGCCGCCCGTGCTGGCCTTATTTGAGGGATAAACAAAAGCCTCCTCTCCAAAAGTCTGTCAATCCAGCACTTTTTGAGAGGCACTGCATTCATTTCTTTTTTAAAAAAAGTGCTAAATAAATACATTGTCAAACTAAAAATGATTTCAATTTCTTAAAAGGAAACTTGGCATACCAATTATTCTGAATAATTATCTCAGCAATATACAGTTTTGGGTTATCAACTACTGTGACAGAGAGAAATCCTATATCATACACATTATTTTAATCAGTAGTTAATGTTGAGATCCAAAGTGTAACTAGGAAGAAATGGCTACAAAATTTGCCCCCAAAATACCACAGAGTGGCAAGTAAACCTGCTCCTTCAGTACACAAACACAACCAGAATAAGTATTAATATCATTTAAGATGCTCATCTTTCATTTTCTAACATTACATATAAAATACCAACAACCCTGATATTTAAACCAAATAATTATTTTATTATTTCTTGACAGATTCATACTAATTTATTCATGAAGAAATTTATTGAAATACCAACTTACTATCTTTGATTTTTTATTTTTTTTTATCTTTCTAATTTGGTCCTAGCAAATTATTTTTTTTTAATTCTTTGTTATGATTTTTTAAGTAAAGAGAAAGCAATTCATCGAAGGTTTCTCTCAACTAAGAGGTTATTGTAAATCATCTGTTTATGTTTACACAATGGAAATAATGTCTCCGGTTATGATGCATCGTGGTTTTCTCCTTTCCAATAATCAAGTTGGGAACATTTTTTCAAGTGCTCCTTTCAAGTGTAGCTCTTTCATAGTAACTCATCTCCTTGTACACAGGACCTGATAAAATGTGGGATCTAGTTAATACCCCAGATCTATTGTGCTCACACCGGCTGCCTCTGTGGTGCTGTGATCATCAGCGGAGCACAATAGGAGGCATTTTGGTACTTATGGTGCATAATTATTAAAGGTGTGACAAAAGGATGGAGGAATTGTAGAGGCAATCTGTCCCTCAATCTGGGCTGTCTGAGGACCCTTTCAGAGCGGCAGAGTGTTAATTTCCTGAACATCTCATGATAAGCAAAACAAGCCTTCTCCGACAAGGAGGTGCCATAAAAACATGCCGTGGGTGCTGACTTATTCTCCAATGTAATGAAACCCCAGTGAAATAAGAGGGTTAGTTTTCTTAGGTAAATACCCTCTCGAGAGTATATAAACAATTGATTTCCTCCTGCCAGGGTAGCAGGGGAGAAGCTTTGTTTATATTTTGAAAGTTAATTAAACTCCTCAATTTACAAAAAAATTTATTTTAAGTAAACAATAATAAGGAAAATTTTATGATAATTAATACTGATATGAAAATCCATTCCTTTTAGTGTAGTTTGCAAAATAACCAGTTATAGATTTATCAGTTAATAAACATTTATTATTCTACATTGGTTCCTGATAACTGTGAAAAATAATAAACACATTAAATTCCAAATACATATACCATATATTAAAATATTTGACTTTCAAAATAAAAGCAGATTGTTTTATATGATGAGCTTAAAAATAAGCCCTGGGAACTTTTGCTTTACCAGCCTTTAATAGATTATCTTTAAAGCAAATGCTCTAATCAGGAAAATAAAATGAACAATTTGTCTCTTTGAACTTACCTGAGTAAGGGGAAAAAAAGTATAATAATGACTAAATACAAAATGCCCATTTTTACCGTGATTTGGAAATACGAAGTTATGTTACGCCATTGTGTTCTGCAAAGTAACTCATCAACTCAGAAATAAAAGGCCGTGTCTCATTCCTTCATGGAGGTTCTAGACTTAGTTACTTTGGAGATTACTGTCTGTCTTACTCCACACCTCAGGAGTTTCAGAATCATCCAAAGAGCTAAAAGCAGTAGTCTTCAGTCTGTACCTTTGAAGGGAAAGGGGAAAAAAATCAAAAGCAGAGTCAGCGTGGGATATATTCCTCCTCCACTTTTCAGGCTTGCCTCTGTTGGAAGGCTCAGCAGCTTAGGCAGTTCCGCTCTATATGAGTGATTCTTAGATGTCTCTTATGATGACTTAAAAAAATCATTTCAACCACTTCTTTCTCTCTACCATATAGGTAGGAATCCAGGTAGATCAACCTAGATGCTGTTTTTATACTAAGTGTCTATTCCATGTAGAGAGAAACCAAAACCAATTCCAATGAGGGTGTTCATTAGGGTAGATATTAGGAGTCTTAAAATGAGGCATGAAAAATAATAATAAAGTCACACTCAGAAGATTAGTGTTTCTGCTTGACCAGGTGGTGGTGCAGTGGAAGAGCGTCGGACTGGGATGCGGAGGACCCAGGTTCGAGACCCCAAGGTCGCCAGCTTGAGCGTGGGCTCATCTGGTTTGAGCAAAGCTCACCAGCTTGGACCCAAGGTCACTGGCTCGATCACGGGATTACTCGGTCTGCTGAAAGCCCACGGTCAAGGCACATATGAGAAATCAATCAATGAACAATTAAGGTGTCACAATGAAAAACTGATGATTGATGTTTCTCATCTCTCCGTTCCTGTCTGTCTGTCCCTATCTATCTCTCTCTGTCTAATACTTAGCATGTGAAAAATACAAATTGTCAGTTCAGTCCTCTCTACCAGATAGTCTGAGTCAGCTCTGGGTTGATGTCCAGTACTCAATATGAATGTTTGACAAATGTCTCCAGTGCTTTTAAGAATCACAGTCTGAGAAACGTCACAAGTTCATTATCACCTAAATAGACCAATAGTTTAACCAATTACTGAAATTTACAACTAATCCTAAACTATGATGAAGTGTAACTATAGATTTTATTCAATCCCTGCTCAGATGGAAAGACTGTAAAAGTTCACAGAATCAGCTGTGTGTTTTTGTTAAATGTCCTAAAAGTTTATTTCCTCTATTTTTTACTTTATGCTTTCAATATTTTATGTGAGGCTGTTTTGCTCATTTTTTTCAAAGTATGTATTTTTCAAAGTCTATATATCTGTTTGTCAGAAATTTATATAATGGTTTCTAGTCCTTAGATGTGTGTGAATAAAAAAGTAAAGCCATTTTCCTCAGGCTCCTTCCACCACCACTTTACCCAGAACCCAAGACAAGGGCAAGGACGGGGTTTCTGATCCAGAAAAATTCTAATTCAGAAATGCACTGTCACCTACGTCTCTGACAGTGGTTAGTGGAAGAGTTGGCCACATTTTGACGCAGTTGTCAGTGAGCTGCGCACTGTTTCTTACATGGGTTAGCCAAGGTGAACATCCTGAAAAGCGGGGTATACACAAAGAGACAGATGACTGCTCTGCAGAGGGGGAGAGAGGAAGCTAAGGGCGAAAAAGAGCTGAGAAAACAAAAGTGTGGGAGAGGAAGAAGAGGAGTGAGCATGTGTTTCCTCTGGCTACCCAAAATTATCACAAACTTGGTGGCATGAAGCAGCAGAAATTGATTCCCTTGCAATTCTGGAGTCTAGAAATACAAAATAAGTGTCAGTGGGTTTCAGTGAGAGGTCGGCAGAGCTGTGCTTCCTCCAGAGGCTCCAGGGAAGACTCATTCATTGCCTCTTCTAGCTTCTGACGGCTTCTGGCATCCCTTGGTTTGTGGCCACATCACAGCAATCTTTGAGTTCAGCATCTTCAAATCTCCTGCTCCATCTGCCCACCATCTTCTCCTTTTTGTATCTGCTTGTAAATTCTTCCTCTTCCTCCCTCCAATAATTATATATGTGACTCCATTTAGTAACAAAACAATCAAAAACCTTTGTTTCAAGATCTTTAGCTTGATCACGTTGGTCCTTTTTTGGACTGTATTGTATATATGGTGACTTTCACAGGATCTAGAATTAAAGTGAGGATATCATTTGTGAAGGATCATTTTTACGGTGTACACAGACAGAAAAAGAGAAAAGAAAGAACCTATACCAGAAGGTTCACGCTAGTGCAGAAAGTGATCATTGCAACAGCCCCAGGTTGGAATAGAAAGATCTCAGATCAATTTTAAGTGGTATGCCTTGCTGAGATAAAAACTATCCTGATCTTTTTAAACTGTCAATGAGTACTGCTTCAAAGTCAACACTTGTGGAAGAAGCTAACAGAGTTTCACAGAAGCAAAAGTGTCTGTCAGAAATGACCACAAGAATTTTAATTCCTGCATGTACTGGACAAGCCTCCACACAGAACTTTAGATAAAAACTTGAGCCAATTTTATCTCGATATCAGAGGCCAGTATTGCTTAGCTAAAATCTAGCTAACACTGATTTACTGTGATTTACTCTAAGTTTGAACAATGGCATTATGGTTTGTTTGTTTGTTTGTTTGCTTGTTTGTTTTACTGTTGTGCTTCTTTCTGTCCTTTCTTGACATTTCTGGAAGGCACCTCAATTTACTCTATATGACCTTTTCTATCTTCTTTACCAGTCTGTGTGTCTGGAACACCTTTTTTCTAAGTGTGAATAAAATATCTTGTTGACATACATTTCTATTTTGAAAAAGTCCCCTGGATTGGTAGTTTAGTTGGTTAGTATCATCCTGACTTGCTGAGGCTGTGGATTCAATATTGGTCAGGGCATATACAAGAATCAACCAGTAATAGCATGAAAAAGTAGAACAACAATTGCTTCCTTTTTCTCTCCTTTCCTCTCTCTAAAAATCAATAATTAAAAATTAAAAAATCCTCAAGCCACCCAGTGCAATAAGAGTTCCAATCATCCTGTCTCTTGGTTCATAAGTTTTACCCATTACATATATATCTTCAAATCGATGCTGAGATTTTTTTTCCCATTTCCTTCAGGAAGTAATACTCTGGTGTGCGAGGAAAGGAAAAACTGCCAGATTGACTTCAGAACTATATAAGTGCTATGTGTACAAGGTATTGCCTGCCCTGCAGTAACTTCCCAAATCTCAAAGACAGGCCTTCTTCAGTGAAAGGCTATGTTCACATAAGAGCTTATGAGGAGGTAAAAAAAAAAAAAATAGGTGTCGATGAGCCTACAGGAACTAGGCTAAGAGAAGAGCACCAGTCCCGTCAAGCTTTGTATGTGTGGGTTACACAGTGTTTGTTATAGCTCATGTTGCCTTGCATTTTCAGATTTATAGACATCCCCAGATGTCAAAATTATGACAGGCAATTTTAAATTAGGTTGCCAGTCCATCTTAGCATGGCACTGTAACAGGCTGCATTAGAGCTTCTTCACCTCCAAGATGAATTTGAAAAAGTGAGAAGACAAGATTCATCTTCAAGGTCAAGGGTCTGCACAGATCGGGAGGCACTTTTCTTCTGCCTCCGCAGAAAGCTTTATATCAATATATTTTCTCTCGAGCTTGAAAAGCTAGTGTGTGACTGTTGACAAAGAAAGTTCAAAGTCAGGGAACTTTGCCCAAAACTAACTTTTCTTTAATTTTTTTAATGTTTATTTTGTTGAGTTTAGAGAGAGAGACAGGAACATCAACCTGTTCCTGTATGTGTCCTGACCGTGAATCAAACCTGCAACTTCTGTAATTTGGAACAATGCTGTAACCAACTGTAGGGCCAGTAGTCTCCACCATTGTGGTCATTCACATGCAGGTTCTTATTGAATTTGGGCTGACGGTAAAGAAACAGTGGAGCCAAAAAATGGTGGGCCATTCCTTAATTAAAGTCTCACACCAGCTGATGAGCAAACAAACACACAGGGCTCACAAAACCACCGACACATTCTCCGGTTCCACAACCAGGAGAATCTTCTCCGGTTCCTCTTAGAATCAAAGGCCTCACCAGTCCAAAAACCCCTCACCTCTGGTTCCCATCTGACAACATGGCTTCTTACTCTGCAAAACTGGCTTCTCTTTCTTTCCCTGCCATCTTGGCTTCTTTTTCTTCTCTTTCTCCTTCCCTCTTTTTAAAACTTTTCTGGCTCCAAAACCTCTCCTCCAGCACACATTAGCATGACAATGGCCCTTCCCAAGCAGGCAGGTAATGAACAATTTCCCAGGTCACATACCTGGTGCTGCCCATCACCATTTTTAACAATAATAGTGAGCACACTCAAATAACATAAATTTTACAAACTCATTTTCCCAACACCAACTGAGCTAACCAGCCAGAGCTAACACTAACTTTTCTGACTATATAAAGAGAAGGACTGTGTGAAGTGATCTGTGTAATTAATTTCTGTTTTCATAGTCAGGCTTACCCTATTTTATATAATACACATTCCAATACTCAGGCAGACCAATAAATTATTTATTCTTTAATTTAATAAATGTTCATTGTATGTCTATTGTATGCAGAAGACTGTTATATCCTTTACATAAGCAGATAGAGTTCAGTCATTTTATCCAGGATACTTACCTAGATAAGTAATAGTATTATATATAAGTTCTAAAGAAATAGAAAATGAAACATTTATTAAATGTATCTCTGCACTATATACTGTATGGAATAAAAAAGTAAATCTGATGCAACTTTACACAGAAAAAAAGGGTTTATTGTTCTGTGAGTAATTATGATATAATATCGTAGGTAGTAAAATGGGACACATAAAAGGCTCTGAGTGTTCATTTGCACTGAGATAATACCATGGCTGACAGGCAAATTTTCTGGATTTTGTGGCTTATAAATGAGATCTAACTACTCTTTAGTAATCTCTTATAAGTCTGCTTACTTTTTCAATAAGGTAACATCACAAAGAAATATATCAAGTGTTCATATACCAAATTCTATGTGAGAGGAAAATAATCTAAAGACGGATATAATCTACTCCCTAACCTCAGCAAACATCACAACTCAATGGAAGCAATGGACATTAATGGAAATTATTCTAATGGAATATGTGTGTGTTTCCATAATTGAGGTACACACACACACAAAAATGCCTAACTTTGCTGACAGAGGCAGGAGATGGAGAAAGAAAGAAAATCAATAATGATTTTAGAAAGGGCAGACTCTGTTACAGTACAAACTTTTCTTACCCAAAATAAAGGTGGTCTAGATACAAAAGTAGGTCCCAGTAAACTAAGGAGATTAATTTACCTTGAAGGGTTGTTGCTCACTCTACCTGTCCTCAATGGCAAGACAAGATATGTTCCATGTGTCACCAACACCGTTATGACAAAAACCCCTGGGCATCATGTGAAAGGAGCTTTTCCTCTGGCACATACCCAGTGGACACAAGGCCAGTTCTCTGCAGCAGTTTGACTGGACATAGAATTCAATTCTTTTCTGCATTTTCCCCACTTTATGTTTCTTAAATCAAGTTGGTTGGCTTTTTTTATATTTAAAACTCTTTTCTGAAAGACATTCACCCTTCTCAAAAAGGTTTTTTGTTTTTATTACAAAGGCTACTCTGACTTAACATAATGTGTGTAAATACAGCTCTCAGATTTATTAAGCCTTTTAACACTCACAATCAGAACATCTTGCTATCATCAAACATGCCTCGGGGAAACGGGTAATGTTAGACACTCTTCAAAAATGCCACCATTCCCAAATGTCAATAACATAGAATTCATTGTTCTACAGAGATTATTAAGGTTTACAAGGGAAAAAAATGTAGAGTAAATGTAATTGTTTTTTGAATACCAGATGGCTTTTATATAGTAGATATACTTGAGTTAGTTAAGTGTAAATACACTGAATGTATAAGTTCTGGAAGAACACACTTTCCATGAAATATGTACTAAATATAGTATAGATTGGCAATTAAACCTTGGGAAAATAAATGGTTGAAGATTCCAAAAGAAAAAAAAACTAAATGTAAAACCAATTATAATATATATTTCTACTTTGACTGAGATGAACATTTTAAAATGTCTGGGGACTTAAATTTCATAAAATGCACATAGAAAAGACTGAGAGAAAAAAGGAAAATATTTTCTTTTTTTTATTTCAAGGCTGAGCTAGACATATCAAAAAGACCATATGTTTGTTGGAAAAAGAGTTTGCTATAAAGGGTTTTAATTAGAATGTTGCATTTTGGATACTCTATGTGAAAAGACATACTTTTCATAAAGGATTTAAATAAAACTCTTTGGTAATGGTTCTACAATTGAACTACATTACAATACCAAGAGTTGCTATTTTATAGGACTGCTATGCCAAAAAATCCAAAATGAGCTTTGTTGTAGTCACCCCACAGAGGTAAAATAGATCCTCCAAAACTCAAATTTTGGTTAGACGTCAGGATTGGTGATGGCACAGAATCGTAATGAGAATATGAAAAGTTTTGTTACTCACAAATGAAGCTCTCCAGGGCAAAGCAGAACATGCTTACAAGCAAGTGTAAAATGGCTTGACAAAGCAGAGGACAAAGATTATGTTTAGAGTATTTATGGTAGATAAAAGGGATGGGGGTAGGTGAGGGGTTTTTTTACACAGGATGCGGCTTGTGTGGTTTGGAATTCCCACTAATATCAAAGGAGGGATTTCGAGCTTTTTATCTACTTGTCCAAATATAAAGTAGAAAGGGAAAAGGGAGTAATAGGGCTTGAAATCTGTCAGCAAACATTGAAAATTGAATCTGACTATTATAGTTCACCACTAATAGTGAACTGATGGCTGGAGTGTGCATTATTTCATTTAACTGAATTTGAGCTTGTTTAAATAAGCCACCACAATGTTCTATAAGGCCTATAGTTTGAGGCTGATGAGGAAGGGAAATATTCCTTTAAATGTACGGCTGTTCAAGGACCCAGCATTGTATTGTTTTGACAATGAAGTGAGTGCCTTGTTTACTATCTATAATAGAGTCTGAAACTCTGAAAAGAGTAAGGTGTTTTTGGTGGTCCTTTGTGTTGTGACTTTATTATATGCAGAAACTTGTGTAATCTTGATTTATTTTATGCATATCTATAAAGCAATAAATCATCAGAGATTTTTACACTAAATAAATCAACCTTGGTTAAACAACTCTTGTTGTCACTGTCAAACCAGATGGCTAAAATATTAGCGATGACCAAGAGTCTGTAAAAATGTTCAGATCAGGTCAATTATTGACCAGGGTATTCAGTACTGAGATTGCTGCTTTAGTACAGCCAATTATGCTAACCTTTGGATCTCATTCTTAATTAGAGACATCCTGTTAAAGGGAGAAAATGTAGCAACCCTTCAGTAACTCCATCATATATATATATATATCTATATATATATATATATATATATATATATATATATATA
Organism: Saccopteryx leptura; assembly: GCF_036850995.1. NCBI lineage: Eukaryota > Metazoa > Chordata > Mammalia > Chiroptera > Emballonuridae > Saccopteryx > Saccopteryx leptura. The sequence goes on from NC_089510.1 coordinate 23,079,829, forward strand.
TATATATATATATATATATAATGGCAGTGCTACTGTTCTTGGAGTGTATGAACACAAGAACATACAATGTACTTTGTTATCACGCAATGTACCCAAGAAGTTACTCGTGGCCAAAGAGTTTAGGATAGAGGAGATAGAGGAGTTAGAGGAGTCTTCCCCTTGAATCATGTTACCTGGCAAGACATTGAGGGTAGAGGAGACACCATTCTCACAGATAAAATATACTGAAAGACTCACATCTGACACTATCCTCTAGAAGAAAGACTCCTGGGTTGTTGTAAATTTATGTGGTGTTGTTTCTACAATTCAAGCCATAGGGAAGCTGTGTATGGATTGTCTTGGGCTTAGGGCATATGGGAGCCTCTGTTTATGAAAGAGCCCAACATGGAACCGGAATGGCCATTTGAATCATAGGTGCTGTAGAACTCAAGAGGGCAGTTCCTTACACCAAATGTTTGTGGGCATCATATAGCCATCTTGGCTGGTCCAAAGACTCCAGAAGGCAATAGAGGAGACTGACAACATCTCTTTAGTGAAGCTTCTAGGGGACACTAGTTACAATGCCTGTTGTCTTGCAATGTGAACAGATTCTTGAGCATTTTGTTGTAGAATGCCCCATTCAAGATGGATTGATTTTCAAGTATCAGTATGAGTAGCTTAAGTAAAATTTATAACTGAGAAATATATTGCCTCTAGAAAGATCTCAGAGAGGTTTGGTTTGTTCTAAAATTATGGATGTTGTTTTAAAATTATCAATGGTTATTTCTTAACAATGTCAAAGTGACCTCAGTTTACCTAATAATAAATACTCATGGATTTAAGTGCAGCTGTAGGGAAATGGTTCAGACTTCTTTCATGAGCTTTTTGTAAGTATTAGAATATTCTGAATGAGCACAACTCTTTGGAAGGGAAAATCATTAACACCACGTCAACCTGTGTTTCTGTAGAGAGTTGAATATGTTTCAGACGTTGCCTGCAAAGACTGTGTGTGATGGCGGGTTGTTGTAGTACTTCTGTGCAGCCGGATAAAATGTACTGGTCTCTTCAGAGGTGAAGGCAAATTGCAGCTGCAAAGTGGTTGAAATAAGAACTGACCGAGTATATTAGCCAAATTTATGACTCCAAAGTATTTACCAGTTGCTGAAAAGATGGAGTCAGTAATTTTAATATTGAGTTTGTGGCTTTAATGAGTGGAACAGCACATTAAGGTTGGGGTAATGCAACATTAGGTGCCATTTATTATTTCCAAGTTTAAAAATCAGCCAGATTGGGCTCTTAAATAGAAGAGTAGTGCAAATAATCATTCTCTAAATAGATATTGCACAATGGGTTTCAATCCTTGAAAGCCCTGTTTTAATTTACATTGGCATTTATTAACTATTTTAACTGGGAGGAAAAAGACCATGAAGTCTCATTTTCTGAAGCCATTTGTTAATGTCAAAATGTAACTTACTTATTATTCTGTTTGTAGAAACCTCTGTCTTTACTATGGGCTATTATAGGTAAATGGGGCTTATTGCCATGAGGAATTTTATTGAGGCAATAGCTCAATAGTTAAGGTGAGGAATATCTTATTGTCCTCTATTTTATATTCAGGAACTCCTCTAAGATTATAGGAAACATCATGTATAAATGTACTGAGATCTTAAATTGAACTGGATTTTGAGCTACAAGATTATAGTCATGAAGGTTTGCCATTTAGTATATTTCAGCAGATGTTTAAGTTTACTTTGGATCAATAGTGTAGATGCAAAAGCCAGTCAAACATTCTTAAGTTTTTATTCTACAAATATTTTAATAAATTTTGGATTTGCAATTGGTTTAAATTGTAAATCTATATTTTAGATTTTATTGCTTGCTTCTGTATTTCAGGTTTTTTCTCTTTCTTTATATATATTTTTTGTTTCTGTTTCTTCTTCTTCTCCTTCTCCTTCTTCTTCTTCTTCTTCTTCTTCTTGTTCTTCTTCTTCTTCTTCTTCTTCTTCTTCTTCTTCTTCTTCTTCTTCTTCTTCTTCTTCTTCTTCTTCTTCTTCTTCTTTTGTTGATTGATTATAGATGTACTCTGGGGAGGGGATTGTCCTCTAAACTCTACTCATATTTATAAGTTTCTTTCTCCTCTAAATTTCTCAAACCAGGATCTTTAAAGTTAGAGACCTCTTTCATGTCAATGGTTGCTTAATAGGATTTAAGGACTGTAGAGTTCAGTTGGGTTTGAATCACAGACAATAACCTTGAGGGTCAGGATCTTTGAAAGAGATCCAGGTAGCAGTAGTAGCAAAGGCAATTGTTTAGGTCCTATTGGCCCATCTGTTCTTAGGAGTGTCACCTCAGCATGCCACATGATAAATGCTTTTCCTCCACATACTGACCACCCAATAGACCTATACATGGCACAAAGTATGTCTGTCCTATGACCACTCTATAAAGTGGGAACTCCTTGTTGAAACAAACATCAATGGTAATAAGGTAGGAGTTGCTTCCCTAAGCCTAACTTAAGTCAGAAATTATGCTAGAACTGTGGCATGTAATTTGATTTGAAACAGAGAGATCTGAGCCAATACACATAATCCAAGACCATTTAAAAGAGGACCTTTATTACATATACTCTAAATGCTAATTATTATAACTTACAATTCAGGTTTGTTAAATCCATAAGAGGCTCAATGGGATGCAGAATATGCAGCATGAAGCAGCACAACTCAAAGCACAAGCTTGCTAGCAAGTGGCATACCCAGTTAATAAGCCAGTGCAAGAAAAATAAGATCTCCAGTGGTGGTGGCCATTATACAGACACTCTGCTTTCTGTGTCAAATATTGTGGTTTCCCACAGTAAGGAAATAAGCCCTCTTACCCCAGATTTGGTTTGCATGACGGGAATGATGATGTCACATGTGCACCAAGAAGGTTTGAAAAGTTTTGTTACCTATGTGAGTAAGACTGACTCCAAACAGGTCCAAAAAAAAAATCACTAAGGAGACTGGGAGAGGAGACTAGCTTTAGGATTTTAAAGACAGTTCATGTTAGGACTAATATGAGACTTTGGCCCTGAAAGATGGCACTTGCGTGTTTGAACTTGCCACCAGTACCAAAGTACATATGCTTCCTTATCAGCTTGCCTATATGTGGAACAGGGGAAAGAAATAGTGGAGCATAACACTTGTCAGTAATCAAACATTAAGGATATAAAGTTTGATACTTCATTGCGTGTATGTGCATTATATATTGTATGTTAGAAGAAACAGTTTGATTAGTAATATTACTACCTTTTTATCTGCATGCAACCTGAAGGAGTAATTCACTGGGAGTCAAAAGGAATATAGAAATAGGATTAATTTTAGAGTCATCCAGAACTGAATTGACACTACTAATCTGTTATTATTTATTCTTTGCCCTTGATAAATTATATTTAAACTTTACAGTTTCTTCCACTCTGTAAATAGAACCCTCATAGAAATATTGGGGAGAAGAGGCCAATGTGTGAATCTGTGAACTGTGTGTCATGGTTCTTGGCATATGGTAAGTATTATTTGTGCTAGTTTTGCCTCTTCCTTCAGTCATTCAGTGACTTTTATTCATTTCTGAATGGAATCCCTGGCAATGGTAAGGTTTCCCTGTGCAGCCAATTCCTGATTATTCACAAATGAGTTGTCCTCCTTGGGGAAAATACGATGCCTCAGGATTTTCACAGCTCCCATTTTAGCTGGCCAGCATTGTTCATCTTAGAGTAAGGAATGAGTCAAGCAATCTATTTTAATCACATGTTAAATTGGATTATCAAAGGTGGCTTCCTTCATTATGTTCCCTTACACCATAAAAAAATTAAAAACATATACTTGAACTTTTCATTTAATCCCTGTGAATCGGTTCTCTTTAGGTATGCATTACAAGATGTATATTGCTTATACTGTTATCACTTTATTCTTTTATTTAATAAACATGTATTGAACACATTGTAGTAAGGGTTATAGTGACATTCGTGACAAGACATGATGTGAAGATAAGATGGCAGTAAGAAAAATAGAAAGAATCCAAAATATATGTATGTGTACAGCAAAATGTGTTTTTCATTAGTAGGAAGACTATGTTCTTTTTCCTGATGGTATCAAAGGCTAAAAACACATGACTATGAGCTCCTCTAACTTGTGATTTCTTCATTCCATAAGGGTTATTTTTAACACTGTAGTTGACATGTTGTTGTTTCAACCACATCCTTTTAACCTTACAATTTTAGTGGACAGAAGTTAATTCCAACTCCAGTATCTGCATTTTCTGTGCCTAATGGGTCTCTCCAAATGCAGACATGGTTCTACTCATGCCAGCCATCTTGGAAATGTAAGTATTTAATAGACTTCAAGAATAGCTCTTAACCAATAAATTATGGGAATTGGCATATAAATATCTCATCATCTTGTTGCTTAGATGGAATAATAGAAGCTTTACATTGACTTCCAGAGTGTTCTCAGTGTGATAAATTTCCATCATCCACAGTAACCAAGTGACTTTATGTAACTATACTTTGTTCATTGTGCTGTTCTTTGTCTCATTTCTCTATTCACCTAATAGTGCTTTCTGCTATTTGTAAAAAAGCTACTTGCACTCACATTCTTGATCAAGGGTCTGCTTGTGGTAGAATCCAAATTAAGATAACCTAAGTTCATTTTCTTGTGGAATTAGAAAAAAAAAATCAACATGTTATAGTCACTTGCATCTGTCAATAACTGTGAAAATTATTGGATTTTAATTAATTGTGAGTTAATAAGTTACCTATTTCTGTTTCATGGTTATTGGCATAAGGTGCAAGACTTACTCTAATCCTGCATCAGAAGCAAAGAATGCCATGACCTATCACATAGCTGGCGGCAGCAGCTTCAGGTTCATGTCAGTTCTCTTCACTTCCTCCTTTCCCAGGCCCTAGGAGGGAAGTAGAGAGGGACCCAATGAATACTGGAGACATAACAGAATTAGATCATGACTTACAAATATTAAACTTGGGGACTTTATTGTTTTATAATAAATAACAAGCAAGTCAGCTTTCAGTTCACATTCATTACTGCAAATGCCACCCTGAAAATTGGCTTAAGTATACAGTCTCACATTTTTTCTATACCCAGCAAGAGCCCACAGGACACTCAGGGTCCATGCCAAATCGTTTCTTCCAATGGTTCTCTGGTTTATATTCTTCTTACTCTTTGTTTGCCCTTTTACCTAGAAATGTTGTAAATGTTGAGCCTCCATTTACCACTTTTACTCCAACAGAGAGCACACCTTTGTTTCTGATCTAACTTCCATTGGACAACAAGAGCTAGATGCTGTAAACACTTTCTTAACTTGTAAGCAACTGTGTCAATAAGAGAGAATGCAGTGTAGGATGCCCAAGAAAATAAATGAAAATAATACTGGAATCACAAAGGACCAACAATTCAATTTTGAGAATTTTCTCAATTTTCTTAAGAAAGTTCTTATGACAAGTGATGAGTTTTACAATGAAAGAGAAGATGGGTCATAAATAGAGGGGAAACCATAGTGGAAATGTATTAAGATGTAGAAGTGTCATGGTGTATCCATGGATGATCAGTAGGGAGTAGGAAGCATGAAGGAAAAAAAAAAAGTAACTAAATTGAGGTTGGCAAAACAGTGGTCAGCAGATTATGATGGATCTTGAACTCATTTAAAGTGTATTTAATACTTGTAATTGAACTATTGAACTTCTACTATATGCTGCTCCAATAATACAAGCTACTCTCTTGGATTCTCCATTTATTATTCTCCATTCCCCCCTCCTTTCCTCAAATTCCTCAATAAGGTTGGAGGTCACAACCTCAGATCAGGTAAATTGAAATCCTAGCCCTTTCTTCCCTGCTATTCACAGGATTCTATAGTAGCTGTCAGGTAAAGGCCTCTGTTGAAGTCGTCACCTCCATCATTACAATCAAACAAAAAAGTAGTCCTTTTAAACATTTATTTTCTATTTCAGTATTTTAGTTCAGTAAATATATTATATGAGGATCTATGACAATGTCATTTGCAGCAACTATTATATCAGGCTTTGAATTGAAATTAACTCTACAGTCTCACAGTTGAGATTTCTTAACCACGTGATCTTGGACAAGCTATATAAAATAAGGACTCAGTTTCCACTTCTGTAAAATGGATATGATGAGGTAATTCATGTAAAGTGCATGGTGAGAGCCTGGAACATTTTTCCAATCTAATGCAAATCATTATAATCATCAGGTCTATATTATTATCACGGATGATTGCAAGTGTCACTATTTAATAGAACAGCACATATAAAATTAATCTTTTGGATTTATTTGTCTCTTAAAGAATTTACAAGAATTTTCCCAATAGAAAATACTCATAGCCCTTGCCGGTTGGCTCAGCAGTAGAGCGTCGGCCTGGCGTGCGGGGGACCCGGGTTTGATTCCCGGCCAGGGCACATAGGAGAAGCGCCCATTTGCTTCTGCACCCCCCCTCCTTCCTCTCTATCTCTCTCTTCCCCTCCCGCAGCCAAGGCTCCATTGGAGCAAAGATGGCCCGGGCGCTGGGGATGGCTCCTTGGCCTCTGCCCCAGGCACTAGAGTGGCTCTGGTCGCGGCAGAGTGACGCCCCAGAGGGGCAGAGCATCGCCCCCTGGTGGGCAGTGTGTCGCCCCTGGTGGGCGTGCCGGGTGGATCACGGTCGGGCGCATGAGGGAGTCTGTCTGACTGTCTCTCCCCGTTTCCAGCTTCAGAAAAATACAAAAAAAAAGAAAGAAAGAAAGAAAGAAAATACTCATAACATTTACAAGTTTTAACATACTTATCACAAGTGAAATCTGCATACTACATCAAAATTTGACTGTGGCTTTCTAAAGAGTGTTCAAAATTTTTCAAATAAATGTTGAGAGGTTATAAGCAAGACATAATGCATCATATTTATATAAATTATTTTTTATATACTATGGTGGGTTGAAATAATTAATGTAGTTGCAAACACTATTAAACGGCCAACAGAAGATTAAATTGCAGGAAAAGTAGTTGCAGAATTTAACAATAAAAACATCAAACATACATAGAACACATGGTTCAATACCTGATGTTATTCCGGTGTACCTTGTTATAATTAGAAATAAAAAAATATAAGTATGTGTAATGCTTTACCACAGTTGCCTATAACACTCCTCTTGGCTAAACCCCAACCCAGAAGCCACAAAATATACCCTGTTGAGTAAATCTGGGCTTTTCCACTTGCATGCCTTCTGACACAAGGCACAAACAATGCTTTTTGCCAGTAATTACAAACTTGCTTCATAGCTGTCATAATCTTGCTCCTTCCTCTCTGGGGCCCACTCATTGCTCATTTATCTTTTTCATGCTGGCCTGTTCATTTTATCCGGTTCTGTTCAGCCTGGGTACCCTGTGCTCTTCACCACTCAGTTCACTCCATGCAAGTTGGCCTTAAAACTGAGCATTGCACCAGATTTTCTTCTAACATTCACCTGTAATGTGACCCTGCCTCCTCCAAGTTCATTTCTAAATCTTTTTTGCTGCATCTACTTTTCTTTGACCTTGGTATAAACGTGACATACTAATTCCTAGGGATGATCCTATGATTCAACCCTCCCTCTTTTCAAATGATGAAATGATCTCACTTTTAGTTACTTTTAGGTTAGAAAGTTTCACTTTTTTTTTTTTTTTTTTGCAGAAATATTTATCAATCATTTCAAATGTAAAGCTAAATTCCAGAAGGTCTCCACAGTGACTGGTCTTCCCCTCTGTGTTATACTAATTCCTAATAGTTTTATTCAGATGATAAAAATTTTACAGTGTGCCCTAAGGGCAATTGCCTTTTTATTGATAAGTCAATGGATCAAAAGAGAGAATATGTTTTTCTGAATGTAGATGCACAGCACATTTAAAATATACTTAAATTCTTTATAGGAGGTATTAATTCAATTCATATATCATCCTTATGGATTCATTCTAAACTTTATTTCCTCTTTACTTAGTTTCTCTGAAATTTACTACATTTTTTATTTATATAGTACTTTATAGTGTTTAAAGAATATTGCCACATATTCTACTACTAATAATGAATAATGTTGGGTGAGAAATATACTATTCTATTTTTTAAATGAATAAACCCTGGGTTATTTCTAGTTTGTCGAATAGACTACTGAAAGAAGGAAAAATAAATTGTGAAAATATCAGGGTGACTGGTGAAAAACAGAGTGATCCCTAAATTCCATAATTTCATCTCCCCAAGGAGCCGAGAATTTTAAAATACTCACAAAGATAAAAATGTCTAAGATATTTTCTTATAATATGTCATTCTTTGAGTGTGCCCATATCAAGCCTCTAGGTATTATAGAAGCTACTTCCTCTAATGAAGTCCATTTCCCAGTGAATTCTCTGCCTGTGTAACATCATTGCCAGGTTTCAGTGATTATATAAATATTTTTCTTTTGAACTTAAATTTGATGGGATGAATGATCAGAACAAGCTCCATTTGAATTTTAACAATATTGTTGTCTAAATAACTATATAAATAAAGCATAGGATGAGTAATGAACTTAAAAAAACCCAGCTGTCAAGGCATTTCAAATTCCATGAGGAAAGCATTATTTAATGTTCACCCTTACAAGAGAAAATGTGAAAAAAAAAAAAGAAGACTAATGTTGTGTCACTTATTCCTCAAACCAATTTCCTGGTGTTCATTTGGAAACCTTGGCTTAAGTTTATGTTGAGGAAAATCAAAAGTTAAGCCATTAACTACTTCAGTGGCACACATCCATTTTAAACATGAAGACCTTTCCATCTAAATGTACCATTTTGACAGAGTCAGATTCACTTTCATTCTCCCTTCTTTATCTAAAATATGATAACTTCCTCTTATACTTTGAAAAAACTTCAGTCAAAACATTCTGTCAACACACTCTCTGTCCCTCTTAATACTTTTTCCTTCATGTTATTTCAAGGATTTCTGTGAAAGCATTCTTATGCCTTAAAATGTCAAATTTTACTACTTAAAGTATATATGCTACTGTCCCTCCCTAAACCACCCGTTGAGCCTAGTGATTGAATATGAGTTGGCTTCTCCTTTAGGAAAAATGCCCCATTTTCCCAACACCACTTCAACCCTATAGCTCATGGCCTGTAATTCCTCATTTAACAAAGCTATTCTGTTGAAATAACAAAATACTTAACATAAATATTAGTCAAAATGGTTGATTATTTTGATGTTTTTAAATCAAGTACTGTTTTATAGTAATCTTTGCTCTTAGCATAGTCAACAGAATGCTCTTAGCATTCACAGTAATGTGTAATGCAGATGGTCACACTGTTACTAGTTATAGCAAATAAATTGTGTGACAATTATTTATTAATCTAATAATAGAACTAGCAACAATATAAACCAGCAAAATTTTTACTTTAGTGTTCTATATACATGGGAACTGTCTCTACTTCAGGTGGTGTGTGTGTGTGTGTGTGTGTGTGTGTGTGTGTGTGTGTGTGTGTGTATGTGTGTGTGTGTGTGAAAGATACCGAGAGAGAGAGAGAGGGACAGACAAGCAGGAAGGTAGAGAGATGAGAAGCATCAATTTTTTTATTGCAGCTCTTTTGTTTTCATTGATTGCTTTCTTATATGTGCTTTGGCTGGGGGTTACAGCAGAGCAGAGTGACCCCTTGCTCAAGCCAGTGACCTTGGGCTTCAAACCAGCGACCTTTGGGCTCAAGCCAGCAACCATGGGGCCATGTCTATGATCCCATGCTCAAACCAGCAACCTCGTGCTCAAGCTGGTGAGCCTGTGCAAAAGCAGGCAACCTCAGGGTTTCAAACCTGAGTCCTCTGCATCTCAGTCCGATGCTCTACCACTGCACCACTGCCTGGTCAGGCTACTTCAAGTGTTTTAAAAGCCTGTTTTATATCTTCTTGACTGGCTGTGGTACATTGAAAAAAACACTTCTCCACAAGCAAGCAATTTCAACTCTTTAGCTAATTGCAGCACAATATTGTGTGACTCTAAGCCTCAGTGGTTCACATTTAACTGACAAACTGAAGAGTCTGAATGATGATAATAGATAGAGCGATAGATGATAGATAGATAGATAGATAGATAGATAGATAGATAGATAGATAGATGATAGATGATAGATGTAAAGGTAGCAATGTTTGTAGAGATATAGATATTTAGATGTAGATTTAGACACAGATATACACATAAGCCTAAATATATAGACATATGGATGTACAGTTATAGATAAAAGAGCATAAAGCTTCTTTCACCATGATGTCTTACTCTGTTTAACTCATAAGTTTATGAAAACTGCCTGGTTCCTGTAGGGCTATGCATTTACATCCTTTATCTTAAGAAATGTATAGTAGTCATAAGATTTTGTTTATAGCACAAGGCCTTTACATGCTTGGGGGAAGCAAAAAAACTCTTATCAGATGTACTCATAGAGCTCTTACTGAACACAAAGTCAACAAAGTAGAGACAATACTAGACAAAGGACTGAGCCTTTGCAATCTTCTGAAAATCTTATTAGAAAAGGTGCCCTATACAATTCAGAAACGAGAATCTATAAATCAATTGTTAGAAACCTTTCCAACTTTAATGGCAATTTTCTCAACTTATTTAAGCTTGAGCTTGATTTGTTAATATTATATAACTGGAGGCTAACATGTTGGTAGAAAAAGCAAACCATTTCTTGAAAGATCAAAAGACTAATAAAGCAGTCATTATATTAAAACACACATGGATATATATACAAAGTGTACATATATACTTAAACATTTTTTCAAATTAATTTATTAGAAATCTTGTTAATAGATTGACCATAGTGCTACACAGTTGTAATTTTTTTACTACTCTGGTCAAATAAGTGTTGCATTCTTCCACTGTAATTGGTAAGTTAGTTACTCTAATTCACATTTTCATTGACATAGAAACCATTGTATTCTCCAGATAGTAGGGGTTTTTTGTTTTGTTTTGTTTTTTTGTCAAAAGAGAAAAGACACTTCCTGACAAAAGACACTGAAGTGGCATACAACAGATCAACAATGTCAGGAGATAAATGAACAAATAAAAAGACAAGTAAGAAAGAAGAAATCAAGATTTTTTTTTTGTATATTTCTGAAGTTGGAAACGGGGAGGCAGTCAGACAGACTCCCGCATGCGCCTGACCGGGATCCACCCGGCACACCCACCAGGGGGCGATGCTTCACCCATTTGGAGGGTTGCTCTGTTGCAACCAGAGCCATTCTAGCACCTGAGGCAGAGGCCACGGAGCCATCCCCAGTGCCCGGGCCAACTTTGCTCCAATGGAGCCTTTGCTGCGGGAAGGGAAGAGAGAGACAGAGAGGAAGGAGAGGGGCAGGGGTGGAGAAGCAGATGGGCGCTTCTCCTGTGTGCCCTGGCCAGGAATCGAACCCGGGACTCCTGCACACCAGGCCGATGCTCTACAACTGAGCCAACCAGCCAGGGCCGCAGACAGTAGTTTTGAGTGACAATAATATATACTTTCCACTATAAAAAAGGAAATAAAAATTGTAAAAACAATGTAGCACATGATGGATAGTATGGTTGATACATATATTATATATATATTATATGTTTTATATATGTTGACTAAAGTGGCAGTTTTGCCTAGTAGTTGTAGATTTACCTGCTGTGTATGCTATATTCCCACATGTTGATATACATTTGAATGATATTTACTTGTTCTGTACACAAATGGCTTTGGTCTCTATGACTCTAAACTACTATCCCCTGGTCTGATGTAATTTGTTACAAACACAGTATAAATTGCAAGAGACCCTCAGAGCTTAGCACATGCCTCAAAGATAATTCAGTTCGTGTGTGTGTGTGTGTGACAGAGACAGAGAGAGGCAGAGAGAGATAGGGATAGACAGACAGGAAGGGAGAGAGATGAGAAGCATCATTTCTTTGTGTGGCACCTGAGTTGTTCATTGATTGCTTTCTCATATATGCCTTGAGGGGAGGACTACAGCAGACCGAGTGACCCCTTGCTCAAGTGAGCAGCCCTGGGCTTAACCTGGTGAGCCTTGCTCAAACTAGATGAGCCCACGATCAAGCCAGTGACCTTGGGGCCTCGAACCTGGGTCCTCAGTGTCCCAGTTCAAGGCTCTATCCACTGCACCACTGCCTGGTCAGACAAATTAAAGATAAAGACAATTATTTAGGAGGAGCACTTATTTTCAAACTTTATTGATTGTATACTTACTGTTTGCCATTCACTAGTCTAATCGCTAAACATAGAGATAAACAAAGCAGGGGGGAAAAACTCTGCTATCTATAGAGTTCATATTTTAGTAAAAGAGGTGCAGTAGAGGAATAAAATTATGTACAATTTGTTTAAAAATACATGAATGGTAAGCAAGTATATTACTCTATAGTATGTTACTTACATAGAGTGATGGAGAAAACACAGAATCAAAAGCTGAGTGTTGGTTTGGAGTCTACAACAAACGAGACACTGTCATAGGTTATTTTCACTTTGTAGCTTCAGTTTCACCCTGAGTTAACTGTGAATTTAAATATACTTCAGTCCTACACACAATATTTCTCTAAATCTCAAAGACAATCAAAGGATATTATAATATTTTGTAAAATTGTATCAAGCTCTACACAAACATAAGGCAGTGTAATTACTTGGGTACTTCGTTATAAACACAGAAGTAAACTGCAGCACAGCAAACAAAACCCACAGAACATTGCTGGATCTTAGTGAGTACTGAAAATTGGCCAGTAAGTTGACATAACTTATATAAACCCTGTGAATAAGGAATCCAAGAATTTAGGACATGTGCATACTAGGTTTCGTTCTATTAGGTCCACGCCTAGCATGGAATACTCCAGTATTCATGCTAGACTCTCTTCAGTCAGTCTAATGATTTAAGGGGATGATTTTGCCTGGTGGTGAGTGGTAATAATGCAAAGATTTGACTGGATCAGCCTTTCCAATGGGATAAAAGGAGATTACTTTTCCAATATATGCTTACAATCACAAGCTAAAGAGGAGGAATAACTCACCTTTTAGGGCTTCCATTGGTATTTTTGACTGAAATTGGCTCTTGATGTTAATTTTAAACAGACTGCATCTGCTCAACATTTTGGCATTAAGTCTGGAGTTAGAATAAGAACTATAGCAAGTATTTTTCCTTAGATTCTATGGATTCTATATCAGTGGTTTTTATATTAATGTGGGCTTAAAGTTGACTGTTGATCTTGGAAAATATTGGCATCCCTGATTCCTGGCATAAATATGCTGATTCAGTAAATTTGGCATGTGTCCCAGAATCTGCACATTAAGTAGTACCTACCCATCTCCCCATTCTAATTCATTTGACATTTACAGTACATTTTGAGAAAAAAAATTCTCCAAGGATAATGGATAGCTCTGAAAACAGTCCTATTTTTAAAGTTTGCAAATAAGTGTAATAAAAAAAATCTTGATTTATAGGAATTTTTGTAAAATATATGATAAACAAGCTAGTTGTGATAGAAAATAAGATAAACAAGCGTGACTTGGGGTTGAGAAGTGGGTTCAGCGTGGGCCCAAGACAGGAGGACACTGAGGGCACGTTTGAAACCCAAGGTCTTAGGCTGAAGCACAGGCTCATAGGCTTGAGTGTGATGCACACAGGGTCATGGGTTTAGTGCAGGATCATTGACATGACTCTGCGGTCGCTGGCTTGAGACCGAAGTCACTGGTTTTAGCAAGGGGTCACTGGCTCAGTTTGAGCCCCAGGGTCAAAATATGTCTAAAAAGCAATCAATAAACAGTTAAAATGAAGTAACTATGAGTTGATGCTTCACATCTCTCTCATCCCCACCCCACCCCTTTTTAAAAAGAACAGGAAAAGAACACACATAGATCTGTTTAAATCCTGCTTAGTCATTTAAAACATGTAGATTTTCTATTTCAATTTGGGTTTGTTTGTTTGTTTTTGCTTTGTTTTCCTTGAAATGATACTACCCACTATCTAAAAAAATAACAATCATGAGAAATAGTCTTTTCTGCTTTTACCTAAAAATAGAGTGTTTTCTATAAAACATAAAGAATCTTTGTCAGAATAAAAATCTACTAGAGAAATAAAGGGTAAAATAAATATTGGTATGAGAAGGGAAAATATATGAATAAAGCAAGCTCAGAATATTGGAAGATGATGTCTTTGACTTAGAAACTCCCAATATAAGGCCTATGTATTTAACTTGTGTATAACAAGGGTGGGAGTAAGAAGAGAGAGAGAGAGAGAGAGAGAGAGAGAGAGAATATCTCTGTGTTTGTGTGTGTGTGAATGTGTATGTGTGACTCCAGGAAGTAGCATGCAGAACACGTATACATTTACTACCACAAAATAATAAACTAATCTGCCTATGGTTTTCTTTTTGGTTTTGTTTTAAACACGTTGTTGATACTTTAGAAAATGAACAATTCAAAGACAGCATGTGAACATATACATTGTCTTAAATATGTCAAGAACGTTCTTTTCTCTTCCTGAATTTTAAAAGGTTCAGAAACATTAGGTGGCGTTTTATTTTCCTCTTGGTATTTTCTTGGCTACTCTTTTGAGTTCTGAGAATCATGACTCAATCGGATGAAATTTGTAGTTGGGAACAACTACAAATTTGAAAATAATGACAAAGGCTTAGGAAATAGGATGTATACAGAATGGTATTAGAGAAAATAATTTTCCTTTGGAAGACATGAACGAACGCTACTACAACTCTTTCAGCAGTTTAAATGCAATTACACTGAGCACTTGTCTAGATGTTCATCTCCAAAATGAGAGGAATTGAATTATTTACTTTGAAATAAGTAATAAAGTCCTGAAACGGAAAATCAAAAACCATTGCAGTTTTGTTGTTGTGTTTTTGTTTGTATGTGTTTTTTAATGATTAAAATGAGCCTTGCAATATATTACAATAAGATTTTTAAATAGGAGTTCCTTGGTCTCCTATTTAAAAGTAAGTTCCTGAATGAGGAAAAAAGTAGTGTAAGAGGACTCTTAGAATGTATTCTATATGTGTCATTCTGCAAATTAGAAATTCAAGTGAATATTTTCCTCAGATAGTCTTAAACTATCTGATGAGATGTTTTGAAAATGTTTTCCATGAACTAAACACAGAGATTTTACCTCACCTGTGGTGGCGCAGTGGATAAAGTGTCGACCTGAAATGCTGAGGTCACTGGTTCAAAACCCTGGGCTTTGACTGATCAAAGAACATGTGAGAAATGATGCTTCCTGCTCCTCCTCCTTTCTCTCTCTCTCTCTTTCTCTCCCTTCTCTAAAAAGAATAAAAAAATCTTTAAAAAGTGATTTAAAAGAAATAGATATCTTTCCCATGATGTTCTTTTTTCACTCTTCATTTAACTTATTCCCAATTATTTTCTCATGATACTGGGAATTTAAAAGGGTGGGACACAAGAGAGAATGTTATAGATGTGATACTCCCAGTCTAAATTAAACAGAAGCATTTGGAAGTTTATAATTTTTTGAAATCTTAAATTAAAACCTATTAAGATTAGTTTCATGAATAAAACAAACATCACTAGAAGCAGAAATACTAAAATTAGTTTATAAATATAAAATATCACTTTAATTATAATGGGGAATTTAGATTGCTCATTTCAAAAACAACTAAACATGATTAATTTAAGAAATGCCAAACTGTATCCTTTACTTGCTATATTCTGTAGAAGTACAATGCCATATAAGGTACAAAGAAAAGGTGACATTAAAAACTTATAATGTGTCAAAGGCATATTAGATAGGAGGCAGCTATTTTGCTTTCTAAAATAAACTCTATATTGTACTCAAAAGATAATACTTGGCCCTGGCCAGTTGGCTCAGTGGTAGAGAGTCGGCCTGGCGTGCAGAAGTCCTGGGTTCGATTCCCGGCCAGGGCACACAGGAGAGGCGCCCATCTGCTTCTCCACCCCTCCCCCTCTCCTTCCTCTCTGTCTCTCTCTCCCTCTCCTGCAGCCAAGGCTCCATTGAAACAAAGATGGCCCGGGCACTGGGGATAGCTCTGTGGCCTCTGCCTCAGGCTCTAGAGTGGCTCTGGTCGCAACATAGCGACGCCCAGGATGGGTAGAGCATTGCCCCCTGGTGGGCAGAGCGTCGCCCCTGGTGGGCGTGCCGGGTGGATCCCGGTCGGGCGCATGCGGGAGTCTGTCTGACTGTCTCTCCCCATTTCCAGCTTCAGAAAAATACAAAAAAAAAAAAAAAAAGATAATACTTAACTATCCATTGATATAATATTTTAAAACATTTTAAAGTGCAATTTTATCCCGAGGTACTTTTCCAACGTTCACTTTTTTCTATCAATAAAGATGTAGAGTTTACTCTTGATACAATGAAAGAACATCTATATATCCTACATTCAGGTCTTCCAGTCAAATAAATAAAAATATACTTAAAGTTAAATAAAA
The DNA here is from genome assembly GCF_036850995.1 of Saccopteryx leptura. Taxonomy (NCBI): domain Eukaryota; kingdom Metazoa; phylum Chordata; class Mammalia; order Chiroptera; family Emballonuridae; genus Saccopteryx; species Saccopteryx leptura. Next base: position 23,096,274 of record NC_089510.1, read on the forward strand.
CTAATGCATGGTATCAATAACTGTTTCATTCTACTCAACCTGTCTCATTTTATAAACAGAGTGACGATTTAGGAGGGGAGTGGACAATATGCCCACATGCACATGTTTCTTTTTTGCCAGATGATTGCTTTCCTTGGCTTTCTTGTAGCCTGGAGTGGCCAAATGACATATTTCTGACCAATAGAGACACTAGAAACATGAGATCAAAAATCATAAAGACAAAAGCTTTACAAAGCACTGTATAAAGAAAATATTTGATGATGATGTAAACCTGTGAACTAACCTTTAGACTGCTTATCTCTAAGTTCTTGATTAGAAATATACTTTCTTTTTATGATTGAAGCCTCTTTTTCTTTAGTATTTTTTCTGAAGTGAGAAGTGGGGAGGCAGAGAGAGGCAGACACCGACATGTGCCAACCAGGATCCATGATCCACCCAGCATGCCCACTAGGGGCGATGCTCAGAGAGGGAAGGTGGAGAAACGGATGGGTGCTTCTCCTGTGTGCCCAGGCCAGAAATTGAACCCAGGACTTTCACACTCTCTGGGCTGATGCTCTACCACTGAGACAAACTGCAAGGGCTGATTTAAGCCACTTTTATAGGAAAGTTCAGTTACTTGTAGTTTCAGCTAAATGGATTGCTCAGTGGTGAATTCCCAAATGAGCTTCAAATTTCATGTTGCAGACCTGGAGAGGATGTTTGACCAAATGTTATCCTACAAACAATCTTCCAAAAAAATTAGCAAGTGCCATTTATTTTTTTTCTACCTTTCATAAAAGTTGCCTCACAATTTCTTAGTTAAAATAAATTTTATTTGTTTATTTATTTTTGGAGGCAGGGAGGCAGAGAGACAGACTCCTGCATAGGCCCTGACCGGAATTCACCCAGCAAGCCCATTACTGGGCGATGCACTGCCCAGCTGGGACAATTGCTCCATTGCTTGGCAACCAAAGACTTCAGCACCTGAGGTGAGACCATGGAGCCATCCTCAGCGCCCAGGGACAAATTGCTCAAACCATTCGAGCCATGGCTGCAAGAAGGAAGAGGAGAGAGAGAGAGAAAGAGAGAGAGAGAGAGAGAGAGAGGGAGAGAGAGAGAGAGAGAGAGAGAGAGAGAGGAGAGAGAGAGAGAGAGAGAGAGAGAGAGAGAAGGGAGGGGCATAGAAGCAGATAGGTGTTCTCCTGTGTGCCCTGACTGGGAATTGATCTCGGGACTTCCACACACTGGGCTGACACTCTACCACTGAACCCACAACCAGGTCCAGGAAATTATTTATTTTTAAATGAGACCATATTCTAATCCTGTTTGTTTATACCAAGCACATAATATATTTCTGACATGCTTATTTCCATAATTCTAAACATTCTTTATTTATAGGGCAATCATTTCAGTCCATAAAACTTTATCACAGGACTAACAGGTAAAACATGTTCAAAAATATATCCTTAACAGAGAGCATTTCTGCAGGAAAATAGTATTTGCAATTATGATGGTTGCTGAAGTATTACTCAGTTATTTAAAATAATTAAAATCCTTTTCAACAACTATAATTTTTATTCACGTTGAAGAGAAATATTTCCATATGAAAACAATATAAAAGTAATTTCTACTCAGAGTAAATAATACATTTGAAGTATGCCAATGTGTCTTTATAATAAATACTGAAAATAAGCAAAAAAATTCACATTTGTTCCCCATCCCCCAAAGAATATATAACAAATACAAATATTTATACATTTATATATAAATGTTTGCACAAACTTACATTTCTTCTTAATGCACACTAAAATATTTGATGTTATATTTATATCATTTTAGATACAGTATATTTGATTAATTTTCAAATTTTATAAAGGAGATTATTTATTACTATAGTAATTTTGAAGACCTGAAAATAAATATTTAGAAATTATCAAAATTATAATTCAATAATTTATAATTTTAGGCCTTCTAAATAAATATTTTGTATTATAATTAGTGAAAAGAATTAAAAAGTTTTCAGTTGTTTATTACTTTTAAAATGTGACTAGAAGTTATTTTTAAAGAAGTTATCTTCCCTTTTTTACTTAGGTGATACTGGAATGCATGATTTTTATTTTTGTTACTTTGTGAAGCTATCTGAATGTAAAACGGAACACTTATTTTAAACTTTAAATGGAAATAACTTGGATTCTAATAAATTTATGAAACTATGGAATATAAAAATTTAATACATTTTGATAGAAATATTGTTATAGTCAAGCCTCAACAATCCAGTATATGAGCTTGTAGAACAAAGAAATAAGTTAAAGATAACAATCTAGTCAGTTTTCACAAACCTCTTTTAATTGTGGTTGAGCTGTGTGATAAGTTAATAAAAAGGAAAATAAAACTATTTCTTTTCAGCAGGAGATGAGAGAAGTAGTTGTATATATTTTTAATATTATATATATTTTGAGATAATATTTATTATCTTTATGAAGAACAAATTATTTCAAAAAGGATAAGAATATGTACTTAAGAGTGACTAAATAATAAATACGGAGAACTGGAAATAAAGCGAGTTTGTAAATTACTATAAGGAAATCTGATTTTTTCTCATAGGTACAGAAAATCTGTGAGAAAATTCTTTTTTTTATAAATCTGTTATGTTTTACAAGTGTATTTTATAAATTCCATTTTGTAGTCACAATTATCTTTGACACTATCAAGGTACCTATATAGATTCAGGTTTAAAAATTCTAAGTTCTCTATGGGAAATGTCTCAAGTGAAACTGTAAATTATTAACAGATTTTCATTTATCTCTTCTGAACTTATACCCTTACTTTTGTTAAACCAAGATCTGAATGAAACAGACCATTCCTATCTCTTCTCTGCCCTCTAAGATACTAAGTTGGGGGGGGGGGTGTGGACTGGGAACGGACTTGCTTAATCAAGCCAGATAATTTGTATACAGCTCTTTCTAGAACAATCAGAAATTCAATCAGATAAAAATAAGTTTCAGTTGAAATTCGTAAGAATGAATATGCAGTTAAAACAATTTCTTAATCACTTTCACTATGGAATAATTTTTAAAAAGAGAGAGAGACTACAATCTTTATTATCAAATGAACAGAGGGGAACACTGGGCCTTCGTGATAGAAAGTTACATGGCTGTGGTTTTCAGAATACTTTTCCTCTCAAACAAACCCTCACACGTGGAATAAAGAAGCCAATGCCTGTCCTCTCATTTTTCTTCCCGTCCCTACTGTTTTTAATAATGTGTGTCTGACATGCTAGCAATCAAGCACGAGTTCTTTCACCGTTGTCTGTTCTCAGCTATCTGATAATGACTTAAGAAGAGTGATGAGTGGAATCACACATCAAGGGTCCCCTTTGTTGACAGTGCAAGCAGGGGTGTATTTCCAATTTGCAGTTTGGGGCTGGAGGTTTAGAAATGCCACATTTGTTTGATATCCACTGGGTGCTGTGCCATTGAACTACCAAACTCTGGGGTCAACTTTCCAGCAGCATGTGAATGAGGAATCAAAGATTTGGACTTTGCAGCAGCTTGTGAAAAATATAAAAAACAATTTGTTTCCCAGGTTATTATTTTTTTATAATTTCCACACATAAAATGATAAAATACCATTCTGAAAATATCTAAGTATACATATGATATGTATATATATTCTATATCATTTATAGATTTGGCCTAAAATATGTTTCTTGTCTTCCATAATGAATAAAGAGTCAGTCTGTTCTGTGTTCTGCCACTTGGAATTAATCCAAAACCAATTACTTTCCAGAATATTCTCAAAAAATTTTCTACATCTCAAAGTCTTCTTTTGGGGAAGGATACATCTTTTCAATATTTTAAACTTTTGCTAATATGAACATGTGTTACTCGAGTAGTAATAGAAATTGTGCTTAAAATACAGACTATAAAATTTGATAAAAACCTTCAAAAAAGTCTATGATTTTAAAAAATAAAAAATAACTTATATAAAATTAATAACTTTTTTCTTGCAAATAATAAAATGTTTCTTTTACTTTATTTTACATAAGTCAAATGTTCACTTCCTAAGAGGAAACCCAGTCCTTGGTTCATCAAAATGCATTACATCGATAATGCATATTTTGTCATATACACTGATAGTGATGGAAATAAAACATTTACAAATGTTAAGGACATACAGTTAAGAAATATGAATTCATCTACAAAATATTTGTCTTTTTAGAATCTATATATAATTATACTATACATAATACGTTATGTATTCTCTCCTGTTTTCACTTTGATTAAGAATAAAGATTATATTACACATGACTTACACCTTTTCACCATTAACAATTATCTCTTTACTCTGGCCGGTTGGCTCAGCGGTTGAGCATTGGCCTTGCATGTAAATGGCCCGGATTAGATTCTCGGCCAGGGTACACAGGAGAAGTGACCATCTGCCATCTGCTTTTCCACCTCTCCTCATTCTCTCTCCCTCTCTCTCTCTCTCTCTCTCTCTCTCCCCCCCCTCCACAGCCATAGCTCTAAAGGTCTGAGCAAGTTGGCCCTGATAACTAAAGATAGATCCATGGCCCTGGCCAGTTGGCTCAGCGGTAGAGCGTCGGCCTGGCATGTGGGGGACCCGGGTTCGATTCCCAGCCAGGGCACATAGGAGAAGCGCCCATTTGCTTCTCCACCCCCCCTTCCTCTCTGTCTCTCTCTTCCCCTCCTGCAGCCAAGGCTCCATTGGAGCAAAGATGGCCCGGGTGCTGGGGATGGCTCCTTGGCCTCTGCCCCAGGCGCTAGAGTGGCTCTGGTCGCGGCAGAGCAACGCCCTGGAGGGGCAGAGCATCGCCCCTTGGTGGGCAGAGCGTCGCCCCCTGGTAGGCGTGCCCAGTGGATCGCGGTTGGGCGCATGCAGGAGTCTGTCTGACTGTCTCTCCCAATTTCCAGCTTCAGAAAAATACAAAAAACAAACAAAGAAAAAAATAGATCCATGGCCTCACCTCAGTGCTAAAATAGCTCAGTTGCTGAGCAACAGAGCAGTGTCCCAGATGGGCAGAGCATCGCCCTGAAGGGGGTTTCTAGGTGGATCTGGGTCAGGGCACACGCGGGAATCTGTCTCTCTGCTTTCCTGCCTCTCACTTAATAAAAATTAATTAATTATCTCAGAACATTGTGGCACAAATTAATATTTTAGATAAACCTACTTTTTATTTAAATACTTCTATTATAATTGATCTTATTAAGGCACAATGACATGAAAGATTTTAGGAATATTGTTAGTTGCATACTCAAATTGTACCAATACTATAATACTGCCACATTCAGGATAAGATCTTCTGAGCATGTGGGGTTACTTTAACTTAGTATGTGGTAAATGTATTATTTTACGACTTTATTTTTTATTATAATCTTTTACTGAGCTGCTATGCATGAGGTGGAAAGAAAAAATTACTATACATCAGTTTAATGAATACCATTTAAAATAATGCTTAAAGAGAGTAAGTGAAGAAGAATACAAACTGTGTAAAACAAAGGCTTAGCCATAAGTATAGAGTGTTTTTAAAGTAATAGATCTGCTATACACTAATTTATGTCAACTCAATGACAACGTCCCTGAAATGAAAACTTGCTAACAAAAGAAACTTATTAATGGAATACTGTTATTTTGTTCAAAGCCTAAACGCTTAAGAAAATTTTTGCATCCATTTCTTATAGGAAAATTTACTAATCTTAAAGTTCCTACAATACACAATCTACTTTAACTCTTTGCTCTCTAACATGCATTTTTAAGGTAGTAATTCCTCTGAAAATAGTAACATCTTGTCAGATTGTACATTATCTTTTCTAATGGCTCATAGAATTTCTATAACCCTTCTAGGTTTATAAAGAATAAAGTTTCAAGTGCAAAAATAAGCTGTAGAAAACCATAAGTTCTGAGAGTAACTTTTTAATAGAACTCATACATAAACTATGAGTTAAGCCAAGAGATTCTCATGAAGCCTTGATGAGATTAGTTTTTCCCTGTTATGGTAATTGTGATTTTATGAGACAAAGGTGGGTTGTAATCAACAAAGAATTATGCTATTTCTCTGGGTGAAGAAGAAGGATAGAGTTATAATCACCAACACAGTACCCAGGGCAAGTACAAGTATGTCAGTTTACTCTTGAAACAAACACTTCTTCCAGCTCCTGAATAGTTAGATACTATACTTCTAGGTTTTCAATAATGTCTCTCAATAGAATATAGTTTACATTAAATGTCACCAGGTCTTCTATGCTAAGATGTCTCCAAATTTTATCGATTAAATTTTCCCTTATAATAGCCTTTTAATTAAATAGAACTTTTATTGAAATGCATAGCTGTGATATTGATAACAATTATTTCATTTAAGATAAAAATAAAAACTTGAGAAAAGTTTATATTAAGTATTCCTGTCATCTTTGTAGGTGAAGTAAAATTGTATAATTTTAATGCATTTTGAACATGCTAACTTCAAAGTTGTTTTGCTAATAATATTTCTGAGGTTTTTTTTCTTTTCCTAAACATACATATTTTGTGGAAGATGCTAGTTGTCAGTATTTCCCTTTACAATAATTTTTTAAAGATAACAGTCATTCATTTTGTCACAAAGACAGTGAATGTGTGACATAGTATTAAAGAGTAATAGGAACTAGCAACTAGAATTAATACAATATTAAATACTCTATATCCAAAATACAGCAGTGTAGCAAATTTACTCATATAAAATATGGGTGCAAAAAGAAAAGTAACTTTCTTGACTTCACTTTTCATAGGGCCAAACTCTACTAAATAAGAGAGATATCTTGGCATTTGACAAATATTCTAGTATTTTCTAGTTTAAGAGTCTAATTTTTGGTTTAAACACTGAGCCTATTAAAAGTTTCTTTTCTCTATAACTGGCTTCACTAACTTTCTTCGATAAATGTTCTTTCACAATTTGTCCTCATTCCTTTTCCTCACCATCAAGATGATTGTGACTGTGTTTGAGGAGGGAGAGTGTGTTTAGCAACCAGGCAGCAAGGATCCTCAAATGTAGAATTGTCTGGATCTCCTGGTTTTTCCTTTAACCTCAGTAAGTAAGCCTCGCAGCCAAGCCATCATAGATGAAGTGGTTTCTTCTGTTTATTATGCTAGTAACTCATCCATATTTGTAAATCCTCCAGATTTGTCCCTTAATATGTTAAAGAAAGTTAAAATTTTTTTTCTCAATGTCTGAGTTTGCAAAATTATAATTTGAAAGTAATATTGAAAAAAAAAAACAGAATGAAAATAATAGATTTAATGTATTTTCAAAAGTAAAGGTAATTTGGGTTATAAAATAATTAAAATAAATTTTAATCATAATAATGTTTCCCTTAATTAATTAATTAGTGAAACTTAATGAATCCTCATATATTCTAAATAATGTTCTGTGCTGTGGAAATACATCAAAAAAGCTCTAGAATACATCAGCCAAACAGAAAAACTCCTGCTTTAGTTGAGATGTTTTCTTACAAACAGCATAGATATTAAAGTTATTCTGTTCTATGGCTTCCAGTATAATCAGTATGTTGATCACTATCATCAGTAAGAGTCTAATCCAGAAAACAGAGAGCACTATAAGAATTTTTAAAAAGAGAATTTTCATAGAATCAAATACTACATAGGTTATAAAATAGCTAAGAAGAAAAAAATGCCCCTGGCCAGTTGGCTCAGCAGTAGAGTGTCACCCTGCATGTAGAAGTCACCATTTGACTTCTGGTCAGGGCACATAGAAGAAGCAATCATCTCCTCTCTCTCTCTCTCTCTCTCTCTCTCTCTCTCTCTCTCTTTCTATCTCTCTTTCCCTCCTGCAGTCATAGCTCAATTGATTTGAGCACATCCACCCCAAGCACTGAGGATGGCTTCCTCCACCTCAAGCCTAAAAATAGCTCAGTTGAGAGGACCCCAGATGGGCCAAGTTTCCACTCCAGACTGGGGTTGCTGGATGGATCCAGGCAGGGGCACATGCGCGAATCTGTCTCTGTATCTTCCCTACTCTCACTTAAAAAAAAAAAAGTACAGAAAAAGTAGAAACAATGAGGTAATCAACATGTTACCAAGAGCTACTTAGAGGATCAAAAAGAGTGGAGATAAAATTAGAAGTCACCAGATGCAGGGACTCACCATAAAGAAGCTAGAACCACAGTTCGTCTGTGTGGTGGTAGCTGCCACAAAAGTTATTCAGTCCCTGCTAGAGAACTTATTCACGACAAACTAAGGGGGAGAAAATCGTCATGATTCTCTATTCTTTTACCTCTCCAGTCTCTGACCAGTGTCTGCCATCAACCAAACCCATCATGAGACATGAGGCTAACAGTGCTGAGCCCCCCAGCAATACAGAGCAGAAAAGGGGAGGGATAAGAGTGCACTTGAAAATAAACAGGACAAGGTCGGCACTTCTAACAAACATATCTCCTGTCATTATGGTCCCTCTGAACTTCAGACTTACATGTTTAAAAGCCTTTGTGATATTTCCCTTGGATATGTAAAAGGCATCTTATGCTGAATATAAAAACATCACTCTTCGATTACTGCCAAACATACTCACACCAACAAATTTAAACTAACTAAAACATGACTCCTTATGTTCCCCTGGTACACTAAATCTGCATAAATTATCAGTTGCTCAAGCATTAAATTAGGGCTGCATCATCCATTTTTCTATTACTTTGACCTTCTTTCTCCTGATCCTATCCATTTCACATACGTCTTATCTCTGAAACATTCTGGGTCTGTCTACATCTAACATTCAAGTCTAAGCACCATTCTATTTAACCTGGATTTTTGCAGTATCTCCTAACTGACCTGCTGCTGTGGTAGACTGTATTTTTCAAAGATAGTTTTGTCAAAATCCTTATCTGACATAATTTTCTTCCAGAAGCCCTTACTACATCCCTATCAGGAGGTAAACACTATTTCTCTACCCATTAGACTGTGGGAAGACCTGTGACTGTTTTTGACTAATAGTATAAAGTAGATATAACACCAAGCCAGTACCAAAGCTTCCGTTTCCTGCTTCTTGAAACTAGGAGTCATGTAAGAAATGTCATTACCAGAAACTGTGATGCTGCTATCAGGAGAGCTCCTGGAACATGAGATCACCCATAAAGAGAAGTAACCAAGACACCCTACGGGTGCCAGATATAACAACGAGGAAACTGTCTTGGATCCCCAGTGGAACAAATGACTTTCTCAGGCTGCTAGGTATAAAGTTATCCCAGAACTCAGAAATGCTACTTCTAGATATCTACTTAATAAAAAAGAAAATATATGTTTACACAAAAATTGTACATGAATGTTCATAGGAGCATTATTCATAATCAGCAAAACAGTCTTAATGTTAAGAAACAGAGTAAATGAATAAATAAATTGTGGTACACCCATACATATACATGGAATATAATTCAGCATCGAAAAGGAATGGAATGCCGATGCATGCTACAATATGTATGAACCTTGAAAAAAATATTATGTTACGTGAAAGAAGCCAATCAAAGACCACATATTGTGTGATCTCACTTCTATGAAATATCTAGAATAAACAGAGCTATAGCAATAAAGTGGAGATTAATGGTTGTATAAGGCAAGGTAGGATGTGTGTCCTGGTGAAGGGGGGTGAGTGGGTGGTGATTAAGAATGGAAAAAAAATGCTAATGACTATAACATTTCTTTTGGGAATGATTAAAATATTATAAAATTAGATTAGAGTGATAAATTCATAAATCAGTGAATATACTAAAAAAACCAGTGAAGTATAAACTCTAAATGGGGAATCTATATGATATGTAAATTATATCTCAGTAAAGCTGTTTAAAAAAATTCTAATTAGATCATGGCAATCCCTTATTAAAATCCTCCTTTGATTTTATGTACACCCAGAATAAACTACCAACTTTTATCCTAGGCCTATAATCTTAATAAGAAATCCTTGTGAGGTTACTACCTAGTCCACTGTTCTATTCTTACCTTTTGCAATTCTTCCAATAGCTCACAATGTTTTAGCTGTGCTGGCTTTTCAGTGCTTCCCACCATCTGCATTTCCTCATTTTTTATGACATTCATCCCATACCTACCCCTGTACTTGGAGGACTATTTCCCTAGGTCTCCCCATGTTTACATCTTCGTACCCTTTCAGGTTTCAGCTTAATATAAATTTCTTTTTTTTTTTTTTTTACATTTTTTCCGAAGCTGGAAACGGGGAGGCAGTCAGACAGACTCCGGCATGTGCCCGACCGGGATCAACCCGGCACGCCCACCAGGGGGTGATGCTCTGCCCCTCTGGGGCCTGGCTCTGTTGCATCCAGAGCCATTCTAGCACCTGAGGCAGAGGCCACAGAGCCATCCCCAGAGCCTGGGCCATCTTTGCTCCAATGGAGCCTTGGCTGTGGGAGGGGAAGAGAGAGACAGAGAGGAAGGAGAGGGGGAGGGGTGGAGAAGCAGATGGGCGCTTCTCCTGTGTGCCCTGGCTGGGAATCGAACCCAGGACTCCTGCACGCCAGGCTGACGCTCTACCGCTGAGCCATCCGGCCAGGGCCAATATAAATTTCTTAAGGAAGATTTATTCAGTGAAATCGTCCAGTAGCCTTTCTTACACCACACTTTTGTCTCCATTGAACTTTTAACACTATAAAACATTACTGAGTTGGTGTTATCTATTTCCTTGTGATGTCCTTTTCTCCCACTAGGAACTGAGCTCTGTGGGAGTTGGAATCTAATCTGTTGATCGTCATTTCACAATACCTGAAAGAGTGTACAGAGTAAATGCTTGCTAAATATTTGCTCATTGAGGAATTCTTTACACTTAATTATCTTCTTATTTATCATCAGGAAGGAAATGACAAGTTTTCAAAACAGCTACGTGTCTCAGTGCTTCCGACCTTCATCCTCACCCTTCTGTGCTCACTCTGAGGAAAGCTCAGGCTGTCTTTGCAACAGTACAGTGCTGTCCAGAGTGGACGTCTCATCCTGTCTTTACATGCCTGTACCACAGACATTCCCAGTGCTATAGCAACAATATAAATACCACATCAGTTATTTTAATAGGTATTTACACTGTATACTTTTATTATATAGGATATATAATGGTAAAAAATGGACACAGAGCAGAAAATCAGGAAACCTAATTTCTAGCCTAGATTTTGCTCTCAAAAAAGTCAAGCCACTCCTCTGAGTCTATAAAATATTGAACTTTTCCTAGAGATCTTCTGAAATCCCTTATATTTCCAGTATCTACAAAAAAATGTCCTGCAGTCATCCTAACAGTATTAAAAAGTCTAAGTTTGTACCTTCATGGCTATGCCTTATTTAGTCTAATTGCTTCCCTGATTGTTTGGGATAATTTCTTAGTTCATGCTTCCTATTTATTTATTTATTTATTTTTGCGGCAGAGACAGAGAGAGTCAGAGAGAGGAACAGATAGGGACAGACAGATAGAAAGGGAGAGAGATGAGAAACATCAACTCTTCGTTGCGGTTCCTTAGTTGTTCATTGATTGATTTCTCGTACATGCCTTGACGGGGGGGGGGGGGAGAGGAGGGAGCTACAGCAGACTGAGTAACCCCTTGCTCGAGCCAGCGACCCTGGGCTCAAGTTGGTGAGCCTTGGTCAAACCAAATGAGCCCGTGCTCAAGCTGGCGACCTCGGGATCTCAAACCTTGGTTCTCCATATCCCAATCTGATGCTCTATCCACTGCGTCACCACCTGGTTAGGCAATGCTCCACATTTTTAGAAGCAATTTTATGTGTTAAACTGAGTCACAACCTCATGACACTCTCTGGTCAGATTAGTCTATCCCTCTATTAAAACTGATGTTCGGGAGCTATCTCTCATGTTACCTTCTCCATTTACCCTCTGCCTTGGGAATACACATCAGTGTTAAAGGCATTAGCTCAGCATTGGCTCAACAGGCCACCTTGAGAGGCTTCACACTGCACAAGGGTGAGTGGATAATGGCTTTTCTTAAACATCCTACAAGAACTTATATATTTTTATATGATGCTCTATAACAGTAATATATTATATTATATTTTATATGTATATATAGTTGACCCTTTAACAACATGATTTTCTCTGTGTGGAAACATTTACAAGGATCAATTTTTTCAATAAATACCTGTACTGTTCTCAATCCTTGATTTTAAGTTTTTGGATGCTGAAGACTGAATATATGCATTGATCTATGCCATTTTATACAAGGGACTTTATCCATCCACAGATTTTGGTATTTGTGGGAATCCTGGAATCTTTTCCCTATGAAAACCAAGAGGCAATTAAGTTTTGGAGGAGTTATACATTATACTAGAATTTTCAACTGCACAGATGGCCAATAAACATATGAAAAAAAATGCTCAATGTTACAATCATCAGAGAGATGCAAATTAAAACTACAATGAGACTTCACCTTATGCTTGTCAGATGGCTATTATCTACAAATCAAACAAGTGTTAACAAGAAATAAGAGAAAAGAGAACTCTCATGCACTATTGGTAAATATGCAGATTGGTGCTCCAGTTTCAAAAATAATACAGTTTCCTCAAAAACTGCCTTTTGACCCAGCAATCCAACTTCTGAGAATGTATTCTAAGAAGCCTGACACTAACCTGAAAGTAGATATGCACTGTTATGTTATTGCTGTGTTATTTGCAATAGCCAAGATCTAGAAACTGCCCAAGTGCCCATCAGTAGATGAATGGTTAAAAAAAAAACAAAAACTGTGGTACATTTACCCAATGGAATGCTACTTGACTGTAATAAATAAATAAATAAATAAGGAAATCTTACCTTTTGTGACAGCATAAATAGAGTTGGAGATTATTATACTAAGTGAAATAAACTCATCAGAGAAAGACAAATATCATACAATCTCAATTACACATGGAATCTAATGAATAAAATAAACTGATGAACATAATTGAAACAGCAAGACAAGAAGAACAAAGACAGAGTAGTATGAAAGTGCCTGTAACCAGAATTTAGTCCATGTCTGGGTATGGAAATTTTGGAAAATAGAGCTGGGCTTTTTTGAGCACTATGAAGACTATGCTAAAGAGGACATGCTTTAGGCCCTGGCTGGTTGGCTCAGTGGTAGAGCCTCGGCCTGGTGTGCAGGAGTCTGGGTTCGATTCCCGGCCAGGTCACACAGGAGAAGCGCCCATCTGCTTCTCCACCCCTCCCCCTCTCCTTCCTCTCTGTCTCCCTCTTCCCCTCCCGCAACTAAGGCTCCATTGGAGCAAAGATGGCCCCGGCGCTGGGGATGGCTCTGTGACCTCTGCCTCAGGTGCTAGAGTGGCTCTGGTCGCAACATAGCGACGCCCAGGATGGGCAGAGCATCGCCCCCTGGTGGGCATGCCAGGTGGATCCCGGTCGGGCGCATGCAGGAGTCTGTCTGACTGTCTCTCCCCCTTTCCAGCTTCAGAAAAATACAAAAAAAAAAAAAAAAAAAAAAGAGAGAGGAAAAAAAAAAGAGGACATGCTTTAGCCTTTGGAGAACTGAGACGCAACTGAATTTAGATAAGGGACATAGATAAGAAGAGTAATATTTTAGAGAGGTGGATATGTGATTATGATTTTTTTTCTCTTGGGAAGAAATGAGAAGTTTCTCATTACAAAGATACATTGATGATTTTCCTCCAAATGTATAAGAAAACACTTTAAAAATGTAAAGAACTATCAAAGAAGTGATTAAAATGGTAGTGTCAATATAAAACTAATAGGAATGGTGACCAGTTGAGCGTAATTGTTAAGAACATAGGAACAAATTAGATATTTCAGTAAAATTCTTAGTACAAAACAGGTAACTGGTGGTAACATTAATTGACAACCAAAGCAAGAGGAGAATTGTAATGAAGAAGTAGATTTGATTTGCATAATATGAGTTAGAGGTATTTTTAGCAATTTCGTATATGGACCTGATTAGAAATTAGCTAGAGATTTAAGCAAAAACAAACAAACCCCCTCTACACACACACAAAATTCCTGCAGAAAACAAAGAAAGAACAGAAAAGTCAAGGAGAGAGATTGTATGTGCACAAAAACTGATGAAAAATCAGGTTCAAAGGTTGCAGCTAAGTCATATACAAGATAAGTTTATGGAGAGGCTCCACAACATAGCAGTTAGAAAATCATTGGTATCTTTACTTTTTTAATGTAGTCTTAGTTGAATAATGAAGGCAGAGACTGCTTGCAACAAAAACACGAGAGGAGTAAATTAGGGATGATGAAATGAATTACAAATTTAAGAAATTTGGCAGAAAGAGAAGTTATCACATTTCCTCTCTACTCTAAATCCCTCCAGTCACTTCCAATTTTACTCCAAATGAAATATGAAGTGCTTATCACAGGCTAGAAGCCTCTGCATCATTTGGTCTTCTGCGAATCCTATGAAATCATCCTTCCTCTCTCCACGTGAGCACTTACAGCCATCTTTGTGGTCAATGAGTATTCTGGTTATTCCTCCAACAAACATACAGACCTTTGCCTTGTTTCAGGTCTTTGCAATTCCTGTGATCTCCCCAGTTGTTTGTGTGTGTATGTGTGTGTGTGTGTTTTGTAGCACTGCAATAATTCTGAAATGTCACCATAACAAATAGACTTTTCATAGCCACCTAATTTAAGATAGCTTACTCCCCTCCCTGCTCTTTCTTCTGAGTACTTATTACAACCTGATATATTGAAAAGGTATTGGTATTTTAATCCTATTTTGGATTTCTTCCAACCTTTTAGAATGTAAGCTACTGTAAAGCAGGCATCTCTGTTTTGTGCAATGTTATATTGTTAATTCCTAGACTAGTATCTGGCACATCCTAGTTGTTCAGTAAATATTGGTTAAGTGTATGAATAAAAGCATGGCAGTATAGGGCTCGATTTAGAAAAAGGAGTTGATGTAAATAAAGAATTCTTTCAGTAAGAGGCAGTCGAGAATGGGGCTGGGACTACATGGGTCAATATTAAGGAAGAGATTGAAAATGCCTTGTAAGTAGGTGATGGAGCCATATTCTCAAAAGGGGTATTCAGAGAACAACTGGGTCAAGGTCAAGGGTCAGGAATAAATCTCAGAAAGGAACAGGAGAATATTTCCATCCGAAATTAAGGGAAAGCAAAGGGATGGAAAGAAAAGAAAGGAAATTGAAAGCCTTGGTTCTTAAACTGTGATGTAGAATTCAGTATTCTGAAACAGGCTAGAAGAAAGGGCAATGCTGAATCTTGAACAGAACCAGAGGAGTAAAACCTTGGGCATGCTGCTTAGATGGAAATGAGAAAACATGGAGATCTTCTGGAAGTTAGTTCAGGTCATGATTCTTCCCTCATCCTTATACTTGTCTTACAAATAGCTTTTTATGAAGTCATGTTTTCAGAACAGATCCATTAGAATTAAATGGATCCATTTAAATTAAAATGTTATTCTACTAAGTTTTCAGGTTTGGTGTATTATTGTTCTTGAGATAGGCTAGTATGGAATGTCATGGTATTTTATCTAGTTAGCTAGCTAACTAGCTATCTATCTGCATATCTATCTGTCTAGCTGTTTACTCTATATAAATAAAAATGTAAATGTTCATTTGTTCCAAATCTTAATCTCTGAAAGTTCTTCACCAATTGCTTTGAATATTGACACAACGTTGCATTCAAATACACCCTCTTTTTTATATACCTACTATTATATAGATATAGATGTCACACCTGTGACAGGTAAAAACATGCGTTTTTTTTAAAAAAAAACAGCGCCATCTGTTGGATGTAAAAGCAACACATGCTATACTAAATATTTTACAATTCCATTTCAATGTTTCTGATTTACAATCCATTTACATGCAGCCAGACTTGAGGATGCACGGTTGCAAGCATGGCGGTCGCATTCTGTAGCTTCAGATCTGCTTGTTCTCAACAGAATGAATGCAACAGGCTGAATGGCTGAAAGATGTCAACGAGAAACAGCAGCAGATCAGCGTCAAACATGACTCTGTGCTCAGCAATCACGCAATTACAATTGCCTTGCATTCCGATACAAACCAGCTGATGATTATAGTTTGAGCTGGCATGTTCTCTTTAGCACTACGACTGAACTGTGTCCTTACTGCAAGGCTCTGAAATTTAATGGAGAAATGAAAGGAATGTGTTGCGCTGCCACAAAAGTTAAACTGCCTCAACTTGGAGAACCACCAGAGCCATTAAAAACTTTGCTTGCCGGATATACCGCCAAATCAAAGCATTTCCTATCTAACATCAGGAAATAGAACTCGTGCTTCCAAATGACGTCGTTTGGTGCAGAAATCACAACAGCTCAATTCATGCCAACTTTCAAAGTGAAAGGACAAATGTATCATAAAGTCGGTTCCCTGCTTCTGTTCCCAGATGGTCAACATAAATTCCTACAAATGTATTTCATCAGTGATGGCAATGATGAATTGAATGCATGCTGCAGAATTTCTACTGGCATAAAAAGGTCCATCGTTTCCCAACTGCAAGAGCATCTTCATGAAAAAAAACTTAGTGCGTTTCTTCAAAACAGCAATTGACATGATGCCATCTGATACACACAAGATTGTTATTCAAGCTGACAAAATGGCTCTGGAGGACATGTACGAAGATTCAATGCTTTAACTATAGACAAAGTGGCAATTGTTATAGTCGGAGATCAATTCTAACTTAGAGATATTGTTCTTCATTGGAGAAACAATCAATTGACAAAAGTTGCAGAAACTCATAGATGCTATGATGCCTTGCAATACCCAATCATTTTTTTGGGATGGTGCCAATAAATATCACTTTAACATTAAGATGATAAATCCAGTCAGTGGTGAAGAAACAATATGAAATGCAGTGCAATGAACTATTATTCATACCGATTAATGATTCAAGAAAATGAAGACAATCACATTTTGAAATGCCATCAATTGTTTCACCAATACATCATAGATATGTATGCCAAAATCGAAACAGAATATTTGATATTTATCCATTTGAATCAGACCAAGCTTCGCTCTGAAGAATACATTCATTTGTGAGATACAGTTGTAAATGATGGTAATACAAGTAACGTTGGAAGACTAACGATTTTGCCATCTTCATATACGGGCAGTGCACGTCATATGCATGAGTATGCTCAAGATGCAATTGCGTATGTTCGTCATTATGGGCTTCCAGACCTATTCATTACATTCACATACAATCCATCTTGGGACGATGTACAACAGCTCTTACTTCCTGGGCAATCGCCGGTGGATAGGCATGACATCATAGTACATGTTTTCAGACAGAAGCTGAAATTGCTGATGGATTTCATGGTAAAACATGAAGTGTTTGGGTCTGTGCACTGTAAAAATTTAGTGAGCAATGTAGCAGAAGCAACGATCTTAACAGGACCTTTCAAAGGTGAAGATGTCCTCATTCCTTGAATTCCTATGATTCCAACGGATATACCATTTCAATTTAAGAGATTGCAATTCCCAGTTTAATTGGAGTTTGCAATCACCATCAACAAAGCTCAGGGCCAATCTTTAGAACTGTGTGCTTTAGATCTACACACGGATTGCTTCTCACATGGACAATTATATGTTGCGTGTTCTAGACTCGGCAAACCAGACAATCTCTATATCTGCACAGACAATGGAACAACAAAGAATATTGTATACCCAGAAGCATTGTGAAATTAAACATATTAGAAACGTGCGCGTTCTCTTTTCTTTCTTTTCCATTTAACCAGACTGAGCCACAGCGTGTGGCCAGGTACAGCTAGTGTGTGTGTGTGTATATATATGCAAGAATCAAGATCTATCTTGATAGCAATAGGTTTTTGAAAACTGTAACTTTTAAAAAAGTATAGATAATAGAATCACTTATCATAGGCTGATAGATATAAGCAAAAGTTAAGTTTTTATAGCATATTTCTTCTCACAAAAACATCTCTGAACTTCTAAAATACTTCTATTGTTAAAAATGAAAATAAATGTGAAAGATGAATAAAAACAAGTAAAAGAATTGTTTTTCAATCCACTCTTTCAGTTCAGGGTGGCAGGTAGCAGGAGCCTGCCCCAGCAGATCAAGGCACAGGCAGGGTCCAGACGTGAATAGTCGTCCTTCCCTCACAGGGAGCACTCACACCCACACCCACACCCACACCAACACCCACACTTAGATTGGGTCAATTTTGACATGCCAATTCACTGCACATTGTTCACATGTATGAGGAAGAAGTACTTGGAGAAAACCCATACAAACATGGGAAGAACATTAAAACCACATGTAGATAGTGGCTTTGGCTGAGAATTGATTTTCTTTTTCTCATCAGTGTTATAACAAAATTATGTTGAATGAAACAACGTTTCTGAAAACCTGCTGCATATAGATATCTGTAGCCATATGTGTGGATATCTTCCATGTAGAAGATAATATGAGCTGAGTTTGGGTTTTCTGATAATTATAGCGTGGACTTGCAAAAAATTGGTATCTTTATATCTTGAAGCTGAATTTTCAACTTGAGGCATCACCTGTTCAGAATGGAATTTTAATGGAACAGAGCACAGATTGTGTAAATCCCTCTATGATTCAGCTGCTTTATTAGATGTTGTCATTTCTTTAAACTGGCATTAGAAATTAAATAAAAACTTCTTTTCTATATATAACATAGTACACACACATGAAAAGGAAATGGAGAATATTCAACAGAGAACATAAAAAATTATCCAGTTACTACCCAGTATGATTGCTTGGTAATTTTTCAATTGTTGTTTTCTTTCAAACTATCTCTTCCCATATCTGTTCAATTTTTAAGCATTTCAACTAATAATGTATACAGTTAACAGTCCATTATTTTTATACTTTTTATCATTAACATATTGTCAAATAATTAAATGCTTTTGACAGTAGCAGAGTTTTGTTATAGCTGCATAATATTCTATTTATAGCATTTTGCTTTTTTTGTTATAAAATCACTACACAACTTTTTCTGCATGAATTCTTCATCTCATAAGTTTTAAAATTCTTTGAAATGTGATTATTGTTTCTGTGAAAGATGACTATTATAACTGCTGCTAAAATTGTTTTTAAACCAATATATCAGACAGAACATAAAATACATATAATTTCATATTTATATATTGATACTAATAGTATATAAAGAGTTGCATTTTGAGTTGTTATATTATCTTACTCACACATCCATATTTGTAAACTTTTGTGAATTTACATCCTGTTTTATATTATGCATTTGTTAATCTTAGTAAACAAAAGAAATAAATGTTGTGACTATATGTTCTTAGATACACTAAGTTAAAAATAGCACTAAATTCTATATTTGGATCCTATATTTTATAAGTATCATAGAAAACTCTTGGACATTATTATACATTTTGTTACAAAGGTGTATAATATTGTCATCAAATGCAATATTTAGACACAAAAAATTACTTTAAAAATTTTTAACCTATGTAAATTTTTTGTACCACAATATTTCCTGATAGTATTAAGACTGACATTATAAGACTTTTAGAATACACCTTAAAAATGAAATACATTTATGTGAAAGATTGTTTTCCCTGGGCAGAAATATCCTGTTGCATTTCAAGAGCTATTTCTTCTGTTTTTCTTGTTCCAGTAACATAAGTGCTCCTGAGTGAATGGATAATGTTGGTTGAGAGATGAGCATAGAGGAAGATAAATCTCACATGTTTCTATTTGAAATTCATCAATGGCATCTGCTGATGTTCAAGGCAGACTAAGTTGCTTAAAATGCAGAGATTTTGCTGTTCCCACCACAATCGATACCTCACATCTCTCATGCTTTACAGGCGGATTTTACTGTAAATCTCCTGACATTCCTCAGGTGATAAACGGCAGGCTTTTAGGGACCAGACCATTGCAACTAGCATGGCAATTCTATTTCTATGATTAAGAGGTATTTAAAATGAAATGGACTGTGTTTCTTATATAGTAGCAAGAAAAGAAAAGAATGATGACCAACATTTTTATCACTTCTGCTGCCAAATTATGGGATTTTGCTAACATACAGGCACCATTTAGTTTTTTTTTTAGTTTGGTTTTTTTTTGGAGTGTGTATGTGTGTGTTTTATTGGAACTTAAAATGCTCTTCTCAGAGTACAGTACTGTTATTAAAATAAAGTCTTTAAAATAGGATACTATTTTTGAATCACTTACCTTCTAACTGAAGGCACATGCAGTTTAGAAAGTTTACTAGTTTTATAATTTTCCTGTGAGGAAATCATTTCAAAGAAAATTTAGGAAATATTAAGAAAGTCTTAAATGGTAATGGGTTGCATAGTAATTTATATAATATATAAATAATATATTTCTAAATATACAAAGAAAATCAAGAACTTAGACTAAATGAACAAATTCTTTGATATATATAACAAAAAAGTGACAAAATGTAATAAAAAATCTGAATTGACAATTAATAAAATACTTAACAAAGATATGTAAGATAATTACAGTGAAAATGTAAAACAGGGGACAGAAATCTATGGCTCGTGAGCCAGATGTGGCTCTTTTGATGGCTGCATATGGCTCACAGACAAATCTGTAATTAAAAAATAATAACGTTAAAAATATAAAACATTCTCATGTATTACAATCCATTCAATTCCTACCACTCATGTTCATGGTTGTGGGTGGCTGGAGCCAATCATAGCTGTCCTCTGGGACAACATCAAATTTTTATTGGATAATGCCTAATGTACACAGGTCGTTGTATGGCTCTCACAAAATTACATTTTAAAATATGTGGTGTTCATGGCTCTCTCAGCCAAAAAGGTTCCTGACCCCTACTGTAAAACATTGTTGAGATGATTTAAATAAGATCCAACTAAATTATAAATATTGAATTCATTGTTAAAAGCTTTCTTATTAAGATAGTCCCAGTCCCAAATAAGTTGATTACTGATTTTTATTAAACATTCAAAGTATTGTATATAAAAATTGTCAGGAAGGAGAAGAAGGAAACATTTTCTAACTTATTTTACCAAGCCAAATAACAAAACCTAAAAAAGGCATTAGAAAAAAAAATCACAGATTATTATATTTCATAAATGTATATGCAGCAATCATTAACAAAATGTTAGAAAATTAAATTTAAAATATAAAAATGTTTTAAAAGATAGTAGATTATAACTGTGGATTTGTCTCAGGAATACAAATTTAATAGGCAAAATCAATCATTGTAATTTACTATATCAGAATAAAGAACAAAAAACATATGATTCTTTAATAAGAAGCAGAAAAAGGGTTTGTCAACATTCTAAAGTTCTTCATGAGGAAAGCTAAAAAATCTTCAGTTAACAGTATAATTAATGTTGATTGTGATAGCTAATTTTGTGTCAATTTGGCTGGGCCAAGGGTGCATAGACATTTGATAAAATACTATTTTGGCTATTTTTATGACAGTGTTTTTGGATGACATTAACATTTAACTGGTTGATTTGAGTAGTTGATTGCCCATCATAATCTGGAGGACTTTATCCAATAATTTGAAGGCCTGAATAGAAAAAAAAAATCAGCTACTTCTGAGAAAGTGAGAATTCTCCAGTAGATCATATTCAAACTTTATCTGTAATATTGACTTTTCTTGGTCCTACAGAAGATAACATTTTGACTAAAATTGGAACATTAGTTCTCTTGAATCTCCAGTTTATTGACTTTCAGATTGGAAATGAACCACTGAGTTTCCTTAATCTCCAGTATGCAAGCCTACCATGCAGAATTTGTACTTGCCAGTATTCTTCATATTCAATTTAGTCAATTTCTTATGATAAATCTCTTTATACACATAAACACACACACACACACACACACACACACACACACACACACACCCTCTTGGTTCTTTTTCTCTAAAGTACTCTGATTAATACAGTGATATATTAAATGTTTTCTCCATGAGATTAAGAGAGCAAGAATAAATGCTGTCATTACTTTTTTTCAATATTGGGATTCCAGTCATTGCAATAACATAAGAAAACAAATTAATAAAGATTCAAAAGAAAGAATAACGGCAGCATGAGAGATACCCCTGATCCCTTCTCTTGAAAGTTCAACAAATGGAACATCTATAATGTAATGAAGCAACCATAACTGGGCAACTGGGCTCAAAGTCTTTCCTGAAAGATTTGCTCACCAAATGGATTAAAACTAGGAAAGGTTGAGAAGGGGGATAGAAGATAAAATGCATTTTCGGTAGACTTTGAAAAGGACTGAGGCTCAGACTGACTGGGATTTTGTCTGCAGGGGATCTGGAGAGGGGAGAGGCCCAAATTGTATGGGTTTTTCTCTCTCAGGGCTCCAGTGAGGGGAGAAGCACAGAGTGACTGAGTCTCTTTCTGCAGGAGAAGCTGTGAGACTGAGAGGCAGAGAGGTAGATACTAAACCAAATGGTGATGGAATGAAGGGTCATGGCCAGTATTCTGTGGTATTCCAGCAGCCTGTACTCAACACAGAGGCAGAGAAGAACAAGTGCAACCCCCCAGCTTCCCAGATCCTGATTCTCTTACCTTGCTGGATACAGACAGTAGCAGAGACATACCTCACAGCTAGTTTTCCAAAACCACTCTCACTCCTGAAGAACAGAGGTGTCTGAGCTCCTGATCTATTGAGATGTGGGGAGGAGCAACCAGAGGCTTTACTTCACTATTGCTAAAGCCGTAAAGCCCTCACAACACACCCCACCTACCAACATGACTGCAGCACCACCTACATCATTGCAACATCTCAATGGAGGTGAGACCAGAAATTTCAAAGAGCTAAAACTTTTAATGCAATGCCACATACTGGAAAAGAAGAAATACCTATTGTAAAGCCAGGAGCCGTGGCCAGGGCCACTATCACAGCTGCCGCCCGGCCCATGCAGGTTCACATTGGATTCAGACAGTTGGTAAAGAAACAGCGGAGCCAAAAACTGATGGGCCATAGTCTTTAATCCTAGCTTGCACCCGGCGGGCAAGTAAAAACACACACTGGGCTCCAAAACCCAATCACATTCAGTGCTCACAAAGCTACTGATTTATCTGAGTTTCCTAGAATCAAAGGTTTCTAGCTCACCAGCCTTATTCTCCTCAGTTCCCCATCTCCTTCCTTATCCCAGATACAAACTCTACACAAACTGGCATCTCACTCAGCACTCCGCCATCTTGGCTGCTTTTCCTGGCCTCCTCCACGTGGCTTTACTCTGCTCTCCTCTGCTCTCTCTTCTAATGATAATCTCAGGAACCAAGAGCGCCAGCTCCCACTTTGTCCCCATTTTGTAGTGTAGAAATCCAAACTCTTAATCCAATATACAAAATAGGGAAGTCTCTAATACAAAGTCACTTCTCTGAGGCATGATTGGATTGTACCACCCCACATCAAAAAGGGTGGGAAAGGCTTAATCCCAAAACCAAGCCCCAGGCTACAAGGATTCTCAACACACATTAATATCACCTGGGCGACGGCCTCCATCTTTAACAAAGTGAGCATAATACATTTTATCTGCCCAACACCTATCAAACAGGAAACATTTTTGTCAATACATTTTCTTTAATTTTTATATTGTTTATTCTTATTTTTAGTGTGGGTTTTGTTGGCTTTTGATTTTTTTGTTTTTGCTCTTTTTTTAAATTTTCTATTCTGTCATTATTTTTAAAATATTTATATTTTTGTTAATTTTTTTGTTTCTATTTTTTAGTTGATTTTTCTTAGAGTTATTAACAACACCACTCTTAAATGTCATCAAGGAAGAAGACATTAAATACTATGGCTACACAAGACAAAGATGTAGTTCAGAAAGAAAATTAAAATTCTCCAGATAATACACTTAATCACATGGAAATCCTGGAGTTAAACGATAGAGAGTTCAAAATTGAAGTTCTGAAAATACACAATGTGATGCAAGAAAATACTGATAGGCAATTTAATGAGCTCAAAAACAGATTAACGAATAAAATAAGTACTGCACCAAGAAAATTAAAACTTTAGAAAAGAACTATAGAGATGAAGAACTCAATTTATAAATTGAAAAATTAGATAGTAGGTTTAGCTAATAGAAAAAGCCAGATAGAGTAGAGAATCAGTGACATTGAAGACAGGCAACTAGAGATGCTACAGAAAGAAGAGAGAGATTCATGAATTAAAAATAAATGATAGAGCTCTACAAGAATTGTCTGACTCCATCAGAAAGAGCAAAATTAGAATAATGGATATATCAGAAGAGGAGAGTCAAAAAGAAATAGAGAGCCTATTCAAACAAATAGTTGATGAGAACTTTTCAAGCCTATGGAAAGAGTTATATCCTTGGATATAAGAAGCAAACAGAATGCCAAGCTACCTCAACCCAAATAGACATTTTCCAAGGCATATCTTAATAAAATTGTCAAAAGTCAATGACAAAGAAAGAATTCTCAGGGAAACTAGAGGAAAGAAGAATTTAGAATATATATATAAAAGCTCATCTGGTTATTATCAACTTCTTAGCAGAAATTCTCCAAACCAGAAGAGAGTGGACCCAAAACTTCAAAATACTGAAAGATAGGAATTACCAGCCAAGAATACTATACCCATCAACATTATCCTTCAGATATGAAAGAGAAATAAATACTTTAGAAGATATACAGAAGCTGAGGAAATTTATCCCCAGAAAACTTCCACTGTAAAAATACTCAAAGGGGTTATTCAACCAGATACACAGAACAAGACATATCAAAACTACGAAGTAAAAGCTCCAACAACATTACAATAAAAACAAGGATATACTTTGACAATAGCGTAAAAGGAGAGAGAATAAAAATATGCAGAAGCAAAGGAGGTTGAAGTGCTGAAGCACTCATAGGACAACAAACTCTTATACATATAAAAATTTTTCTCTAAATAGCTTAATGGTAACCACCCATGAACAAGCCACTACTGAAACACACAGCTTAAAAAAAGAAGAAATAGGAAAATAAGGTATGAAATACCACCAAATAAAAACAACGGATAATAACACAAAAGAGAAGAACTTTAAGTGAGACACAGAGCTACCAGAAAAGAAAACATAAAATGACTATAGGAAATGCTCACATGTCAATAATTATCCTAAAAATAAATGGACTGAACTCACCAATAAAGAAGCACAGAGTAGCAAATTAGATCAAAACACAAAATTCAACCATATGCTGTCTTCAAGAGACACATCTAAGGTGCAAGAACAAAAGTAGACTCAAAGTGAAAAGTTGGAAAACAATTCTCCAAGCAAAGAACACCCAAAGAAAAGCAGAAGGAGCTATACTAATATCTTACAATGCTGACTTCAAGACAACAAAGGTAACAAGAGACAAAGATGGACATTTCTTAATGATAAAGGGGACATTGAATCAGGAAGACATAACACATCTTAATATATAAGGTCTACTGGAAAGTTCTGTCCTTTTTTGGAATAAAACAAAATACAAATTTTTCTTACTGTCAATAAACTTTATTAAATAATATAATTGCCATTATTATTAATGATTTTTTGCCAGCGTGAGGGCAATTTGTATATCCCATTTTTGAAAAATGTTTTATCTTTTGATGCAAAAAATTGAACTAGTGCTTGTTTGATATTTTCTTCATTTGTTTGATATCTTCTTCATTTTTGAATTATTTTCCCTTCAAAAAATTTTGGAAGGACAAAAACAAGTGATAGTCAGAGGGTGCTAAGTCCAGGGAATATGGTGGATGCGACAGACATGCTTCTGTAGCATTTCTTCCTTGTTGAAATTTGTAAAAATTACAGTGGCGTAAATGAACTTTATCAGTAGCCATGGGTACACTATCGCTTCACACATAAGACTAATGTGAATCAACTTTGTTTTAGTTAATTTGCTACTTCAGTATGTATACATTAAGTAATAAAAATAGAGAAGCACAAATGCGCCAAGTAAACATGTGCTTACGTGTCGAAACTTGTGATAGAAACGGACAGAACTTTTCGGTAGACCATATATATGCACTGAATCAGAGATGACGAAAATATATGACACTTATTAACTTATCTAAAGTAGAAACAGACAAAAATATAATCTACTTGGAAATTTCACCACACCATTGTCAGCTTTTGATAGATCATTGAAACAGAAAATAAATAAGAAATATAGAGCTTAAATGACACACTATACCAAATGGACATAATAGTCATTTACAAGACACTTTATCCCAGAATACCAGATTATTTATTCTTTTCAAGTGTTCATGGAACATTCTCAAGGATAGACCATATGTTGGGCCACAAAACTAACTTAAACAAATTCCAAATGATTGAAATTATACCAAGCATATTTTTTTTACCATAAGGCTTAGAAATTATAATGCAAGTGAAAAAAGAAAGTAAAGAAATCCAGAAAAATGTGGAAATTAAAAAATATACTTCTTAAAAATGTGTCAAAGAAGAAATAAAAGTAGAAATCAAAAGATGTATACAGACAAATGAGAATGAAAACCCCAAAAAATCAAAATTTGGGGGATGCTGCAAAAGCATTAATTAGAGGAAAGGTGATATCATAACAGGCTTATATCAAGAAACAAAAGAGATCCTAAATAAATAACCCAAAAGTCAGATCTTAAAGAACTAGAAAAAAAAGAACAGAAGCAACCCAAATTCAACAGAGGAAAGAAAATAATAAGCATTAAAGCAGAACTAAATGAATGGTGAACAAAAATACTATAGAAACAATTAATACAACAAAGAGTTGGTTCTTTGAAAAGATCAATAAAATTGAAGAACCCTTGGGTAGACTCACTAAGGAAAAAAGAGAAATGGCTCATATACAAAATTTGAAATAAGAGAAGAAAAATTACCACAGACATAGATATATGAAAGATCGTGCTGGAATACTGTGAAAGACTATATGCCACCAAATTTAACAATCTGAAAGAAATGAATATGTTGCTAGAACTGTATAATCTTCCTAGACTGAGTCATGAAAACATGGAAAATCTAAAGAGACCAATAAGATGAAAGAAATAGAAATAACTATCAAAAACCTTCCCAAAAATAAAAGTCCAGGACCAGATAGCTACGTAGGTGAATTCTACCAAAAATAGCCCTGACACCAAAACCTGGCAAGAACAACACACAAAAAAGAAAACTACACAGCAATATCTCTAATGAATGCAGATGCAAAAATCCTAAACAAAATACTTGCAAATCAAATAGAATAAAAATGTTTAAAAAAATAATGCATCATAATAAAGTGTGATTTATTCCTGAAGAATGAGCATGGTTCAATATACGTAAATAGATCAAGGTAATACACCACACCAACAAAACAAAGAATAAAAATCATATGATCCTATCAATAGATGTAGAAAAGAGCTTGGATAAGATACAACTATTTTGGTTTAAACCACTCAATGAAATAGGTATAGAAGGAAAGTACCTCAACATAATACAGGCCTTATATGATAAAACATCAGTTAATATCATACTAAATGGTGAAAAACTGAAAGCTTTCTCTCTAAAATCAGGAACAAGACAAGGTTGCTCAATCTCTCTACTCTTATTCAACATAGTTCTGAAATTTTTAGCCAAAGCAATTACTCAAGAGGAAAAAAAAAGGGCATTCATATTGGGAATGAAGTAGTAAAGATATCACTTTTTACAGATGACATAATCCTGTGTATGGAAACCCCCAAAGACTCCACTGAAAAACTTTTAGAAACAATAAACCAATACAGTAAAGTCAAAGGATATAAAATTAATTACAAAAGTCTACAGTACAGCTTTTCTATATGTCAACAATAAAACTTCAGAAAATAACTGAAAATAATTCTTTTACAATTATAAAAAAAAATCAAAAACCTAAGAATAAATGTAACAAATTATGGGAAGGACCTATTACTGGAAACTATAAAGCATTATTGAAAGATATTGAAAAAGACAAAATGAAATGGAAAAATATTTCATGTTCATGAACTGGAAGAATCAACATAGTTAAAATGGCCATATTACCCAAAACAATCTACACATTTAGTACAATCCCTACTAAAATCCCAATGTTATTTTTTGAAGAAATATAAATAGAAGAAAAAATCAAAAATTTTTTCTATTTGTGTTTATATGGAACCATAAAAATGCCCAAATATCCATAGCAATACTAAGGAAAAAATGAAGTCAAAGGTAATTCACTACCTGAATTCAAATTATACTATCGAACCATAATAACCAAAACAGCATGATATTGGCAGGAAACCAGACATACAGACCAATGGAACAGAATTGAGAGTCCAAAAATAAAACCACATATATATGGACACATAATCTTCAAAAAAAGAGCAAAAATCACACAATGCTGTAAAGAAAATCTCTTCAGTAAATAGTGCTGGAGAAATCAGAAAGCCATGTACAAAAGAATTAAACTTTGTCTTTATGCACAAAAATTAATTTAAAATGGATCAAAGACCTAAATATAAGATCTGAAACAATAAATTACATAGAAGAAAACATAGGTACTAAACTTATGAATCTTCATTGTAGAGAATAATTTGTAAATTTTGAGCCTAAAGACAAGGAAGTTAAGGCAACAATAAATAAATTGGTGCAAAAAGCTTCTGCACACCCAAAAAAAAAAATAAAAAAAAAAATGACAACAACAAAAATTTGAATGGCAGCCAATCAAATGAGAGATGACAGCTGCAATAAGGGGTTAATATCCAAAATATATAAAGAACTCATAAAGCTCAGTAACAAACAAGCAAACTATCCAATTAGAAAATGGGGAGAAGACATGAACAGACACTTCTCCCAAGAAGACATAAAATGGCCAACAGGTAAATGAGAAAATATTCAGCTTCATTAGCTATTAGGGAAATGCTAATGAAAACAACAATTTGATACCACCTCACACACCTGTTAGATTGGCTGTTATCAACAAAACAGGTAGTAATAAGCATTGGGGAGGCTGTGGAGAAAAAGGAAGCCTCATTCACTGCGGGTGGGAATGTAAACTGGTACAGCCATTATGGAAGAAATTATGGTGGTCCCTCAAAAAATTAGAAAAAGAACTACCATATGACTCTACAATCCTTCTACTGGGTATCTACCCATAAAACACATGTACCCCCATGATCATCGCAGCATTGTTCACAGTGGCCAAGACATGGAAACAACCAAAGTATCCCTCCATAGAGGATTGGATGAAGAAGATATGGTACATGTATACAATGAAATGCTACTTGGCCATTGAGATGATGATGTACTGCCATTTACTACAACATGGCTGGACCTTGAAAACATTATACTGAGTGAAATAAGTAAATCATAGGTGGTATATAAAAATGAGTCTCGGTCCTGCCCGGTTGGCTCAGCGGTAGAGCGTCGGCCTGGCGTGCAGGTGTCCCAGGTTCGATTCCCGGCCAGGGCACACAGGAGAAGCGCCCAACTGCTTCTCCACCCCTCCCCCTCTCCTTACTCTCTGTCTCTCTCTCCCCCTTCTGCAGCGAGGCTCCATTGGAGCAAAGATGGCCCGGGCGCTGGGGATGGCTCCTTGCCCTCTGCCCCAGTCGCTAGAGTGGCTCTGGTCACAACAGAGCATTGCCCCTTGGTGGGCAGAGTGTCGCCCCCTGGTGGGCATGCCGGGTGGATCCCGGTCGGGACATGCGGGAGTCTGTCTGACTATCTCTCCCGGTTTCCAGCTTCAAAAAAAATACAAAAAAAAAAAAAATGAGACTCATGGACAAAGATAGAAGTGAAGTGGTTATGGGGGAGAAGAGATTGTAGGGGACAGAGTGTAGGGAGGGGTGTATAGAGAAACAAATATACAGTGACAGAAAATGATTTGTCTTTGAGTGATGTTAGAAAACATAATCAACAGTTCAAATACTATAGAAATGTTTACCTGAAACCAATGTACTCTTACTGATTAATGTAACCCTGTGAAATTTAATTTTCTAAATAAAAATTTAAAAACAGAATCAAAAGAAACAAATAAACTTCATCTTTTCAGAAATGGTAGGATTGTTTTCACAGAAAATTATAAGAACCATACAACACAACAGAACAAATAAGTGAATATATCAAGGTTGCAAGACAAAGGGCACTGATCGATCATAGTTACATATTAGCAACAAAATACTGGAAAATAAAATCTTCAGTAGCGTCAAAAAACATAAAAGAGATAAATTTAATAAAAATTGTGCAAGGCATTTCCTAAAATTTACAAATGTCTGTGGAGGAAATTACAGAAGATATCTTTAAATGAAAATACACAAGATTGATATATTGGATGACTAAATATTAAGATAAAAATGTTCCCCTAATTGCAATCTCAGTCATATTCTTAGGATATTATTTTTCACAGAAATTGTCAAAGTGATAGAAAATTGTGTATGGAAATGGAAATGACCTAGAATGGCCAAAGTATTTTCAGAAAGAAGACCTATATTGTGGAAAAACATAACCTTAAAATTTATTGTCTAAATTTTTTGTAATCAATATAGTTTTGGTATTGATGAAATAATAGACATTATAGATTAAATAAACAGTAGAATATCCAGAAATAGACCTCTACATATCATATATACATTTATAATGTTTTTTAACAAAATATATAAACAATTCAACAAGTAAGGAAAGCACTTGAAACAAATAGCTAGAACAATAGGAAAAAAGTGAACATTAACTTTACCTCACGCCTGACCTGTGGTGGCGCAGTGGATAAAGCGTCGACCTGGAAATGCTGAGGTTGCCGGTTCGAAACCCTGGGCTTGCCTGGTCAAGGCACATATGGGAGTTGATGCTTCCAGCTCCTCCCCCCTTCTCTCTCTCTGTCTCTCTCTCCTCTCTCTCCTTCTCTGTCTCTCTCCTCTCTAAAAATGAATAAATAAAAAAATAAAAATAAAAAAATAACTTTACCTCACACTATATATTAAAATTTGCTCTAAAACACTTAAGTAAAAAAAGTTAGAATTATAAAATGCCTAAAGAAACATAAAACTAAAAGTATGTCACTGCAAAGTAGGCAAAGATTGCTTAGACAGAACACAATATATAAAAGAATAAAAGAATAAATTAAACTTTCTCAAAATTGATAAATGTTTTATTTCAGAATACAGTATTAAGACATCAAAAAGTCTAACCGAAAGTGTCAGAAAATATTCATAATACATTTACCTTATAAACAATTTCTAGTCATAAAATATTAATATTTATAACTTGACAATATACAAAGAACAATTACAAAAATAAATGAAAGAATTAAATCAATATTATGAAAGAAAACATTAAATGGTCAATAAGCACATACAGCTACTTTATGATCTAGTCATTTCAATCCTAGATATTTACCCACTAGAAATTAAAATATTTACAAAAATGTTTGCATGAATGTATATAGCAACTTTATTTAAAATAGCTAAAACCTGGGAAACACCAAATGTCAATTCAGAGGTGAATGGGGAAAAAAGTTTCATTTCTCTAATGGGATAATTCTCATCAATAAAAAAAAAGCAAACTACTGATGTATACAACATGGGTGATATGAAACTCATTTTCTTGCATAAAAAAAAGTCAGAGAAAATAATATATATTGTAAGAGTCCACTTACTTAAAGTTTTTGGAAATGCAAATTAATGGATTATAACCAAAAGTAGACCAAAGGTCACACATGGCTGAGGAGCAAAGGAAGGGTGGATTGTAAAGAAGGCATGAGAATGTTTTGGCCATAATAGAAATATTCTGCATCTTGTTTGTAGGGGTGGATCACAGGTGTATATGTCTAACATGTTTTTTAATGTACTTTATATGATGTAGTTGTATGAAAATTATAATAGAAGCAATGTTAAAAACGGAAGCAGGTAAATTGTCAAATAAAGTATGATACGGTAGGTCCAAAGAACTAAATGTTGATGTAACTATGAAAATGATTTTTCCTGACCTGTGGCGGCACAGTGGACAAAGCGTTGACCAGGAATGATGCCACTTCAAATCCCTGGGCTTGCCCAGGCAAGGTACGTAGGAGAAGCAGCTACTATGAACCGATGCTTCCTGCTCCTTAGCCCCATTTCTCTCTCTTTTCCCTCTCACTCTAAAATCAATAAAAAATATTTAAAAAAAAAAAATCAATGATTTTAAAATGTAGTTAGTTACATGTTTGCAAATGCTATAAAATGAATGACTTGACTCACCGGTTTATTCAGAAAGATAAAAAAACTATGTAAATGTGCACATGTAAAATAAATGAAACTGAAAGAACATATAAGGTATCTCTCAGGGTATTTTGCTCTTACTTTTTGTAAATTCCAAACACTCTTTGTATAAGAGAAATATGTCCCTTTTGTTAAAAAAAACTTTTTTAAAATGATGATGATGTAACAGAGGCAGTCAGACGGGCAAAGATCCAGGGAATTTCCATAACCCGTTCTCTTAACTGCGTTCTGTTTTTTCTGAAAAGACTCCTCTAACAAGTTTTCTGCCTTGCTTCTTGGAAGTCCGATGGGTAAGTTTGTGAGACAATCAGGAACTTAGTCATCACTCGCTAATATGAGAGCATTTGAAGCTGTGTTTTAAAAAGAAAAAAAAAAGTGGCAAAATACACAACAATAGCAGTATGCACTGATGAGAAAGTCAAGTACAGAGCATTGCTATTTCTTGGTCATCACACCAATTAATATAACCAAGAGTGTAATTTTCCAGTGGAAATAAATGAAGGAAGATGATGTCGTACACTAAAAGGTATTTGCACTTCGATTTGCTCTGTATGTATAATTTTTAGAGTCAGGAAAGAGCATATAAATCTTGGGTCAAATAACTTATTTTGCTGGTTAAAATGGTAAAAACAACAGAGACTTGTTTATGATTATACAGAAAGTTGGGGCAAAAATAAAACAAATGTTTCTCAGAACTAGGCTGTTTTTATTAAATCATAGGTTTCATTCATCTCTGGAATCTTACAATATTAATTTTAAGTAAATGTTTGTGTTTTTCTTCACTGAAAAAGTCTGGGAGAGTACCATTTTTTTTCATTCTTTATTTACATATCTTTTAATTCCTGAATTACAGAAAACAAACCAAATTATTGTATTTTCATGAGATTACCAAGGTTATATATACATTAAAATAAATCCTTTTTTATAGTTCCCATTCAAATTAACTGTATTGTTGTAAAATCACATCTAAAGTATATAACCTGGATATAACCTGGCTCCCATATCATGATAATATACTCAAATAAATTGGGTTTGTAAAATGTGATAGAGAAAAAAGTCATTTTTAATTTTAGCCTCTATATTTCTCAGTCTTTTCTTTCTAGTGGTATTATATTAGGTCATAATATGACAAAAATAATTATTTCTCTTTGATATTCACTATTGAAAAAATAATCTCAAGAGCTTTTGTGTATTTTCACATGTGCTTTAACTAAAATAGTTTGGTGTCGACATTCTAATCATTACATTCAAGTGGTTGTCATCATTTCCTTAACCAAACGTGTTGATTTTAAATCTCCTTGGAGTTCATGTCATTGTATGAAATTACCCCATTTACCCTGGTTAGCATGAACTAGCACGTTCTGATTGGACAAAAGTTTTCTTTCTCCAACTAAATAGAATGCTAATGTTTTCACAATATTTTAGATATCTTTTGTAAACAGTAGGAACCCTACAGACAAGTTATAGCTGATGCGCTCTCTTCATGACATTACAGCAAATGTTTGACTGTGGTCATAAGTCTGAAATTAAATGTTGCTATTGTAAGAGACAGATAATTTTAGAGATTATAGGGTTTATACACAGTAGGTGGTCCTAAATATTTAATTCCATAATACATGTTCTAACATTTTCTTGCTATTAAGGTTTTTTTTTTCTCTCTCTCTAATTGAAGCAACACTGCAAACTAAATATTAAAATTGCTATTTATGGGTTCTTCCATGAAAATTGGTAAGTGAAATATTTAAATTATGCAGTTTCCCAGGGGGATTTTTCACTTAAGAAAATTCTGACATTCGAATTTCTGTAGAAATAGTTTTGGTGGAGTGTATCTGACATACTGGCTCTCTCCCCAAAACCATAGATATACTCTCTTTTAAATTTCCAAATTAATGTATTTCATATGACATATTTCTTATTCAGTTTAGCTGATTTAAAGAACCAGTAAGAAATATAGAGCAATAATATAATTTCAAACAGCAAATTAATTTATTTAACTAATCAGCATATTTTCTTATTATCTATCTTTAGTTGGTATTTTTTTGTACTGAAATTTAAAAATATTGAATATCTGGAATTTTAAAACACATAAATTTAAATGTGGTTGTTCATAATTAAGTTATTGTTTTTAGGAAAATAACCTAAAAGCCACTAAGACATTAAAACAGGTGTGTGTGGGTGTGTGTGTGAGTGTATGTGTGTCTATACTCATTAAATTTTATACTATTCCATTGCTTTTTACTTTCACTTTATTTTCATTTATCATCTTTCCCCTTCCTTCCTTCCTTCCTTCCTTCCTTCCTTCCTTCCTTCCTTCCTTCCTTCCTTCCGTCCTTCCTTCCTTCCTTCCTCCCTCCCTCCCTCCCTCCCTCCCTTCCATCCTTACTTTCTTCCTTTCTTTCTTTCTGGTTTGCATCAAAGCCATATACAGGATCATTAAGCATTATGAAAAATTACTTCGTATTCATTACAAATAAAGTGTACCTACCAATTTCTACTGTTATCTAATTAGTTCTAAAGAATCCATGCCTTCTACATGTCTTGAGCTTAAATACTTTCTCTCATCTTCACATTTTGTTCTAGTTGCTGTCTATTATCGCTCAATTACCTAAGCCAGCCTTTGTCTGGAAGTCGATCATTAACAAGCAGTGAGACAGATTTCAACATGATGAAGCATCTTCCCCAAATATGCAAAGCTGTAGTTTTCCAGGTGTTAAATAAGGAAGTTCAGATAAAAAAATTATTCTTAGAAAGACCTCTTAAAAAGGGACTAATAATAATAAGATTGTGCAGGAATTTCTAAATATTTAATAAATGCCCATTCGCAGAGTAGAATGCCGGAAAGGGGTGTCTAGATCGAATACTTTGAATCATTGTTCCTATCATTGACCATTATGTTTACCCTATTTCTAAAATAACTTATTGCTTTTTAGAGAGTTTGTTATTGAGCAAAAATATATACTTACTAGAACTTACGTTGGTTGTTAAAATGATTTGGGAATGTTAAGAATTTCCATACCTATAATTTACAACGGCATTTTTCTTTTTCCTTTTTAATTTTGTTGCTTATTATACTGCAATATAACATTAAGTATATTTCAAGACTCCTATGGTCTAAGCTTTCTTTGAAGAATTCCTCAGTGTAGTAGGTCTTACTGAAACATCACTCACTGAATTAATTCTAGGACTTCAGTGCTCCCTCCGTAAAGCAAACAAGCATGGAGGGGATAAAAACTTTTTTTTTCCAAGTTGGAAAACTTCTCAATAATACTCAGAAACTACGTAAAATAGACTGACTTTTATTTTTAGTCCTACCAGGAAGCTTTTGTTCACCCAAAAGTAACCTCATTTATTCTTAAATTCTTGTATAACTAAATAAATATAAAGACAGAGGGACTAGGTTTTTATTTTAAACTCAAAAATCATGCTTTCAAATTTCTCTCTAGGTTCTTTTTTTTTATAGACTTATAATTCATAAAAAATTCAAGTGATTACAAAAGGCTATTATAATTGTCAATTGATGATGAAACAAGTTAAACAAACAGAAGACTATATACTAGGTATGAACTGACACATGAGGAAAAGATCAAAATGGAGTGACTTGGGTAGCATTATCTTTTTCTATATATACTTGTCCTGGGAGTAAGGACTTTATCTCACAGCTGCTGACCAGGCTCTCTCTATAAATCAGATGCTACATTCGTTCTATTCCACACCGAGTTATTTTGAAACTTAAAACAAAGTATTGCTAGTTTGCTAAATATTGATCCCACTAAAAATGAAGATCACTTACATGTGGTATAATTCATTAAAAATAGAAATTAAATTTTGTGAACATTAAACAGCATTTTTTAGCCTGACCTGTGGTGGCGCAGTAGATAAAGCGTCGACCTGGAAATGCTGAGGTCGCCAGTTCAAAACGCTGGGCTTGCCTGGTCAAGGCACATATGGGAGTTGATGCTTCCAGCTCCTCCCCCTTCTCTCTCTGTCTCTCTCTCCTCTTTCTCCCTCTCTCTCTCCTCTCTAAAAATAAATAAAATTAAATTTAAAAAAAAAACTCCTTAAAAATAAATAAATAAACAAACAGCATTTTTAGAGGAAGTTCAAAATTGAATTGCTTTCTTCTGCAGTATTTTAAATATTCATATATAATAATATTACTTATGCAAGCATGAAATCTAGAGCTCTCTGTGAAGTTTGATTTTCGGAGAGTTTAAAGGTATAAGAATGCCCTTCCTTTTTTGGGGGGGGGAACACACCAAATAAAACATTCCATTTTGAGGATGTTACAATTTCACAAAGTAAAAGTAAAGAGAGTCATTTTAAAGATTGAAAATAGTTGCATTCTTTTGTTAAAATATCTTTAAAATTTTTCTATATAAAATAAATTCATCATAAATGATAAATTAATGTAACAATTATTAAATAAATTCAGTAGATATGCAGACTCTTTTTGCTATTTTTTAATTGGTTCCCTTAAAATTAATTTTTGAATCTCCCTCTATAAGGTCAATAGTTCAATTAAACAGCCCTTCACATTATCTAGCCAACCTATGTGTCTTTGTTTTTAAAGGTGTAGGGATATAAGATTACTAGTTTAATTTTTCTATCAAAACGCAATAAATCTTCATTTAAGTACAAGAGACTAAGTCTTACTAACTAACACACTGCTATGTAACTTCTTCGGCCTACATTTCTGGGCAATGTTAAACTGTTTGAATAGGTAAATTACAGTAGAAGAAAGTTAGTAGGTTGAGTGTTGAAGCTTGACCTAAATACCAAAAATGGGACAAAAAAAGAACAGAAAAAAAAATCCTAAAATATAGTATAATGAATGTGAATTACATTTTCATTAATTTAGCAAATATTGATTGTGAACATATTATGTATTAGGTACTGTTTGTTCTAGATGCTGGGAAGACAGCAGTGAACAAAATAGACCAAAATCTCTATCCTCCTAGACTTTCCATTTTACTTGCTCAATTTCATAATATTTTGAATGCAGTCATCTTTTCACAGAGTCAAACATTAGTAACAGGTGGTCTGTAGGCCATTACCATCAATAGGCAGTCTTGTGTTTCTAATAATACAATATTGGGGGCTTCAACAGGCTCATCATAATATATGTATAGTGTTCCTTAGGTTTAATAGGTAACTTCTTCACTGAGGGGACTCCAGCAACCCACCAAATAGAAGATTCTTAAACAAGAACATTGTAATGGATGTTATGCAAACTTGTACTCTGAAGGATATTTAAAAATAAGTAATTCAAGTTCTTACAATAAAGACAGAAAAGAAATAGTTTTTCCAAGTCAGGCATAGTCTCTTCCAAAGGAAAAGCTCATTTCTACAAGATCTTTCTATACTTATTCAAGGAGTACATCACATCACTTTGAAAACCATGATGGGGTCAATTTCTTTTACTCGTGGGAGCTAGGCACACTCCACAGGAACATCAGGTATATTGCTTCCCCACAAAAGTTTCAGACATTTGGCTTATTCATTTTTATTTTGATCCCTTCTCAAAGTTTTATGCCTTAAAATTTAAAGTGCTAAGACTAGATCATTTAGTTTTTGCTGTAGTTGTCACTCTCTGCAAATGCTTTTACCATAAATACCCTGTCTCCTCTCTGCCACGCACTAAAAGGACTTCTTAGGCAATGACTATTCATTTTGGAGACCCTGTTTATTTCATTGACAGTTTTATTATATTTCCTTACTTTTTCCAGTCAATTTTACTAAATCATATATTTTCTAAAAAATATCTGTAATACATTGTAAATCTTACTTTTATGGCATTCTCATTAAATATTTTAATAAAAAATTTATGAAGAGAAACTCTAAGAAGGAGAATTATAAAGAATAAGTTGTGTCACTTATCTCAACACTTTCTAATGAAATAAGTAGATTTATCTGGACTGTTAATCAAAGGTGACACTTTCTTGTCTTGATTCCCCAGGGCTCTGATGAACTCATCACAGCATCTAGATAAGGTAAGGAAAAGAATGTTATGTGATCAGCTAAAACTCACACATAGGCATCTACAACCATTCTTAATTACTACCAATCAGGAAACTAATTAGATTTTACCTAAAAATAAAGTTGTGCTAATTCCTGTGGAGACCTCTGGGCTTTATGTCAGTGAGCTGATCTAAACACCTGAATCTTCAGCAGTAGTGGCTGCTGCCTCTGCAGAGCCCTCTAGTGGAATTTATGGTCTATAACAGTTTTCTAATCCAGGGCCTTCACAATAAAAAAAATTCCTCATGAAATCGAGTAAACTGCTATGTGACCTTATTCTTTTATGTGTTCAGATGTGGCAACTAACTCCAACAAACAGACTTTGTTTATGTGAACTTGACTTGTAACTTTATTGCAGCGTTTGTACTCCAACGTGATTTGGAAAAGGTCCAAGTTTTCACTCATGCAAGTGTTTCAAAAAATAATTATTGAATATTTGAGCCTAAACTGACTGAATAATATAAATTGTGCAAAGTCAACACATTTAAAATAATAATGATACAACCTGCACATTTTGAATCTTTTCATGGCCATATTTAAGAATTGGAAAAGGGTATAATAATTTTCTAGAAAAAAAATTATCCTTATATTTATAATAACTTAAAAATGTCTTAGGTACAAACTCTCTTACCTTGATTTATCTTTTTTTTTCCAGTTACCTCTTGAGTTTCAATCACCTCAGTAAAATATGTAATTTTTTTTATTTGAGGAAATATATTAGGGTATATAAAAATCTAGAATTCGAAATAGAAGTAGCTTCCATTTTAACTTGGGAAATACTGCATGGGTTAAGATGATTGACATTAAGATGTGGATAACCTGCCACATTTTAAATTATTTATCATTATTTAACCACTGTATTGACGTGACATAATAGGGATCACTGACCCATAGCACAGTCTAGGAGACAAATTGGAAAAGCAGGTGAGGTTATTTGGGCATTGTGGAAACCAGAGCACCCGTGGAAAATCACAAATGTTTGACACTGTTGAATATAAGATCTCTATGACTTAATATGAATTATTTTTTGGTTCCCAGCTGAACCAATGACTATGGTTAGACAAGCACATAATCAGTTAATTTTTCTGTATTGAGTAATGCTATTTTATGTTCAGGCTTAAAAGACACTTGAGAAACAAAATTGAAGCCATGTGTTCTCAAAATATACTTCCATAGAGCATTTAATAATCTTTTACCATCTTTAGCATTTTTGTTAAAAAAAAATACTTCAGATGTACCTACATTTTTACCTGAGCCATAAATATAGTTTCAGTTATGACATCATTAAAAATTTTCCTTTCAATTAGTAAGCCATATTGCAATTATTTGTTTTACTGAACCATATAGCCATATACCGTGAAAATTAAAATGCTGTTCTATATTTTAAATTAGTTCATTAAAATGAGGGACACTACTTTTTCATCTGTAGATAAACTTTCTGATACATGTAAACACAAACTCATTTTATATTAAGTTACGGGTTTGTTTTTACAATTATTTTCTTATGCTTACTTAAGCTCTGAGAATCTACTTGGATCATTAAACTTTGGTCATTTAATACATATTTTGAAATTTTTCATCAAACTGTAATTATTACATAGTCAACATATCCAAAATAAAATGGAAATTATTTCACATTCTTGAACAGTGTCTTCTTTCTTCTAAATAATGTTTGGTATTTACCTCATCATTAAAGAACTTAAAATATTGAGAAGACAATTTGTACTGTTGAAATAGTTAAATAACAATGCAGACTAATAAATTATAAAAATGCTTACAATAATGATTTAGATAAAAGTGAAATAAGTTCAAAATAGAGTAGTTTTGGCTACATACCTTCAGTAAAATAAGTACATAAGTAATATAGTACTATCTAACTATTTTTTTAATGCATTAGGTTTATCTTAAAATTTATTGGGAGACAAGTTTGAATCAATTATGTTGTGAATATTTATTTTTTCACCATCTGACTTTTGAGATATTTCAATGCTTGTATTTGAATATATACCTTCACATTTATCCTAATTTTCCAAACAAAATTTATGTACTCTAGAACTTTGCAATACCAAATGTTGTCAGACCTGCAGAAGACATCACTTAAGAACTTGTCGGAATTGCAGAATCACAGGCCCCACCCTAGATTTTCTAAATCAGAGTCTGCATT
Source organism: Saccopteryx leptura (assembly GCF_036850995.1). NCBI lineage: Eukaryota > Metazoa > Chordata > Mammalia > Chiroptera > Emballonuridae > Saccopteryx > Saccopteryx leptura. The sequence continues at coordinate 23,136,605 of NC_089510.1, forward strand.
TTAACAAGCTCCCCAATCTTCCCCATATTAACATTGAGATGTCCTGCTCTAGAAAGAATTATTGGATAATGTATTGTTACAATCTTTCATGTGTGTCTATGTGCATGTGTGATGTGGGTGTGCATATGTATATTAGCATATGTGTATGCAAATATATGAGTGTTTCTCATAAGTGGTCTTAAAAGAACAGTGACATAGATTCTATTTCAGCCCAAACACTCTCTTGACACTCCCGCCACTTTGAGTCCCATATGCTCCTGCTCAAAGTTTGCTCAGACCTTTGGGATGTTTTCCTTAGATTTTGAGATGAACTCTTGACATGTTTTGACTGTCTTTTCGCAAAAGAAATGGAAGAACTAGGAAGTAACGGTAGTAGTAAAATGTGTTTTTAAGAAAGGAGAATTGTTCCAGAGATAATTATAAAAGTGATTGTAAGAGTATGTTTTAAATACCGTTGGTTAATTCTAATAAGCAGATGATAATTATGATGTAGTTCTTGCTTTTTTAGGATGACTTTATAAAAATAAGATGAAATCTTTCTAATTTAGAATTACTATTTTTCAATTAATTCAGGCATGCTAATTTTGATAACTGATTGCATAAACGTGCATGTTTAAATTGAAGATATGTTAGTTCAGTGAATGTCAGTTAAAATACTGCAAATTAATTTGTGCAACTGACTGTGACGATTTTCAAATCCAAAATTTAGTAATTGTTTCCCCAAATCTCGGCCCTTCCAGAAGCTTTCTTGGATTATTCTATTCTTCTAATCACCCTGAAACAGGTAATGGAAGATTCCCTGTAAAGTTTCTCATAAGTATATGTTTCATAATAATTTCTTTGTATGATGTCAAGATCTATCAGATACTGTCCCTACTGGTGCCTTTGACTATGAACACAATAAGGTCATTAATGTTTTAGTCTCCTTCTAACTGTAAAAGGACAGGCTCCAAAGAATCCTGCAGCTCTAAAGAATCCTGCAGCTGTAAAGATTTTCTGAAAGGTTCCTGACCAGGTGGTGGCACAGTGGATAGAGCGTCAGACTGGGATGCAGAAGGACCCAGGTTCGAGACCCCGAGGTCACCAGCTTGAGCGCAGACTCATCTGGTTTGAGAAAAGCTCATCAGCTTGGACCCAAGGTCGCTGGCTTGAGCAAGGGGTTACTCGGTCTGCTGAAGGCCCACGGTCAAGGCACATATGAGAAAGCAATCAATGAACAACTAAGGTGTCACAATGCGCAACGAAAAACTAATGATTGATGCTTCTCATCTCTCCATTCCTGTCTGTCTGTCCCTGTCTATCCCTCTCTCTTACTCTCTCTCTGTCTCTGTAAAAAAAAAAAAAAAAAAAAAAAAAAGATTTTCTGAAAGGTGATTTCCAGTCCTGTTTTTCAGTTTTTGTTTTTTTTTTCCATCATCTGGAAAAATAATTTTTTTTCAATTTTCATTAAATTCCCTTATTTTTTGGTTTTGGTTGATTGTTCTCTTTCTGAAAATTTTTTCTTTTGCCATTTCTGACTCATTCTTTCTTTATCTTTCTTTCATAATATTCTCTCCTCAATTAATTCTGATAATTTTATATCATCTGTCTGCATTTTGAATATTTAACAGAACTGATACTCCCCTCACTGTTTCTGATCTTTCTGGTTAATTTTATCTACTCCAGTGGATTAAACTATTGTTAATTCTCTAATGATTGCTTAATTTGCAGTTCCTAATCTGCCTTTTTTTCTGGAATTCTTATTTTATGTCTAACTACTTATGCAAATATCTGCACTTGAATCTTACCATGTCCTTAACAAAACTCTTATTTTCCCACCTTTTCTCCACATCCCAAATTTGATTCACTAAACTAGTCAGCAAAGCACGTGAGAGAGAAATCTTGCAGGCCTCTCCCATTTTTAAATACTTTTGTTACACCTTGCTTTCTCCTTTTCGAGGCTGGCTTTCTCCTCCAAGCTCACCTTATTGAAAGAGTCGAACTTAGTTCCTACTTCCTCACTTTCTATTTATTCCAATTCCTTATTTTTACTAGCAGCCCAATTACCCTACCAAAACTGTTTTCATCAAAGTCATCAAAACCTTCAGTAGTCACTTTCAGGTAATAATATCCTATTGGATATTTTTATTACAAGTACTGTTTGTTAAGCATGAACTGTTGTGAAATCCTTAAAAACTTAGACAGGGGGGAGTGAGGCAAAGGGGGTATGATGGGGGGCATGTTGTTGAGGGTTGAGGGTGTTATATTGAGTGGGACACTTGAATCCATGTTAATACATGTTAACACAAAAAATTAAAAACTTTAATAAAAATATAACAAGAAAAAAAAAGTTTAGCTTCTATTATGCTAATTGCTTCTAGTTCTTGGCTCTTTTCTGTTTCTGCCTGTCTATTAAATATTGGTATACATTAGGGATTCATCTTTGGTCAACTAATCTTTCTGCCAACATTTTGCTCATGTAAATGAATGTATTTACATGTAATTAAAATTATTTACAAAGAAACAACTGTAGTCAAGACCTTTGCGTCTGAACAGTTCATCTACTTTGTCTTTCTCTCAGGTCTCTTCAACTTGATATATCTAAAATAGAAATTTTTGTATCTCATGTCCATTCTCTCTCCTCAAACCCCTTTTGCATTCTTGACTACCTCTTCACTCAAGCCAAACATTGAAAGGCCTCCTACACATATCCATCTACCTCATTTTCATAATCCATTTGTTCTGAAACTTTGCCAGTTCTCCCAACTTATAGTTGTGTAATTTGTAGCTCTACTGTCACCGCTCAGTATTGTAACCTCTAGAGATCCTTGATCTCTCTTCTAGGTCAAGATAAAAAATGTATTGAATACTTTTAATATAGTTTTACACTTTATTGTTGCATACCAAATCTCATATAATCCTTACAATATTCCTATGCATAGGAACGGTCATTAGAATTTTACTAAGAGCAACAGAGCCGGGCAGTCACCTAGGTCATTCTGATTCAAGAGCCCTACTTACATACACCACTACATGATATTGCCTATCCTATTGCAAAGGGATCCTAATTGGTCTCCTGGTTTCTAACTGGTGTTTTGCTTTCATTTTATCCCCTTCCTCTTAAATATGTTTAAAATGGTCTTTTTAATTCTTATTGATTTGAGAGAGAGAGATTGATTTGTTTTTCTACTGGTTTACTCATTTATTAGTTGATTCTTGTATGTGCACTGACTGGGGAATCAAATCCAAAACTTTGATGTATAGAGATGATGTTCTAACCATGCTGCCTGGCCAGGGGAAAAATGATCACCTTTAAGTACATACTTTTTAGAAGAGCTCACAGAATTCTTCACAACTGTGCACCTTCTTGTCACCTCTTTCCCATGTCACCTGATACTAACATCAAAATTGATACTCTCGCAGTAGAAATGTTTGTCATTTCTTCCAGAATGTATGCTTTTCATGTTTATTCTCTCTTCTCAGAATGATTTTCATTAAAACACATCTTTCTAGTACCATTCAATTGACATCTACTCCAAGAAAGTATCCTTTACCCCTTAATTTGAGTTACCTACATATCCACTTCTCTAAACTCTACACATACCTCTATTTAACAATTGCCATAATTTCTCTGTTATTCTAAATTATTTTAAAGGGCTGGAACAAGGTCTTATTCATGTTTTTACCCTCTGTCTAGCCAATTATCAAGAACATATTAGGCACACATATTCTGTTGAGCTGAACTATTATATGAATTAAATATTAAAAATCTCTTCTTCAACCAGAAATTCAATTTTTCTTGGGAAAATATTGTTTGTTTCACCTCAGACATACATTTTAATTTCATCTCGTATTTTTCTTCTTTCTGATAGATGGATTCTTATTCAATTCTTTATGACTAATTTTACTTAAAAATAGCCTCAACTTCTTCCACCCCACCTCTAATTTTCCTTTCTTCATACTCAGCAGTAGTTCTCAAATGTCTCAGACCACAAGGACTACCTGAACAGTCGGTCAGAGTTGTGGATTCCAACCTCAGAGATTAAGATTCAATAAATCTTTGATGGTCAAGGGTCATATGCACTTTTAATAAGTATTCCAGGTACATCAATGGCAGGTGGTCCACATACCACAGGTGGAGACACTCTGCTCTGTGTTATTAGTAAAATTTTTCCTAAAACTCATACTTGACCAAGTTATTACTTGCTGAAATGCTTTTGATGTCTCTCTTTCATCTAGAATATATTGTAAAATCATTATCATGTGGCCTAGAAATTTTCTGATGTTTCCAATTCTGCCTTTTAAAGAACATCTCCTAGCACTCTGTCCCCAAGGCTGACCTCCTTGTATCCTGACCCATTTGATATCACATAGACCAGGGGTCCCCAAACTACGGCCCGCGGGCCACATGCGGCCCCCTGAGGCCATTTATCTGGCCCCCACCGCACTTCCGGAAGGGGCACCTCTTTCACTGGTGGTCAGTGAGAGGAGCACATTGACCATCTCATTAGCCAAAAGCAGGCCCGTAGTTCCCATTGAAATACTGGTCAGTTTGTTGATTTAAATTTACTTGTTCTTTATTGTAAATATTGTATTTGTTCCCGTTTTGTTTTTTTACTTTAAAATAAGATATGTGCAGTGTGCATAGGGATTTGTTCATAGTTTTTTTTATAGTCCGGCCCTCCAACGGTCTGAGGGACAGTGAACTGGCCCCCTGTGTAAAAAGTTTGGGGACCCCTGACATAGACTCTGTGCTCTATTTATGCCAGATTTTTTTTTTTTGCCCTTACTTGGAAAATGTTGAGATTTTGTTTGTGTTCCATCTCCATATCTTCAGTGCCTTCTGAATCATTCAGGGGTCATCAATCTTTTTATAAAAACCACCCACTTTTGCAGTGCTGGTCAACCTGGTCCCTACCGCCCACTAGTGGGCGGTCCAGCTTTTATGGTGGGCCAATCGTGGGGCCGTTTGGTTGCTCTGTTACCGCCCACCATGAAAGCTGGAATGCCCACTAGTGGGCGGTAGAGACTAGGTTGACCAGCACTGCAAAAGGGGGCGGTTTTTATAAAAAGTTTGATGACCCCTCACTCCTACTCATCCTGCCAGCTACAATTCAATTATTATTTGCTGATAAGGCCTTCTCTGAATTGGCTGCCCTCACCTCTATCCTTCCTACTCCTAGTTTGGCCAAATTCATTGCTCCTTTCTGGAGCAATCACTCATTTTCTCATATATCCAGAATGTTACTCAGATTATGGAAACTATTTATTTATTGTATGATGTCTCTTGACCTAGTGAGTCCATAATTGAGAGATCCAAATTGTTTAAGTTATATTCCCAGGCCAGGGACTGCTTTTTTACTAATTTTCACACTATTGCAGCTTCCTTCAAATGTAAATGCCTCTTTCCACAGTGATACGCAGCTTCAGTGTCAAAGGACAAGTAGTTGAAGGGAAAGCCAGTGTCTGTGGATATCAGCACATTGGTATGTTTTTCCAAAATAGTTTTAAATTGTCACTTCCAAATAAGATATTATTTCCTTTAAAGTTTCAAGGGGAAAAAAAATTATCTAACCCTAGAACAATGGAACTGTGCCTTATGGAAAGGCTAGAGTTGTGCTGGAACTTTAAAAAATGCCAGAGTCACCACTATCTGAGTCCTCTGTTCAGTGTCTGTCAGTGCTGTCAATTCTGACAGACTTGGCAGTGAAGTGGGTTCTACAGCCTCCAGTGATACAATGCGGGAAGAAGTTAGACAGACAAAGTAGCAAGGCACACAGAAAAGGGAGTGGGGTCACCCTTTTTCCTCTGGCTTCCTCTACCCTCCCTCCTATCCCCAATCCTGCCAACAAACTATTAGCAGGAGTAGAATGTTCTCTCATTAACAAGATAGTGTTTGTGAAATAAATACCTTATTATAGAGGGCTTTCAAACCTTTATTTAGATTTCACAACTTAGAGCTCTAAAACTGATCGCTGATCTTACTTGACTGTTCACTATCTTTACTATTTGGAGTTGTGCAAGTCATGTAAGTCTTGTTTTTGTTTTATTTTATTTTTTTTAGAATAGGGAATGAGAGATGAGTGGAAGGATATTTGAATAATCATCTCTTAGAAAAAGCTTTGAAGAAAAGGGGTGACAGTTTCAAAATATGAATGATAAGCCCTGGCCAGGTGGTTCAGTGGATAGAGCTTCATCGCCACATACTGAGGTTTTGGGTTCCATCTCCTGGTCAGGGCTCATAGGAGAAGAAATAATGAGTGTACAACTAAGTGGAACAATAAGCCAATGCGTCTCTCTCTCTCTCTCTCTCTCTCTCTCTCTCCCTCTCCCCCTTCCTCTCTTTCTCCTATCCTCCCACTCACTCAAATCAGTGGAAATAAAATAAAATATGAATTACAAAACTATTTTGCTGAAATTGGTTGCAATCTTGTTGTTCAAGGGGGGAACTAGAAATAAGAGAACTCATTAATAACCATGGTGCAAAGTAAGTGAGAAAGTGCAAGGACACTATGATTTAGACCTTGGATTGGGAATGTTACCGAAGAACAGTTTCCAACTATTATCAGATTGGAAGTGGCTGCAAGCTGACTGAGGAGCTGTGAATTATTCAATGTTTATCTCACAGATCCCAGAAATCCTAATGTAGTTGGTGCCGAGGGGAGTGGTGATGTTTTGCCAAGAACTTTAGGTTTGGTTTGTATTACTCTTATTTCACCCACAGCACAGAACAAAGGATGAATGCTGACCGGCAGCTAGTTCTAAGACTGGGTTTGTTCACTTCCTTAGGATAATGGTTACTTCCCAGTTTGCAAAAACAAAGTGCACAGTATGTGCACTGAAATCGCTGTGCCAAATCTCTTTAAAAGCCCTGATAGCGTTTGTGTAAAACTAAAAAAGACTTCCTGATCTGGGGTGTGTATTCGTGATCTTGGGCACCACAAAGGACTCGTGAAGAGTTATGATCACATTGAACAAGGTAAAGACATAGTCCTGATTTTCCTTTGCATTATATAATCATCTTTTTTTTTTTTTCCTAATGAAAGGCTCCGTTCTTTTAATAACAAACATTTCTCTGGCATTTCTGCTTCTTTTGCACTCAAACTGCCATATGACACTCTTATCGGGGTTTCTGGTTTCTTCAGGGAGTAAACCTACGAAGCATGCACAGCAAACAATAAAATAGCTGCTTTTCATTCAAAATAAAGAGGGGGTGTTTTCCTCTCCCCACCACTACTCCCCACCACTGCCCCATCACAACTTCTGCGTTTCCTGCCTTATTGGCAAGACGGCACCCACCCCCACCGCCTTCCTTCCCGGCTCCGTGCTTTGCTTTAGAGCGGTTTGCTAGCCACCGCGTGCAGTGCGGTCCTCCAGCCCTCGCTTCTGACGGCACTAGGACCCAGGGACGTCCCTGAGCGAGGTTCGCGGAAAGGCAGCCAGACTCCTCCTTATCTCCAGTGTCAAACTTGACATCAGCCTGCGAGCGGAGCATGGTAACTTCTCCAGCAATCAGAGCGCTCCCCCTCACATCAGTGGCATGCTTCATGGAGATATGCTCCTCTCACTGCCCTCTGCACCAGCAACATGGATTGTCACTTCTCCATCCTCCTCCTGCTCAGCAGCTCTGTTCTCAACTGCTTCGGGGAACTGATTCTCCAACCTTCCAATGAAGGTAAGCCAGGTACCGCGCCGCGCACAGCCCTGCCCCGCGGAGCTCACGCTCCTCAAAGCGTGTTCTCACTGAAACATTATCAGGTCTTTCAAGTGGCTCTGAAGAAAGCAGTTCGCTCTGAGAGTACACTAAAGATACGTTTTTTTGTATTTTCAGCTGTCTTCTAAAATACTTAATTTTGGATTGCTTAAACCTAAAATGTGTTTTTAATCTGATACCAGAGCAAGCAATTACCTTGTTTGACCATTTTAAGCAGAAAGAAAGAAAAATTCTCTAGTTTTCAATCCAGGATGTCAATTGCCAAATAGGCATGGCAGTATTTTATTTTCTAATTATGTCCACGTAGTACTCTGAGAAGTTTAAAAGAAAATTTAACCCACCCCTCTTGAATTTTTTTTAGTATGTTTTACCTTAATGACAGGTTGTTCCTACTTAGGATCATGGCATTTATGAATGGACTAAAAGGAAAGCAGAGTTTGTAGAAGCCAGGGTGTGTGTATGTGTGAGTGTGTGTGTGTGTGTGTGTGTGTGTGTGATATTTATATTGCAACTGCTGTATCGCAGTGATATGTATCCCACCAGGCGATGGTTTGCTTTATGGTACAGGTTGTAATGAGCTGCATATGTCACATTAACATAAGTAATATTTGCAAGAATTAAAATAAGCTTAGGTTGGATTTTCTTTGTGTGGGGGTTTATATACGAATAGGAAAATGTATTTAATGAATAGTGAGAAGACACTGGGTAGGTAATGTAAATAACTGAGTAGCCAATTAAGAAGGAATGTTCATATGCAGCAAATGGCATTTCCTTGATGTTGGGTTCTTTATTTTCCTCTAAATGGGCATTTTTCTTTTTCCAATGAATAAATGTGCAAACTTAATGTTAAGGACACCAATGTTTCATATAAGATTGTGTACTTAATAGATGCAATGCCTTTCTCCTTTATACCTTTTGTGATTAGTTTCTAATAATTTGTGAATACAATCACTAACTCTTAAGACAAACTTCTCTGAATGATGGATTGCTTTATAACAACTCTTACAACTTTGATGTCCTCTTAATCATTTTAACTTATAAACAAATTTAGCAATTTATTTTAAAATTTAGCATTATTGTGAAATTGATGTGTAAATGCTACATTTTATGTCATACATTATATTAACAAGCTGATTATTTGTATATTGTATGAGTCATTTTTTAAAATTCAAAATATTTAGAAACTTTTTAATTAAATGTAGAAACTATCTCATATCTGGTGACCTACTTTCACGGCTAATAGAGCAGTTTAATTTTGTTCTTTCCTTAGTGATTGCCTCTATCAATTCAGAAGATTTCATTAGATATTTGTGTGTGTGTGTGTGTGTGTGTGTGTGTGTGTGTGTTTTATTGGGAACTTGAAAATTCTAAATATAAGGATGAAAATAGTATCTTACTTACATGGGACTTTTTCTTTTAAAATCAATGTTTATCTGAAAGCAATTGTCAATCATTCTTCATGAATAAAAGGCAAGAGTAGTTATTTCTATAATGAGTAACATAAGTTAAAATTAGTGCTTGATTAATCTTTTTGTTTCTTTGAAGATATTAAAATATTGACAATAACTAGAAATATAGTAATATTATTCTCATATTGCTATGATAAGTTGTATTTTTTCCAGTTGAACTATTTATCAACTATTTAGATAATGGATGTTCTGGAACGAATATAGCACAGGGATAGAGCTGAGAGTCAGTATTTTTGTAAAAAAAATATAACCTTTTAATAATTTGGAAGAGAAAAAAATACCCTTTACACTTAAATTAATGAATATTAAGTTAACAGAGCAGAAAAAAATCAAATGCAAATTGCTTTTAAGCCATACCTTGTGTATATCTGCATATATAATGCCTATTATTATGTAGGCAGGTACTCATTAACAATTGTATATAGAAAGGTAAATATATTCAGAGCATAATTACATTTAGCTTGCTTGGTATAAGTTTATCTATCCATTGTTCATGCAATTATTCTTTCCAGATGGTGTCCTATGGGTAGTGTCTTCTTTCTGTTCTGAGGTCATAAAGGAAAGCTTTGAAACAAAATTTAAATGGAATGATATAACTTGGGTAATATTTGAGTGAAGGTTTAAATATTAATAAAATAGTTTGGACCTTACTGGTTGAGATGAACAACATGACAAGAGGAAAACTCAAGTGTGTCCAAGAGTTCCATAGAATTCTTCTAACAATATCATTTGAACAGAAAACCATTCTTCTGAAAAGTCAGATCATGAGTGTGTAAAAGGACTAGTGATAAAATGAACCTTCTTAATATAGCTTTCTAATATAAAATTTGAACACTGATATATAAATACTAGATTACATTTAAAATATTATACTAAAAATTATATTTTAATACTATAAAAGATTAATTAGAAATTTACTAGTAAAATTTTCTAGAATTTATTCAGAAATCAATTATGAAGTTAGGCATGATAGATCTTAAAAGTAAAACCAACACATTAAGTTAATTGCTAGGAAACTTGTCATTGTGTGACTTGGTTTAATTGAGATTTTGATAATCAACTATCAATATTGAAATGCCATGGGCCTATGACAAGAAAAAAAAACTACTTAGAAAAGTTTAATCTGAACTTTCATTTTATTAATCAAGCTACAAATAACTTTCTAATATGCTTTTAAGAAAATGATTTCAAGTGATACTTTTTATTGCTGGTCTCCCCAGTGATACTAGATTATTCTAATTTAAATGATCACTTAACTCAAGAATTGGCTTATATACTTAGAAAAAAAATTAGAAAAGCTGTATAGAATTTTACCAAAATCTTATCATGTCTCTCTGTTTACATGAGACACCAAGAAATGGGTTCCAATGGTATATCAGCTACTTTTCATGACAAAATAGGATTGTTAAAGTATGTATTATTAGAAAAGTTTATATATTTGCTTCCAGTTCCTATCCCAGGTGGATGATAATGGTAAATAAAAGTAACTTTGGAAAGTGGTTAAAACAATATCAAGTGAAATGTTGACTATCATTAATTCAATCTCTTTTTGCTTTAGTACTCTCTTTAAATACTTATATTTGAAGAAATCTGAATCAGAATGAATAGCTTACTCAAGAGTACATAATAGAATAACTTATTTTCTATCCAAGAGGATCAATATTTATCCATAAAGATCTTTACAATGGAAATGAGAGTTTTCAAAAGAAAAGTGAATAAAATTAGATATGCATGTTTTTATACTGCTTATTTGGAGAGACTTTTTAGGAATGGTTGCAATATCATTTTTTATGAAATGTATTTTATGATCATGAATATTCTAAATACTGGAGACTGCTGATTGTTAAATCTTAAAAGTAAGACTTATAGATAAACACTGTATGCTTCCCTTTGGTTGAATATTAGGCAAATGTAGGGGAAATAAACATTTAAATAATAAGAATTTTCCCTTTTTAAAAATTACTATGAATTTGCACCAGTTTTCATATATAAACACATCCTCAAATAATAATATATTGTGATTGAAACATTAATAGGCAACTAATAATAGAGAATTATCATATCATCTTTATAGGACTCTTTTTTTTTTTTGGAAGAGGGTTTAAATTTACTTTTAACAGCATTTCATCATACTAGACTAAATAATTGAATGCATTATACATTTTTGTAATTTAATAGCTCTCCTAATAGCTCTCCCCTACCTCCTCCCCAATGGTTATAACTGTGTTATTTGCCTGGAGGTAGGAGAAACCTTAATTTCACTATTTTATAACCCACAACAGTTAACACTTGACCTAGGTCATTAACAGGATTATCAGCAAATTTGTTTAAGCTTTTACTGACAACCTGAATTGCTACGATAATATTTTGATTGTGCCGGAAAGAAACTTTTTATAACTTCTCAAAATCTATAATAAAATTAATGCATTCTGAATCTATGTCTTCCCGAAGACTGGTGTTGATAATAATAATTCAAGTGGGGAAAATGTCCATTCCTCACTCTTATGTCCCACATAGCACATCATAGTAGTACTTGTCATAAGTTAGCAATTAAATACTCTTTAAATAGTAAATATTCTGGCAATAACCATAGATTTATTATACAAACCAGCTATAATGTAATGATCAACATTTTCTATTTCATATTTTTATATTATTGATGCTATAGTTGATATCATTTTTCTGCCTATTTTAAGATATAAAGTCAAATGGATATATTTATAACTCAGAAGCAACTGGAACTTTAAAAAGAAAACTACATATAATAAAACACCATTGACACATGTTAGATTATGGTTGCATTTATATAAAGTTGTCTTTTCCTTGAAACACTGAAAATTATGAGCAACAATGAAAAGCACTTCAGTTTAACATAAAAGTTTTAAACAAAATGTGCACAGTCAAACTTAAAGCTGTTTTTAATACATTGTTTAGTTTGTTTTGGAAGTTTCATGTTTTTTTAATATTTGTATATAATTAGCATTTACTCCTTGCTTATATAAACAACTTAGTAGTTTCACCTTAAGTATTAAACTTATTCTTAAAGAAAGAATTTAGTGAGATTCTTTAGCTTGTTTATATATTACCCATATTTTAATATTCAAATTTTGGAGTGTTCTTTAAGAGTCCTTCACTTTAAATAGTTTCTAACAATAATTTTCTTTATAAAGAGTCCTCAATATTAAAATTGTTTCTAAACTTTTAATTTTTCTGAACTAAAATATATGCAATTTTTAAATATCAAATAATCAGTTACATATGCAAAGGATTTTAAAAGGCAAAACATATTTCCAAAGTATATTTGATTTACTAACTTCAACGCAAATGGAAACAGCAAGAACTGTTCTTGAGAGGTACATTTTCCAAGTCATAAAATCTTCCAGAAAATATTAATAAAACTTTCCACAAATCATCAAAACTTGATAAGTTCTTACAGACATTTACTTACTAAGAAATCTGTGATGTGGGTTACCTTTGATTTTAGTTATTTCCCAATGATTTTGTTTGGCATAAATACTAGATGTAAGGGAAAATATGTATTTCTTGGAAGAATACTAAGTTTTACAAATCATATTCTGTCAAGATCCTCAACTTTGTTTATTTTTTTAATATACACATATTTCCTTTAGAATATTTAATAAACCTTGCTCTTTTAATTTCTGTTAGATAAAAGATTTAGAAAAACAGATGCAGGTGTCCCATTTTGGTTCTGTCTTCAGAGATCTGGATTTTATCACCGGGGAGGGTCAATGAAGAGCTTTTACCAAGTGCACAAAGTAACTTCCACAGATTTTTCAAATAAAGGGTTGACTGCTGGTGTGAAACGTTCATTACATTATTCATCCAGGTATAGCAGAAAACAGCATTGGAAATTTATTTCTCAAAGACTTGAAAGCCTTAGAAAATTCTTCTGTAACGACTTTAGAAATAAAAGTAATGTAGTGACATTTATAAAATGCAAAGGATCCCAAGCTACAAAACTATTTAGGAAGACACTCCTGTTTGGAATCAGGGTATGGGCACATATGTGCCCCTTGATTTCATTTTGTGGGTCTATTACCAGCTGCCTAGTATCAGGTAGTTTTTGGAATCTGGCAGGAGGTTTTTCTCTCTTGGAAAAGTCTGCAAGTCAGCAAGTTTTAGTTTGCCTCATACCAGCTTTCTTTGAAATAAAAAAAGGGTGGTCGATTACAAAGTCAAAAGTCTGCAAGTGAAAAGAAAATAAAAAGTTGATTAGAAAGACGGAAAGGTAGAGAAGTGCAAAGGTTCTAAAAACCAATGTATTATATAAATCTTTTGCTTAAAATAAAACCGTTTATCACTTAAAACATCTGGCTAATCAATTTTTATTAAATCCCTAAAAACCTGCATTCTTCAAAAGGGGGGGGGGTCGCATTTGTTTCCCCTTTTAAGTTTATACACTTTTGATTTTTCCCCAGAAGAAACTATTTTATCCAGGAAAGTTTTAAGAGCAGAAGCCAAAGAATGCTTCCCCTTTTGGATGCCTGGGCGAATGCATGTGGAGGTTGGATAGAATCAAAACCAGTTCAGCAAATAAAGCCTCCAACTTGGAGTGGTGTTATTAAACTGGAAGCCCTGAGTGGGGAACTCCCTCCCTCCCTTCATTTTCTAAACCATGTCCTGCTGTTCCAGTCAAAGCAAAGGGTGAAAATCCACATAATCCAAACCAACATGGTGAAGTCAGAATAATAGACGAGGGAGGAGGGGGAAGCGAGTGGGCAGCTCAGGACGAACTGTTGTGAGCGATCTCAGCCCGGGACGGGGGGTGGCTACAGGAGGGAGGACGGCGCTGCTTTTCCTTCGCGCTCCCACTGTCCCATTTGATAATGAAATACCGGTTACATTTCAAAGGTGTAGTAGTGACAGTACTGGGGCGACTGGGAGCAGAGCAGGCGCTCCGCGTGCCACCACACCCACCCCTCGGGCATCCTAACCACAAACTACTCCGCACCCAGGGCAACGCTCAGTGTTGCGGGGGGGAGCACGGCGTCTCCTAACAATTCACTGCTTTCCACTGGGAATCGGATTGAAGATCGGTCCACAAAATCCCAACTCCGGGTCCCCGTCTCCCAAGCGCCAGAATCCCAGTTGGGGGTTGGGGGGAGGTGTCTTTGTGCGCGAGTGTCTTCGCGCCTGGAGACCAAAGCCAGTTAGGAAAGCGCTGCGAGCTGGTCCGCGCCTCCGCCTGCTGCGGCTCCTGCCCGGCGGCCGGGGCGCGGAGCTCTCGGCCAGGGCGGCGGCTGGAGCGAGGGGCCGCGAGGGCGCCACGTGAGGGAAGGCAGCGCCGGGAGGAGACGCGTGGGGCGAGCGCGAGCGGCAGACGCGCGCCCTCTGCCTGCTGCACCGAGAGCTGCTGGCGCCGGACCGGGCGGCGGGCACCCACCACCTGCACGCTCCTTACCTGTGCTTGGTCCCGCCCACAGGGCGCCAGCTGCTGGCACCCGCACGGCCCCTCTGACTGGGACCATGCACTTTGACCCCAGATCTTTCCCCACCCACCCACCCTCCCATCGGAATCAGCCAGCCTTGTGAGCTTCGTAAGCGGAGGTGGCGCGGACTCCTTTCCTTGGTTGTTACTGTCCCTCTATTTGACAGATGGAGGAGAGAGATTTCAGATGGAGGAGGGAGATTTCAGATGGAGGAGGGAGATTTCAGATGGAGGAGGAGAGACAGTTCTGCCAGGCTCTCCCGGCAGAGCCGGGAAAGCACCTCTTACCGGGCCTGCTCTGCTGGGATGTCCAGACGCCCGAGAAGCCCAGTGACATGTCCCGCTGGCTGCCGTCTGATCCCACCCCTTTGCTATGTTCTTGATCTTTCAAACAATCTCCTTCAGTCACCAGATTCCAATGAGGAATCTTTCTTTTCCATTTTCTTCCTAACCATCTACTAATGCCACCTGTTAGGCCCCTCGTGAGAGCTAAAAGTCATGTTCCATGAACTTTCTCCCCGTGCACAATCTCAAATGTTATCTGTTCCCTCCGTCAGCCCCACGTTTGATTGGCATCATTTTATTAAAACAGGATTTTCTGTCTTCCAATGTTGGCCGTGCAGCTGGAACAGGCCAGGAAGGGATTCCGGGAGCGGTGTTAAAGGGAGGTAAATGAGTAGTTGGGTGATGCTGATGTCCCTGTGGCTGTGTAGGAAATTTACTGTTTTTCATAAAAGATAAGACTGTTGAACCCAGGGAACTCCAAAACTAAATATGGCCTCAGTGCCACGCCCAACATTGAGATGATAATTGCACAAAGTTCTGTCGTTAGGGAAATTCTACCCCTATGTTACCAGTCATCACTGCTGGACATCATTTAACCATTAAAGCAGTCCTAAAATAGGTATTATGACATCTTCTGTTGTTACAAGTGAGGAAATTAATGTAATAGAGTAGTAACTCAGCCAGACCCACTCTTATCTTTGACCTTTGATTTTAACTTCATATGTTTTCTACTGTATACAATGCTTGTGAATTAGGAGACATTTTCCCATTCAGAAAAAGCACTAGCTTCTCAACCTTAATCCCAGTGACTACATTACTTTGTTTTCTGATTTACCAAGAAAGTATTAGAAATATCTAGAGTATTGGTGGGAAATATTGGTCTTCAAAGTATTTTCAAAAAAGTACTTCACAGATGACTTAGAAAGTACAAAGTATTTACAGTTATAAGTCATAATGAGTGGTGGGCACATAAGAAAATAATCTAGAGAAAATATGATATGGACAGAGAAATAGAAGAAAATATCTGTGAAGACCTTTCTTCACACATTTTTTTCCTGACACTTAAACACTTCTTTCCTCATTGTGAAAAGAAAATTCTGTCAGAAATTCCATACACAAAGATTGTGAGGCAATTGTCAGTATAATCAAAATATTATTATTTAGGGTTTTAGATATTAAAACACTGTGTGAATTAACTGTGGACTTGTCATGGAAATCAATAATGGGGGGAAATTGAACATGGTCTAAAAGTATACTTTAGTCCCTGTGGAAACTTTTTTTTTTCACCTGAAAGATAATTTATAATTACTTAAGATGAGAAAGAAAATTATAAATGATTTCTCTTTCATAAAAACACTCATCCCCTATTTAAATAGAAGCATTGTGAAAAGGTAGCTAACACAGAGGTTTGAAAGGTAGCAAATTAAGCTGAGGGCAATTATATTTTTCACGTGGGTATTTCAGCACATATGTTTTGTATTAATTGCTGCAATAAATTCTGTTAACCTGGCAAAGAACAAAAATAGCATATTGATGACATCAGACTTACGAATCAGAAAGCTGCTTTTAGTATCTTGTGTCCTTCACTGTAACATGCAAAGGCAAAAATGTTTTCTAACGTGTTATCGTTTATGTTCCTAACACATTATCCAAACTCTCAAACTATTGGAACATCTTCTGTGAGAAAAAGTGTAGACATAGCAACAAACTTTTTGTCTCTTGCTTCTGGAGAATTAGTATCAACAACTAGTTTCCCTAGTTTTAAATATTTTATTTATATTTGTGTTTGTGGAACTCTCTTAAATCAAGAAAATACTTGCCTCTTGTTTAAGTCAAAAATCTGGACTGATTACATAACAGAAACTCAGAAGGGACTGAAGCAAAGGGAGAAACCTAGGTTAATTTTATCGCTGATAAGCCTATAATCAATATCAAAATGGTTTTATTTTAAATTTTCTACATTTACTAAGGAAAGGTTAATTTGTCTTCTTTCAAATAATAGTTAAGAAAGATACATGAATAAACTCTACAGGACCAGTGAAGAGTAACATCTTCCCCCCACATCTCACCTGTTCTCTCACTGGATAAAAATATAGTGGTTTAGGCCCTGGCCGGAGAGCGTCGGCCTGGCGTGCGGGAGACCCGGGTTCGATTCCCGGCCAGGGCACATAGGAGAAGCGCCCATTTGCTTCTCCACCCCCCACCTCCTTCCTCTCTGTCTCTCTCTTCCCCTCCCGCAGCCAAGGCTCCATTGGAGCAAAGATGGCCCGGGCGCTGGGGATGGCTCCTTGGCCTCTGCCCCAGGCGCTAGAGTGGCTCTGGTCACGGCAGAGCGACGCCCCGGAGGGGCAGAGCATCGCCCCCTGGTGGGCAGAGCGTCGCCCCATGGTGGGCGTGCCGGGTGGATCCCAGTGGGGCGCATGCGGGAGTCTGTCTAACTGTCTCTCCCCGTTTCCAGCTTCGGAAAAATACTATATATATATATATTCGGAAAAATACTATATATATATATATATATAGTATATATATAGTATATATATATAGTGATATATATATATATATAGTGGTTTAAAACTAAATGTTTGCCAGTGATAAAGTTGCTCTGTTTCCAATCAATACAAAATTTCAAAATTTCCTATATACTTCAGGGTGACCAAAGAAAATGAAGAACAGCTTTTAGTAATTAACATATATTTACTTCCTGTTTTTAAACTTAATTAAACAATAAAAGTGTAGACCTTAGAAATATTATTATTATTATTATTATTATTGCATATGAAAGCAGTCTTTGTACTGAGAACTTAGGCTAAAAAGCTGAGTTGCTTTCATGTGGATTATCTAAATAATCCTCTGGGTAAGTAGACCAGCACTCAGAAGAAAAGTTTACTTGCAGAACTATTGTTTGTCACCAATAGTGTTGCCTCCTTACAGAACTTAACTATTCCCATGGGTAAAAAATTATGAGTAAATATATAACTTCTGGTATTAAAATGGTATAATTTTTTTGTGGGGGGGGGAGACAGAGAGTCAGAGAGAGGGACAGACAGATGTGAACGGAGACAGATGAGAAACATCAATTCTTCATTGTGGCACCTTAGTTGTTCATTGATTTCTCATATGTGCCTTGACGGGGGGGGGGGGGGGGGGGATAGAGTAGACTGAGTGATCCCTTGCTCGAGCCAGCGAGCTTGGGCTCAAGCTGGTGAGCCTTGCTCAAACCAGATGAGCTCGCACTCTAGCTGGTGACCTTGGGGTCTCAAACCTGGGTCCTCCTCATCCCAGTCCAATACTCTATCCACTGCACCACTGGCTGGTCAGGCAAAAATGGTATAAATTTTTGTTTTTCAAAGTTGCAAATCACTGATGAGCAAAAGTAAAAACAACCATTTGTTTGTCACTGTCTAGATAATTATCTCCAACCGGACCCCCATTTGAACTTATAAATATTCAAAGATGACATAAAGCTAGAGTTATCCCAAATTGAAATAATTCCTTTCAATATGTCAAAGCTATTCATGGTAGATTTGCATATTATCAGAATGTAAAGAAGTGGCATAGTCACAGAAACTTTAATTAGAAATTAAATTGGATTGTTATTCTTTTATTAAGTATGTAAATATCACCAAGTGTAGCTATAACCAAATATTAAAAATGTCTTTAAAGAGGCAAATAAAAGGGAATAGTATTTTTCTCTTTGTTTACTTTTACTATTTGGTTTATCTTAAATAAATTTATACTCATTTATATTAGTAAAATTCAAAAAAGATAAACTTACATTTTATTATGGTGTTCTTGACATATTTGATCTGAAATTATAATGCTGTGATATCCTTTATTTTGTAAAAAAAAGATTTTCTGTCATAATTATATGTATTTCATCTAATTGAACAAGTTAGATTAATCTACATTTAAAATAATGGTTTCCATATATTTTGGGGGTATAGCTGCTTTCCTTAAATATTTGTACATAAATAAAGAAATTTTTCTTACCTTTGGTTATAGGTGATGTCCAAAATCTAAATGTTTATTATTTTAAAAATCTATATAGAATTAAAGAAAAAAAACTGAAAAAATGTATAAAATTGATAGTATCCTATTAAATCTCCCTTTTCAAAGGTGATCCTATGAGAAGTAATTAAGAATATATTATTCTATGTTTGGTTAAGTATGTAGTCCATTTACTTCTCTAACTTTATTAGTGAAAACTTTAGAACTCTAAATTTAATTACAAAGACAAATTTAAAGAACGTTAGCATGAATTAAGACAAATGTAAAGAAAAACATGAACTCATCTTTTCTATAATAATTTGTTGTTTGTGTACTTTTATTTACCAAGTGGTGTAAACATTAATATTAGTTGAATGCTGGATTTTGGAAATGAAGATGTTAGGAAATGGTACAGCCTATGCTCTTGAAGATAACTTAAGAGGGACGAATAACCACAAAATAAATATTTATATAAAAATTAAATTTCAAAATAGAAAAATTACAAAAAAGGAGTTATGAATCTCCAAAGAAGAGTGCAGTTAGCCTCCCAAAACAGACAGACCCTGGGATATAGAAAAGATTTGTAAAAGACACACATTAGTATTAATGATAATATGGGAGAAGGAGGTTAAATAAGCCTAATTTCCTGTGGTAGGGATGAGTATAACTGAGATTTTTTTTTTTTACTGCATGTATCTAGAAAATTTAAAAAATAATTTGAATGAATGCATAATAAGTGTATACGAAATTTAAAAAACACTTTGAAAGAACATTCTGAAACGTATTTTAAATAAGCATATATCTAAGCTTAATGTAAATAATGTTTGAATACATGCACACACGTGTGCTTGTGAGTGTATTGGAAACACATTATTGAATATCAGAAAAGAACTATCCCCCAATAAAAGCTTCTGTAGGTGCTACTCATAATATGATTACACTACCAAGAAAAAACACATTAATGTTTGTTTCAACTCTACCTTCTCTTCCAGTGATAAATTCAAAGTTTTCTAATATCAATACTAAAAATTTAATACAGTGTATCCATAAAGTCATGCTGCACTTTTGACCGGTCACAGGAAAGCAACAAAAGACGATAGAAATGTGAAATCTGCACCAAATAAAAGGAAAACCCTCCCAGTTTCTGTAGGATGATGGGGCAGCATGTGCGCATGTGCAGATGATGACATAACACCGTGTATACAGCGTAGCAGCCCACGGCCATGCCAGTGGAGATGTGGATGGTACAGAGGAAAGTTCAGTGTGTTCTGTGGCTTGCTAAATTCTAATCTGTGACCAAAGTGCAACGTGTATATCGGCACGTTTATAACGAAGCACCACCACATAGGAATAACATTACCCGGTGGGATAAGCAGTTGAAGGAAACCGGCAGTTTGGTGGATAAACCTGTTCTGATAGGTCATCAGTCAGTGATGAATCTGTAGAGACTATACGGGATAGCTACCTAAGGAGCCCTAAAAAATCTGTGCATGAGCCCACATCGAACTGCACTGAATAGGTATGAAACTGGGAGAGTTTTTCTTTTATTTGGTGCAGATTTCACATTTCTATCATCTTTCGTTGCTTTCCTGTGACCGGTCAAAAGTGCACCATGTCTTTAAGGACACACTGTACTTTCCATGGAAAAAAAAAATGTTCCTAGGATGGAAGGGAAAGGGCTAGAGTTTTGAATAAAATAAACATTTGGCACCTTATTTGATCCTTTGTGGGTGTGTTTGTATGTGTGTGTACCTCTGTAGATATCAGTCGTGTTGTATGACACAAGGTTCAGATATAGTTATCCCCCAGAATCTGATGAAATCAAAGCTATATACTGACTTTAATTTTCTAGAATATTAAACCAATTTATGTGTTCTGCAATGGGCTCCTTTTGAAATAAAAAAAAAAAATGTTTTGTTTAAACTTAAAAAACTTCCAAAGAAGGGCCCTGGCCGGTTGGCTCAGCGGTAGAGCGTCAGCCTGGCGTGCGGGGGACCCGGGTTGGATTCCCGGCCAGGGCACATAGGAGAAGCGCCCATTTGCTTCTCCACCCCCCACCCCCTCCTTCCTCTCTGTCTCTCTCTTCCCCTCCCGCTGCCAAGGCTCCATTGGAGCAAAGATGGCCCGGGCACAGGGGATGGCTCCTTGGCCTCTGCCCCAGGCGCTAGAGTGGCTCTGGTCGTGGCAGAGCGACGCCCCGGAGGGGCAGAGCATCGCCCCCTGGTGGGCAGAGCACTGCCCCTGGTGGGCGTGCCGGGTGGATCCCGGTGGGGCGCATGCAGGAGTCTGTCTGACTGTCTCTCCCCGTTTCCAGCTTCAGAAAAATACAAAAAAAAAACAAACAAAAAAACAAACAAAACAAAAACAAAAAAAATTTCCAAAGAAGGCTTTTAACTTGAAATATTTTTCTCACTAATTTTTTGTTTTCTTTGATAAAATTTTAAATCCACCTATGTTAAGGGGCTTCAAGGTATAAGATAAATCATGGTATTATAATGGACAGTATTGGGAATACAGTCAATGATATTGTAATAACTTTTGTATAATGACAGATAGTAACTAGATTTATCATGGCAATCATTTCTTAATGTATATAAATGTTGAATCACCATGTTAGACAACTGAAAATGAAAGGGTATTGCATGTCAAATATATGTCAAGACGGAAAAAAAGCTACGCTATATTAGAGTTATTCTGTAGGCCAGTCTGTTTATTCTATTCCATTTTCACAGTCATCTGTCAAATCCTGACTACACAGATAGCTATCATTCAGGACTTGAATGTTGGTAATCAAGATTTTAAGCTAGTATGATTAAAATATATATACCAAGACATCCTGAATTTATATTGTAAAGGCAAAATGTATAAAATGTATATGCTAGAGTTTAGCATCTATTTGCCTTAAAAATTTTATATAATTTTATAATTGAATAATATATTTTCACGTTTTTTTATTATTTTTTTCTTTTTCTTTTTTTTTTGTATTTTTCTGAAGTTGAAAACGGGGAGGCAGTCAGACAGACTCCCGCATGCGCCCAACCAGGATCCACCCGGCTTGCCCACCAGGGGGCGATGCTCTTTCCATCTGGGGCTTTGCTCTGTTGCAACCAGAGCCATTCTAGCACCTGAGGCAGAGGCCATAGAACCATCCCCAGTGCCCGGGCCACCTTTGCTCCAATGGAGCCTCGGCTGTGGGAGGGGAAGAGAGAGACAGAGAGGAAGGAGAGGGAGAGGGGTGGAGAAGCAGATGGGCACTTCTCCTGTGTGCTCTGGCCAGGAATCGAACCCGGGACTCCTGCACGCCAGGCCGACGCTCTACCACTGAGCCAACCGGCCAGGGCCTATTTTCACGTTTTGATCTGTCAAGAATCATTTCAAATTAGAAATAAGTCATTCTGTTATTTCTAGAATACTTTAAAAAAGAAAAATATCTTGAGGATGTATAATGTTTACACAATCATTAATGTTTTACTTTTGATAACTTTTACATTTTGGGAAACACATTTCACTTGTCTAAATGATTCATGATATCACTTGACAATGCAAAAAATCAAAGCGACCTGTTATTCTAGACACTGTTTTTAAACCTGAAGTTTTTAACGGACTAAAACTTCACTGAAAGTAGAACAGCCCTACGCATTTATGTGACAGTATTATTTCATTATAAGAACACATTCCCTACTCATATTTTGATAGCTGTTTTCTCCATAATAGTATTGATATCAGAAAAAACTTTAGATTTCTCTGATTTTATTTTATAAAAAAAACATTTTAACACTTTAGAAACAACACACGGTTTATTTTACTAAAAGGTCCAGGTTTCAAGTCAAATTTTGGTCTGTGTTTGTTATTTTCTTGAACCACTTTAGGCTTGAAGACCCAGATATCCTACTGTGAAACTGTTTTGATTCTAAGGAGTTCTCCCTGCTGTTGGCAAAGATTGAGATGACGCAGCTAATTACAGTTTGTTTCATAATTAGGACCTGTATAAAAGTAAATCTAAAATTATTGCCCAGGAGGTAAAGTTAATAGCATGTCACTTTGTCCAGAAATCTGCTTATATCATGTAAATGAAGGTACCATGTGACAAAATAGATTTTCCACAGAAATGTTGAACACAACAGAAATTTTTCTTTGATATTCACATAATTATTTTAGCTGGTCATTTGATAGAGAAATAATCATAACTTAAATATCTATGAAACAAAATGCCTGTTGGGTTAAATTTTACACGGTTTCTAGGAATTTTTATCTGCACACAATTGATAGAGTATACAGGCATACCTAGCTTTATTATGCTTCACAGATGTTGCATTTTTTTATTTTTTCAAATTGAAGGCCAATTGTCCACCAGCACAAAGACTGCAATTCACTTTATTGCAATACTTGCTTTATTGTGGTGGTCTGGAACCCATCCTGCAATATCTCTGAGGTTTGGCTGTAGTTGACTTCATTTATAGTCTAAAAACATGTTTTTGGCAATTTTTAGTCTATCAGATGCAATACTAACCAGAGCTATTAAATAATGTTTTAATTATGTTAATTTAAAGTAGGCCCTGGCCAGTTGGCTCAGCAATAGAGCACTGGCCCAACTTCTGGAAGTCTTGGGTTCAATTCTCAGTCAGGGCACACAGGAGAAGTGACCATCTGCTTTTCCACCACTCCTCCTTTTTCTTCTCTTTGTCTCTCTCTTCCCCTCGCACAACCATGGTTCAAATGGTTCAAGCAAGTTGGCCCCCAGCGCTGATGGATCTTTGGCCTCACCTTAGGCACTAAAATAGCTCCCTTCCTGAGCAATGGAGCAATGCCCCAGATAGGTAGAGCATCGCTGGTATGAGGCTTGTTGGGTAGATCCCGGTTGGGGTACATGCAGGAAGGAGTCTGTCTTTCTGCTTCTCAATGAAAGTAAGTAAGTAAGTAAATAAATAAATAAATAAGTAAATAAATAGAAATAAGTACTAACAGATAACCTGCAGGAGCAATTAAACTAAGAATATGCAATCACAGTACATAAAAGTTATGCTGAATTTTGTATGTACATCAGTAAAACTTTACTTCTCTATAGTTCATCTCACTGGCATACCATGACGTATAAAATAAAAATAAAATGCTGAGTTTTGGTGCAGTCCTATCAGAACATACCTTTTGATTTCTTTATTCCATATTATAGTTGACAAACATGGTATATAGAGAATTACAACACTGAGAACAAAATTGATTGCCTCCTGTATAATTTTCTTCTGTTTGCGTCATTGAAGTGTAACCTAGAAGCAGATTAAATGATCCTTCTGCTATCTGTAACCAAGAGCAAAGCTTCTCATTTTGCTATAACAGGAAGTGATAAAAAGTGACGAAGAGGCCTTGGCTGGTTGGCTGAGTGGTAGAGCGTCGGCCTGGCGTGCAGGGGCCACGGGTTTGATTCCTGGCCAGGGCACATAGGAGAAGTGCCCATCTGCTTCTCCACCCCTCCCCCTGTCTCTCTCTTCCCCTCCTGTAGCTGAGGCTCCATTGGAGCAAAGATGGCCTGGGCGCTGGGGATGGCTCCTTGGCCTCTGCCCCAGGCGCTAGAGTGGCTCTGGTTGCAACAGAGCGATGCCCGGAGGGGCAGAGCATCACCCCTTGGTGGGCAGAGCGTCGCCCCCTGGTGGGCGTGCCGGGTGGGTCCTGGTCGGGTGCATGCAGGAGTCTGTCTGACTGTCTCTCCCCGTTTCCAGCTTCAGAAAAAAAAAAAAATGTGATGAAGATACGTAGTACATAAAAAATGTTGAAACAGCCCTGGCCGGTTGGCTCAGCGGTAGAGCGTCGGCCTAGCGTGCGGAGGACCCGGGTTCGATTCCCGGCCAGGGCACACAGGAGAAGTGCCCGTTTGCTTCTCCACCCCTCCGCCGCGCCTTCCTCTCTGTCTCTCTCTTCCCCTCCCGCAGCCAAGGCTCCATTGGAACAAAGATGGCCCGGGCACTGGGGATGGCTCTGTGGCCGCTGCCTCAGGTGCTAGAGTGGCTCTGGTCGCAACATGGCGACGCCCAGGATGGGCAGAGCATCGCCCCCTGGTGGGCAGAGCGTCGCCCCATGGTGGGCGTGCCGGGTGGATCCCGGTTGGGCGCATGCGGGAGTCTGTCTGACTGTCTCTCCCTGTTTCCAGTTTCAGAAAAAATGAAAAAAAAAAAAATGTTGAAACAATTACAATGATGGTGTGAATAGGAAAGGAAATGTCATTATTCTTTAGTTGAAGCAAGATGTCATCAAAACATGGTTGTTGTTTTTTGGGGTTTTTTTTTGGGGGGGGGTTGTATTTTTCTGAAGTTGGAAACAGGGAGGCAGTCAGACAGACTTCCGCATGCGCCCGACCGGGATCCACCTGGCATGCCCACCAGGGGGCGATGCTCTGCCCATCTGGGGCATTGCTCTGTTGCAACCAGAGCCATTTTAGCACCTGAGGCAGAGGCCATGGAGCCATCCTCAGCGCCCGGGCCAACTTTGCCCCAATGGAGCCTTGGCTGCGGGAGGGGAAAAAGGAGACAGAAAGGAAAGAGAAGAGGAGTGGTAGAGAAGCAGATGGGTGCTTCTCCTGTGTGCCCTGGCTGGGAATTGAACTCAGGACTCCTGCACGCCAGGCCAACGCTCTATCACTGAGCCAACCGGCCAGGGCCACATAGGTTTGTTTTTGATGGTTGTGATTCTATAGTTATTTGCAATTGGCTTTAAGACACCTTATAACTAAAGGTTTTATAAGAAAAATGTTTTTTTATTTTAAGAGTCAGAAATTTAACCATTGAATCCTACTGTTCACTTTGAAATAGTTGTTTAATAATTTTATAACTCAATATTTTTATAAAATACAACCATAGCATTACCTAAGCACATTGACGTGTTCTAAAATAACTGAAAAGTTCTTTCGCTTTAGGAATGAATTGCACCATATGAAATTTAAAAATTTTAATAATGCACTGTCTGCATATTTATAGCACTTAAACAATCTATAAGATATTTAACTCTCAGTCTTTCTAAGTGGACAAATATTCACTATGAGTAAAAAATTTGAAGTAGTCTTAAAAATATCTAAATGTGTTAATGATTCTCTGAGTAAAAACTTTAGAAATTTATACCTGAAGTTTTTAATCTGTCCTTAACAGCTAAATGCAAGAAGTGACAGTAGAGATTGGTGGCAGAAAGGTTTCCTTCTGTCCAGAAGTACTTACAAACAAATTTGAGTCAATTTACTCTATACTTTGTTCCTATTTTTCCACTCCATTCTACACCTTCTCATTTCCATCAGGCACCACACTTCCTTCTGTCCAGTAAATATCATGTTAGTGCTCACTGGAAAGCCAACTCAAGTTGTACTGGTGGTGGCACAGTGGATAGGTTGTCTACTTGGGCCACCACAAGTCGCCAGCTTGAGTGCAGGATCATTAACATGATCTCAAGATTGCTGGCTTGAGCCCAAGGACACTGGCTTGAGCAAGGGGCCGCCACTGACTTGGCTTGAGTCCACTCCAGTCAAGACAAAAATGAGAAACAATCAATGAACAACTAAAGTAACACAAATATGAGTTGATACCTCTCATCTGTCTCCCATCCTGTTCCTGTCTCTCTCTTTCTCTCTCTCTCAAAAACAAAAACAAAAAAAAACCCAACTCAAGAAATCTAAGTATTTACTTATCTTTTTCAAAGCTGTAAACTCCTTCACCTATTCATACCTCAGTTTAAGTAGTCATAACATCTAAAAATGTGTCAATTTTAAATCACTTTAACAAGTAATGTATGACACATGATTCTTTGAATAGAACATATTATGAAATTACTGAAATGATGATAGTCCTGTGGTTTCCTAATTAGAAATCAAGTGATTAGAATTAAGCTATCTATATATTCCTATCTACCATTAAGAATAATTTCCTAATTCTTTTTTTTGTTAAAATTCATAATCATATACTCAATTTTTTTTATCAGTTGAAATAATCTTCCATATTGTAAATTGTCATTCAAACTCAGCCTACAGTATAACATTTGTACATTATAATTCTATCTGCTTTTTCTCTCTGCCCTGGCATAGCGACAGTACTACCACTTGAAAGGTTAAGGTCAGGTCTCCATCTTTTTTAGGAAAGAAAACCGTGAGTAACCAAAGTCCCTGCTGTTTATGATGTACTGCAATGTTAGACTTAGACAAGGTCCCCAGAGAAATCATTCACAGTAGGTGATTTTCAAATTCCATTAATTTGTCTTTCTTTATTTTTTTAAAAAATCTTAATCCTGCTATACACATACTGCAATGCAACAGATCACAGGAGAACAGAGGATTTTATCTTGAAAGTTCCAGTTTAGGAATGATTCACTTTAAAGTGACTAGAATTTTAGGTTGTGTTGTAACAAAAGACACCTTATCAACTCAAAATAGCAACTTTTAAAGAAGTGTTTTTATGTCACTATTTTTCTCTAATATATATATATATATATATATATATATATATATATATATATATATATATATATATATATATATATGGCAACATACATTCTAATGAGTAATTTAATAAATAGTCATAGCTTCGGCCCTGGCCGGTTGGCTCAGCGGTAGAGCGTTGGCCTGGCGTGCGGGGGACCCGGGTTGGGGCCAGGGCACATAGGAGAAGCGCCCATTTGCTTCTCCACCCCCACCCCCTCCTTCCTCTCTGTCTCTCTCTTCCCCTCCTGCAGCCGAGGCTCCATTGGAGCAAAGATGGCCCGGGCACTGGGCCATGGCTCCTTGGCCTCTGCCCCAGGCGCTAGAGTGGCTCTGGTCGCAGCAGAGCGACGCCCCGGAGGGGCAGAGCATCGCCCCCTGGTGGGCAGAGCATCGCCCCTGGTGGGCGTGCCGGGTGGATCCCGGTCGGGCGCATGCGGGAGTCTGTCTGACTGTCTCTCCCTGTTTCCAGCTTCAGAAAAAAAAAAAAATAGTCATAGCTTCTTAACCTCAAAAACTTTTTTTCCTCTGGGTAATAAAATTTAAATTGAATCAGCCATTTATCCTGGCATGTGGAGTAACACATATTTATCATTAAGTATATATTCAATTATTTATTTATCATTAAGTATATATTCAATTATTACATACACACAACATTGAACCAGTTAAACCCCTAAAGACATTGCAGATATAATCTAATATTTTTTTTGCTATTGACACTGTAAATTCTACTGTACAAATCCTATGTAAGACTCAGAGAAATCCACTGCTGTGATAGAACCAACAATTAATATAGATATTCTTTATCAGAATAAGAGTTAACACATGAGAATGTACTCTCATATTTTCAAAATTTTTCTAACTTTCATTAATCTGAATTATCTGTAACATTGATTAATTGATAGAAGCTTCCTAAAAATTATTTTGACAGATAATTTAAATATATTTAAACATACTGCTCATTTTCAAAATAATATCTTTGGAAATAATTTTATTATGGAAATTTTAGTATGGTATTGCATAGCACAAGTATTTTCTCTTATATAAATAGAATTATTTATTAGGATTAATTTATTGTAAAAAAAATCTTCAATTATTAAGGCATTCCAATGTAATAGGTTCAATTTCTATGTTTTCCTTTTACTACAAAAACTTAATAAATCTAACTTTGAGAATTTTATCTCTTTTAACTTAATAATCAGAAATCTTTCTTATACTACCCTGATATATTTATTATCTGACCAGCTAATTAAATATCTTCCTTTAAAAAGCAGCACTTGAAAATTTGAATTCTATCAAATATATTATTTCTTTTTCTTAATATTTTATAAGATTAATGTTTTCTTTTTAATACTAATTATGATGATGAGAGAAAAGGTGGTGCTTTTCATACATTGGGAAGCACTTTATTGACAACACATGGATATGGGCATGTATTTATTAACATTATATTTTAACTTGTGAATATATGAAACCCTTGAAAATTACTCTCTTTTATTGTAGTTATTTATTTACCTGCTCTGATTCATGTTAATAATCTTTATGTGTTTATGTGAACTTTATTTGCATCTTCCATCAGTCAACAGTGGGATTGTTTTTTAATTTAGAAGAACGATCCGGTGAAACTATAGGTTCCATTATTTAACAGATCAACAATAAAAGTGAAACCTTTGTTATTAATTAAACCAGATGTATCTTTTTATGTATTGATTTCCAATCCCTTACAAATTAATATTCTGTGTTGAATAGAAAATATTTGTCTTATCTCTTTTAATAATATATCCAAAACTCAACCACATTTATACTATATTTTATTATTAATCAGACATCAGATTTTTGAATAAGTAACAAAGTTCTGAATACAATCATTAATGACTTTGAGTAACAATATCTTCTTTAGATAAGTAAAGCTTTACACAGGCAATATTATAAACCATATTTTTGCTTTGGTTTCTCCTCATATTAGTAGCTAAGCATTTTATTTGTAACATGGAGTACACTAGTGCAGGGGTTGGGAACCTTTTTGGCTGAGAGAGCCATGAATGCCACATATTTTAAAATGTAATTCCGTGAAAGTCATACAACAACCCATGTACATTACGCTTTATCCAATAAAATTTTGGTATTGTCCTGGAGGATAGCTGTGATTGGCTCCAGCCACCCACAACCATGAACATGAGCAGTAGGAAATGAATGGATTGTAATACATGAGAATGTTTTATATTTTTAACATTATTATTTTTTTTCTTAAAGATTTGTCTGCAAGCCAGATGCAGCCATCAAAAGAGCCACATCTGGCTCGCGAGCCATAGGTTCCCGACCCCTGCACTAGTGCATAAGGTGACAATTATATAGTATTAAAAATCCACATTACAGAATATGTTTAAGATTGGCCCAGGACAATATAAAGATGACATCTTAAGTGTGCAGACACATTGATTTGTTATGGAAGCATATTTAAGAAATTAATTTATAGTCAAGTCACATGTACATTTATTAGTATTAATAGTCTTTGAAGTTACTTTGATTTTGTATGAGCATCAATATTAGTTCCAATTTTGCATTTTTATTGTTTCTCCTTTAAACCTGCAGTTATTCTGTAAAAAATTATTATTGATGTATTGAATATTCACCTATCTTTGTAAGCAGAAATAGTTACAAAAGACATAGGATCTTTTAGTCCCTTAAGTTTCCCTGTGTTTGCTTTTTTTTTATAATTCTTTTCTTATACTTTGATACCTTATAAGTCTGATGAAAAGGAAGAATCATGTGTTTTGAATATGTTGATATTTTTATATCTCCACTGACAACAGGCAACATTAACTTGAAAGAGGCAAATAGGAAGAATTCATTCCTCTTAACAGTGTCTGTTTATTTGTGTTTTCTTTTAGTCAACCTGCTGGATTCAAAAACAATTCAAGGGGAGCTGGGCTGGATTTCTAACCCATCACATGGGGTGAGTTCAGTAAATTATTGATAGGGAACATGATTCTGTCTATTGCCTCTCTTAGAGAGCAGAGGAGTTATTGGTATGTTCTCTAAAGCAAACACCTGTACTTCTGGTGACACTTCTATCAGTGTATTTATTACATTGGAGAAACAGAGCCTAATATTTGTGTCCAGTGGAACTACTGAGAATTTTAAAAGTTTTTTTTTTTCCTTCTGAATTTATCAATTGGTTGAATGGATGAAAGATACGTAAAAAGCTTAATTATTACTAGCATCATGCAGATGATCTAGGTGTGATCATCTAACATGTTTTGTGATGGGATCAGAATAAATGAATGGAGAAGACATTCTAAGTTGTAAGTAATGTAGAAAGTGTGCATTTCCAGATGGTAGTCTCCAGAGATGTAACCTTAAAATAAACCTCAGTGACTTTTGCAAGTAGCGTAGGATATATTTGTCAAGAGTACAAACCTCTGTTGCCATAATTTCTTTGTTTAAAATATTTGCAACTTGTCTAGATTATTTTCAAAGTGGGTGTTTAATTTTGATAAAGTCTGGATGCCTTCACATTTTAAACTTTTTACATATCTTTAGTCCTATACCTGCCAGACACAATATTACTAAGGTGTGTGACATTTTGGTGGCCTGAATATTTATGAGCCTTTTGTGGAAGTAAAGTTTTCTTTAGTTTTTTTTTTTTTTTTTTTCAAAAATAAAAGAGAAGCATATATTTGGAAAAATTCTTGTTCCTACAAAATTATGTAATAAGTACCTAAGCATGACATTTTGTTTCTAAGTATAGCCTGTAGAAAAAGCCAAGGATTTCCTTGAAATATCTGTAATAGGTACAAATTTATGTATTCCATTTCCTTCTACACTAATTCTCTCTTTCAAGAGGTTATAATTACTTCCACTTAGCACTGGTGTTCCAATCTTTAGACTTTTGTGCCTGAACATAGTGATTCTTATGGTACTATCAACTTTTTCACCAACGGATGTTTTACGTCAAGGTTACTTCATCTATCTGTCGTCTTTGTATCTGCTTCTCTTCCTGGTACACCTTGACATTGACACAATGCTAAAACCTATCACATAATCAGGCCATGGTTGCTTCGCAAGGGAAAGGATGAAGTAAGCCAGGATTTGGCTTTCCCATAGGTGTAAAGTGATTCAAATGATTGGGATAAAAGCACATCCTGGGTAGTCAGGAGTGAATCAAAACTCAGGATTGAGCTGGAAAACTCATTTCAAACCCACCTTCTGAAAGCCATACCTAACTTTAATTCTGATTTTAGAAATTTGAGTTTTTCATTACTCTTTTGGATAATACACAGAAAGCAAATACTACAGTGACATTTTACTAATAGATATTCATATGTGTATTTTTTTTTAAAAAACAAACAAACAAGGAATTCATTTAGATCAAAGCGACAAACAACCTACCTGATATTTTTAAGACATTTTTGTATATTGACAATTTGGAGAAATGTGGTCATTGTACTATGTGAATCACATCGATTTTGTGATGATACAATGTTGGCACTTCTACTTCCAGAAATACGTTGGGAGGTGGGGGGTGTTGTTCTAGAATGCTTCCACACAAAGTATGGTGCATGCATCAACTAGCCACAGCCACACCTGGGAGAATCTTAGAAGTGAAACTGTCAGGTCGCACCCCAAGCTCTCTGAGTCAGCATCTGCACTTTTCACGTGGTCCCCAGGTGATTCCTGAGCACATTAAATGTAAGAGACACTCTTCAGAATAATTTACCTCTTGACTTTTTCCATCTCTTATCCAATTTCCTACCTTCTTTTTGCCTAGGAACAGTTTATGTTTCTCTTTTGGCTTACTCTTGGCTCAGAGAGCAGATCTCAGTCTCTTCATCGCCTTCCTGGTTGATCTTGCAGCTGTGTCTTGGCCTTTTTCTGATGCAATAAATAGCCTAAAACAGCTGGCCAACCTCTACAAACTTATCATTAAAACTGCAGGGACAAAAACCAAAAATCTCCTCAACAAGTCAGGATATTTTTAATACTTCAAGACCACAAAACTTAAAAAAGAAAAATGAAATACGATTTTTTTTTGTACTGTAGTGATGCATAGTGTAGTTTTTCTTTAAATTTTCTCTATTATGTTAACCACAATGTCTGTGAGGAAATAAGTTGTGTTAACTTAGAAAATGTTAGATGACTATTCATTTCTTGTTGAGAAACTGATGACATTCTTGACTGAAAGCACTGAATGGCCAATTGAGGTTTGGTATTTAACATCTTTGCTTGGACAACATTGTGCTTTTGGATTCAGTTAATTTTTTTTAATGATTTAATGTTGCCATTTTCAGTATGACAAAGGTAAATACATTTTGTGTTTTCTGTTTTTAAAGGAGATAGTTAAGACAATTTGATATGTTTGCTGCCAGTTTTTTATAACAAATGACATGTAATGTAAGAGCTGGAAATAACTTTTAAATTTTTATTGTTTTAATTAACAAACCCTAATAAATACCAGTGAATCTATTTTTAGGTTAATAAAATATAAATGCAAGCTCTGGAAGAAAAATTATAACAATATCACACTATATTGAATTACTGAAAATCTGCTCTTTATATCTTGTTTAGCTTAGGAGTGAAAGTTTGAACTCTTTTTAACAACCGCTCCTATTTCCTCCCAACTTCCAGCCCCTGACACTCACTTTTCTCCTCTCTGTTTCCACAATTTTGACTTTTTTTTTTTTTAGGTTTCAGAATAAGTGATACCATGCAGTACTTGTCTTTCTCTGTCTGGCTTATTTCACTTAGCAGAATGTCCTCAAAGCCCATCCATGTTTCACAAATGACAGGAAATATCATGTTTTTTAAATTTAGGGGAGTGGTTCTTAAGGCGATGAGGCTGTCAGCAGAGAAGTGGCTTTGATTTTACGCCGTGGGAGGATTTGGCAGTGTCGGTAGATATTGCTGGTTGTCACAACTACGGAGGCAGGACAGTACTGATATCCAATAGGAAAGGCCAGGTGTGCTGGACACACTCTACATTGAAGAGCGCAGCCCCCCATAACAAAGAACAATTGGGTATAAAACTGCAGCACCAGGTGAGGACACCCTGGGGTATGAATATTAGTGCTTCCTTGGAAGCTGTGGCCTAAAATGATCTCGGGAGACTGCCAGCCACTGCTTTAAGTGCCCACCATACCCCTATCAGAAGCTCCAAATTCCAAATCTGCTGAAACAGAAATTTTAAAAAATTCAAAAATGATTTATTCTAAAAATAATTTTTTTTGTGGAATAATATCACCTGAGTTTCATAAAATTAATTAATATGTCTGGGAGGAAATGGCCCAGAGTGGCTCACTCCTTCATGTAATTTTTCTATTTTTATTTTCCTCTTTTCCCAGAGATACATCATTTTACACTTAACTTATATAATTTTGGGGGGAAGAGTATTTCTATCTCTATCTTTAAGTGGTGTTTAGAAACTTAAGAGTCAACTTCCGCATCCCAGTCTGATGCTCTATCCACTGCGCCACCGCCTGGTCAGGCTAAGAGTAAACTTAATAGGAAATTATGGTACAATATTTTTAGGTCTGGGACAGGTTTTCAAATAACTATCTGGGAAAAAATTTAAGGAAACTTTGGTTTCCTCTAAGTGAATATCATGAAAATAATACTCAAATATGTAAACTGAAATGATCAGGCAGTCAGAAATAAATTTTGTTTTTCAATAAAAGTTTTATCTGACATAAATATTTTATCCAACTAAGTTTGTTAATTTTAGTAAAGCAAACACAGCAATTTTCTTCTGTGGCCCTGTAAACTATAAATTATAATAATTTGAATTCTGGACCAATTTTATTCAGTAATTTCAGTAAATAATTCAATAGCTTATATTCTTTGATTTAGAGGACAAACAACGCATATAAAAGTCCTTATTGATTTTTGGATTACAACCTAGAAAAATCTTTTGTTTACACATGACTAAGTAGTTGAATATATTCAATATTTATTTATTGGTTGGTTGATAATATCAATCTAACAAATAAACTTCTCTGGTTGAGTTTAACTTCTCTGGTTGAGTTTAACTTCAGAGGAGAGCTGAGAGTAAGGTATAGCTACATAATTTCATCTTAAAATAGTATTGATTTGCCCTGGCTGGTTGCCTCAGTTGTAGATCGTCAGCCCCGTGTGTGGTAGTCCTGGGTTCTATCCCTGGTCTCTCTCTCTCTCTCTCTCTCTCTCTCTCCTTTTCCACAGCCATAGCTCGAATTGTTCGAGCAAGCTGGCCTCAGGCGCTGAGGGTGGCTCCATGGCCTCGCCTCAGGTGCTAAAATAGCTCAGCAACAGAGCAGAGTCTCAGCATGGGCAGAACATTGCCCTGTAGTGGGCTTGCCGGATAGATCCAGTCAGGGAGCATGCCAGAGTCTGTCGGTTTGCCTCTCTGCCTCTCAATTAAAACAATTTTTTTAAAGATAGTATTGATATGCTGATTAACTAGAACAGAGAAATCATGAACATTGACTCAATTAAAGAAACTCTCATAAGGAGAAGAAAATGAGGACATAGTTGGTAGAGTATACAAAAAGCACAAGCTAAAATGAGTCATTTATGTATATTTGTGGATCTTAAAAAGGAGTCTCAAAATGATCAATAGTGGCATTACTGTATTTTCTACCTTCCTCCTTTTGGAATTTTCTTCTTCTAAAGTTTTCCTTAGCTATCTTAGCAAATAAAAGTTCTTTTGGTTGCCCACCCAATATCTGATGTCAAAGATAATAAAGTAGTAAAATAAAATAAACACATTATTTAAAAATCAGAACATCTGCTTGTGAATTCTGGCTCTACCATTTATTGCTGTCTGATGAGATGCAGGCCACTGAAGCTTCATTAATATTTATCTTCACTTTTTAAAAAAGGTATAACAGTAATTCTGATGTCACAGCAGTTACAGCCAATGAGTTTTTTTTTGTATACACCTCTTCTTTTTCTATCTATGAGTATATATGTGCGGCATGTACAGGCAATAAGGCATGTGAAATAGCTCTGCAAATATTTCTTAGTCTTAGACTAATAGGTTTTAAGATTTCCCCATTCTCATCCAAATCTTTTGTAAAATTACTGTAGCTGATATGTCTTCTTCAATCTCAGTGTACACTTAATTTCCTGAATTTGACTTTAGAAGTAGAATTGATAGTATTCCCTGCAGACACCTCTTAGGTTAAGAGACCAAAGACCTTTCCTTTGACATCACATGACTGTTATTCCACTGGATCTGTGCAGACCAAAGATTACATTTTTAATTGAAAGAGCCAAACTATATTAGTTGGGTCATTAATTAATTTATTTAAACATTTAAATAATGATAATTTTGTCAAAATATTAGTGTCTTCTTCACTGAGACCTGACTCTTTTTTATGCACTCTCCTGACACTCGCAGACTAGCACATGCCACCTGTTTAAACTCACCTACCTTGTTCTTTGATGGCTCTTCAAAGCTTAGAACTATATATATTAGTACAATTATTTCATTGATATTTATCTCAGCCAAGAAACTGAAAGCAATTTGAGGCCAATTTCCTTTTCATTTTTCTCATTTTAGGTTCCTGGATTATAGTTGCTCAATAATTACAATTACCTGAATAAATGCATAATAAAACTTTCCAAAACGAAACAAGATAAATAGGTTACACTGATTTTGAATTTGTTGAGAAAAATTTGATCATTTCAATTTGTTAGGTCCAATTGTGTCTTTAAATTATTTCATTTTCTTCTTAATGGCCTAAGTGAAATTATATATATACACCGTATGTGTATATTATGTATGTAATAATATATGTGTAATAATATATAGATATATTAAGTATAATATTATTTTTGTACTAAAAATCTATTTGTTAAAATTATTTAGAAAATGCTGCCAAACTATGAGTTTTAAGTTAACTAAAAAGAAAAGAATCTAGAGACAGCTCTATATTGAAAATTATATTGATTGCTGCTTAAAGAAAAAAAGCAAGAATTCTGCAAATAAAAAAAATTCAATTTAACTAAAAAAACTGATGTTTAGAATTAAATGAATCATAGAGATAGCAAAAATATTGCAATTATTGCAATTTGTAACGTCTGGATTCTAGAAGTCTCATCTACTGAATTTCTAGCTTTCCCTTGGTGAATGGTGTCTGCAATGCAGGGAGACTATGTTGACAACTGGGTGTCAACAATAACCACCTGGGATTTTGCCTTTATAAATCAAAGTCCAAATTCTGCTTCATATGCTGAATAGTCAATGCAAGAAAATAAAATGTTTGACACGTGATATGTGATTCTTGGTCCTTTGAAATTTTTCTGTCTAAAATGAACAATACGACATATTTTAAACATATCACTTTCACGT
The DNA here is from genome assembly GCF_036850995.1 of Saccopteryx leptura. Classification (NCBI taxonomy): domain Eukaryota; kingdom Metazoa; phylum Chordata; class Mammalia; order Chiroptera; family Emballonuridae; genus Saccopteryx; species Saccopteryx leptura. Next base: position 23,173,268 of record NC_089510.1, read on the forward strand.
ATTGTACTGACCCTTCAAGGAAGGATGTCTGATCAAATTAGAAAAACAGGGCAAAGTTTTGCAGGGTTTTTTTTTTAACCTTTTCTTGAAAACAAATGCACTGTAAAAGAATGGGATATGTGCACGAGTTTAATACAGTGTAGTCTAACAACATTTCATTTATAAAAATTAAAACGTTATATCTTGTACTTGTTTTAACAAAAAAATTTATCACTACTTTAAAACAAATAGAAACCACTTTCCTTTGCTAATTCTGTATAATTCTATGTGAATCCTACTCTCTCCATCAAATCAGTTATTTCTCTTTTGGGGGTTGGATTAGAATTTTAAAAACCTGACATATAATATACTGTGCTTCTTTTACTTTGATGTATGGCATGTGGGATTTAAAGCAGAGGAGACTTGAAAATTATTTGGATGGATTTTATTTAGTTCAGCTTTACTCATAAATTTGTGCTATATAAAGATAAATAAAAAGCTAAGATATATGTAAATAATTTTTATTTTAATTTTGAATGTTTAAACAGTACTTTAAATCACTATAATAATTTTCTATTTGTTTTTTAAGGTAACTACAAATTTTGAATCAAGAACAAAATTAGTCTTCTAGTGGTTTTTCATATTGATAGCATTTTTTAAAACATTATACCATTTGATATCCACTCTGTTAGCTTATACAACTTCAAATAAGTGTACTGTTTGTTTTAAGGGGGAATGGTTATTAAAATAAAAGCAACCAAAGTATAGATATTAAACTTAAAAAAGGAATGGTTTTTATACTCTTATGTAAAATAGTACATTCCGATTTCCATATTGCTAAGAAGTTTCCAGTTTCTTTAATATTTTAAAGAATATACTTAAAATAAACACTTTGTTCAAGCTTCCAATTTTTCATTTGACTATAAGATCCGAATAAACCTATGTATGACCTTAAGTAGAAAAGAGTTTTAATATTGACATTCCATGAAATGCAATTTTGATGGAAATTTATAAAAATGATGATATGCACCAAAAATTGCTCATTTTTTTCTCCTTTTTTGATGTTATATATTAGTGGTTCTGACCTTTAAATTTATTATTTCCTGACGGTTAATTGATTTTGAAAAGCAAAAAAAAAAATTCTGTAAAAATGTGGTGTAAAACACTTTTTAAATAAGTTTCATGTCCCAAATGATAGCCGATGAACTTGAAAACATTTTAAAGGTTATAATAGCCACAATAAAAAACAGCTGGAGTTTTTCTTCAACTTTAAGGGCCCATTGGCTACTCTTAGTTTTTCTCTTTTTCTATTAATAAAGATCACTTTACTTAGGAAATGAAAATAATTTTGTCAAAGTTTATTTAGTTTATAAAAATAACTTTATCAATGAAATGATAATATCTGAAACCCTAGGAATTGTTAAAATCATCTCTCCTTTCCATGAGACATAAGGAAGAAAACTTCCAGGGCGCTAGTGTACTTCATTTTCTGAGTAGTCTAAGTTTATGTTAATTTTATTTGTTCTGATATAAATATCCATATACCAGAGTGAATACACTACATATACAATATTACATTTCAGTTTACAAATAGCAATTTTAAAAAGTTAAAATCCTTGGTTTACAACCAAGACCACTACCACATTAGAAATCCTTGGGTTGGGCCGGCCACCTGACTCTTCACAGACCCTCTTTGTGATTCTGATGCTGCTCAAGTTGGAATTACTGTGCTAGAAAATTATGACCTTCCATAGTGAAGGAGACATTACTTACAGACGCATTTAACTATTACTTGATACAGTGCTGTAGTTTATTCCAATCTCTTAATTAATACTGAATTGTGCATGATTTGTAATTAATATGTCTTCATTTTTGTTAATTTGTTTTTGTTTTTTTGTTTGTTTTTTTTCCACAGTTAGAAGCAGGGAGGCAGTCAGACAGACTCTCGAATGTACCCAACTAGGATCCACCTGGCATGCCCACCAGAGGGCGATGCTCTGCCCATCTGGGTCTTTGCTCTGCTGCTGCCAGAGCCATTCTAGCGCCAGAGGCGGAGGCCATGGAGCCATGGTCAATGCCCGGGCCAATTTTGCTCCAATGGAGCCTTGGCTGCGTGAGGGGAAGAGAGAGACAGAGAGAAAGGAGAGCAGGAAGGGTAGAGAAGCAGATGGGTGCTTCTCCTGTGTGCCCAGGCCAGGAATTGAACACATGACTTCCACACACTTAACTGACGCTCTACCACTGAGCCAACTGGCCAGGGCTCCTTTACTTTTTTATATTAATGTTATATAATAAACAAATAAGAAGAGAAAGCAGACATTTTACTAACAACTTGAGGAATCTATTCTTAGCAATTTGTAACCAGAATTTGCAATTATTCTTCCCTTATGTAATCCTGGAGTTCAGTCTGAACTGCATGCAGTATCTTCAGTATTTCTAATTACTATCTAATTAATATCTGGCATCAATTACTCATTATAAAAAGATGACATTAAAATAACAAGACCACAAAAGCTCTTAATTAAATGATAGGGAAATGGGATTGAGGAATATAAATGTTTTCCATCAAGGAGTTACTAGAATATAAGGCTGTCTGGGAAATGACAATGAAATATTCCTAGAAAGTTACTGTGATCAGCTTGTGATAAATTTTATGTACCCACTAAAGATTTTGAACATGATTAACAAGCTGATTATGAAAGATGCTTTGAAGAACAGAAAGGAGTAAAAAAAAATTGGAAATTGCTGAGACAACTCTCATGCTCTCATGAAAAGTTATAGGAACCTATAATCTACCCCTATATTCCTTTGGTTATATAACTTAGTGATTAAATTTTTACTATTTTTCTACCACTCCAGGAAGAGTATATTCTAAAAAATCATTTAAAAAATTAACAGGTAATTTATACAATAAAAGCATAAAATAAAGAGAAGCCAAATTTGGCCCATTGAGTAAGTTGGAAGACCTTTGGGTGGCTCAATACAAATGAAAATTATCTAGTAAACTGAGGAAGATAAAAGAAAAAAAAAAAGAGCATAAGGTGCTCTAACAGTAAAGTAATCAAATTGCCATCTGTTTGACAATACTAGTCAATGTTCTTTGGGGCCTGAGATTAAGAATAGGCTACACTTTAGAAAAATGTCCATGGCAATCACCCTTTACAACATAAAATGAAAAGACCATGGATCGGGCATCCAGTAGATTTCGCCAGTGCAAGAAGAGAGGGGATGCAATGGGATGGTTTCAAATCACTGTAACTCCCAGTCTACACATGGCTGCTTATTCCGTGCCATGGAAATCGTGAAAGTTGATAGCCATTAACTTGATGGATTTACTCAAAGTCTTCAATGGAATTTAAAGTTTGTGGATGATATAAATCAATTTTGTAAATGTCCTTAGAACCATTTGTCATCTGTATCCTTAACATTGGAAGAATGTGCAGGGTTGTCATTTTTTTTTTAATGTAGAATTAGTACTATACTGGGTAATTTTGACTTAACTTTGCCTTTTCTACTGAGTATTGGAAAGATAGAAAACAACAACATAGTCATAGACAAACAAACAAAAACTATAGAATTTTGAATTTTGTGAAAAAGTTTACTTCTAGAGCTGTATAATTTTTCATTAAGGGCAGCACAATTTTATTTTACTTGGAGCAGGAGAATATATGTGAGTAATCAATTTTAGAATCAGCAGAGACTTTGGAAACCATAAAGCAATTCCTTAATTAAGTAGAAAAGCAACTAAAGCTCATGGAGTCTTAGTGTTCTGCCCAAGGTTATGTCACCGCTTTCCGAGTCTGGGTTCAGTGGTCTTCTCATTAATCCTCTCTGTCTCGGTCTGTGGACAGCACCAAAGGAGGGTTCCAGTTTACGTGATTTAATTTTTAACAGACTATACTCATAGAGCTTCAGGACTATTTTGTCTGGGTGTCAAACCTTACAGCACCATAAATAATAACCAAGTCTTGGGTTACATCAGTCAACATAGATAGAGCTACTTTTTTCAGCCATTGAAAAATGCTGATCTTTTATAAGACAAGAGGAAAACTGGGTTATAAAGGAGTATTATTAGTTCTCTCTTCTTGGGTATGCGTGTCTCCTCATCACAGCTTGATTTATGATCCAGGAACTGAGCTGTCACTTAATGACTAAAGATTCTTAACGCATTCTCTGATCACTAGAAATTGATTTTTACCTTAGATTTAAATATAAATCTGAATACTTGCGTTGAAAGAGTATTTTTAAATGTCAGCTTATAACTAAAATCAATCTCATCTGTTTTCAATTTTCATTAGAACTAATAAATGTTTTGAGATCCTTTAAAAATTAGTTCCTTGGCTCTTACCTGGTAGTGAGTTTGTTAGAGCATTGTCGCGACATGTGGAGCTTGCTGGTTGAATCCTTGGTCAGTACACATACAAGAATCAACCAGTGATGGCATGAATAAACGGAACAATAAGTCAATGTCTATCTATCTATCTATCTATCTATCTATCTATCTATCTATCTATCATCTATCATCTGTCATCTATTTTTCTCTTTTTCTTCACTCTCAAAAAAACCCAATAAAAATAATTATAAAAATCATTAATTTTGTTTAATGTGACCAGTCTTAAAACAGAATGGTTCTATGTGATATATTTTTGCCAAAAAATCCTCTTCAGGACTTAAAATGGCTTAACCTGTGATGGTGCAGTGATAAAGTATGGAACTGGAATGCTGAGATCACTGGTTCAAAACTCTGTGCTTGGCTGGTCAAAGCACATACATAAGTTGACGCTTCCTGCTCCTACCCCTTCTCTCTCTCTCTCTCTCTCCTCTCCAAAATGAATAAATAAAATCTTTTAAAAAAATTTAAAATGTTTCCAAATTGTTAACTCTATTTTTTTCTTAAACTGCTAAAAAAAGTCAGTGTTTTTTTGTTTTGTTTTGTTTTTTGATTTTTTTTACAGAGAGAGAGAGAAAGTCAGAGAGAGGGAAAGATAAGGACAGACAGACAGGAATGGAGAGAGATGAGAAGCATAAGTCATCAGTTTTTCATTGCGACACCTTAGTTGTTCATTGATTGCTTTCTCATTTGTGCCTTGACCGTGGGCCTTCAGCAGACTGAGTAACCCCTTGCTTGAGCCAGCAACCTTGGGCTCAAGCTGGTAAGCTTTGCTCAAACCAGATGAGCCCATGCCCAAGCTGGTGACCTCGGGCTCTCGAACCTGGGTCCTCCGCATCCCAGTCCGACGCTCTATCCACTGCGCCACTGCCTGGTCAGTCAGTCTTTTCTTTATTGGATACTTTTTTACAGAAATATGTAGTTTTAAAAATAATTTGACCCTGGCTGGTTGGCTCAGTGGTAGAGCATCAGCCAGTGTACGGAAGTTCAGGGTTCAATTTCCAATGAGAGCACACAGGAGAAGTGCTCATCTGCTTCTCCACCCTTCCCCCCCTCCTTCCTCTCTCGCAGCCAAGGCTCCATTGGAGCAAAGTTGGCCTGGGGACTGAGGACGACTCCATGGCCTCCGCCTCAGGTGCATTCTAGAATGCCTCTGGCCACAAATGAGCAATGCCCCAAATGGGCAGCATCACCTCCTGGAGGGCATGCCAGGTGGGTCCCGGTAGGGTGCATGCAGGAGTCTGTCTCTCATTCAGAAAAATACCCCCCCCAAAAAATTGATAGTTATAAGTAAGGATAACAAGTTAGCTCTTCAACATATTTTGAAAATGTAAAAATACACAAAGAAATTTTATAACAAAAAATATTTGTGGTATATTTGCCATAGCGACCATCTCTTCTAAAATAAATACTTTTACCCTAAAATAAATGATCAAATTAAAGAAAATTTTAGAAGTGGTCAACATTTTGGGGAGGACTCAGGGTGATTGCATTGTTTTAGAAAGAAAAGTATATGGGGGGTAATATTTGTTCCTAGGCTCTACTGGGTTCTGAATAGTTTATGAAGTCTAAAGGGGGTTTGTTAAATTTTAAGTATATTGAATTTAATTTATTTTGTTGATAAATAACAGCTTTAATTTCTGTTATATATTGGTCACTATCACAGGCAGTAGAGATGTAAACAATGCCAATAGCTAATATTTCTAAAAATTGTTAGGCCTATTCATAGTGTTTTCCATATATCAACTAATTTAATTCTCACAACAATCCTATCAAGTTTTGCTCTCGTTTTACAGAAGAAGAAAATAAACCCTAATAAATTTAAATAACTAAAGAATTAAAAGTCTCTGTCAAATACAGCCAGTAAGTGATAGAGTCAAGAATAGAAACCAGGCAGTCTGACTTCTATTTTGTTGTTGTAGTGAACAGAGACAGAGAGAGGGACATATAGGGACAGACAGACAGAAAGGGAGAAAGATGAGTAGCATCAATTCTTCTTTACGGCACCTTAGTTGTTCATTGATTGATTTCTCATATGTGCCTTGACCACGACGGGGCTATAGCAGACCAAGTGACCCCTTGCTCAAGCTGGTGAGCCTTGCTCAAACCAGACGAGGCTGCGCTCAAGCTGGCGACCTCAAGGTTTCGAACCTGGGTCATCCACGTCCCAGTCCGGTGCACTATCCACTGAGCCACCACCTGGTCAGGCTGAGTTTTTACAGTATATAAACTACCCCTGCTCTCTACTGCCTCTTGGAAGAGAGGTAAGGAAGATATTTCTTCAGGAAACTTACATTTTGGTAAAATAAATCATCAGCCATAATACAATGACAGTCATCATTGAGATACACAGTAGGTACAATAATATCATATAAAGTAAATCAGCACTTCTACATAACATGAGTCAGTAAAAATTATATCAAGATGCTACAAAACTAAAAATAAGTAGGAATGTACCAAGTGTATGTGACTAGGGACCACACTCACAAAGCTCAGCCTTTGCTGGAAAAAAACAAACAAACAAACAGCCAAAGTCATCTGAAAGCAGATAGAGTAGATGGAGAAGAAGTAGGTGATGAGAAATGTAAAGTTAAAAGGAAGCGTTAGAATTATAGACTGGATTATGAAGAGCTTCATATACATGCCACAGTGTTTGGATTCTCTTCAATAGAAAATAGTTAAACACTGTAAGAACTAGAATGTTTATTCCATGACTAGAGGTACAAAGAAAGTTGTTACAGTAAAGTCACCCAAGAAAACTATCTGGCAGGGCAGGGAAGGGAAGTGTAGATACTAGGTCATTTACAAGGTCCTATAAAAAATGGTGAATTAAAGGTTAATTTTTATAATATTCAGTGTGATTGATGATGACTGACATGTATCTTAGTTTCTCCTATATCAAAGTTTCTCAAACTTTAGACTATGTCAGAATTAACTGTATGACACAGTCCTTATAGTTACTGAATGCATTGCCAATGGTGCTGGTCCAAGGCTCAGTAGTAGAGTATTGGCCCAGTGTGTGGGTGTCCCAGGTTGATTCCCTGTCAGGGCACACAGAAGAAGTGCCCACCTGCTTCTTCACCTCTCCCTTTCTCGCTTCTCTCTGTCTCTCTCTCTGTCTCTCTCTTTTCCTCCCCTCCTGCAGCCAACGCTTAATTGGAGTGAGTTGGCCCCCCGACCAACTCTGCCTCAGGCAATAAAAAAAAATGGCTCCAGCTGCAATGGAGCAAGGGCCTCAGATGGGCAAAGGATTGCCCCCTAGTGGGCTTGCTGGGTGGATCCCAGTCGGGGTGCATGTGGGAGTCTGTCTCTGCTTCCCCTCCTCTCACTAAAATTAAAAAAAAAATAAAAGAGAATAATTAAGTATCATGTTTTAGTGCCACATGCCCTCCCAATGAAAATATATACATATATTTATATTTATGTTTATATATGCACACACATACATATCTCTACCTATAACATATCAACATACCCAATGAGATATTTTATGTCATTTTAGTGTTTTAAATTCTGTATTATTGCCCTAATATTATGAATGCTTCCTAAATTACAGAGAAATGTGGAAGGCCTGAAACTAAATTTTTAAATACATGACTATAACAGTGCAGAAGGTCACATATGCACTTTTAAAGTTTTGGGAGATCCATCTCTGGGTACTTTGGCAGTAGAAGGATTATAGAAGCAAAAAAGTAAAGCTTTTATTTCTATATTTATTTTATACTATAAAGTATTTATAATATAAAGCAGGTAATTCTAAAGAAATATTATAAAACAGATATACATGATAGACAAAAAATCTAATTAGAAACTAAAATTTAAAGTAGAATTATAAACAAACACAAATTTAGAAAATGTTCACCAGGTAGCTTTTCTTTCAGAATTCAATTTTCCTCTGTAAAACACTGAGATGACTAAATGTCAGGTTTGTGGAAATGATGATTCTCATTGGAAATATAATTTGCTGTTAACAACAGTGTTTAAATGGGATAGGACTACTAGCTTTACCTTTCATAAAAGATAAGAATGATCTATAAATGAGTATAATCAAATATAGCATTAAATATTTGAAAGAAGTTATGAACTAATTCTTGTGGCCTTGGGCCTGCTTTATTTATCTCATGTGTATTAATATATTTCAACAAAAATATTTAGAATGAAATAAAGAGGATGTTATTTTTAAATGTTGAATTTTAATTAAACTTTAAATGAGATATGCTACTTAAATTTATTTATTCCCTGGGCTATAACCTTAAGAAACAGATATAGGCTGGAATTGTCAGCTTGGAAGATTTCAATGTATATGTTTCATGTGCAAATTACATAAAAAATTTAATATAAGGGATAGTGTTTTTTTATTTTATGTAGCTTTTTAAAATTTTTATAATCAACTGAGATTTAGTATACTTAGAATCTGTGGTGATAGTGAATAGCAGAACACCTTTTTAGAATATTATTTGAGGTTTGACTTAATCTGATGTTTTTTTTTTTCAACCCAGCCATCTCTAGAAAGGACTTTTTTTTGTTGTTTGTTTATTTTTTCTTGTGTGTGTATGTGGGTTTTTTGTTTGTTTGTTTGTTTTTGTATTTTTCCGAAGTTAGAAGCGAGGAGGCAATCAGACTCCCGTATGCGCCCAAACGGGATCCACCCGGCACGCCCACCAGGAGGCGATGCTCTGCCTATCTGAGGCATTGCTCTGCTGCAATCAGAGCCATTCTACCACCGCAGGTGGAGGCCATGGAGCCATCCTCAGCACTCAGGCCAACTTTTGCTCCAATAAAGCCTTGGCTGCAGGAGGGGAAGAGAAAGAGAGAAAGGAGAGGGGGAAGGATAAAGAAGCAAATGGGCGCTTCCCTTGTGTGCCATGGCTGGGAATTGAACCCTGGACTTCTACACGCTGGGCTGACACTCTAGTCGGCTCTCCCATTGAGTGAAATGGCCAGGGCCAGAAAGGACTGTTTTTGATTCCACTTATTGAAGCAATTGGTGGAGGGATTGAGTAAACAAACAAACGAAAAGTTATAGATACAGAATATGGTGATTGCCAGATGGATCGGGAGTTGGGGGTGGGGGAGGTAGAAGAGTGTAGAGGGGGGTAAATGGTGATGGAGGGAGACTTGCCTTGGGGTGGTGAACACACAATACAATAAACAGATGATGTACTACAGACTTGTGCACCTGAGTCTATATAATGTTATTATGCAATGTCACTTCAATAAACAAACAAACAAAAAGAAAAAAGAAAAAGAAAAAGAAAAATGGTGCATATACCTGAGTTATTTTCAATTCAAAACCTTGGTCCTTCCGTCTGGAAAGAGAAATCTCTATACTTCCCAACACTACCTAATTTAGACAGTTGCAAATATAAAACACAGTTTAATTGGAGTCACAATATATTATAAATTAATTGCAAAAATATATAAATACAACAATATTGTAACCTGAAAGTACTGTGTCACAGAGAGCTAAATGATGTAATGTGAACTTTAAAGCCATCACATACTAATCGAGGATCATAGTTCTTTAAAAGAGACAGAGAATGGCAGCGGAGCCCATGTCACCCCAGGGGGCTGTGGAATAGAGAATGCCATGCCAAAATAATCATGAAATGTACTACAGTTCAGTGGATGTTGTGAAATACTGGCTTCTTACTGAAAGCTGGTATTTCTAACACGATCTAACGGTCACACACCGTAAGGTTGCATAAAGTTTTACCTTTGAAAAGTATTCACTCATTCTATAAATATTTATTAAAAATAACCTATTTTCTTAAGCAGCGCCTGCAAGTTTTTAAGCTACTAATTAAAGATGGAACAAAAATAATTTTATATTAGTTATCTTTGGGATTTCCTTTTCTGAAACAGAATACTATTGAAAATCATTCATCAGACATATATCAGAAATTTCAAATGATTAGTACACTGATTTAAAAACTACACTCTACTAGCAATATCAGGGGAATACTTTGTAAAGTATGATAGTCTAACCACTATGTTGTACACCTGAAACTAATACAAAATAATATTGAATGTGAAAAAACATATACTTTTGATTAAATAAAAAACATACTTTTTCAGAATCAAAAAATAGATTTTTTAAATAAAGTATTTCTTAAAAAATATTGTCCTTTTAAATTTATTGTTATAATTCACTATCTTTTTTCCGAAAGGATTCACTAAATTTAATAAGAAATTAATGACTTTCTTATTTCAACTAATATAATAAAAATAAAATATAATAAAAACTACTCACATTAAATGCATACAAAGAATAAACTCTATAGAACATAAAAGTTTTATAGACAAAAGTTCTAATACAAAACATAAAAGTTGTATATCTTTATATTTTAAAAAATTTAAGCCATTATAAGAAGCATGTTAATGCATTTGAAACACAAAAGACATTTACTGATATGTTATATGTGATAGACAAAGGAGGGATGATAGATATTAATATGATGTTTTAGGTAAAATTTTTCTCCTCTCCTTTTAGATCTTACTATAAAAATTGCAAAAGCTGCAATAGAATTTGCAAATAAAAGCAGCACTATAACATAGCACTTCTATATGATGCTGTATAAGAACCATCTTGTTCTTAGGTATGACTACAACCTACAGAAGCAGTAGATATTTTAAAGGTCCTGTTGCTGTATATCCATCTCCTTATATCTCTGAGATAAGAAAGCTATATATCATATAGCTCTCTGTTCACTGATATAATTTGGATAGAAGAGCATATGACACAGACAGGTGGTGGCGTGTAAATAACTTCATGATAATTAAGCACCAACTAAATCCAATTATGTCCAACCACACAAGAGACACAGCAGATACTGAAGTCAAAGTGATAACAAACAACTAGATTTCCAGACTTCCATGGGGTTTTTTTTATATATATATATTTTTCTGAAGCTGGAAACGGGGAGAGACAGTCAGACAGACTCCGCATGCGCCCAACCGGGATCTACCCGGCACGCCCACCAGGGTCGATGCTCTGCCCACCAGGGGGCGATGCTCTGCCCCTCCGGGGCGTCGCTCTGCCGGGACCAGAGCCACTCTAGCGCCTGGGGCAGAGGCCAAGGAGCCATCCCCAGCACCCGGGCCATCTTTGCTCCAATGGAGCCTCGGCTGCGGGAGGGGAAGAGAGAGACAGAGAGAAAGGAGGGGGGGTGGAGAAGCAAATGGGCGCTTCTCCTATGTGCCCTGGCCGGGAATCGAACCTGGGTACCCCGCAAGCCAGGCTGACGCTCTACCGCTGAGCCAACCGGCCAGGGCCCATGGGGTATATTTGATCAATTGAACAAAATGCCTTGAACTTGAACAAATGAAAAATGATCAGCGGTCTTCAGAAAATTTGAGTAGTAAAATTTGACATATATTTATATTGTATATGTAACCTGTTTATATCATGTATAATAAATATAAATAATGTGCATTAAATATTGAAAATGGAGAAATTAAAAAGGCTAAAACAAATATCAATAGCAAGAGCCAATTCACCTCATTTTGGAGACCTCCTAGTATACGAAAAGGTTGGCATCCTTCATTTTAAGACCAATGGCCACTTACTGAATTTTAAATTTCATATCATTTTTCTAAATACATAAGCACACCTTTGAGAGAGCTTCAAATGGATAACAACAGATCAACAGATAAATTCTATGTTACTGGAATGTTTACCAGGTATCAACTTAAGTTTATTATGTATGATAATACATAATAATTAAAATCATATAAAGATTTTTTATATAATTAATTACCTATGTCATATCAAATGTTCAAAATGCCAATCTGATATAGGCAGAATGGAGCATCATAAATATCTGTAGAAAATTCATAAATTTGACCTTTTTAGTGCTGGATTTGCTCTTCAAAAATTTGAACAAGTTCTAACACCTTTTCCTTTGTTACACTCAGGACTGAGCCCTTTAGAAAAATATGTACTTGATGGGTTAACTTTGGTAATGAGAGAAATATTATTTTAAAATTATTATTATAAAGGGAATGGGGCAATTGATTTACAAAAGCATCAGACAGGTGGATCCACGTCTGGGCTGTGAGCCACTGAAAATCACTGTCTCCAATTGCCTACTCCAAAATGCATTCAACTTTTTTTATGAGAAAGATCCTTACTTTATTCAGACTGACACTGTACCCTGCTAAAACAATATATTTTCAAGCTTTACATTTTTTCAGATCAAAGTGTATCCATGGGATAAAGTTTTGACCAACGTCCTCTAAGTAGGGATGTGAGACTTGTAAGAAGATGGTGCAGGAAACCTGGCATTTGGGCAATGGCTGGCATTACAGCAGCCGTTCTGTGATATTAGAATGAGAGACACATGCTGAAGGTGGTGTAGGGAAGAGCCAGTAGGTGCCTGGGTCTGATGACTTCAGGGAGCTGCCATAGCAAATTTAGACTGCCTACTTCTAAACTCTTTGTGTGACAAAATTAGACCTTGTACATTAGTGAAGATTTTCTGTCCTATCACACCAGTAAAACATAAGTACTAACTGCCTGACCAGCAGGTGGCACAGTGGATAGAGTGTTGGACTGGGATGCAGAGGACCCAGATTTGAAGCCCTGAGCTAGCCAATTTGAATGTAGGGTCACCAGCTTGAGAGCGGGGTCGCTGGCTTGAGCGTGGGATCATAGGAACATGACCCCATGGTCACTGGCTTGAGCCCAAAGGTTACTGGCTTGAAGCCTAAGGTCCCTGGTTTGAGCAAGGGGTCACTTGCTCTGCTGTAGCCCCAACCCCCACAACAAGGCACATTTGAGGAAACAATCAATGAACAACTAAGGAGCTGCAATGAATAATTGATGGTTCTCATCTCTCTCCCTTTCTGCTTGTCTGTCCCTATCTGTCTGTCTGTCTGTCTCTCTCTCTGTGTTTCCAAAAAAAACCAAACAAACAAAGAAAACAAACCCCAAAAACTTAAGTACTAATATATAAACCTCAAATTATTTTAGAAAAACTTAACATGAGTCTAGTCTGGATGTATGTATTAACACAAACATTCTGCAATCTATATATAAATATATTAGAAAAATATTAAAGAAAATATAAAAGGAAATATTAAGACATAAAATTAGCCAGTTGATTTTATAGTCTGGAATATCCTGAAGCTCATGAAAGGCAATTCTTCTTCCCAATTTTATGTATAGTGATCCATCACCTATACCCTTAAAAATAGCGACTGGCAGATACAGGAGGCTGAAAGTAGCATACTTTTTCCTTAATCATAGAAGTTTCACGCTGAAAAAATATTTTAAAAGACAATATTGTATAAAAAGAATTTTTTATTTGCTACAGACTTCTATCCAATCTTGAGATTGTAAAGTCGATTTCTTTGCGTTATTTGACATACATTCCCGGGTATTTTAATTCATTTTACTCTGGATCACAAAAATAATCATCATCATTATGGTGTTTATATTAATTTGTATCGTTGTTCTCTCTGCTTTATCTGATTACATTCCAAATCCTATCTCCATTTCAATGAATGATCAGAGGCAACAAAACATAGTACATAAGTCACATAGACGTTAGAATGAACAAAATACTTTCAGTTGTGGACTTCTGGTAAACATAAAACAAGCTCCTCATGCTGTTTCTTATTATGATTAAAGGCTCTCAGAAACTACACAGACCCTCCTGCTCCACCCCCAACCTCCTTTCACATATGGAATTTTAACTTAGGGTCAGGACCATTCAAGATGTCTATGTGATTTTACTCATCTGTTTTTATAAATAATTCTCAGAACATAAAATGTTTATAATGTTAAACATTGTAGGAAGGACTAATGGAATATATGTTATTATATACATATAACTGCTGAAATTTACATTTTTGTTCTTTCCTTTACTGTTTCAACCTTCAGAAACTTAATTTTCCAGGAGAACATATTTATATTTCCTAGTCAATTTTTTTTTGCAGAATCAAAACACAGTATGGTACCAAGTGAAAACTATTTTTATGATCATATGAATACTTTTAATACAAAAATGAATGTAAAAAAATGATTGGTAATATGTTTCTAGATAAAAGAAATAACGTACATGTATATATTTTAAAAACAGTTTAAAAAGATTCATTATGAAATAGAAACTAAATTTCAGCATTTGTGATACCAATTTGTTGGGTAAGTTAAGAGAATCTTTCTAGGTTCAGTTTTTAGTGTTTATAGTTTTTTCTAATTATTTTATTGTCTATTTTTCATAAATATTAGATATATATGATATTTATAACATAATAGCTGAGGGGAGATAAAAATCTAAATAAAGGTTATTACAATAAAACATTTAAATAAGCATAGCTGTAATAAATACTACACTGTATGTAAATTATCAACTGGTATGTATAAAATAAAAGCTATAGATGTTTAGATAATGACAATATACATGATGAACTGGGTAGTTAGGGAAAGAGGCCCTCATAGCTGAAGGTTGGGTTTGCCTTGGGGGGTGTATATGGATCCCAGACAAGATGAGACTGTTTCATATTCACGTCACTGCTCATTTTTTTCCCATCTTCTTCATTTCACACCTTCTTCCCTGACTTTGCAGTTACTTCTCACTTCCAGACTTCGTCACAATGCAGATTTTTATATTCAACTTCCTTCTTAACATTTCCATCCCAAATAACCCAGATTAAAACTGATTTCCCCTTTCTCTCCCTACCCCAGCCCCAAAACATACTTCTGTTGTCTTACTCAGCTCAGTTCATGGCCCCTTTCTCCTTCCAGACTATCACACCAATAACCCTGCAGTCAACTTTGACTCTTTTCTTTCACATTTCACTTGATATGGTGGTAAATCTCATGTGCTTTCCTTTCAAAATATATCAAGAATATAACCACTTCTTACTACCACCATTGATTGCCACCACCTTGGCCAGGACACTACATCTTTTTCCTTAAATTATTGTAAAAGGCGGGCTCCCTGCATTTGCCCTTGTCCTATCGGAGTTACAGTTCACCTTGAACAGAGGGTGATTCTGTTAAAATGTTAAGTCTGCTCTGTCACTCTTTTGTTCGCAGCCTTCTAAATGTTTCCCATCTCCGAGTAAAAGTCAAAGACCTCAGAACTGCCTACAAGGCACAGATGATCTCCCTCCATTGGTATCAGGGATCTGATTCTCTCCCCCTCCCTCGTGCTGTTCCATCCTTACTGGCTTCCCCAGTGACTTGGAACAAGCCAGCGTTGCTTTCTCTTCCGGGTGCCAGCACTTACTCTTTCTCCTCTCTTCCTGCAAAGGCAGCACCTCCCTGAATCTCCCCTGTCCTACCATTTGTTTCTCCACCCCCTCTTCCTTTCTGTCTCTCTCTTCCCCTCTTGCAGCCAAGGTTCCATTGGAGAAAAAAGATGGTCTGGGCGCTGGGGATGGCTCCTTGGCCTCTGCCGCAGGCTCTAGAGTGGCTCTGGTCGCGACAGAGCGACGCCCCGGAGGGGCAGAGCATCGCCCCCTGGTGGGCAGAGTGTCGCCCCTGGTGGGCGTGCTGGGTGGATCCCGGTTGGGCGCACGCGGGAGTCTGTCTGACTGTCTGTCCCCATTTCCAGCTTCAGAAAAGAAAAAAAAAAAAGAAAAGAAATAAGGCAGGTTGGTCAGTGGATAGAGTGTGGGCTCAGAATGCAGAGGTTATACATTGGATCCTGGCTCAGGGCACTAACCAATGTTAATGCACAACTAAATGTGACAACTGAGTGGAACAGTGAGTTGATGTTACTCTCTTTCTTCCTTCATTCCCAACCCTCCCCCCCTTTCTTTCTTTCTTTCTTTCTTTCTTTCTTTCTTTCTTTCTTTCTTTCTTTCTTTCTTTCTTTCTTTCTTTCTTTCTTTCTTTCTTTCTTTCTTTCTTTCTTTCTTTCTTTCTTTCTTTCTTTCTTTCTTTCTTTCTTTCTTTCTTTCTTTCTTTCTTTCTTTCTTTCTTTCTTTCTTTCTTTCTTTCTTTCTTTCTTTCTTTCTTTCTCATCTAAATGAGAACAAAATCATATGCCCACCTGACCTGCATTGGCACAGTGGATAAAGCATTGACCTGTAACACTGAGGTCACTGGTTCAAAATCTTGGGCTTGCCTGGTCAAGGCACATATGAAAGTTGATGCTTGCTGTTCCTCCGCCCTTTCCCTCTCTTTCTCTTTCTCGCCTCTCTCTATAAAAATGAATAAATAAAATCTAAAAAATAAATTTAGTAAAAGATTCTTATACCTTTCTCTTTAAAACAAGAAGGCGGGCATTTGGGAGTGGGAATTGCCTTGTTATTCAACTTATCCACAAGACCCAGGACAAGGTGAGCATTCGATAAATATTTGTTGAATGCTTCAATTGATCAATTAATGGAAGAAAAAGTATCTTGCTCTTATGAGTTCTTCAGAAAATGTTATGAGTACCAATGGACTATGAATGTTAATGAAGGTATGTAAATAGAGTACCGAAAATCATAGTCTCTAACAATTTTGAAAGTTCAGGTGTGCAGCCTAGTTTCTTTGATGGCTTTGTTTAATGGATAGCTATATTAAATTATATTTTAAATTCCTTGACCCTTTGACTAGTGAGTTTTTGTTAACCCTTTGAATAAAGACATACGTGAATGTTTGTACTACTCAAAGGGTTCATCAAACTAGGATTTTTATAAATTATGTAATAATTTTCAGTCACCTGGCAGCCATTTCTAAACCACTGTCTGTCATTGGTAGATTGTGTAAAATAATAAAATACGTAATACAGATTTTTTAGAATCAAATGGATGATGGTTCCAAAAAGAATGGAGCTTTAAAATATCAATATTTTATTTGAGACATTAGGAAGTTATCTATATGTTTCATTCAAAGATAAAGGATATACTCAGAAAACCAGTGTTTTTCAGACCATATATACAAATTAAGAGCATATATAAAATGTGATTATAGAGTAATAATTGTATAATGTGACAAATCAATTTATTCACATTTTATCATCAAGTATTGATATATAAGCATTAAATCCTGGATAACTATAGAGTAAATGATTATGTATTCATTTTCTCATTATTGGGTTAAAGGAGACCAACCTTTATCTTAAAATTCTTCACAAATAACAGTCTTAACTGCTTTTTAGTTGTACTCTTTCCCAGAAAGCTACATATCATTTTAATCCTTCCATTTTGTGCTTTCCTCAGCACAGTTTAGAAAAGGGAATCAACTATAAATTAAAAAAATAATTGTGTTAAAAGTTATAAAAGAATTTTGTTTGTTTTGATAAGATACATTTTATTAACGAATTCTTGAAGTCTGTTCAAAATGACAAAGAAAACCAGTTAGAAGGTGACAAAAGACAATTGGACCTTGGGTGGTGGGAATGCAGCATAATCAAATGTCAAAATAACCTAGAGATGTTTTCTCTGAACATATGTACCCTGATTTATCAATGTCACCCCATTAAAATTAATTTTAAAAATGATATCTATTACGCGCTCATGCATGTGTCTGATAGTACTGTGTAACAAACAGGGTAAGAGGAATATATGATGATTCCGAAGTTGGAGGAATTTTAGAGCTAGCAGGCACAGATATGTATATAAAATCAATTGTTAAAGAGCAGTATTTTAAAGTATGAATAATTATTTTGTATATGCTTCAATTTCAATAGCTCAGCAACTACTTCAGAAATTATAACTATGGTTTTACCTAATCTATTTCATATAAAACAAATTTCTTAAATATTATTCTACTTATGTTGATAAGATTATCAAGCTGCCTTTAGTGAATTTTTACCTTGTGCAGGACACTTACAAAATATATTATTTATATTTAATTTACTATTTAAAAAAATGTATTCATTTAATGTATGATATTAAACAGAAAGATGTTACTACATATGAGAGATAAAACAAAAGTTTTGAACACGATTGCAGGTTAGATCACCTACAATAACAGTTTTGATTCTTGATTGTGGCTATTGTACTGTTAGCGGATATTTTGAAAAAAGAAGTAATACTTTTTCACAATGCCAGGCTTTTAGAGATATTATTTGCAAAATAAATAAATCAATCAAAAGTTAATTAAAAAATAACCACAGTTTTTGTTATGTTCTAACAGGTTTAAAGTTTTTAAAAATCTTATGTAATTATTGTTGAATATTAATTTATCTTGATTGAAAAATGGCTTTATTGATTTCTTTCCTGAGATTCCCCTTCCTAATGTTGAAGACACTGAGCAGACTCAGGGCTCATACAGTGTGTAGTTGAATGCAGTTCAGTGTTGGGAACCAAGTTCTGCTTCAGTGCTAGGAGTAATTACAGCTGTCAGTTCTTTCAAAATAAGAAAACAACCTTGTTTCAACTTTACAAGAAACAGATTGTAAGTATCCAAAAAAAAAATAACAATCTTTATGTGATGAACAGTGTGGTGATTGTTAAACTAGTCAACTCGGTCATTTGAAGGAATATATATATATATATATATATATTTACTGGAGGCTGTTGAGAAGAAGATACAGTTTATATGCAAGCCCAAGAGTATTTTAGCACTAAATATCTTATCAGGACAAAACAAATGACAAGTAGACTTTGCAGGGTGGAAAAATAGTGTGTAAAGAACTCTTAACTGCTTTCATGTGAGTTTTGTTTTCTGTGAAAGCACTTCCTTGGTATCTGGGTGTTCCTCACATCTGGTTTATTTGGATGTTAGAAATCCAGGATTTCCTTATACTAAACAAGAAGGAAGTAGATGAAGTTGGAAAAAGTTGAAAACATGTTATAAAATGAAAAGCGAACACTCTAATCTTTAACTGATGTCCAATAAGTAAAGTTTATATATATTTTAAGCAATTTGTTTTGCATGAAGTGCTTTCTTTATAATTCAGTGTATGTGTGGAAAGATGATTTGGTGTGCTTTTTACAAAGCTAGGCCGTAGCGCAAGCCTCGAGTGTCTGAGACACTGGCAGAAAATATAAGCTATTGTTTTTTGTTTTTGATCACACTGTGAGGTAAGACTTCAAGGGCTGGTTTTCCACTGTCTGTTATTTTCTCCGCCTTCTCTTTCGTTAATGGAACATTTGTGTTTTATCTTATGCAAAAATAAGAATGAATTCAATGGACAAATTATTAAAACCAGCTAACGTACAAAAGCTAAAGATGTTATTATAATGCCAGACAGAGTGGTAAACTTTTATGTTAAAATATCAATAGGCTTTAGGTGCTAAAAACATACATACTTTTCTGAGTACTTTTGGTAGCATCACTTTTTTTTCACTTTATATCCATATATGTCCACCACATTTTAGTTTCCTGAACCAATTTTAAGAAAGGGCAGCCAGATGGCCCAGGACAGAAAACAGGACACCTCCAGTTGCCTGGACAGGTTTCAAATTTGACACAACATCATTGCACAAATGAAGCCAGATAATGTGGCAGAAACAAGGTGTCTGACTCTTAATGTGTAGAGTGCAGAAGCTGGAGGAAGAGAATAAACTTTCACGGACAGTTCTGGTCTGCAGACATGCAAGATTGAAGTCGTGATGAAGTGAAGCTTTCCGCTGGGATAAAAGCCAGGACACTAAGGTAGTGCGATCCAGTGTCCCTGTCTCGGCCGACTAAATTCCAACCTCTTCCGGTTAAATCATTTATTTTCAAATTTTACTTCAGAAAAATTAAGAAAAAAAAAAAAAGATGTCTTTATTTAAAAAAAAAAAATTGCCAGCTGTTTCTTAACGCATTTTCAAATAATATCTAAGCTTTGTTAAATTAAAATGTTCTATTTGACCTTTATGAACCTGCACCCTACTCATGCTTACAGCAGTTATCCGTAACACCTGTAGTAAATTCCTATGGTGTTCTCTCACAAAAACAGATCTCTTGCAAAATGGACGGAAAAGGAAGAGGAACAAGTTGCATAGAATGTTGCATTTCTTTTAGGTCTTTTTCCTGATTTCCTTTGGATTCTGGAAGTTGTGCTTAAGTTAATGATAATCTAGCTAACCCTGCTGTTCTGAGCAGATGGCTGTAGGGAAAGGGTGATATTGCAGGGATAAAGACCAGGCAAGGGGGACCCAGAGCCAGGGGTGAAAGCCTCCGGAGGCTGATCATGTACATATACTGATTTCACAATGACTGTCCTGGTAATTAACTTCAGGAGTGGTCTCTCCATGTCTCTGGAGATGCAGTCGAAAACAAAGAAAAAAACTTGTCCTCAGAAGAAGGGAATAGATGTAAACGACGTTAGTAATATCTTTGGTGTTTAGAAGGCAGCATGTGCTGCGGATAAAAGTAGAAAATAAAATTAAAGCAGGGCGAACAGATAGGAAAAGCCAATGAGCGAGGCTGAAATTTTAAATAAAATTGACAGAAAAAGCCTGAGAAAGTGACATAAAGGCCTAAGATGATAAGGTCTCTGTACCTACTTCAGATAGACCCTAAATATGTTTGTTTGTATATTTTTATGTGTTTATTTGCATATTTGCTTTGCAAATATAGATATTAGTTCATTTAATTCACATGGTAACCTTGTGAGGCATTCTATTATCATTTTAAGTACCTTGCCTAATATCACACAACCAACAAATGGATTTAAAACTCCTCAATATTCTCAACCATTTTTAAGTGCTTATCCAAGAGGTAGAAAAGTCACTATAGACTCTGCCATTCCACTGAGTATTACTTTTCATGTTAATGGCAGAGGTTATATAGTTCCAAATTGTAAGGACTCACCTCTCAGTTCTCAGAGTACAATTTTAAATTGGTGAAGTTTTATTTTTCTGCTATCTATTTCAAGGGAAAATTTTAAAGAAACCATACAATTTATTGTTTTTCTATTTTATTTAGTCAAGAATTACCAAATTTGTCCATCAGAAGTCCATGTATTACTCCAAAAAAGTTCAGATTAAAATTTTATATGTTAGCCCTGGCCGGTTGGCTCAGCGGTAGAGCGTCGGCCTGGCGTGCGGGGGACCCGGGTTTGATTCCCGGCCAGGGCACATAGGAGAAGCGCCCATTTCCTTTTCCACCACCTCCCCCCTCCTTCCTCTTTGTCTCTCTCTTCCCCTCCCGCAGCCAAGGCTCTATTGGAGCAAAGATGGCCGGGCACTGGGGATGGCTCCTTGGGTCTGCCCCAGGCACTAGAGTGGCTCTGGTCGCGGTAGAGCGACGCCCCGGAGGGGCAGAGGATTGCCCCTGGTGGGCGTGCCGGGTGGATCCCGGTTGGGCGCATGTGGGAGTCTGTCTGACTGTCTCTCCCCATTTCCAGCTTCAGAAAAATACAAAAAAAATTTTTTTTATATATGTTCAGCGCAGCATTATTTACAATAGCCGAAGTTTGGAAGCAGTCCAAGTGTTCATCAGTGGGTGAATGAATAAAAAAAATGTACCAGTGTGGTACATTTACACAATGGAATACTACTCATCCCTAAAATGAAGGAAACCTTACCTTTTGTGACAGCATAGATAGACAGGGAGAGCATTATGCTAAGTGAAATAAGTCAGGCAGAGAAAGACAAAGCACCATATGATTGCACTCATATGTGGAATTTAATGAACAAAATGAAATAACAAGCAAAATAGAGACAGGCTGAGATACAGAGAGCAGGCTAACAGCTGTGAGGTTTGGCTGGATAAAGGATTAAGGAAAAAAGCAGAAAAAAATACTCATGAACATGGACAACAAAAGCATGGTGATTGCTGTGGAGAGGGTGTGGTGGAGGATGGCATGGGGGGAAATGGTGATGAAAGGAGTCTTGATGTTGGGGGGATGGACACACAATACAGCGAGTAGAAGTTGTGTTGTAGAATTGGGTATCAGAAATGTGTATAATTTTGTTAACCAGTGTTACTCCAATAAATTCAATGAAAAATAAAATTTCATTGATTATCAAAGTGATTAACATTGTAAACAAGGTAAAATAAGTTTATAGGATGTGTTGGGAAAACAGCTGTGTTAGGCTTGCTCACTTGCACTTTGTCTGACTAGTGAGTGAGCACAGTGCAGTGCCCTGTGTTTATAGTCTATGTAAGGCTACGGGAGCTTGCCCTCAGGGCAGACGGCAGATACGGATTGCCTGGCCACCACTGTGAGGGGCTGTTTCGGCTGTTTGTTCACCTGCTGCCGTGAGAAGCTGTTTTCCCCTGTCTGTTCGCTCGTCCGCGGTTTTGAGTTTCTATTAAATTGGAATTGCCTGACGCTTTCTGGCTCCACAGTTTCTCTACCATCTGCTGGAACCCAGTGTGAACCTGCCTGGCCTCGGCCACCATCATTACATGATGCTACTTACCACGTCTCATTCTTCCAGATTCTAACAAACCAGCATATTTATATTTTAAAGATTTTGTGAAATCCTGTTTTAAAGAGACATGATTCGCTTTTTTATATGACCATTGTTTATCAGACATATTTTACGATAGGTCTTTCTTCTTGGTAATAAAGTTCCAAAGAATGCCAGTATCCTAAGGAGTAACATTTAATAATATTACCAAAGAGGACTATTAGATCAAGGTATTTTTTTTAAATTTGAAACTAGTTTTATCTGAGGTGAATAAGAATATGGTAGGCCATTGCATATAAAAAATATAGCTGACATTAATGTCCTTAAAGAAAAAAAAAGCCACAAAAATATCTTATGCATTCAATGTGAAGAAAAGAAATGAAATGACTATATTTTTTCTTTGTTATTTTCCTAAATAACGCATTATTGTCTGAAATGATATCTAAATAATTTGCCCATGTCTTAATGAGAGTATATACATTTTTCAGTCAATGACTTACTACATTAATTCATTTTGCACTGAAATGGCTGGCATGTTGATCAAAGGTTTCTAATGAGATTTTTCTGATTCATTAAGCCAAATTTATCAAACGTCTACTAATGCATTTGACAAATTAAGATTTCCTTTTTTATATAATTTTTATTCATTGATTTTTAAAGAGACAGAAAGAGGGAGACAGAGTGACAAGAAAATCGATCTCTTTCTGTATGTGTCCTCGCCAGGGATTAAGCCAGCAACCTCTACTTCAGGATGAAGCTTTACCCAACTGAGCTATCTGGCCAGGGATACGATTTACTTTTACTGTCATTTCTAGATCCCTAATTATTTTATACCAAACTGTAATTCTAATACCAAAATAGATACTCATCTTATGAATCAAAGTTCTTAGTTGTAAGCATCAGAATCCATTCAGGCTGATTTAGTCAGAAAAGAAATTTACTGACAGGAACGTTAGCAAGACTTGACACCTCAGCTGAAACAGAAAGAGGATCCAGTTGGGGAGGTACAGTGAGGACAGCAGCAAACACCATCAAAATCCGTGCTAAAGACTCTGCCATCAACACCTACACTCCCAGCTCTGGTTCCTGGCAACACTAACAAAGCTGCCAATGGAACCTGGATGGAGCTGCTGAAGCCCCGGTTACAGGAGGACATTTTCTACTGTCTCTCACTCCTGTTTCACAGTTCTGGCCAGGAATCTTCACTAAGGCAAGCACTTGCTTCTAATTGGAAACACAGAAAATAAATGGGGAGGATTTGATTGTTTTGAATCAAATATATGAAAGTGTCTTAGTTCCTAGGAATCCAAAGTAATGAGATATCTCTGTCGTTCTTAACATTATTTCATTATTACTGTTATTATTTATTTTTTACCATTTTAGCTGTTATGTTAGAGTATATATCCAAGTACTCAGTGTAGTAAAACATTAACTTCATCTGTTGATCTGCGAGATTTGGATAAGCATGATTTGTTTAATTTAACTGAGAGGAAGGAAAATAGATAGTCTCCTGCATGCACTCTGATCAGGATTCACCTGGCAACACCCATCTGGGGCCAATGCTCTGCCAATCTTGGGCCAGTGCATACAACTGAGCTATGTTTAGGCCTGAGGTAGAGGCTTCATGGATCCATCCTTACCTCCTGGGGCCAATGTGCTCAAATCAATTAAACCATGGCTTCAGGAGGAGAAGAGAGAGAGAGAGAAGGGAGAGAGGAGGAGAAACAAACTTGGGACTTCTACAGGCAGGTGGACACTCTACCACTGAGCCAACCAACTGGGCTGTGACTTGTTTAAAAACCAAACATTAACTGGAATTTACATAGGTTATAAACATTTTTCTTTCTTTCCATCTCTTTTTCTCACCATCCATCCCTTCTTTCCTTTTTTACTTCCCTACTTTTTTTTGTTGCATTTTATTTTCTCCAAATATAAAATAATTACTAAGTTTTGTGTGTGTGTATATATATATATGAGTAACTCGCTAGTATAGAATAAATAAAATTATGGTAATTTTTAGTCTTTTTCCCTCCAAAGTTGATAGAAAAATAAAATGAGATTTAATGTGTAGGCCTTATAAAAGTATATAAAATTATAAATTTATATATACTCATAAATAATTGTAAATAAATGTTCATAAATAAATAGTAGCTTTATATACCAACACTCAAAGTATACCAACGTTGGGATTCTAAATATTTCTTTTAACATAGAATCATGTTGTATAGTCAATTTTCAGTCTTGTTTCATCCCATCCCTAATTCTGTTGGATCATAAGTTTTTGTTAGCGTTCTTACAAAGTTGGTATATCTCTTTTGCAAGTGTTTTCCAAGCTTTTAGTACCAAATTCACCAGTGAAAATGATTTATTTATTTATTTTTTGGTCTCTTTAGCTTATTAAATGTCTCACAACCTTATATGTTTCTACATCACAAAAGTTTTTTAACTCTTTCCTCTCTCTCTATCTCTCTTTTTCCCTCCTGTAGCAAAGGTTCAGTTGGAGAAAGCATCGCCCCATAGGAAGCTTGCTTGGTGGATCCCAGTAGGGACACAAATGAGAGTCTCTCTGCCTCCCCATTTCTCACTTAAAAAAATTTATCCATTTTAGGGAATTAATTAATTAGATGACTATGTAATTATTATTCCTGGAAGGTCGCTTGAAACTAAAAGGGATACTACTTAGATTTAAATGGATAACAAAGTGAGACTGTTCTAGTCATATCAGTATATTTGGAATCCTAGGAGTTATGCATTATAAAAATAGGAAAATTAAGAGTAAATAAATACACATGCCGTATATGGAAGAAATTAGATCAGTAAAATAAACCCCGAATTAATAAATAATGTATAAATAACATGTTTTAAGCTACTGGAAGTGGTGATGTAAATTTTATACAGAACCAAACACAATGAACTGGGGAAAGTGTATTTTTATGACTTCATTTCTCATTCTGTGCAGCGTAGCTCTTTCTTCAGTGTTGTTCTCCTACTGCTCACTCGCCCACCAGTCTGGCCCCTCCCTCTTTCTCCATTACTATGAATTGAGTTTCCCTGGAAGCAGACTCTGAGGATTCTAGCATGCCGAACATTTATTAAAAAGCGCCTTGAATAGCATACTTGTGGAAAGGAGAACAAGGCAGCAGGAGGAAGATACAGGACAAACATGGAGGACAGGGGTCTTGGCCCACCCCAGAGGATAGGGCCTGAAGTGGTCTTTTAGAATTGTCTTGAATGAGGCTGAGATGGCTGGGCCTCTTTATTCCTGCATGATAAGCCATTGGATGGGCCAAGCAGGGAAGGGCACGAGCTCCAACCTGGCTGTTCTCTGCTGCAGCAACAACTTCTAAAGGGGCTGAAAGATGCAGCCTGCTTGCCTATAGCACATCCAGCAGCCAAGACAAGTCCTTCAATGAGGAGAGGCCTAGGTGGTGAGCTGCAGTGTCAACGCCGTGTATCAGCTCAGTCACTCAATGATGATTGCTTACACTAAATGACAATAAATAAATAAATAAATAAATAAATAAATAAATAAATAAAGCTTGACCAGAGACATTTAATTTTATCATGAGAACAATAAATGAACCAAATTAGAGTGGTCATAGCTTTGGAATCAAGTATACCTAAAATTGACCCCTGCCACTACCTGTTATGCCACGTAAGCTTCACTTTCTCCATTTATAATGTGGGAATGATGACACTGATTTCATGGGGCTATTACACAAATTTAATGTTCTATTTTATATAAAGAGATTAACCCAGTATGTGGCTAATAGTGAGCACTCAAAAATAATATGTATTTTTAAAGGCTACTCACAAAAAGTGCTAATAATAACTTGACTAACTTTTAGATTCAAGTGTAATACTTTGGTTTATTTGGAGAGGGAGTTGGGCCCAGGGCAGGATAGAAAAGCTTTCACAGAATGTCTCTTTCACATGGCTACTGATTTGTTAGGATATCTCTGTTCCTATATTATTATATTACATTGATTACATTACATTACATTACATTACATTTATATACCAAATTTTTATTCTTATAAGATTTATATGTAGAATTTGTGTAAATTTCTATACACTCTACTATATACATCCATTCCTTAGTATCCACAAGGATTTCTTCCAGAACCCTCATGGATACCAAAATTCATAGATGTTCAAGTGGCTTATATATAATGACATAATATTTGCATATGACCTACACACATCCTTCTGCATACTTTAAATCATCTCTAGGTTATTTACAATACTTAATACAATATAAATGCTATATAAATAATTGCTATGCTGCATTGTTTAGGGAATAACAATAAGAAAAAGTGTCTGTAAATGTTCAGTAAATATAGCCATTGTAGATCTCACTACATAGTACATATCAGCAACAACATAACTTTTTTTAAAAGAGATATTTTTGATCTCTTGGTGGTGGAAACCAAGGATTCAACACTTGGCCCTGACAGGTTAGCTCCGTTGGTTAGAGTGCTCTGTGGAAACAAGATTGTGTGTTGGATACTAAGCTAGGGCACTCACGGAAAGCCATCAGTGAATGCACAACTAGGTGGAACAACAGATGAATGCTTCCCTTTCCCCTCCCCTCTCTCTCCTTCTTCTTTTTGTCTCTGTAAAAATCAATCAATACATAAAAAATGAGGCACTGGCCGGTTGTAGCGTCATCTGAGCAGGGGTGGCCTGATCCCTGGTCAGGGCACACACAGGAACAGCTCAATATTCTTGTGTCTCTGTCTAAAATAAATAATAATAATAATAAAAAATGGTTGTAAAAACTCTAACTGTCCTGAATGAATAGAGTTGTGTGTATATGAACTCCACACGTGGGATTTGAGATACCCCATTTTTGAGTTCCTGGCATGGGCTTTGGGTCTCTACTACAGCTGTGTGGCAGATAATAAAGTGCAACTTTCCTGACAAAAAATCACCATCATTGAGAAGACAACTTATACATTTTCATTCCAAAATTGAACTGGACTGGTGAGGGGAGACACATAGAAACCCATTCTAAAATGAAAGATTCTCTATTTGAGATGAATAAAGAAATGGAACCTGGAACCTCAGACTTCGAGGTAAGTAGTTCAAGACACCAAAACAGAATAGAAAACTATATCAAATGGTGTCAAGGGAATAGAAACCATTTCAATTAATTCAGTGATAACATAGAGTTGTTCAGAGGCAACAGTTCAGAGAGAAAGAAGCAGAGGAAAGTATTTGACCTAGAGACTCATAGACATGCCAGACAGCCTAGACAAAATCCAGCCTAAAAATACAAAGTCCAAGGAACTTTTGTATTGCGTATGTCATTGCCTGAGCCAGCTGGGAATTCTTTGTTAAGGGACATTTGCCAGAACTCAATCCACACCTGACCCTTCCCGATTCTTGTTATCTACTGTTTCTCCTGCCTATTCAATCTGTTTCCACCTATAATCATAATCTCTTTTGGGGAGGATCCCATTAGTTTTTCCTGACTTCTTCTGAGGTACCAGAAGGTTTTCGGCACAAACTTCTATATGCTTTTATGATACGTTTTTTTTTTTTTTACCTTTTTTTGTAAGAAAATAAGTAGGCAAAGGAAACGATCTTCAGACTATTCAATAAAGGCTTGTGTTTTCTTCCCATCTGCTCTCCTGAGAGCATCAAATTAATCCCAATAGACTGTATGCTGGTATGCTAGGGCCTCAGAACACCCAGCAGGACAGCCATGGAGTGTATCTCAGGGACGAGATGAATGTACTTAACAGAAGGAATTAATGATGAAAATCAGGATACCTTAAATAAAATTTTATTTACATAATTACATAGAGACCATGGTAGTACTTCTCAAAAAAATGTTTTTGAATGCATCATTGCTGATTTGGTGTCCTTATATGTTTATACTTTAGAAACATACATTAGAAACTTGACTTTTACAGATTGGAGGGGTTTCTTATAATCTTTTTGTTACTTTTCATTCTAATCAGTAAGGAATTAGGAACATAAAATAGGTTAATATAAGAGACATTCTGTAAGTGATTCTGATTCAATATCCTAAACAATTCCATTGAGATCCATGGGAAAAACCATCTAATATTCTTTCTAGCTACAATGGTAAAGCAGAAGAGAAAACAGAGAACCTTCAATGAAGAACAAGACAATTTGCCAATGCCTTAGCTAATTCTCGAAAACTGATCTTCAGAACTAAAACATGCATACAACATGACCAATGTATTATCAGCATATGAAATCTTCTCCAAGAAAATACTCCCTTTTATAGAAATGTTTTTACATAAATGCAATATAGTGCAAACACATTTCAAATTAGATTCAGTTCATTCCCAATGCTGCCACCATAGTCCAGCCCACCAACTCTTAACTCTTCTCATGCACGTAATAAAAATGTCCCTGTTCTTCCTATTGCCTTTCCCCTTTAAAATCTCACTATTGCTGTCAAAGTGATCTATTTCAAACACACACTTTATGTTAATCCCCTGCATAACTGTTAATGTTATTCCTTTCAGAAGAAAAGAAGACCCTTTTTACATTGTCCCTTTCCACCCTCCATTATCTTGACCACTTCCACACACATCTTCAGATGGAAGAGCAAACATCAGCTTTTTTTGCACAACAAACAAAATCCTTCCCAAAGATGAGAAGGCCTTAGGTGATACGGGTCTCACTGATCTTGAACTTCATCTCTGCCAGATTATGCTGTGGTCACACTGGCCAACTTTCACTGTCTCGGAAGCAGCAAATGCTTTCAATCTTTAGGGCTTTCATTCCTGTTTTCATTTTCCCAGAACACTTTCCTTTGGCTTTTTGAATGCGGTTCACCCTGTGGTTTTAGATACTATCATCTTCATTTTACAGAGGATGAAATTGACGCCAGGGAGATCAAATAGCTTGCCCAAAGCCTAATTAATAGCAAAGAAGGGGCAGCATGAAAACGTCAGTGTTCTAACTCAGATCCTGGGTTCTTCAGCGCTAGCAAATCTTCATCTCGTTACCCTGCAGTCTAGTTCCCGGTTTAAATGTCAGGTGTTTCTTCACCCATTGTTTAGACTAGGCTTAGCAATCATCCTTTTTATCTTCTATTTCTTCCCTTATCTTCTCCCTCATATGTATAATTTGTCACAATTTGTAATTATTTATGATGGTAATTTGTTGTGTTTTTTTTAATTGGTCACTAAACTATTAGATTTCTGAAAGCAAGAACAAAATATACCCAGCACATGTATGCTCCTTTCAGCAAAAACACACATGCAGTGCATTTTTTTCTTAGAGTAACAGAGGAACACTGAGAGGCTAGAGAGGTTTTGGATATGGCCCTAACTCTTTTTTTTTTTTTTTTTTTTTTTACAGAGACAGAGAGTGAGTCAGAGAGAGGGATAGACAGGGACAGACAGACAGGAACGGAGAGAGATGAGAAGAATCAATCATTAGTTTTTCATTGTTGTTGCAACACCTTAGTTGTTCATTGAATGCTTTCTCATATGTGCCTTGACTGTGGGCCTTCAGCAGACTGAGTAACCTCTTGCTGGAGCCAGCGACCTTGGGTTCACGCTGGTGGGCTTTTGCTCAAACCAGATGAACCCGCTCTCAAGCTGGCAACCTCGGGGTCTCGAACCTGGGTCTTCCGTATCCCAGTCCGACGCTCTATCCATTGCACCACCGCCCGGTCAGGCTGGCCCTAACTCTTGAAAGGACACAAAGTCAATTAAGGTATTCAACCTCCTAAACAATAGAAAGCTATTGTTTTCTGATTTTCACTTCAGTACCATCATAACAGCCATTTTACAAGGTTTTTTTCTTGAAAAATAAAACATCAACAATAAAGATAACAGAGTTCTTTGGATTGTTCAAAACAAATCAATTGTCTTTCATCTCTAGGCTGTCTTCATTCTTTCTCCCCAATTTATTTAGTTTTCTTGATTTGCTCTCCTTTTTTTTTTATCTTATGCTTCTTGAAACCATCTACTTGTTACTAGTATCTAAAGCAGTTTTTCATCGGAAATGTTAGACTCTCAAAATATTTTGGAATAAGATTAATGGAGGATCCTGATATAACTCACACTTAAAATGAATTGGCATGGTATTGAGTGGATGATTCTATGAGAACCTCAGTGAACAAACAGCAAAAACCAAACAAAACAAAACAGTATGGTGTATGTTAAAAAGAGGCGGAGTGGGGTATTTACTTGACAGGTCGTAGTCAGGAAAATACATTCCTGCAAATTGGCCCATTTCTTCTCAAAATGTGTCTGAGGTGAAATGGAGCATTTTTGTTTTACACAAAGAAAATAATTCAAGAGAATGCCAGTTTGATGATATTTGTCTCTGTGGCCTAAAAACTCAAGGGTTTGGAAGGTTAAAATTTAAGTAAAGTTGGAAAACTCAAGGGCAGAAAATTTAAAATATTTTTTAATTAATGATTTTTTTTGTCTTTAAGTAGAAAAAAATAATTAAAACCACAAGATACAGTACAGGTGACACAAGAGTAAGAAATAAGAAAGAATAGTAAAGGCATGTGATGAGAACATTCTTTCTATATGGAAAAATAACATCACAAAGAATAAATAGAAATAAAACGCATTGATGTCATCTGAGTGTTATAACTCACTGCATGATTGGGAATATTTGTAGTTATTAGAAATCCTGGCATCAGTGGTGAAAGATCCATATATCTCAGTTTTTATTTTAAATGAAAGTCAAAGTCAAAGTGCCTTTACAATGAACAGCAAAATATCAAGGCTCCCATCCTTAAGAAAGCATAGTGATGTCTGATGACTGATCTGACACTGAAGAGAAATATTTGCGTGTTGCTAAAGCTCTTTCTTCTTGCTTCAACAGGATAGAATTCCCATAGCTAGGCCATTATCTTATTTTGACTTCTAACCCTTACCTTTATATCTTTATTTGTGAACATATTTGAGCCTGCAAAAGTAAAGGTGGCAACAGTACCTTCTGTAGTAGTTTCTACCTTTCATTTCTTTGCAATGTTCTGATGACATTTTATTTGAAGTGTTCAAAGTACCAGAAAGTCACTAGGATGAGGGTTTGAGGTTGGCACTGGATAAAAAGACAACCTTGAACTAATTTTAGGGTTTGCAATTAGTAGAGATCAGAGTGTGGCAAGTAAAAGTTTTAATGATAGACTGGCCCAGGCCTTGAGGTAAATTATGCATAATTATTCATAACTGCTATTTTTGGCTTGCCTGATTTGTCCTAGACCTCTGGCTGAGGAAACAATTTGAAATAATTAGTGTACTAGTACACTGACAATGATGAATGAATTGAATACTTCTCGTGCCAAACATGGGTCTTGATAGGAAGCAGATAACTTTGGCAAATGTGGTATTTTGTTATGGGATGTCTGAAAGTAGAAAGTGTGTGGGTTTTGTGCGTGTGTGTGTGTGCATATGTGTTGTGTAGTTTTCATAGGTTTTTCCTTAAGTCGTTCTCTATAGACCTCAATCATTACAAGAGGCTATAATTAAAAACAAAACAAAATAAAAAAACAAAAAAAGAATGCTTATTGCTATAAAACTTGTAAATTCTCCATTTATTTATATTTAATTTTTGCATGCTTAAGGTTGAAGTTGGAATGATAGTAAATATAAATGAAATACAATTTCACAATAATTAAAAAAAACTTCTTTTAAATTTTAATTTCATGGAAAGTCTTTCATATTTTAGTATATTAGACCAAAACTATAGCTAAGTAGAACAGGTACTGATAATAAACTACAATAAATGAAATGTTTTTTTGCAGTATAAATTTTAAATAATTTATGCATAAGAATACTTACTAATTTTTCTACACGAATATTTTAGAAAGTAAAAACAAAATGAGTAATTAGCTACATGCTAAATCATGATTGCTAGGTAAAGAAACTTTATCTTTTTATAAAATATATGAAATAATTTTCAATGACTATAATATATAAATTTGTTGAAATAAAAATCTTGAGTAATTCTTGTGCACCATCAGAAGGTAAAATTAAGAGAAACATTAAAGAAAAATAGTCTCAGAGATCTTTCTAATTTATTATCCATATCTGTTTTCTTAATTAAGAAAATTCTCAGAAATACAATATATTCACTTTTTTCAGTAGAATAAACACCAACAATTGTTTCTGTCAGGAGACAACAATTGCTTCTTAGCCAAAGATTTGGACAAACAGCCAGACAATTTTTGTTTAGGTGAAAAAGCTTCAGCCCATTTAAATCACCTGCATGCAATATTGGATTTCCTTCTTTCAAAACTATAAACTAATTTAAAACATGTAAAAAAGATAGAATTCCCAGATAAACTTTGAAATTAATACCAGTTGAATTTTATCACTCTGCTGATTGTGTATGTTATATTCTCCATTTTAAAATAGTTTTTAGACACTCAAACTTGCAGTGAAAACTGCATAATTTTTTTTCATATATACCTATATTTCTTTTTAGAGAGTGTGTCTTTATTATGTATGTATTTATATATGTAATGTATAATACTTGCATGTTAGCTATACTTCTGAAATGCTGTCTAATCCAATTATATTTCTCTTTATTACTTTTAACTCTGACAAGAATTCTTTAAATGATCTTGTCTTTTATATAGAAGATAAAATGCAATCCTAAATAATCTGCACATAAAATATGTCTATTTATTTGCTGATTGTTATATGTGGTAAAACATATAACATATTCTTTTACATAACTCTTACCCTAAATGAAGATGAAAAATAAACACATGTGACCATACAGTTTTTTCTTCGTGTGTATTAACAGATATTATATATGTCAGAATGTTGTATCCCTGAACATGAAAATGCTGTTTTTGAAGAGTCACTAAGCCATCAATAATGAGGTCTCTTTCAAATTAGTTATCTTGCCATTTTATTCTTTAGTTTAAAACCAAATATGACACAGATTTTGTTTTACTGGGATATAAATGCCACTTTGGATTTTGATTCACATTTTCTGAGAGAAATTGTACCATAGAGTCTCCTTTTCCTGAAGGACTTTGTTAATTAGAATACCCTATAAAGTTACTGGTGGTAGTGAGAGAAAAAAGAATCAAATGAATGATTTTGGAAGTCAACAAACACAAGTATTGAGATTACAGTCTCACAAAAAAAGTTTTAACCACTAAAGTAGAATCACTAAAGTTTGAACGTGGAGATACTTGGCTTTAGTTTATTTTATTTTCATCATAAATCATTTATTACATTGGATCACACTGTATCCAAACCTTCAAGGACACTTTAATTTGACTTTCCACCTTGATAGGAATAGAAAAGCTTCATTCTGGCAGTGGAGGTCTTTACTGGTCTCTTGAATTCACACAATTTGGGGGTCAAGTATCCCAAGGAACTGATCCTTCTACAGTTTCTTCTGTGCCCCTCATGATAACTCTCTACTAAGGACAGAGCATGAGAATAGAGGGTGAGATCCACACCCAAATATAGTAAATCCTAAATCTAAATTATAATAAAAGATATATTTTAAAATAATATATGAATGCACATTACTATTATTGTGTCAGCTTATAGTACCTAGAATTGAGTTCAGTAGTACAGTACACTTGTTTCACAGGTCACTAAAGTAAAAATTGTTTACAGCATAAAAGTAAATATTGACTCTTTATAACCATGTTTTAAGAATTATGTTCTGATACTTTCAATAGGATGTATAAGGGAAGAAAAAGTTTTACAAATCTGACCCCACATAAAGGGGTTCTGTTTAGCATCAGCTCATGGGCATATATTTGCACCTTGGTACAAGTTAGCCTCTGCACTACATGCAGAAATTGATGTTCTATATTTGTGAGAGTTGTTTCAAAAGCTGTATGAGAAGGAAGAATTTACCCACTAAAATAAAATGAAATGTTGTATGAGAGGCTTATCTACTTCTGTTAAGTTCCTTGTGTCAGAATTTAAAATAAGTACATCATATTTTTCATATGCTTCTCATAGGAAGTCAACCACATAAATTTTCATGGCAACAGCGCAATATTGAAATCTATGGGAGCAGTAATTCTTTTTTAATTGACTGGATAACTAATCATCGCTAAAGAAAGAGCTGCTATCTTTAAGGCGGAAGCAATGAATTTTATGTACAATGTAGCAGGTGGTATGTAGGATAGGGTTTTTTTTTTTCCATATGATAACACCTATTGATACTTAATTTTGAGGCTTATGTAGAATGAATGTGATGGAATATAATATTACGAACTGCATCTCACATTTGTTTTATTCCCAAAATTGACAAATGATAAAATAATAGGGAATAAAAATGTCTTTTACAATTTATTTGAGGTTGTTCATTAATTTCTTAATTGATTCATGGTACAATGTCAGGCAGGGCCTGTTTCTACAGTGTCATATTTTTTTTTCTTGTGATAGGATTTTTCACAATCCTAAAAACAAAGTGTCTGTTATTAGAGCAGATGCTCACAGCTCCACCTGGAGTGCTCTGAAAATCCTTCTGCAGGAGGCAGTTGAGAGAAGGGTAACAGACAATCACAGAGGTCCCATGATCAGATGTAAAAATAATTTGAATCAGGAGCCTCAAGGAGATGCGCATATCATTGCTAACCTTTTCCTCGGGGGCATTGTGTGTGAACCTGACTATACTCTTCCCACAGACAGAGGCCCTCTGTTTCAGTGAAAAGCATTTTAAATCAGTTTTTTTTGTGTGTGTGAGATAGATGGCAATTTCTTCCATTTGCTTTTGGTTTCTTCCTCCTCCCTAACCAACTACCCCTAGCACTCCCCCTTCCTCCTGTAAGAAGTGTGAAGCCATCAATTCATGTATTTAAATATCCTTGGAAACTGAAAGTAATCTAGAAGGTTATTAGCATATTGTTATAAATGGTAATGGCCTGACACCAAGGATGGGCTTTTTCTTTTATGGGTGTTGTGAACATTATGAGTTTAAATGGGGGGAAATCTTCCCCATTCAGAGCATCGCCCTGGCCCTTCATTCACATGTCAGGAGCCCATTGTGTGAACCAAACCTTGTCAGAGGCTTCTAGATGTCTAGTGGCAGCAGCTTGGCATTGAGAGCTGGGGAGAAGGCTGTCGGGGATGGGGGAAAAGACGGCCCTAAACAGCCAGGTGGTGGCCAACTGGCCAGTAACGGACAGACGATTTAACCTAACTAGGCTGTACAGTCAGGCCTGCGTTACAAAAGGCCCACATGTGTCCTTAGCAAGCTTCATTAACTCTTTTGGCTAGGGCTATACTCCTCTGACATATTAATTAGTTGCATTACTTTCTCTTACTCCAATTTAACCTTACTATGGATCACTCAAGTTGATCTATTGGAGCATTTAGAATAATATGTATTTAAGATCACTGGAAAAAAAAATAACTGTAGGAGGAATAACATATTCTCTGAGATTGGACTAATTTTATATGAAATAATAATAATGATAAAAAAATCCTGTAATTATTAGTATTTGACCCAGAATGCTGGTTTATTTCATATTGTAAATAAAAATAAAATGTTGATTACTATGTAATTATGTGCTGTGATAGGTAGAAAATTGTCTTCCTTTTTTCTGTTTTTGTACTGAACACAAAAGAAAGTATTATAAAAGAATATTTTAAGGCATTTTAGATTGTCTGAAAGACCAGAGGTGACTTGGCTTTGGGATTCTAAACTGATTGCAGATTTTGAGTAATATTCACAAAATTAAAAAGCTTTAATGAAGGTAGGCAATTGTAAATGTTTTTAAAATTATAAAAAAGTACAAAATGTTCAGAATACATTAAAATGTTTTATATGTATGTCGGTAGATACAGATATATGTATTACTATATTCACTGATAAAGTGACAAGACATTTTGTGTAGTCTTTGTAATTTTATATTTCATACATTTATTGCATTTTATAATCAAGTGCTATATTATATGAACTATGACGATAGATTTATCAGTATTAAATTTAATGATGGAGGAACCTATTTTGTATTTGTTGTTCGTGTGTCTTATACAGCATTTCTTGGCACTGTTGTTCTATAGATGTAAATTAATTTAGAAAAATCCAAAGGCCAAAGATGCATTTTATATATCCATACTGGGTAAGCAATAAATCTTCAATAATATAATTTTTTAAACTTCTCACAACAGATTAGTCACCTGTCAAGTTCACTGAGAATAAACTCAGTCTTATTTGATCATTTTATATCTTGTGATTTTTTTTCCAGCCTTAGCAGTTTTATTTTTTAACCAATACTATATTCTAAAGAAAAAAAAAACTACATCATTACAAGTACAATGTGTTATTTGTTTTTTTTTTTTTTTTTTTTTAAATAAATTTTTATTGATGTTAATGGGATGACATTAATAATTCAGGGTACATATATTCAAATAAAATATGTCTAGGTTATTAATGTGTTATTTGTGTACTTATTGTTAAATTACGAGTGTTCATTAGTTGTGCAGAATCAATCTTAAAGGTAAACTTTGCAATCCTTTGCAGCTGCATTGCTAGAGAGAGAAGCTGTGTTCAAAACCTGATAATGAGCTCTGCCCCTGCTTATTTTTCAATCAGTCTAATTATTTTGTTCCCAGAAGTAGTTTGTTAAGATGACTCTTATTCAAGCTGACTCTAAAATAATTACAGCTGACTTAATACCCATGGGTTCTTAAGAGTGGGAGGTTTATGGACACACAGGTCAGGTCCAGATTTGAATCCTGGTTCTTTGTCATGTGCGGCTTGTGACCCTGAAGAGTTTGCTAAGCCTCTCTGAGCCTCAGTTTCTTGTCTGGAAAGCAGTGAAAGCTGGCTTAGGGGGGTGACTTGGGGTTATGGTAACATTATTATTGTTTTCATAGTAACATTCTGGAGAACCATGGGATTAGGTCTTTTCAAAGATAGAAAGAACAACACAATATTTGATATTAAAAAAAGAACCATAATCTAAGAAATTATTGAGGTTTAAACCCATATTGGTTAGTTTTGAACCACATAAAAAAATGTACTGTCATAGTTCGAGAAAAAAGAGATCCATTAAACATTGGTTTATATTTCCAAAACAGTGTTCAATAAAACATAAGTGACTATAAAATATTAGTGGTAAGCACTGGTGATCTTGTGCACCCTCTTCTCAGGTGTCCTCACACGTGTGTATTTGGGCATATGCTTTGGGGAAACAGAGTTGAAATGGGAGGTTGAAGCAGAAAAAATTCTCCAGTAATTATAGGGAACAACAAGAAGAGTACTGTGTGAGTAAAATGACTCACAGAGATGAGTTGTTTAATGGTTTTCATTTCAATTAATGTTTATATTTGACAAGTAATCAAAATTTTGTGTATTACCTGTTGCTGAAAGATGTTTATTAGATATCAAGGAAGCGCCTGACCAGGTGGTGGTGCAGTAGATAGAGTGTCGGACTGGGATGCCGAGAACCCAGGTTCGAGACCCCAAGGTCTCCAGCTTGTGCGCAGGCTCACCTGGCTTGAGCGAAAAAGGAAAAGCTCACCAGCTTGGACCCAAGGTCGCTGGCTCGAGCAAGGGGATACTCGGTCGGCTGAAGGCCTGTGGTCAAGGCACATATGAGAAAGCAATCAATGAACAACTAAGTTGTTGTAAAGAAAAACTGATGATTGATGCTTCTCATCTCTCTCGGTTCCTGTCTGTCTGTCCCTACCTATCCCTCTTTCTGACTCTCTCTCTCTGTCCCTGTAAAAAAATAAATAAATAAATCAAGGAAGCTCAGTTGGGTTTTCTGTTATTTATTTATTTATTTATTTATTTATTTATTTATTTATTATTTTTCCAAAGTTAGATGTGGGAAGCAATCAGATAGACTCCCGCATGCACCCAACTGGGATTCACCAGGCATGTCCACCTGGGGGCGATGCTCTGCCCCTCTGGGGCATTGCTCCTTTGTGACCAGAGCCATTCTAGCACCTTTGGAAGAGGCCACAGAGCCTTCCTCAGTGCCCAGGTCCACTTTGCTCCAATGGAGCCTTGGCTGCAGGAAGGGAAAGGAGAGATAGAGAGGAAGAAGAGGGGGAAAGGTGGAGAAGCAGATGGGCGCTTCTCCTGTGTGCCCTGACCAAGAATCAAACCCCGTACTTCCACATGCCAGGCTGACGCTCTACCACTGATCCAACCGGCCAGGGCTCAGTTAGGTTTTTGTGTCACTAGTGCTGGTTTATCTTCTCCTTGTTCCTAGGTATTCTCATAAATTTACAACACAAAAAAATAAAGATAATAATGCCTGTCTTGAGAGCTTGAGAGTGTGTGACTCTTCTTCATAATCTGGAAGAATCTGAGTAGAACTGATAAAAGAAAATATATGGGCATGACATTAAGAATATTTTTTATTGTTTTTATTAGAAATATTATTTGCAGTTATATACAATAAGCTCATCTGGCTTGTAAATGTTTGGATTGGTCTTTTAAATACACTTCTAAACATCATGTGCACTTCCATAATTTGCATTTCACTTCAGAGAGTAAAATATGAAAAATTGATGGAGTAAGTACATTTTTACTGTATTCTAGCAAATTTGTCATTTTTCCTAAGAATTTGTGTCTTCAATATGAATTGGAATCTATTTTTTATTAATTTTCAAATTATAAACTAGAGCCACCAGTCCTGGAAACACATATCTTGATGAAAAATTATTCTTCCTTTTCTCTCTAAGCACCAGATGAAACAAATATCTAAGTATGGTAATTATGGAAGTAGTGATATTTTATAAAGGCAGTAAGTTTGAAAAGAATATACACTAGTCAATGTATTCGAATGTCAAAAATTATGAGATTTTTCTGGTTCTGCACTTTTTTCAAAAATCAAGTCAAAGTTTATAAATTTGACAAGAGTACTTATGAAGAAAATAAAATTTGAGACCATTTTGTGATACTAGTTTTGTTTGTCTCAGTTTAATTAGGTATGTCTATATAATAATAACATTCTTTGTCCTTGCATAATTTATTTTTAATTAGACCAAGCTTTGAAAATCTGATGACAATAGGTTTTTTAAGAAGGGGGAAAAAGTAATTTCATTTTTTATTTGACCCTGAAACTTTCACCTGAAGAAATAAACAAGAGTTGGTTGTATTTGGCAATAGAATGTTGACTTTGAAAATATACCCTTTTTATTTGATGTGATATAAAATAATGCTTAAACAAATTGGGTCACAAGTGCCAACACTTGATAATTTAAAGTGTTATAAAAATGATTGGTGTTTACAAGTACAATTTGCTCCAGGAAAATTTGGCACCACTTTAACTTGGAAAAGTGTCGATATTTTATGATATATTTTATACCAGCCATGCTCATATTACAAGATCCTTTCCAAGTACAAGTTCTAGACAACTTTAAACTATTCATTTACAATTGTGATTTACAGGTGCAGTATAGTAACTTGTCATTTATTAAAGCTCATCATTTAAAAAATAAAGCATAATAGACAAATATGTATATTTTATTATGTGAAGTGTATTTTGAACCATGTTGAATGAAATAATAACTTTTTTAAATTTTTGAATAAATTAGTAAAATATTATTTTCTTCTAATGAGCTTTTAAAATAAGTAATCCTAAATATAAGTTTGCAGTTATTCCATTTTAAATATTTTATTCCTATAAGATAGTTAAAATGTTTTTTATAAAGGAAAGTTTATTACCTGCAAATTTCCTTTTGGTTTTATAACCATGCCTGTGTTCCATTCCGGTTCTCCCAAATTCTGAAATTGCTGGAGTTAAAAAAGAAAAGTCTGAGAAAGGTGAGAAAGAAGAAGAAGAGGTAGGCAGTGAGACCATTCTGTTTTTCAGGGTTTAATTTCTCTTTCTGGTTAAGTTTACTCTGTTTTGTAGTTTTATAAATTTTGCTTTATTGTTTTGGCCACACCAGCTCCAAGTGATTCTATCCTGAATTCATTATTTTTATTCTATTTGCATGTTTCATGTTGTTTTGAGCGGTATGTTTGATATCTCATACAGAAACTAAATCTAACATTTTCTGAGTCCATTTCTGTTTTAGTGATACAAATCTCAGTGAATTCCAATTTGCCAATACCAGTTGTATAGCACAGTCAAAAAATTATGGCTGTTCTAGTTTTGTGGCTTACTCTTTATTTTTTTACCTAGTCATTTAATCTTTTTAATTTTCAGTAAATATACTTGTAGAATAAGAGTAATAAAACAAATCTTACAGAATTTTTGTGACAATATTTTATAAAACACTTTACAAATGTTAACTGTTTTAAACATAACTTAGAACAGGATACTTAATTATCAGTATATAGATAAAACAAAATATTTGTCACTGTTGAAATTTTGTGTAAATTACTTAGAATTAATCTGAAATATACTATAAGAAAAATGAATTGAGGGAAATAAATAAAATTTAAAAATGACTTAAATATATCATTTTAATTTTCTATAAAAATTAAAATAAAGACAAAGTTTTTTAGTGTTTCAGATACTTACAAAACAAATGCACACAAAACACAAATACAAGACACTTATTTCACATACACACGTAAATTTCCTTAGACACTGGTAAATAATTTGCAAAGCCAAAGCATTAGCACAAATGTCTGTGGTGTTTGTGTTTGTGTGTGTATCTGTTGGGTCTTTCACTTCCCAAAAACATTTGTAATTTTCCTCACTATTTCAAGAGTAGTTTTTCTTTTTTATGTTTGATTTGATATCTTAACAAACTTCTTTCCCTCAATGACTGTGTGCAAAATGTAAGCCAGCTACCTGACAGCAATTCTGTGCAGCAGTCTGCAGAAGACACTTGTCTGGGTTGTGGTTGGCTTGGTGTGCTTTGACAACCGAGTGGTGAAATCTCTGGGGGGGCTTCCAGAAGGGACTGCGAGGCTGATGCCTTAGATTGCCTGTCTACATTGGAACTTTCACAATAAAAAAGATTTATCTCTCATACATCTGTTTTCTCTCTTTCAATTTGACATTCTCTCTCTCTTTGCTAAGATTTCAGTCAGCAACTTCAAAGACTGACACAGGCTGACAGCACACTGCTGGTGTGAAGGGTTGGTTACCTTTCTCCATTTCTTCTTTAGATTTCAATTTTGTTCACTTTTTTTTTAAATTATCAATTAGATTTAAGAATTGGTATGTTACAAAGAGTTTTGAAAAGCCACTCAAAAAATCGCAAACATTGAAGTGTCAGTTCAAATGAATGGTTGCAAATTAAATGCACTATTTTACCGTAAAACCTTGTGCATCTCCTTCTGGTAATTTAATGTGTGGCCCTGACAGCAACATTTAAGCATTTTCTTTTTGTATTTACTGGTTTTCAATGTCAGTTGTATATGCTTTATTTCTAACCTTTTTTTCTTACTCGTTCTCTTTCTCTCTCTTATTTAGTGTGTCATTCAAGTAAGTGCACATTGATTAGTTTATTATACCCCAATTTTTCCAAATAAGTTTGAAGCACAATGCAAAACTATAAGTTTAAAGTTATGAAAGCAATATCCACTAAAGAAACCAAGTATTCAGGAATATGCTAAGAGATAGCTGTCTAATTGTTTATTTACTTAAGTGTATTTCTATTTCTGTTTTGGATTTTAACATTGAAACTTCATCTAGTTTATGCATAGTCCTAAAATATTGAAAATAAGTCCATAACATGAAACCAATTCAAGGTATAGTTTATCTCACATTATATACCATAAAGTACTATTAGTTAAGAGTGATCAATATTTTGGTGACTTATTATCAAAAAGAACATGTAGCTTTTTTTATGTGTGGGTATTTCAATCCATTTTTTAAAATATTTATTGCAAGTTATATATATGTTTGATATCTACCTTTCTTTTTATTTGTAGAAAATGGGGCCAATATATAACTAGATGCTACTAAATAACTTGTGGTTTCACAAATATTATAATTGATTTAGGAATTTGATTGGGAAATCTTTCAATGGGGACACATGTCATTGCAAAGAACACCAACTGTTTGGAAAGAAATTTTTGTTTTGAACACTTAAAACATGGGAAATAATGTTCCCTATGAACACTACTTATTACTATGCATGACTTGTTTTGAAGTTTGTAAATTAAGAAAGATTTTTTCATTAGTTATTTTACATGCAATAAAAAATATATTTTAAGTTTTTTTGTGTTGTAGGTATTTATTATTTATGAATAATGTAATTTAGTCTTAAAATTTTAATATTTTCATGACTGTTAGTTACATTGGAAAGTATCCACATTTTTAAAAGCACTTTGAAACCTTAACTTGTATTTACTGAGAAAAATGGGAACTTAATGTTATATTTTAAAAGATAAGTAAAGGAAAATAAAGGATATACTTATCAGTAGCATCTGAATTTTGAGATTAAAACATTTTCTTTACATTTAAGGTCAAAGTTTTATTGCTTTTGTCATGATATGTCATACTCTGAGAAGATAGTCAATAAATTCAAGTGGTATACAAACTAGAGGTGTAATATATTTTATTAGTGTGTGATGTTTTTCTGAAAGCAAGGGATATAAACTGTATCACATATTTTAATATAAAAGTAAGTTACAATCTCATTTTTTATATTGAAGAATAAAAATTGTATTTTCTTTCCAATATTTCAGAAAATTTATTTGTGATTTCTTCCAATGTTGATTTATTTCATGTACATGTTCATATTTTGCTAATGTAATGATGAGATGATATAAGAGAAGATTTGGGAGACTAATATGTTTTACTAATATATTTCCTGGTGTAATCTTAATCTCTAGATCTGATTTTCTCTCAGTTATCACAGGGAGAGGTATAGACAAGGTTATGAGAGAAGGGCTTTTAAATAAGTCAAATTAAATTAGAAAGAAGTGGGAAATTTAAGACTGAGTTTATTCTGACTTTATTTTTTTGATATCCAACTTTACGTGTAAAATAATAAAACATATACTTCATCATCTGTGAAGAAAAAGCTCATGATACATACTAAGGATCTTAATGATCTTTGGTCCTGACTCATCCAAAGGGAATGTAAAAAAATTTGAATCTTCTCTTATTTTTGTTTGGATTGAGGTCACTGGTGGGGTAGAGCAGAGAACTACATGATTAACTGAAGAGAGCATTTGAGCCAATGCTAAGTGTTACGTTCAAATGTTGCCAATATTTTAAAAACCTCTACTACAAAAAAGAATGAAAAAAGATCTTTAAAAACTTGGACAATGAATTCCTTGTCTAGCTCTTTTTTTTTTTTTCTATTAACACATAGAGTCACAAACGTGTATTACTAAGTCAAACACACACTTGTAGATCCATGTTCCCAGCAGGGTTTCATTTGTGCTTAGTGCTGCGGTTTGGTGAAAAACCCTCTCCTGTGTGTAGTTGTTTTCATTTTTGAGCATGTCACAGCATGAATTCAGTGTCTCACTGAGAGCAGTTTTGGGTTGTTTTTTTTTTTAATACT
Organism: Saccopteryx leptura; assembly: GCF_036850995.1. Lineage (NCBI taxonomy): Eukaryota > Metazoa > Chordata > Mammalia > Chiroptera > Emballonuridae > Saccopteryx > Saccopteryx leptura. The sequence goes on from NC_089510.1 coordinate 23,217,254, forward strand.
CTGAACCTTACAGCCTAAGTAATTTGAATGTCTGAAAATGCAGGGATATAGCTCAAATATGGTTAGCTTGTTCCAATCATTTTCTGTTATCAAAGAATAAGAAAGTTACTCTAAAACAATGTGTTGTATAGTTAATGTTTGAAAAACCTGTTCTTTTTGTTTCCATTACTTTGAACACAGAGTAAATCATTTATTTCTTAAAAATCCACAAATGCATAGTGTACAATCAGCTATGCACTCAAAAAATGATTCCTATCAAAGCCCTCCCTTTCCTCCATATTTCCAAAATACCCTAGAGAGACCAGTGAAATATTTAGACAGTGTCATTTGTACAATTCCAAACCTAATGTTTCTTTCTTCGATAATTTTCCCACTCTAACATACAATGAATTAGGAGTTAGTTTCTCTTGATTTTCAGGGCTATATCCTCAATTCCCGAAAGAGAAAGATGAGACCGTACCCTTAAATTTATAGTGTGTCTATTTGCTGATTGACATGAGCAGGAGCACTAAATAGAAAGCCACAGCCTTATGATGTTTTGGGTCAAATGTTTTATCAGGATACTTATTTTATAGTACTTGGAATATTATACTGAGGAGAGTTTGCTCATCTATGCAAAAAGCAGACTATGAAAAGCAGCAGTTTCGTGGCATTACAAGGCCAAGTGAGATTAAGGTTTACTTGCCTTGTGGTGCAGCTGATAAAACAACTGGACTCTTTCCAAGATTCCTTGACTCCAGCTTTGTCATTTATTTTTCTCTGTCATTATTTTTTACAGAAAAAAAAAGACTTATTTCTATGAAACTCTGAGGTGGTAAACCTGTATGCTGCATGAAAGAAAAACATTTCTTTTTTTGTAAGTGAAATGCATATGGAAATACTCCAGCAAGTTCAGTTTTTGTAGTTTGCTAAGACTTACATTGGGAGGAGAAAAAATAATTTTCAGAAAGTTAACCAAAAAATAAAAAAGAATTTTTCCCACAACCTTAAACTGAGATGTGGACAAACTGAGTAAACGGTTAACCACTTTAAACAGAATATTGTCCATTTTTTTTAACATATAGTAATTAAAAATTGTTTTTATACTTTTGAAAATGCTTCTTTTTATTTAAACATAAGTGCTTCTATGTTATAACCAAGCAATTTATATTGAAAGGCTTTAAAATAATCTCCTAGTTTTATTATTTATACTACTTCTTTAATCTACCTGTTTTTGTTTATACTGCGGAGTTTATTATATTTTTAGACTTTCAGTAAATTTACATGTATTTATTGGATGTCTGCCTTGTTCTCAAAACTATAGTAAGTGTTCTAAAGAACAGAGAAGAAATCCTGACAAGATTACAATTTAGCTGAGTAAATATAACAGAGATATTAAATAAATGAACAATGATTCCTCTGATTTCTACTGAAAATATTTTCCTAACAGCAAAGGCAGCAATTATATATCGTATTTTGAAGATCAGTTTTGTACACAGATTGAAGTTTTTGAGAAAACAGTCATTGAAATAGATCCATTTGTTAGGTAATCAATAATTACCTCAGGGTAGGATGACACCAAATAAATTTTTTAAAAAATTAAAAGACAATGTGATGGAAATAGTGGTGGAGAGTGATTTTGAAGCACTTCATACTACTGTGTGGTGTTTAAACTTGTTTGAGTTTCTAAATTTTTAGTGCTACAATCAGTAAGCATACCTTAAATATATTTATATATTATCCACTAGTACTAAGGGGTATAAGTTATTAGCTCCATGGTTTGAAGACACAAGGAAAAATGAAAATTCCCTGTTCAAAAATTATGAACAATCAAAGACAGTGATAGCACAGTGTTAAACCAATTACAGACCCTTCTGGTTAGACACAGGGTTGTATGTGACTGCACAGGTTGCAAGCCCTACGTGCCGACTAAGGGAAGCAAGGTAGAGTGAGTCTTGAATCAGACCTTGTTTCTAGTTCTTTAAATTGTAATTCTTTGGAATAATACTAATACATTCTTTAAGAATTGCTCTGATGATTAATGAAAAATTGCACATAAATTACGTAAACAACTGTGGGCTTTAGTGATCATTTGACAAACAATAAGTACCATTATTTCTATTATTTCTATGTTAGCTCTATTTCAATAAAATTTTTCTCTTACTTCTATACATTTCTCTTCTACTATATTTTTGTTCACTTTATTCTTTATGATTTTAATCAATACCTTCCCAGCATTCTCCTTTCATTAAAAAAATGCATACGGGTCTTGTACCACCCTTTATTTTCTATCGCAGGGGCACGGCTTAGTGGTGGCTCTTGACTGTCCCGATCATAACTCCGTTCTGAGAACATACTTTCATCCAATTTCCTTGACATCTGTTAAAGATCAGCCTGGGAATGTGTAATTGCTAGTTGTGTAGCCTGTGCAGTACAGCAAACATGGCTATTCATTGTGGAAAGTAGACCAGTCTCTGAAGTTTAACTATAGTTTAGCCCTCCCTTATCTGCAGGGATACATTCCAGGACAACCCATGGATGTCTGAAACGTACCGATAGTACCAAACTTTCCCCTTCTCATTTAAAGAAAGCACTTTATGGCTCCTCTTTGGCATATCCAAATTGCCAACATCAATACTCTTGTACTTTGGAGCTATTATTAAGTAAAATAAGGGTTACTTGAACACAAGCACAGCAATACCACAACAGTCATGTGATAGCTGAGATGGCCACTTAGTGACTAATAGCAGGTAGCATATAGAGCACAGATGCTAGACAGAGGATTCTTGGTTGGGGCAGAATGGGGCTGTATGCAGAAGGATGATATGAGATTTCATCACTCTATGCAAAATATTGTTCAATTTAAAACTTATAAATTGTTTATTTCTGCAATTTCCTATTTAATAATATTTGTTAACCATGAGTAACCAACACTATGAAAAATAAAACTGTAAATAAGGGTGAATTACTATATAGTGTGTCCTTTAAAATATAAATGCATTATCACTTCTCGGCCTTTTGGCTAAGATCAAGTGTAGTAAAATATTAATGCATGAATAGTTTAGTATAGAAAATGTATATTTTGAATAGATGTTTCAGTGATTCTTCATATAGTCCACCTGATTTATTCCATGAAAAGGAGAGTGTTTTAAAAGGTTAAAAAATAAAAGAAAAAGTCAATGCATATACCAAGTTGGAAGAGAAAAAGAATGGCTTAAATTAAACAGTTTTTTAAAACATATAGATATTAAATTTGCGAGTGTATGTGGATATAATTATTTCACTTTATCTGAGAATATTATATATATATGTATATGAAAATTTAGAAGTAACCAAGAAAAACTTAGCATATCTTTGTACTTCTATAACAATGTCAGGAAAATATTTCCCACTCACATTTTTTAGAAAAACTTAGGAAGATGAAAATCATTCTATGTGATATCAAACTCCATGAATTATGCTTTACAGAATCATATGGTATAGTAGATATATTATACATTATGTTGTTTTTAGATATTTTGAATGAAAATTATCTGTGACAAATTGCCTGGTCTTTGGATTATAATATGCAAATAAATCACTGAAACTTTTTAGAATGTCGCACATTTCTGAATCTGAAAGGAAACTGATTACAAATGTGATTTTAATTCTGTAAATTCAAAGAGTTAATTCTTAAAGTCAGATTCTCAATAAAATTTAAAATTATCCAAATTTTCATGTTTGCCCTGATTATTTAAATAATTATTGACCTTCTACTAGACCAGTGGTAGTCAACCTGGTCCCTACCGCCCACTAGTGGGCATTCCAGCACCCATGGTGGGCAGTAGCAGAGCAACCAAAGTATAAATAAAAAGATAGATTTAACTATTGTAAATTGTTTTATAAAGATTTATTCTGCCAAACTTAGCGAAAATCTGACATAAAGTACTTGGTAAGTCATTATTATTATATGCTTTAACTTGCCGTAACTCTGCTTTATAAATTTTATAAAGTAAAGTTACTTCCCTACTTTATAAATCACCATTACTGTGGAACCAGTGGGTGGTTAGAAAATTTCACTAACAGAGATACAAAAGTGGGCGGTAGGTATAAAAAGGTTGACTACCCCTGTACTAGATGTATATTTAATGATATCTATGGATTTAATTATTAATTTTATTTTTTTAATTTTTTAATTTTTTATTTTTCTGAAGCTGGAAACGGGGAGAGACAGCCAGACAGACTCCCGCATGTGCCCCACCGGGATCCACCCGGCACGCCCACCAGGGGCGCGCTCTGCCCACCAGGGGGCGATGCTCTGCCCCTCCGGGGTGTCGCTCCACCGCGACCAGAGCCACTCCAGCGCCCGGGGCAGAGGCCAAGGAGTCATCCCCAGTGCCCGGGCCATCCTTGCTCCAATGGAACCTCGGCTGCGGGAGGGGAAGAGAGAGACAGAGAGGAAGGAGGGGGAGGAGTGGAGAAGGAAATGGGCGCCTCTCCTATGTGCCCTGGCCGGGAATCGAACCCGGGTCCCCCACATGCCAGGCCGACACTCCACCGCTGAGCCAACCGGCCAGGGCCTATGGATTTAATTATTAAATGTGTACTTCTACCTCTGAATATATTGTACACAAAATCGAAGTTAAATGCAAATTAAAAATAGGACCACATAAACTGAAATTGAAATTCTGATATAATCCCCCTATTGTACATGCCTTATGGAGATCTTGAGATTTGTTTATCTCATTTTTGGTAGTCCTTACTATGGACTGAATGTTTTCGTGCCCCTCCCCCCAATTGTAACATTGAAGTTTAAACTCCCAATGTGAGGGTATTTGGAGGTGGACCTTTGGAAGGTAACTAGGTCATAAAGCTGCAACCCTCTTAAATTGGATCTGTGCCCTTACAAGAAGAGATAAGAAAGATAGTCTCACTCTCTGCTGTCTGTCATGTGAGAATACACCAAGAAGATAACCATCTGCAAATCATGAAGCAGGTTCTCAGCAGACACGAGGTCTGCTGTTACTGTGATCTTGGACTCTTCAGCCTCATAATTGTGATAAATGAATATTTGTTATTTAAGCTCTCCAATTCATAGTAATTTGTTATAATGCTCTCTGCTGATTAAGACAAGCCTGGAACATGCTTTGGGTATAATCTACAAGATCTGATCTTTTCTCTTGCAGTCCCACTCTATCAAACACCTATAGATATGTACATGTTATCCCCTTCACGGGGTATGTTAAGTATACAGAACTTTAATATTTTAGTATTTTTCATCCTATACCTCTTCCTCTTCTCTGTCACGTGGGTCCTTATCCACTCATTGCCAAAAGTTCTGAAATATCACCTAAACTCATACACATACAGTTACACACACACACAATTACACAATTTTTCTCCATAGTGATTTAATATACTACACAAAAATGAAGTTATTTATAGAAAACTGATACATTTTAGGCCTTTTCTATTAATATAATGTTTTATTTTCAAAGAATTTATGTTATTTTTAATTTATGAGCAGAAACAGAGAACTTACAACTCTACACATTTTTTTGTATTTTTCTGTAGCTGGAAACAGGGAGAGAGAGTCAGACAGACTCCCGCATGCGCCTGACCGGAATCCACCCGGCACGCCCACCAGGGGCGAAGCTCTGCCCACCAGGGGGCAATGCTCTGCCCCTCGGGGCGTCGCTCTGCTGCAACCAGAGCCACTCTAGCGCCTGGGGCAGAGGCCAAGGAGCCATCCCCAGCCCCGGGCCATCTTTGCTCCAATGGAGCCTTGGCTGCGGGAGGGGAAGAGAGAGACAGAGAGGAAGGAGGGGAGGGGGGTGGAGAAGCAAATGGGCACTTCTCCTATGTGCCCTGGCCGGGAATCGAACCCGGGTCCCCCGCACGCCAGGCCGACGCTCTACCGCTGAGCCAACTGGCCAGGGCCCACATTTTTTTAATGACTCAAGAAGTATCTATTTTAAAAATTGGAAAGAGGCCCTGGCCAGTTGGCTTAGTGGTAGAGTGTCGGCCTGGCGTGCAGGAGTCCCGGGTTCAATTCCCGGCCAGGGCACACAGGAGAAGCGACCATCTGCTTCTTCACCCCTCCCCCTCTCCTTCCTCTCTGTCTCTCTCTTCCCCTCCCGCAGCCAAGGCTCCACTGGAGCACAGTTGGCCCGGATGCTGAGGATGGCTCTGTGGCCTCTACCTCAGGCACTAGAATGGCTCTGATTGCGGCAGAGCAATGCCCCAAGATGGGCAGAGCATCACCCCCTGGTGGGCATGCCGGGTGGATCCTGGTCGGGCGCATGCGGGAGTCTGTCTGACTGCCTCCCCAGTTCCAGCTTCAGAAAAATACAAAAAAAAAAAAAAAAATTGGAAAGAAGCTATAGATTTGTATACTAGTGCATTATCTGAAATTCCTTTGCAAAACTCAGCTTGGATAGAATTACAATTTTAAGGTCTTTGGGATTCTGTAAATTAAATAAAATCATTGAACTTGAAATAATCAAATAAATTACTTATGAATATAAAAATGTTTTAAGGGTATAATTTTTACAAAGAAGAATGTTCTTTTCTTTAGCATTGAAGGTAGAAATATGAAGATAAGTATGTAAAAGTAGATGAGTGATTGTTTGACTAAGGTGACTTAATCAAAGGGAGGCCTATGTGCCTCACTCATACTTGAGTAAGTTAACAGGCCACAAGGATTTCATAGCATCGAAATCATCGTCCTTTATTTGTACTTAAAAAATTACATTCATTAGGTTGGTAAGTTTACATTGGCATTAATCAAATTACATTCTGGTTATTTTGAATTTAGTTTAGCTATGCCATTACAGATTCTACTTTCAATAACCATATGCAGAAATTACAAAGTAGCAGTTAGTAGTACACTTTAAAATAAATCAGCACAGGAACTACCAAACTCATGTTTTTCAGAAATAATCCAAAATATAAAAATACATGCTGAAAGCTGTTTTTTTTTTTAAGATTTTTTTTTTTTCGGATCATTTACAACATGGATGGATCTTGATAACATTATACAAAGTGAAATAAGTAAATCAGAAAAAACTAAGAACTGCATGATTCCATACATAGATGGGACATAAAAACAAGACTAAGAGACGTGGACAAGAGTGTGGTGGTTACAGGATGGGGGTGAGGAGGGAGGGGCACAAAGAAAACCAGATAGAAGGTGACGGAGGACAATTTGACTTTGGGTGAGGGGTATGCAACTTAATTAAATGTCAAAATAACCTAGAGATATTTTCTCTGAACATACGTACCCTGATTTATTAATGTCACCCCATTAAAATTAATTTAAAAAGATTTTTTTTTTAATTTATTGATTTAAGAGAGAGGGAGAGAGCAAGAGAAAGGGGAGCGGAAGTGAGAAGCGGGAAGCATCAACTTGTAGTAGTTACTCTTCGTAAGTGCTTTGACCTGGGAAGCTCAGGGTTTTGAACCAGTGACCTCAGCATTCCAGGTCGACACTTTATACACTGTGCCACCACAGGTCAGGCAAAAGCTGTCTTTTTTTTTTTTTTTTCACTTTTCCGAATCTGGGAACGGGGAGGCAGTCAGACAGACTCCCGCATGCGCCAGACCGGGATCCACCCGGCATGCCCACCAGGGGGCGATGCTCTGGCCCTCTGGGGCGTTGCTCTGTTGCGTCCAGAGTCATTCTAGCACCTGAGGCAGAGGCCACAGAGCCATCTCCAGCGCCCGGGCCATCTTTGCTCCAATGGAGCCTTGGCTGCGGGAGGGGAAGAGAGAGACAGAGAGGAAGGAGAGGGGGAGGGGTGGAGAAGCAGATGGGCGCCTCTCCTGTGTGCCCTGGCCGGGAATCGAACCCGGGACTCCTGCACGCCAAGCCGACGCTCTACCGCTGAGCCAACCAGCCAGGGCCTGGCAAAAGCTGTCTTTAAAAATCAATAAAACCTATTGTACTCATGACACTTAAATTTTTTTCATACCGGAATTTCTGCTATTCCTTGTAATTGATTAAACAAAATGAAATAAAACTCTTAAACGTTTTAGCATTTTACCACCTGCTTTTCTAATTAAGCTAACTGTATTTTGAGATGAACATCATCTTTTTCTCAATCAGTCAAGTTTGAGTGAAATGATGGTGAAGAAACATATGGAAACAGAGGGGTTTAGGTGATGGGAAAGCAGCAGTGATATTAGAATTGAAAGGAGGAACTATTGCTCCCGGGATTAAATCATCAATGTGCTTCCATTGCAACAAGAAGTGGGATATCTCCCATTTGGAAAGCATGGTCTTGTTTTCTATATGTCTAAAATACAAGAGCCGAGTTGATTATTTGTGCCTTTCCTATTTCTGGAGTATTTTGATGTGATCTCTTAGCTTTATCTGCATATGAGTGCTATGAAGACAGTATGTGACTATGGATATGTACCTATTATCAGGGGGCAGTGAAAAATCTAAATCTTAAAACTGTATGCTGTCTCTTAATATATCATTCACAATAATATCATTAATATAATTATAAGACAATTCAGGAAAATTCTAGCTTTTCCTCAGGGGGGAAAAAAGAATTTATGTTTGTTTTTTCTCTTAAATGATATCAAACATCTTTTTAGATTTTGAAAATTTTAAAAAAGCTCTAAAAGTATGATGACCCTGCTATCCCACGGGCACTTGTTCATCTGTCTGTGGTTAATGCAGTGCTAGTTTTGAATGAAATGACCATTTAACTAGTTATTTAAGCAGAAAGGGATGTATGCTTGATATATATTTAGTAGATGAAAAAATGGAGATGTCAGGAGAGTTAAGCAATTTACGAAATTCAGAGAGACCTCATTGGAAGCAGACTTAGATTTCAGTTCTCCTGTTAGTTTCTCATTCCTTTCACTATTGGGACAAGACTCTGTCTTTTCCGTCTCCTCTCGGGCTAAAACTTGAAGAAATTGTGGAGTGAGCGGGATTTGAACAGTGCGTTTTGTTTCTCCAGTTAGACCCTCTCAATTTTCACTTCATTGAGGTCTCACAATTGTTATGCAGCCCTGCTCTCCCCACCCCTTATGCTGTTAAAGCATTCTGGGTCCTCATATTCACACTATTTGGCCAATCACAGTTCAGAATTAATATACATCACACTCAGGGATGTGGTCATTTTGTTGTCTTTTAAAAAGTGGTATTTTGAGATGGACAACACCTTTTTCTCAATTAGTCAAATTTGAGGCAAATTTGAGGAAATGGTCTATTTTTAGTTTCTAGAAATGAAAGACTAAATCACAGAATTATATTTTGGATTAGCACAGTTAATGCCTTCTATCTTTCCAGTAAAACCTCTCTGTGGGTTAAAATCTCTGTATTATCATGAGACATTTATCTTGATGGTAGAGTGTGACTTCCTCAAACGCTTAATAACTTTATCTTGTCTGAGAGGTCCAGGGACCTATCTAAACACCTCTGTTCATCTGTATAATGGTGTAAGTTTACCAATCAATATGTACCCCTGGTTTAGTAAAATGAAGACCAGATGGCAAGCCTACAGCTCACCTACAGCTTAGTTTACAGTTTTTCTTTTAAATTCTCTTTTACTATTTCAAAGAAAACCTTCTGAAATTTATGTTCCACTGTCACAAATTCAATTAAGTGAAATGAGAACATGTCAAACTTCACATTGAGAAGTATTTTCTGATAGTTGGTTGTGCTTGTATAGTACTGCCAATTACATTTATTAGCCCTAAATATTAAACAGCTGGCAGAATTCCATTGTATATAAATAAGACATTTGAGACCTGGACAAGTGCCATTTTGAAGAAGGCCAGCTGGTGCTTTTTACAGTTTCATTCAGCCCAGAAGTACTGATTCCACAGTGCATGCAGTGTTTAGGTAAATGACAATAGAAAAACATATTGTGAATAGGGAATTCTATGGGAAATTCCACTGTGTAGAAATAGAACATTTCAAAGGTTTGAAAAAACAAGGATATGATGTGGTATGCACCTGTTTGTTAAAATTTTGAACATGTTGTTAAGTGTACTATGTTTTTAACCTTAGTTTTCTATAGGTCCATTTTATAGAGCTGAGTTATGACATGCAAATAATTACTGCTTTTTTAATGTTTTTTTTCTAATAAAGTTAATTTTTTCATATTTATATTCATCATCAAAGTGTATTAAACTTAACAATGTGTAGTTTAGATTTTCATGTCATATGGTGAATTTACTCTTTTGGGTTAATACAGATTTTAATTTTTTATTATTTTTAATATTATAATGTACATACTCTACCTATTGTTATGAATAGATATAAAAACCCTTCATTATGTTATTTCATCAAATTAATTTTTCTAAGTGAGAGGAGAGGAGATGGAGACTAACTTCCACATGTGCCCCAACTAGGATGCATCCAGGAACCCCTATCTGGGGCTGATGCTCAAATCAACCGAGCTATCTTTAGTGCCCTGGGCTGACACTCAAACCAATTGAGCCACTGGGTGCAAGAGGGGAATGAAGAGAGAAGGGGGAGAGGGAGGAGAAGAGAAGCAGATGGTTTCTTCTTATGTGTGCCCTAACTAGGGATTGAACCCAGGACGTTCATATGCTGGGCTGGTGCCCTATCCACTGCACTAATTAGCCAGGGCCAAATTAATTTTTTTAAATGTAAATATATAACATTATTACAAGAGATAATGTGTTACAGTGATTTAAAGATTTATGAATATAATAAATATAAAATAAATGTTAAGCCTGACCTGTGGTGGTGCAGTGGATCAAGCGTTGACCTGGAACACTGAGGTTGCTGGTTCAAAACCCTGGGCTTGCCTGGTCAAGGCACAAATGGGAGTTCATGCTTCCTGCTCCTCCCAACCTTATCGCTCTCTCTCTCTCTCTCTCTCTGTCTCTCTTCTCTAAACTGAGTAAATAAAAAAAAATTTTTAAGAAAATAAATATTAATATATTTATATTAAATGGTAAATTTGGATTATTATTAAAATTCTAAAGATAAACTCTTGCTTGGACTGGCTATATATTCTCAGAATTAATTGATAAGTATCCTAGAAAATATTAATTGACATATATGTGTATGTGCATTTGTGTAGATATGAAAGTCTGATGTAAGGAGTAGCCTTGTAACTGTAGACAGTTATCTGAAATAATGGACTGTGACATACCTCTGTGGCTTAAAGGACTGGGATGAAGAATGCATATTACAACTCTCTTATCTCGTTGGAAAATAAATCTTTTATATATTAATTAGCAAAAAATCTCTTAGAACCTCAATATATTTTTAGACAACCTTAAATAAATTTTATTTTATGTTTTACAGAGACAAAGAGAGAGTCAGAGAGAGGGATAGATAGGGACAGACAGGAATGAAGGGATGAGAAGCATCAATCATTAGTTTTTCGTTGCTCATTGAGACAGCTTAGTTGTTCATTGATTGCTTTCTCATATGTGCCTTGACCGTGGGCCTTCAGCAGACCGAGTAACCCCTTGCTCGAGCCAGTAACCTTTGGTCCACGCTGGTGAGCTTTGCTCAAACCAGATGAACCCGTGCTCAAGTTGGCGACCTCAGAGTCTCAAACCTGGGTCCTCCTTATCCCAGTCTGACGATCTATCCACTGCGCCACCGCCAGGTCAGGCACAACATTAAATGTTGTTTTAAACTATATTATTAGTATATACAAAATAAAGCAAGCACTAAGAAGAATTAGAATTTCAATGAGCAATATAAATTAGCTTACTTTAAACTAAAAATAAAAAATAAAGCTAGCAATGCATGGCATTTTATTTTTCTTTTCTTGGTAACTTAATGATTTGCATGCAAAAATAAATGAATTGATTCTTCTTCATAGTTATCCCTTTAATATTTACACATAATAATTGCTCAATAAAATGCTTCTAAAAAACAAATAGGTGAAACACATCCAGATAGAAATAAGCCAGCTAAAGTCTATTCTGTAATAAGCACACCAATGACATCCATGTTGCAAAATGCAGCTGTTCTTTCCTCGACACTCACTTTTCCCATCTATTAGGGGAATTTGACAAAACTGGTCATTAATTTATCTTCTCCTAGAAACATTTCTTTTTTTCATTTGCTGTTGAGGCACAATTTTTATAGTGTTCTTTCTTTACTTGTCACTTCTTTTTTTTTTTAGTTCGTTCGCTAGATTCTCTCAATATTCTTGATTTGTAATCATCGAAGAACTCCAAACTCACTACTCAAATCTTTTCTTTCTATAGTTATTTTCTAGCCAATGTCACCGTCTATAAAATGACAAACCCTATCCACAATATATCTGCCTTCACTGTGCTTCTGAATTTGAAGCTCAGGAGGAGGACAGCTTGTTATCACCTTCTCTTGGAAGTCTAATAGGCATTCATAGTTAAATTTATTTAGAACACCTTTATATCCCTTTCCCACACCTGTCCCTCTTGCGGTTAATCTCCGGCTTCAAAAATAGTTTTCTTCCTCACACCAGTCAGACCTCTGCCTATAACCATTTGTCAGCGTAGTGGTCCTTAACCACTGTGTCCCTTTGCCCTCTTTCATTCTCTGTTATCTGCTGTCATTCTCTCCTCAAAAAGTACAAGCCCCATGTAACCTTGCAGATTGCTGTTTGTTTTTTCAGTAAATCTATATTCACTCTTGATTATCCTCTGTCTCATACCTTTGAACGGATTGAATGTAAGACTGTTATAAATGCTCCATTTATGTTCTATCTAGACCAGATGCTATAGATGAGTGTAGTTGTTATATGGATTCCAGTTTGCTTAGAAAATATTTATAAGATTTTCTGAAGGGAATAAATTTGAGTCTTTCTCAAGAGTAGGAAGAAGACTAAGGAATAATAATTGATCAGACATTATAAAATGAGAAATATACCATACACTATAAGCGATATAAAGCGGGATTCTAGTATTGATGTCCAAACTTTCATTGCATTAGTATTATATTAATAACCCATCCTCCGATCTAACCATATTATTTACAACCGTACTAAGAAACCTAGGTAGTAGTTATATTCTGACCTACATTTCCCTTCTTGAACAGTTCTGGTTTCCAGAAAAGATTACTTTGCTCCATATCAACCTGCTCTGACACAATTATTTTTACTCCAAAATATAATAACCCTTGTTTTCATTTGCAATATTCTTCCACATCAGTTAGGCTTTTAAAAAAGTTTCTATAAATACTCTATTTTTAACAATGGAATGAGTAAGAAAATATTAATTTTTCTCAATATGCTCTGCAATTTATTATTACTATGTCTTCTTTTGGGCAGTAGCTCTGCTATTTTCTTCCCAGTTATAATAATGGAAAACAAACTTTAAACTCAGGTATTTTATTTGGAAATGTAATTTCAACAGCTGAAAACATGTGTCTCATTGTAAAGAAATTTGTACTCTAAGGACACTTCCTGTGTAAAACTATTAAACATCCTCCATCTGTAGCAGTTCAAGGTTTTACTGCTTAACTATTTCATAACTACTTAACCTAAAATCTATATCTATTATTTTGATATATTTCCTATACTGAAATCAGGTCATGATTTACTTATCTTTTTAACACTTTCTAGGAAATGCTGAAAAAGAAAAAAAAAATTTAATTGCTCTGGACCAGTTTAATTATAATAAAAGGTCCTAAATGTATTTTTTTCTAACTTTCCTCAAAACTCTGCAGGGAAAATCTATGGAAACAGATGAACCAACAATTTTGCAGACTATCCTAGCTCAACCCATTACTTGGACACCTATAGGTATAAACTTTGAATATTAAACTTTCAAATTTTACATAAATGTTATTACATGGTGTGTTTTTTGCTAGGGTTACTAAACCAGAGCAGCACAAACTATGTGACTTACACAGCAGACATTTATTTACTCACGGGCTAGAAGTCCCAGATCAAGATATTGACCAGGTTGGTTCCTTGAAGCCCATGACGGAAGGGGCTGTTCCAGACTCCTCTCCTTGGTTGTTAGACAGCTGTCTTTACCCTGTAACTCACATAGTCCTCCCGAGACACATTTGTGTCCAATTTCCTCTTCTTTTTTTTTAATATATATTTTTCTGAAGCTGGAAATGGGGAGAGACAGTCAGACAGACTCCCGCATGCGCCTGACCGGGATCCACCCGGCACGCCCACCAGGGGCGACGCTCTGCCCACCAGGGGGCGACGCTCTGCCCCTCCGGGGCGTCGCTCTGCTGCGACCAGAGCCACTCTAGCGCCTGGGGCAGAGGCCAAGGAGCCATCCCCAGCGCCCGGGCCATCTTTGCTCCAATGGAGCCTTGGCTGCAGGAGAAGAGAGAGCCAGAGAGGAAGGAGAGGGGGCGGTAGTGGAGAAGCAAATGGGCGCTTCTCCTATGTGCCCTGGCCGGGAATCGAACCCGGGTTCCCCACATGCCAGGCCGATGCTCTACCGCTGAGCCAACCGGCCAGGGCCAATTTCCTCTTCTTATAAAGATCCCTGTCATATTGGGTTTGGGCTTACCCTAACAACTTTATTTTAATTATCTCTTTAAAACCCATATTTTCAAATATGGTTACATCCTTAGGGACTGCGAGTTAAGAGATTATTTTGTGAATTTGGGAAGAGGCAGCACACACAATTCAGCCCAAAATACATGGTTAAATGCTTACCTGTTTCATTTTTTTTTAAGTGGGAAAATTAAAATATATTGTTTCTTTTTTATTAGTTGAGAAAATATTCATCGATGACCCCTCACCTCGATATTGTGAGATGAAGAGACAATAGTCCATATGAAAAATTAAAGTAGAATTTCTTCTCTGGGTTACCATAGTTCCCATGAGTCTCCATTGTGCCCAATCAGCTTTGTATCTTTATACAATTTACCTCTGCAAGTATATAGATTTTCAATCACTCTGCTAGATTCTGTAACTACACAGAGGATTTGTACTCTTAAGGATTACATAAATTTCCTTCAGGGAAAGTGTAACCTCCTTGAAGAAAAAAAAATGTTTAAACAAATCAGTGCAGTATGAGGTAATACATACAATAAATAGTACAGCTATTTAGGAAGTGATAGAAGTGCACAGCTGAGGACGGAGTGACTCAGTCTTAGTGGGAGGGGAAAAAATCTTAGAAGACAAGATGTCCTATGAATCAGGATTTGAAGTCAAAGAGTTGCTCACTGAGTAGGCACTAGGAAGCACAGAGCAGGGAAGAGAGGAATTTTGCTTTCTGTTTATGTGGACCAGTGGCACAGAGTCTTTGAAACTCCCTCCCTCTCCCAATAATGATAACAAACACTGGAAGGAAACTAGGATAAGCAAAAACCAAATCAACAAAGAAGAGTGATTAAGAGTACAGGCTGTGACCTACAGTGCCCAAGTTCCAGTCTCCTCTCTGTCACATCCTGGCTTGTAACTACAGGATTTACTTAATCTTTTGGTACCTTAATGTCTTCATCTGTCAGAAGGAGATGTTAACTTTAACCCTATAGGTTAATATTGAGGATTATATCAGAGTGTACATAAAAAGGATTTAGGAAAGGGTCTGGTGAATAAAAAAAAAACATTTATTGCATAATTATGTTGATGAATAGGGAAGCCTGGTAAATGACATCAAAATTCAAAAGGAGGATCCTGGGTATTCTCCTCTAGGATCCGTACTACACTAACCTACGTTGAGCATCTGCAATATTACTGAGCGACTGTTTATATTGAAAATGATGCACTTGAGCTCTCTGATCCGGAGTTATAGGCAAAGGGTTAATTATCTTCAAAATAGCAAGGCTAAGATTTTAGTGAAGGAAACTACATTAATAAATTTAAAATAATATATGGGAATAAAAAAATCACTATATATATTACATATATTACAAAGTAGCATATATAATATGTGCTTATAATTAAGTACAAATAAATACGAAATGACATTTATAACTGTCTACATGCTTGTGGAATTTAGGAATTAGTTTTTCAATAACCAAAATATAAATTTTGGAATTTCCCACCAGAATATTTTTTTCCATGGCTCTAGCCAAGTGGCTCAGTGTATAAAGCATTGACTCTTCACACCAGAGATCATAGGTTTGACCCCTGGTCAGGGCAAGTACAAGAAGCAGTCAATGAGAGCACAAATAAATGAATCAACTAAATGAAACAATGAATTTATACATCTGTCTCTTTCTCTCTCTTCCTCTCTCAAATCAATAGAAAAATTTTAAAATACATATATTTTTCTTTCCAATGCACTTATGAAAATCTGTAAACTGTGGAGTTAATATCGCTTTTCTTAAACATAGTATTACAATTCTACTTAATTTCCTAGAATTGACACAGATTGCATCTTTTGAAAAGGATCATAATACAGAGAACGAACTGGTACATCCTACCATTAAGTGCTATATAATTTTAGATGTGGGAGGCATGCAACATTGGGAAAATAGTATTAAGAGCTACCCTGTTGCTAATCCAGCACAAACAACTGCTTTAAAATATATTAACTTTAGCCTCAATCAGTCAGGAGATTAGCAATTGTAATATTTGAAGCAGAATTTAGAGAAATATTTTCAAATACTATATTTTGGCACATCTATTATTTATGTCTAAACTTTTAATTTACCTGTAAATATTCTCTAAAATCTTTTATAACAATCTGGACAAAAATTTGTTTAGATAATAAGTATAGGTAAAATCACAGACAGTTATGGTTTATGTTAATATAATATTGAAACTTCAAAATAATGGGTACTGTTAAATACCTTTCTTATACAGGCCATTTATAAGATACGTGAACCTTTGAAATATCACACATAAATAAATGGTCAAAATGTGAGCAAAGAAATAGAATTCTGTAACTTATGTAGTTAGCTATGAATTTGAAATTCAATGTTATAAAGTTCAAAGTTGCTTGGATGATAATAACTGATCCCCCAATTGACCATGGGCTTTGCATTACTCTGTGAATAATTGTTACAATTTGAAAAAGCTATTTTTGCAATTTAATTTGTCGTTAGGAAAATGTTCTATTCTCAATAATTTTGATGTTGGAGCAATTACTTTTTGTTTGAATTTTTACACAAAATAATGTTCTGAGTACACACCACTTAGTTCTTTAAGTGACTTCCAGTATGCTTAACTGATATCTAAATATTAGGTAAGTAATACTCAATCATATTTATTCTTTGATAGAATTTTATAAACACTCCATACATTACCTTTATTTCTAATCTTGAACACCTGATTATTTGAGATCCAATTTATTTCATTGCTTCAGCTTCTAAGCACATTGATTTTGGGTCATAATACTAATCCACATTGTATAGAGCATCGCTAGTATGATCATATGATAAATTTCATAGTAAAAGGTTTACCACTTTTTATTTTATTTTAATTTTTATTTATTGTGTTGACATGGTTTCAAGTGACCCACTCTATATACCAACCTCTGTACACTGCATTGTGCCTGCCTCGGCCCCATGGAAAGTCTCTTTCTACCCCTTTCTCCCTCATTTTCCCCTCCACTGTCTGCCTCCATACCCCCACCTCTTACTCTCTGGCTGTTGATACCCTGTTGTCTGTATATATGTGTTATGTTTTGGCTAATCTCTTCACCTTCTTTGATCCAGTTCCCTCTTCCTCTTTCCCTCTGACAGCTGTTCCTCTGTTCCCGGTAACCTGGCCTCTGTTTCTATTTTGTTCCTCGGTTAATTGTGTTTATTAGATTCCACATATAAGTGAGATCATATAGCACTTGTCTTTTTCTGCCTGGCTTATATCACTTATCATAATAATCTCCAGGTCTAACCACGCCACCATGAAAGGTAAGATTTCTTCTTTTTCATGGCTGTGTAGTATTCCATTATGTAAATGTACCACAGCTTTTTTATCCACTCATCCACTGATGGATACCTGGGTTATTTCCAAATCTTGTCTATTGCAAACAATGCTGCAACATGGTGGTGCAGATATTATGAATTAGTGTTTTGAGATTCCTAAAATATATTTCTAGAAGTGGGATAGCTGGTCATAAGACAATTCCATTTTTAGTTTTTTGAGGAAATGCCATATTTTTTTCCACAGTGGCTGCATGAGTTTGCATTTCCCACCAGCAGTAGAGAAGGGTTCCTTTTTCTCCACACCTGCCAGCACTTGTGGTTAGTTGATTTATTAGGGAAAGCCACTTACAATTGTTGTTAGGTCAGGATTGAAATAGGGATAAGCCCTGGCTGTATGGTTCAGTGGTAGAGTGTCGGCCTGGCATGTGGAAGTCCCCGGGTTGATTCCTGATCAGGGCGCACAGGAGAAGCGTCCATCTGCTTCTCCACCCTTCCCCTTCTCCTTTCTCTCTGTCTCTTTCTTCTCCTCCTGAAGCCAAGGCTCCATTGGAGCATAGTTAGCCCAGGCACTGAGGATGGCTCCATGGCCTCCGCCTCAGGTGCTAGAATGGCTCCAGTTGCAATAAAGCAACATCCCAGATGGGCAGAGCATTGGCCCCTGCTGGGCATGCTGGGTGGATCTCAGTCTAGTGCATGCTGGAGTCTGTCTCTCTGTATCCTCACTTCTCACTTCAGAAAAATACAAAAAAATAAAGATAAAAAAATAAGGTTAAATCTATTTTCAAAAATTCTTTCAGAAATGTAGCTTTTCTTTTAAAAACTATTATTTCAAAACATGTTAACATATATTATAAAGTACATGAATTGATATGCTTAATAAATGAAATTTTAATAAGGCAACAAGTTTCATCTAAAAAAACATCATGTTTACAGATTTGTTTCAAACCTATAAATTTTTGCCTGTAATTGAGGGGAATTTGCAGTTAAAAATTTCATATGAGTTACTAGTGAATCAGGTTTCTACCAAAATTGACTTTAAAATTAGCCCTTTCTATCTTGCAAAGACAGTATGGTAAATTGTTACTAATACAGGACCTAGAATAAAACCCAGTTCTTGATTGTCTAGGTTGGACCTTTCTTAACATGGTGACATTAAACAGTTTTATCTCTCTCTCTAGATGTTAATTAATTAGTAAAACAATTCTTAAGGTCCCTTTATGTGATAAAATGTATTATTCCAGGCCCTGTGTAGTAATAAAATTGTTATAAAAATCTACAATTACTGTAACTTCTTGACTATACTTTCCTTAGTCCCATAAAGTTTGGAAAGAAACCTCTGTTGCCCAGAACAAAAACAAAACAAAACAAAACAAAAAAAAAACCCATTGTTTTTTAATATTCATTGATACTCTTTTGTTAATCAGTTTCTTCTCAGACCGTATGTTTTTTACTCTATAATAAATACAAAGTTCTTGAAATTCTCCCCCCTTTGATATTGTTGACATTTTCTCCTTTTTCTACTCCAACCTAGAAAGGTTCCTTTTCATAGTATTTATCATGCTCAACTTGAAAAAACTTTTTTGATGAGGGAAATATTTCAATATGGATACTTTAAAGAACCAATTTCTGTAATATTTCCATTTCTTTCATCAGCTCATCTTTCTTTTTGTATTCTTGAAACATAAGCATTTCAAAATACAGTTTCTGAAATTCTTTTTTGTTGTTTTTTTCTTTTTTAATCATGTTAATTGTTACCAAAGTTTTAATTATGCCACTCCAAAATCTAAAATTGTAGTCTTATACTTTTGTTCCCGCTGACTTCTGAATGACCTTTCCAACTTTTGAAAACATCCTTGTCTTGACAATTCTGCTTATATTAAACAGAACTCATCCACTCTCTCACCTGAATCGCTGCCTCTCTGTGCTAATGACTATATCTAAGTCATCAAGACATACTAGTGACAAATAGGAAAGACGTTGTAACTGCGGAGCTCTGGGTTTAAATCCAGGCTCTGCTGTATACCAGTCTTCTGATTTGGGGGAATTTGTTGAATCTCTTACTATGCTTTATTTGTCTCATTTGTAAAACTAAGTCAGGGGTAGTCAACATATTTATACCTACCGCCCACTTTTGTATCTCTGTTAGTAGTAAAGTTTTCTAACTGCCCACCGGTTCTACAGTAATGGTGATTTATAAAGTAGGAAAATAAGTTTATAAAATTTAAAAAGCAGAGTTACAGCAAGTTAAAGCATATAATAATAATTACTTACCAAGTACTTTTTGTCAGATTTTTGCTAAGTTTGGCAGAATAAATCTTTATAAAACAACTTACTATAGTTAAATCTATCTTTTTATTATATACATACTTTGGATGTTCCACTACTGTCCACCATGAAAGCTGGAATGCCCACTAGTGGGCGGTAGGGACCAGATTGACTACCACTGAACTAAGTGATAAGAGCACCTATTGCAAAGGGGTATTGCAAAGACTTATCATGATTCATTCCCAGGAAATCATTCCTAGTTCCCTCTACATAAAATGGTCAATGCGATAAACAAATGTTAACTTGGAACCTCAGAGTCATTTTCAGTTTTTCAACTTTCTTAAACCAAATATTCATTAATTACCAAGTCTTAATTCTGCCCTGAAATATTACTGTCATTCACAAATTAATCCACTCATTTGCTCATTCAGTGTGGAATTGTGCTAAATGGTGGGAACCAGAAATGAGCTAACTGGACAAGATTTTATCGCCCATCTCTTAGCCAGCCACAATAACTCTGATTCATCTCTGTCCATTCTTCCTCAGCTCCATCCTAAACACTGTTATCAATGTTCCTTAAATACAATCGTTGTTTGAATCTTGAGTGATGAAAGACACATGTTACATTTCTTTCATCTACCATGATCATCTCTCATTCCTACTCTAATTATCTACTGTTGTCTTTATAGTAACTAGTATGATCCTGTGAAACGATCAGTCTTGTCAATTCTTTGCTCAGATCTCAGGATTGAACCTAACCTTCTACTCTCCCTCTTCCTCCCTCTCCCTTGGTCATGTTCTTAGGATATACCAGATACATTCCACTCTTTGTGACTTACTTTCTTTTTCTCTCTCTCTTTTTTTCTTTTTACGAGATTTTTCTTTTGATTTGTTTGCATTTAATACTCTTTTCTGATGTATTCATACTCCTTGACTCAAATATCACCTTTCCAGTGAAGTTTTTCTTGCAGTGAGTCTTTCTTTCAGGTCTTTATTTAAACATCAACTCTCTGGGGTCAAATTCATAAAATGTTGTCTACTTCCAAGGTCCATGAGTTTAGTACTCATGTTTTCTTCTATGTAGTTTATTTATTATCTTATATTTAGGTGTTTAATCCATTTTGAATTCATTTTTTGTGCAAGGAGACAAACTGTAGTCAAGTTTCATTCTTTTTGCATGTGACTTTCCAATTTTCCTAGCACCATTTATTAAAGAGGCTTTTCTTTCTCCAGTGTGTGTTTTTGGCTTCTTTAGCAAGGATGATTTGACTATCTATATGTAGTTTTATTTCTGGGTTCTCTATTCTGTTCCATTGATGCGAATGTAAATTAGTACAACCATTATGAAAGAAAGTATGGTAGTTCCTCAAAAAATTAAGACTAGAATTACCATATGACCCAGCAATCCCTCTACTGGGTATATACTCCCAAATCTTGAAAACACATGTACGTAAAGACACATGCAGCCCCATGTTCATCGCAGCATTGTTCACAGTGGCCAGGACATGGAAACAGCCAAAATGTCCTTCAATAGAGGATTGGATGAAGAAGATGTGGTACATACATACAATGGAATACTACTCAGCCATAAGAAATGATGATATAGTGCCATTTATTATACAACAACATGGATGGACTTTGATAACATTATGTTGAGTGAAATAAGTAAATCAGAAAAAGCTAAGAACTGTATGATTCCACACATAAGTGGGACACAAGATTGAGACTCATGGACATAGATAAAAGTGTAGTGGTTACCAAGGGGAGTGGAAGAAAGGAAAAGGAGGGGGTGGGGGAGAGGGAGAATCTTAAAGAAAAACAAAATATAGGGTGACAGAGCATGATTTCACTTTAGGTGATGAGTATACAGCATAATCGACTGTCCAAATGATGTGGAGATGTTTTCTCTAAATCTATGTACTCTGGTTGACCAATGTCACCCTGTTAAATTTAATTGTCTAAATTTAAAATAAATAAATAAACAAACATTAACTCTCAAATGAGCTCTTCCTGGGCCATTCTTTTTAAAATCTTCTCTTTCTTTTAACATACACAACTGTCCCCTCTGCCTTTCCTCCTTTACTGCTTTTTCTTAAAATATACCAGTATATAAGAGAACAAATTTTATTTCTTTATGTTGTTTAATTGGTTTGATTTTCCCACTAGAATTTACACTCCAGAAGGAGAGACATTTCAGGCCATTTTGTCACTACTATAGTTCTAGCACCTAATAGGATTACTGGTACATAACTCGTATTTACTAAATATGTGTTGAATTAATTAGTGAAGCACTAGCTCCACTTCTCATGTTAGCTGCTTCACGATATCCAAACTCAGTCACTGTTTTTATGCCTTTTTCCATATTCACTTCATCTGCCTGGAATATGCTTTCCTTTCTTCTCTCTGATCACCTGTTTTTACTATTGAAAAAGGTACACTGAATAAATTTCTTGCCTGAATGCCATCTCCTGGCTGTGGTTCTCTTTCTCTGTTCGCACATAGACTTTGCCATTCTTTAGAGTGTACATCTCTTTCTTCACCCTTCTTGGCTCTACTACAAAAATATTTCCAGAATTTGAATTTTTCTCCCTACCTCCACCAATAATATCCCATCCTCCTCACCCAGACTATTAAAGCATCTCCTCATCATCTCACTTCTTACACCTTTTCTCTCTGCAGTTTATTTTCCATACAGAAAACTGTGACCATTTTAGTACATGAGCCATATCATGTCATGCCTCTAGCCAAACAGTCTACTGCATTTCTAATTGTTTGAGGATAAAATTCAAAATGCCCCATGTGGCCCAATAAGGACATAGATGCTCTTGTACTCCACTCCCTCTCTGATCAGTTGTTTCAGTACTTCACAACTGACTCATTCCATTTCAGCCACAGTGACTTCCTTGCTAAGCCTTGATTACGACACCACCTTCGATCACAGCCCATGGGCATTCTGTTTTCTCAGCCTGAGATGCTGTATCCTCCAGATATTCTCTTGGCCTAGTTTCTCACTGGTTTTACACAAATGGCTGCAAAAATGAGAATTTGTCCCTATCTAAAATATCATACTCATTAACCCACATATGTTCTATCCTCTTACCCTGTTTCCATCTTTTTTTTTCCTTTTTATAATGATCATAGTTCACCTATCATGTGTGTGTGTACTTACTGTTGTTTTCTCTCATGTAGAACACAAGCTCCATGAAAACACTAGTGGCTTTATTATTATTTTTTCCATTAAGTGGCAGGTTCCCAAGACATAGAAAACTCCCTAGCCCATAGCAGATTTCTGTTAAACGAATGACTATCTAATATTAGACTTGCACACACATATTTTTATCCTTTTGTTTATTTGTTTTTTGAGTGAGAAAGAGAAAGACAGATACACAGGAAAGGAAAGAGATGAGAAGCATCAACTCAAAGATGTGGCACATTAGTTGTTCATTGATTGCTTCTCATTCCATTCTTATAACACAAAATTTTTAAGGGCAGGAAATGATATCTTGTACATCTATGTCATAATTATAGTACTTAAACAATAATTTTGTAACACATGGGTGCTTAAAATATTTGTTTTACTTAATTTTCAGGTAACGACTATATGAACACTTAATTATTAATATCATCAGTGTAGTGGTTAATTATCAATATCATCTATTAAGTAACTGAACGGTCTTATAGGAAAGGTACTATAACCCTATCCATCAGACATGAGATATCTGAAGGTTTATACATTGTCTAGTATAGAGTAAAAGTGTAATAATAATAATAAAAATACATAATTTTATTAAATGATGAAATATGCCTCGTGATAGCTTATGCAAAAAGATTATATATACTTTTATTTAAAAATAATAGTGAAAAGAAGAGAAGTCAAAGTCTACAAAAATTACAGAATTATAGTTATTGTCAAAATGTAGAATATTATTGGCAAAACTTTTATTTCACATAAGATTACAAATTTATCATAGATAAAAGACAGGAGGCTCATTTATAATAAAAATACAAAGCAGTCCCATATTCAGTTAACTTTTGTCATTAATTATACATATTGGATTTCAAAACAGTAAAACAAGCTACACTCGTCAGAGAATATGGTTACCTTAAACTTAGAAGAAACTCTAGACTAGTTTTAAAATTTAACAGAAAATAAGGAGATATTGAATTTAAAATACATTCTAATTATTTTATAGGGAAAAATATTGAATGTATTCCAGACATTTTTAGATAACTGAGCTTTAGCAGAATAGTAATAATTGATTACTGATTCCCGGGTGCAGCGTACTGTTTAAAATAGATAGCCTACTTTTGTTTTAAAAAGAGTTCTTTGTTATTTTTCCCATATTGCAGATGGGTGAATGAAATTAGTCTGTTATACTCCTACTAAGTAGCAGAGCTAGGTTTCAAACCCAGAGACTGTCTCTAGAGCTTCGACCCTTAATCTCGGCTTTTCAGGGTGCTCAGTGGAGAAAGGGTTAAAAATGTCCCCAGGATGCACAGTTGTTACCCTTGTGGGAGGAACAGGACAAGTCTCTGCAACGTTAAAACTGGAGCTGTAAAGCAGCTTACATTTCAGGAAAATACTCTCAAGAATTTACACTTACTGTGTTAAAAAATAAACGTAGTTATCTGAAGATCTGTGAAATTTAGCATATGTTCTACAGTGACATGAGTTAATTTCATTTCCGTCACTGTGAGTGCTCCACAGGTATATCGTAAATTGCTATGATTACTGTGGCTGTAACCCATTATCATAGCAGGAAATTACATGAATCTCACAACTGATATGAAATGTACTGCTGTCACTGCTATGCATTAATTTTTAAGTAGTTGGTCATTTGTAATAATTCTGTAAATGTCCATCTTAGCACAGTTTTCAGTCTAAACAAGTTAAGTCCATATGCATGGAAATTTTCCCCATTATTATCAAGCAGTTATACTGAATTCTAAAATTATTATCTTTTTATTGGGCAATTTTATATTGAAACTTTTTTTCAAAAATTAGAAACATGATAGTCTCATTGTCCTATTCCCTAAACTTTAAGGAAAATTTATCCTGTAAATGTAAAGTCATTTAGCAATATATATGACCGGAAGGCAGTGAGAAAAATATCTGGTAATATAAACAATCTTTATTGTTTCTAACATCTGTGGAATAAACGGTTTATTAAATGACTTTTTTTTAATAATTTTATTTTTTTAATGGGGCGATGTCAATAAATCAGGATACATATATTCAAAGATAACATGTTCAGGTTATCTTGTTGTTCAATTATGTTGCATACCCATCACCCAAAGTCAGATTGTCCTCTGTCACCTTCTATCTAGTTTTCTTTGTGCCCCTCCCCTCCCCCTTTCCCTCTCCCACTCCCCCCTCCCCCCGTAGCCACCACACTCTTATCAATGTCTCTTAGTCTCACTTTTATGTCCCACCTACGTATGGAATAATGCAGTTCCTGGTTTTTTCTAATTTACTTATTTCACTTCGTATAATGTTATCAAGATCCCACCATTTTGCTGTAAATGATCTGATGTCATCATTTCTTATGGCTGAGTAGTATTCCATAGTGTATATGTGCCACATCTTCTTTATCCAGTCATCTATTGACGGGCTTTTTGGTTGTTTCCATGTCCTGGCCATTGTGAACAATGCTGCAATAAACATGGAGCTGCATGTGTCTTTATGTATCAATGTTTCTGAGTTTTTGGGGTATATACCCAGTAGAGGGATTGCTAGGTCATAAACATATTGACTTCCTCTTTGCTGAAGTCATTTTGGATAGTGCTGTATACGTCATCATTGTAGTTTTTGAAATAACATTTTTGAAATTATAAGTTTCTTTTACATCATAAATAAAATATTTACCATTTAAATCAAACCTATGTAATGTAAATTATATCTTTTATATTCTTCCTTTGATATTGATAATTTACCCAAAGTAGAAAAAATAAATAAATTTAAATTAGCAGGTTTAATTTTAAAAGTTTGACAATGGCTAATTTAGATAATGTAATTTACAGGGCATATTTTAGTACATCATGTCTGTTGCAAATCAATTCCTTTGGCTATATTTCTGTTTTTGATTGCTCTTTAAGCATTTTGCATCATTTTGGTAAAAATTTTATTTCCACATTACTATCTCTTATTTTTTTCTTTTTTTAATTTATTTTTTATTATTGAATTTATTGAGGTGACTGGTGACAATGATTAGTAAAATTGTATAGATTTCAGGTGTACAAGTCTATAATATATGATTTCTAATTTTTAGATTCATTTCTTCATCTTCCAAATATTATTAATGCCTATTTCAAAAATATATATCAGCCTGAGAAGGATGGTTGTGCAGTGGATAGAGCGTCGAACTGGGACATGGAGGACCCAGGTTTGAAATCCCGAGGTCGCCAGTTTGAGCACGGGCTCATCTGGTTTGAGCAAGGCTCAGCAGAGCCCAAGGTCTCTGGCTTGAGCAAGGGGTTACTCGGTTTGCTGTAGCCTCTCAGTCAGAAAACAATCAATGAACAACTAAGGTGCTGCAACAAAGAATTGATGCTTCTCATCCTTCTCCCTTCCTGTCTGTCTGCTGTCCCTATCTGTCCCTCTCTCTGTCTCTGTCAAAAAAAAAAAAGAATATATATTATATATATATATATAAATTTACTGACATATAGTTTCTAAAAATTTATTTTTGTCTTCTTTTTAATAAATGTAAACATATTTGCAATCATAGAATGGGTTAAGGCCAGTCTCTGACATAACTATGCAGAATATTGATTTTTAAATTTAGTGCTTTATATACCAAAACGCAAACTTCTGTGCTTTGTTACTAATGTAAGTTTAACGTTAGGCACATCACATGATATTTAACTCTAGTTAATCTCTACAAGGTAATGGCTTTAGGTACAGGACTAGATGTTTGGGAGGAAAAGAAGAACCAAATAAATAACCTTTTTGGGAAGAAACCATAATGAATAAGAAATAAAGATATATGCCTTTCTGAAATAATAATAGATATAGCAATGTATGTAACATGAATATAATCTGTTCCTTAAGTACAGGTAACTTGGCCCTAGCCAGCTGTCTCAGTGGTAGAGCACTGGCCCAATGTGTGAATGTCCTGGGTTTGATTCTCGGTCAAGTCACACTGGAGACTCACCCATCTGCTTCTCCACCACCCCTTGCTTCTTTCCTCTCTCTTCTCCTCCCCTCCTGCAGCCAAGGCTCCATTAGAGCAAGTTGGCCCCGGGAGCTGAGGGTGGCTCCATGACCTCTGTCTCAGGTGCTAAAAAATGGCTCAGGAAGCAATGGTACATGGATCCCCAATGAGAAGAACATCTTCCCTTAGTGAGCTTGCAGCTGGATTCTGGTCAGGGCTCATGTGGGAGTCTGTCTCTACCACTCTTTCTTCCTTTCACTTAAAAAAAAAAAGAGAGAGAGAGAGAACAAGTAACTTGTTTATCTTCTTCATTACTCAGTTACTAATACAAAGCTTGACTCGGTTATTCAATATATATAAATTTAATGCTTTTGAAATAAAATATTTAGAGTATAATGAGAACACATAAAAGAAAAATTAAATAAATGTATAAATTTATATACATTTGCCTTGATATTTTTTCTGTTGATACTTATTATTTCTCAGTACAGACATCTTTTTGAAATATGACTTAGTAGTCAAAAATTCTAATATAAGCAGATGCACTCCGCCCATGCAGATATATGCTTATACACATTCATAAAAATATATATGAGAAATGTTCAGTGTACATTATCAACAAAGGTCATCTTATGACTTCCGTTTTGGATCTTTGCAGTGATTTTTCTGAAGCCCCACTCCTTTTTTCTTAGAGAATCAGGAACTAGTTCCTAGTCTAAAGCTATTGCCTATCTTCATTATTTTCTCACTGTAGCAGATGAAGTAGAGACGTGTTGATTAATATTGCTCAAATGGACTCAGGCCTTTTTCTTCTAAGTAACTGTCCACATGCTTACAGCTCAGTGCCCTATTTTTTAACTATAGTGAAACCAAATTTATTAAATAGGTCTGTCCTCACAGACCTGGTTTGCTCACACTTCTTCTCTCTATATTTGCCCTGTAGAAATTTTAGCCTTATTAACCTACCATTTTTACCCCTTAATCTTTTCTGAGGACTTTTTTTTTTTTCAGTGCTAATCCTTCCTTTTTTCCACAACTCTCCTCAGGACCTCAGATAGAGAGCATTCCGCCATTTTCTGTGTGACACTTAGGCCTCTCCCAGCGCCGAAACTTCTGGATAACAAAAATCACACTTTAACTTTTAACTCCTCCATGGTTCCTAACCTATGCTTTGCATATAAAAATATTTAATAAATTCATGTGGAATGGACTCAAACTGCTATTGTAAAGGCATCTTTAAAAACCACAAATCACCACAGAAGATCACAGTGGGAAACTCTAAAGTATAGCAAACATGTCTAAAACCAGTGGTGTCACATTCATACCAAGAGAAATACATGATTGAAGGCAACCCTCCCCCATGCACTGTTTACATATTTTTGTAATGCACACGGTTTTCATTTGCCACCAGATGCGAAGTAGAACACTATGATTAGGTTTACTTTGTTTGTTATAATAATATCTTACAGTTCTTTGTGGGAGGTAGAAGACAAGGTTATTCAGGTGAGCTTCTACATAAGGCATGCCTGTGTTTTGGCAAATCTGTAACCCAAAAACAGATGGGACATGGGCCGAGCAAAAAGCCGTTCTACAGAGACAGGGCAGGGCGAGCTACATTGCTCACAAAAAATTAGGGGATATTTTATCACTTCACTTTCATTTTTAAATATCCCTAATTATAGGCACTTTAGACATAGTTTCCGAGGAAACTCAGAAGCCTTGGAAGCTGATATTGAAACATGCTGTCAAGAGAGGTAGAAAACAAAAACTAAAAACCCAGTTAAAGAATATATAGCATTGTTCTCAGCCTAAGGGTATACTTAAAATTGCCTAGGTAGTTTAAAAACAAATAATTATTTTGGATAGACATGCATGAAGCAGTATTGTAGGCAAGTTCACTTTCTAGTGTTCATATAAGAACCACTGTTCTTATATATACCATGATCTCTGCTCAATAGTCCTGATAATTCTAAACAGTGATGTTACACCATGCTGGTCCTATGTCTTGCTCTCACTCTCTCAAATCCTTTGGTGGCTTTTCTCCTTAAGAACCTCTGTTCTTTCACCCCTTTCTTGGTTTTCTTTTCAGTACACTTACCCAAACTGGGGCATTGTCCTCCTTATATTCAATAAGGCAGTTTGAATACCATTACCAAATTTTTTTCTCAATACTTAGGGCAGGGGTTGGGAACCTATGGCTCACGAGCCAGATGTGGCTCTTTTGATGGCTGCATCTGGCTTGCAGACAAATCTTTAATAAAAAAAAATCATAACGTTAAAAATCCATTCATTTCCTACTTCTCATGTTCATGGTTGCAGGTGGCCGGAGCCAATCACAGCTGTCCTCCGGGACAACACCAAATTTTTATTTGATAATGTGTAATGTACACGGGTTGTTGTATGGCTCTCACAGAATTACATTTTAAAATATGTGGCATTCATGGCTCTCTCAGCCAAAAAGGTTCCCGACCCCTGACTTAGGGGCTTAAAAGTGAGTGGGGGAACAGTGGATAGTGGTCATTACTACTAAGATACTGGCCGTACCATCCCAGGCAGGCCCCCTTCTGGGCATTTCTAATCTTAGACTCTGGCCTACACCTTGTTCCTGATGCTGGTTTTCCAACATCAAGTCTCCACCCTCTCTCTCCTTGATACTTGGTTACACATGTAATTCTCTGACTTAAGGAAAAACTCAACATCAACAACAACTTACTATCACTGACTATCACTGAATGTAAAATTATTAGAGTTTTGTAAAGTGCAAAAATGTGTTTCTTATTAAAATTGAAATTCTAATTAAAAGCAAATTGAAATTAAAAGCAAAATTATAAAAAAGAAACTATTGGTGATTATGTTTTTATTATCATCTGCATATTTCTAATAAACTAAATTTATGTATTATTAAATAAATCACGAAGTCCTGTGTTCTCACTTTCTTAATACTTTCTGAATCAGGTAACCTTATGCACTAAATGTATTGCAGGTTCTCCTTCTTTAAAAAAGTAAAAATATTTTTTCTTTATTTTTTCCTATTAGCAAGTAGCTAAAAATGTATCCTTGAGAATAGTTAAGATTCAGTCAAAATTCTTAATTACTATAACTGATATTTATCAGAATGATAGTTGTTAGGTTACATTCTGATTAATTATTTAAAATATATGTTTTCTTACAAAAATATATTTTATATCAATGGCATGGAACTGTGTTCTAGACATATGAATTAAGAGTCTCTTTTGTATCCTATACTATCTTTTGATGATGGAGAGGACCACTGTGATTATGGTGCTTGGAATAATTTTCAAAATGACCGTTCTAGAGAGAGGAAGTTGGTTACAACTGGTTTTCAGTTATATGATGTGTGTGTTTGGGGGGGGGGGGGAGAAAGCAAAATACAAAACAAAACATGGTATTAAGTTCTGTCTGGCTTCTGTGGTTTAATAATAAATGTGTGAAGTAAGAATCTGAGAGCCAGGCTAAATATCAGAATTGTGGATTTGGGAGAATAGAGTTACAGAAGAAAATCCGAGCTCCTCCTAGTACTGTAACCCCTTCTGCTGAAGACAACATTATTGCTGGATACCCTTCCAGACATTTTCCTTAGAAAGTGAGAAATCAATAGAAAGAGCCTTTAAACCACCCAATTCTATGTCACCTGTTTTCATCTTTTTAAGTCTGCCTTGGGACAACAGATATGGCAATATAGTATCTCTGATAATTTATAAACATGATACATTAAGAGTAAGATAATAGGGTAAACATGAGCTTTCTTTAAAATTATAGAGTGTAAGCTTTACAACAGCAGCTTTAATGAATGGTTTTTGCTTTTGCTGCTGCTGCGAACATGGTCATTTAGGGATTTTATTTCTACCGTCTTCAGTCCTCAGTAAATGCTAGAGGTAGTAACTTGCTTTTACAAATGGTCTGAGATGGCAAGCCACCATCACTTACAGGCAATTTGGTCTTCATTACAAATTAATGAAGTAATAATTGCTCTCTGCAACCTTTTATGAACAAAACATTGTGGTGCTTGCTGTTTGTTTTATCTTCTTGCAACTTATTTCTCAGCATTCAAGGACATGTGATAGCTTGTGAAATTAGCATTGAGAAGAAAAGTGATCATATGAGAGCTCCATAATTGGAATCATATTTTACATCAAATTATAAAAATCTTTTTTATAAGCTCTTCTCTATTTGAGGTCTAATAAAATACATAGAAGAAGTTTGCAATTGATTCATCAGTCTAAGTACAAACTTGTATTTGTCACAATAAAGAAATCTTGGCCTAATTTGTGTGTGTGTGTGTGTGTGTGTGTGTGTGTGTGTGACAGAGACAGAGAGAGACAGAGAGAGGGACAGATAGGAAGGGAGAGAGATAAGAAGCATCAATTCTTCTTTGTGGCACCTTAGTTGTTCATTCATTGCTTTCTCATATGTGCCATGATGGGGGTCTACAACAGACAGAGTGACCCCTTGCTCAAGCCAGTGACCTTTGGCTCAAGCTGGTGAGCCTTGCTCAAACCAGATGAGCCCACACTCAAGCTGGCGACCTCGGGATTTCAAACCTGAGTCCTCCGCATCCCAGTCCAACGCTCTATCCACTGTGCCTCTGCCTGGTCAGGATTGACCATAAATTATCAGTTGTTTTATTTTCAATTTATGTTGTTTATAATCTAAGTTCCCATAAAATATCCACTGATAACATTTATTTTCTGGAGTTTTTGTTAGCTCTGCCTTTTACAATGCCATTGGAGGACCAATATAATGATATTGCAGATGATTTCACATAATAAGGACTTTTTAAATATCAGTTTTTTTGTAGCTTCAACTCTGTTCACTCCTTTTTTTATTTTTCTAATATTAAACTTATATATTAATTTTCCTTTGAAAACGACTTTAATATTGCAAGCATCTCAGTGTGAAATCCTTAGAACTGAGACTCTTGTGTATACTTTTCTACTTGAAATCTTCATAGCTTGTGTGTTAGAAAATGGTATGTTGGTGATTATTAAGAGCACAGTGCAAATGTGCTTTGTATATTAGGTCTAAGGTTCTCTAAAATAGTCTGCATTTTTTTCTTGGTTGCAAGTTAAGTGTGACAATGAATTCAAGCCAATTTTGCCTCTAGAGAAATAATGCTTTTTATACTTGCTAAGCCCTGAATGATAGAGAGTATTAAAATAAGTAGAGTTTTTTACTTATTTGTTTTTGTTTTGTTGCTAGGTATGTAGGAAAGCTAGAGAGAATAAGAAATTTTTTTAACTGTGTTTGTGGTAGCCAATAAAATGGTTTTCATCATTCAAACACCCTAATTAAATTATTTTTAATGAGGTCAAATGCCATATTCATTTTCTTGTGGTTAATTCAATTTAATAAATTAATGTTTTATCTTATTTTGTAACTTAGATGTTTTGAATTGAAATTACTATGTGTTTTTAATAAATTCAAATAGAAAAAAATGTTTAGTTTAAAACTATGTAAAACTTGCTATTCCCTTAATGGAAAAAAAATCGAGAATACATTTATAAAGGGGTTCACAAGGATTGTGTTTATTTATTTATTTACAAAATTAAGAAATATTATTTAATAAAAATTTTATATTTGTTGCTTCCTTGAATAATTTCTATATGCACTATTAGAAAAAATTATGCATCTTCTAAGAGGTGATGTTTTATGTTGCATAGTATGGAGGATATGAAGATGTCTAAAATTTAGCAAAACTTTTGAAACAAAACTAAACTTAACTTCACATATATCATGGATTAAATTCATGAATTAATATGGGTTTTATTGAGTTATATAAAACATATAATTTCATAAGAATGAGAAGGATATGGAAGGCATCAAGGAGAAAAGAGCACAGTTCCTTTGGGGTTATATCATAAGCAAAATAAATTACCAAAAGTGTCTTTTGGCCTGACCAGGCAGTGGCACAGTGGATAGAGCCTTGGACTGGGATGCGGAGGACCCAGGTTCGAGACGCCGAGGTCACCAGCTTGAGCGCAGCCTCATCTGGTTTGAGCAAAGCTCACCAACTTGGACCCAAGGGGTAACTCAGTCTGCTGAAGGCCCGCGGTCAAGGCACATATGAGAAAGCAATCAATGAACAACTAAGGTGTTGCAAGGAAAAACTAATGATTGATGCTTCTCATCTCTCTCTGTTCCTGTCTGTGTGTCCCTATCTATCCCTCTCTCTGTCTCTGTAAAAAATAAAAAAAGTGTCTTTTGGAAACAGTAGAATATTTCACATTGCCAAGATATAGTACGTACATAGCAAAAGTAATTCACTAACCTCTAATTAAACTTCTAGAAAAATATATAAATAGGTTAGAACCAGTTTTTTTGAAAAACACAAATGCCAAAGAAGGAGTTATTACATAGGTAATATAGAGCCATGAAAAACACTGATTTGAAGAATGACATGGTAAAAGATATAGTTTCCTGGCAGCAATTAGCAAAATCGATATAACTATAGAATTGTAAGTAACACCAACTATGTGATGTAAACTTAAAAGTTTCTCAAAATCTGTTCTGAAGATCTAAGAAGCTAGTTTTCACTGTTCTAAAAAGTCTTGAAACATTTTCAGTGTTTTTATTTATTTTTTATTTATTCATTTTTTTAAAGGAGGGGAGAGAGAAGGATAGAGAGAGATAGAGAGAGAGAAGGGGGGAGGAGCTGGAAGCATCAACTCCCATATGTGCCTTGACCAGGCAAGCCCAGGGTTTCGAACCGGTGACCTCTGCATTTCCAGGTCGATGCTTTATCCACTGCGCCACCACAGGTCAGGCTTCAGTGTTTTTATAATTAAAACATTTGTATTAGGGTAATCCTAACTACTATAACAAAAACAACCCATAAGCCATTTATTTCTCACTTGTATAAAATTATATGTGGGTAAGAGATAGTAAGAATTGAAATGTTCTTTACACT
Organism: Saccopteryx leptura; assembly: GCF_036850995.1. NCBI lineage: Eukaryota > Metazoa > Chordata > Mammalia > Chiroptera > Emballonuridae > Saccopteryx > Saccopteryx leptura. The sequence continues at coordinate 23,251,344 of NC_089510.1, forward strand.
TATATCTAATGTTCTCCATGTATAACTATTAATATTTTTTTATTTGAGAGGAGAAAGAAGGCATATTTGTATATTTACTTTAAATTTTCTTTCATAGTCCACCAACACAAATTCCTTGAAATGACTAAGTTAAAAATGTTGTACATAACAATACATGATAATAACATCCTTTAGATTTATTTTGCTTTGTAGTATATTGATTTTCCCCAAAAGTGGCCCATACTGGGAGAAAAATATTCATGAATTTAAGCAGTTTTATTTTTTTTTAAATAACAAACCGACAATTAAAAAGAATCCAAAAATAAGCAACAAAACCATTATGTAGTGCTACTGAAGAGGTCTGATTTGAGGTTTAGATCGTGGAATACTTGGCTAGATCCAATTAAGTGATAAGAAAGTTTTTTCCTGAGTATCCCACAAACTACAAGGCAAACTCATATGTGTTCATCAAAGTTAGAAATTGCTTTCTGTCAATAAACTTAGAGAACCTTGCAAATAAAAAGAAAAGAATGTTATAACATTGCTCTACATCATGACCTTTAGTGCATAACAGTAATGATTCTGCTTATTTATTTTGTATTTTCTGTAATCCCTTTAACATCTTTTCCTTGCCAGACCAGGTGGTGGCACAGTGGATACAGAGTAGGACTGGGATGCAGAGAACCCAGGTTCAGAACCCTGAAGTTGCTGGCTTGAGCACGGGTTCATCTGGTTTGAGCAGGGCTCATCAGCTTGAACCCAAGTTTACTAGTTTGAACAAGGGGTCACTCGGTGTGCTCTTGACACCCCTCCACCCCCCTTCAAGGCACATATGACAAAGCAATCAATGAACGACTAAGGAGCCACAACAAAGAATTGATGCTTCTCATCTCTCTCTCTTTCTGTCTGTCCCTATATGTTCCTCTGTCTGTCTCTGTTTCTGTCACACACACACACACACACATACACACACACACACACCTTTGCCTTATTTATTATTTATGCATTGTACTTAACTTATTGACTCTTTTTTTCCTTTGATTCTTCAGTGGGAAGAAATCAGTGGCGTTGATGAGCATTATACACCCATAAGGACTTACCAGGTGTGCAATGTAATGGAACATAGTCAAAATAATTGGCTGAGGACAAACTGGGTTCCCAGGAACTCAGCTCAGAAGATCTACGTGGAGCTCAAGTTCACTCTACGGGACTGTAATAGCATTCCATTCGTTCTGGGAACTTGCAAGGAGACTTTCAACCTGTACTACATGGAATCTGACGACGACCACGGGGTCAAGTTTCGTGAGCATCAGTTTACAAAGATTGACACCATTGCAGCTGATGAAAGTTTCACTCAAATGGATCTTGGGGACCGTATTCTAAAACTCAACACTGAAGTTAGAGAAGTAGGTCCTGTCAACAAAAAGGGATTTTATTTAGCTTTTCAAGACGTTGGGGCTTGTGTTGCTTTGGTGTCTGTGAGAGTGTACTTCAAAAAGTGCCCCTTTATAGTGAAGAATCTGGCTATGTTTCCAGACACAGTACCAATGGATTCCCAGTCCTTGGTGGAGGTTAGAGGTTCCTGTGTTAACAACTCCAAGGAGGATGATCCTCCCAGGATGTACTGCAGCACAGAAGGTGAATGGCTTGTACCCATTGGCAAGTGCTTGTGCAATGCTGGCTATGAAGAAAGGGGTTTTATGTGCCAAGGTAAGTCTTCTTTATTTTTCTTCAAATGGTATTTCTCACCTATGAGTTTATCATAGAGTAACTGAAAGAAATGAATTTAGTCTGAACTCACTTGGCAGCAAAACATGCTTTAAACTTAACAGAATCTATTTATAGACTCAATTTATCCCACTTGATGTGTTGATTCATAGTTTATTTTAGAAATATTAACATGTTTGAGTATGTGGTGCTGGCATACACCCCACTAGAGGTGTTACATATGCTAAATTTAAGTTTTATCTGCTATTTAATGACTATGGTAGTATAACTCTAAGAAAAAATACTTTTCTCTCATTTTTATATAGACAGAAGAAACATTGACACTCATTAGATTACTCAAGTAAACTAATTCTGTCAGAATTAAATATTGTGTTGTCTGAGTTTCTGCTTTTCTATCTTTTAGCAGTATGAACTACATTGCTATTAAATACAGTCTTTTCTTATACACTGAATTTTTAAATGAAAAATACATGAGAAAAGTTAAATACCATTCTTTAGAATCTAGTCTGTTTTAACACCTTTTTTTGCTATTATACTCTGCCAAAGAAATTGAGTTTAGTATTCTACTTCCAGCCATTCAGTAAGTCTCATGTCCTTGGGGAAGAAATTAATATAGTTTGTACATAAATTCACCTTTCTAACAATATGAAAAGAGCAAAGCATTTGCTTTGCCTACAGACATAGAAAAAATTTTAATGAGAACAAATGGTACACTTTAGCCTCGTACTTCTGGTTGTTATTTAGATCTTTGGCAAGCACCATTACAATACTGTTACTAATTATAGTTTTGAAAGTTCTAAAATTGAAACAACATACTATTTACCACTTGCTTATTATATACATGAGTGGAGAGAAGTCTCACTAGCCTTTATATTCTACTTTAAATTGTATTTTATTACCATGGTATTATTTGTGACACATGATATTTATGAGATTAATTTTCAATAAAGTAATTAAGGCCTGGCTCAAGAGAATTAAATAATTGTTAATTCCATCTAATTTGATCCCTATGGAACCAATCTCTGGTATTCACACCAGGAGAGGAATAGATGAGTCTCCATTTTAATAATATGTATCACTTTAAGCAAAGCTATTTCATAAAATAGTTCATTCAGCAAGAAACCTAATTATTAGATGTTTGGATTTTAAATAATTTTTATATAGTGTTATATATCTCATTCAAAGTTATACAAATAGAAAAATAAGTATCAGTCAAGTAAACAGATCACAAAGGTGTGTTGATAGAAATAAATAAAGCATTCAAATTATTAGCTCATTACACATGCTGTCTTGAGAACAAACTTTAGTAGAATTGGTTTTTAGAAAGAGTACATTAAGTTTTATTCAGAAAGTTCACAATAAACTCAGAATTCCTACCTTTTAAAAACCTTATTTTAATTTACTCAACCATTTTTTATATAAAAGTAACTACTATGCTATTCAGTGATACCCCATGTCAAATTACTCCTGGAGAAAACATTTATGTCAAAGTTTATGTACACCATTAAATTGTTTACTTCATTATGTTGAAGGATAGCAACAGCATCTCTTTGCTATAAAAATGCATTTAAAAATACTAATTTCAGAATAAAATATTCATATACACAAATACAAGATATTATAAGAAAATATCTTGAAGATAAACCAATGAAAATAATTCTAGTAGAATCACAAATGGTGAGTGAAATGGGATGTGACTGAAATTTAAAAGGGAATGGCTTATTTTTGTTTTATTTATTTATTTACTTATTTATTTTTAATTTTCGTTAGAAAGTTAAATTGAATGGGGTGACATTAATCAATAAGAGTACATAGGTTTCAGGTAAACACTTCTATAGTATTTGAGCTATTGATTGTGTTGTGCACCCATCACCCAAAATCAAATCATTTTCCGTCACCTTACATTCATCCCTCTTGACTGCCCTCCTGCACAGCCACCTTCCCCTGGTAACCACTTCACTTTTATCTATGTTTATGAGTCTCACTTTTATGTACCACTTATATGTGAAATTATATAGTTCTTTGCTTTTTCTGACTTACTATTTCACTCAGTATAATGTTCTAAACCTCCATCCATGTTGTCATAAATGGCACTGTGTCATGATTTTTCATAGCTGAGTAGTGTTCCATTATATCATATATATATATACCACATCTTCTTTATCCAATCCTTTATCAAAGGACACTTTGATTGTTTCCATGTCTTTGCCACTGTGAATAATGCTGTGATGAACATGGGGGTGCATGTGACTTTATGTACCAGTGTTTTCAAGACTCTGGATAGATACCCAGTAAAGGGACCGCTGAGTCATAAAGTAGTACTTTTCTTAATTTTTTGAGGAACCACCATACTTTCTCCCATAATGACTATAACAGTTTACATTCCCACCGTCAATGCATAAGCGTTCCTTTTTCTCTATAGCCTCTCCAATATTTGTTATTACCTGTATTATTGATAACAGCTGATTGAACAAGCGTGAGCTTATATCTCATTGAAGTTCTGATTTTTATTTCTTTAATAGCTAGTGAAGATGAGCATTTTTTCGTTATGTAATTATGGTGAAGCATATTCTTGCAGTTATTTTTTGACAGGTGCTGATGTTGTAAGATGTGTTTTGCCTTTCTCTCTTTTCATAATTAACAAATCTGTATTCAGGTTATTAGACAGTGTTTCAAAGTATTCTACTTTGTTCTGAATTACAGTAGTATTTGGTATAAAACAAGTTGATTTTAACAAATACTAGTTTTAATTTGTCAGTTTAGTACATAATGTATTATGTCCTAAAAAGCCAGTGCTCAATGAATGAATTCTCCAGACTTGGATCTGTAATAGTGGAGGCCGGCATGGCGTGAGGCTTCCAATGTTGACATCATAGCCGGTGATGGTGCTGATGTTTGTTATGGTTTCCTTTCTTAATCTTTAATTTTTGGTAGGTTTTTAATAAGCTTGTAAGCTTGTCAGAATAGCTTGCTATGACTCTTACAAATCAATGTTTGATCACAAGTACTTCAGCCACACAGAAATGGTTATACTTCAAAAAAGCCAAAAATAAGGCCCTGGCCGGTTGGCTCAGCGGTAGAGCGTCGGCCTGGCATGTGGGGGACCCGGGTTCGATTCCCGGCCAGGGCACATAGGAGAAGCGCCCATTTGCTTCTCCACCCCCCCCTTCCTCTCTGTCTCTCTCTTCCCCTCCCGCAGCCAAGGCTCCATTGGAGCAAAGATGGCCCGGGCGCTGGGGATGGCTCCTTGGCCTCTGCCCCAGGCGCTAGAGTGGCTCTGGTCGGGGCAGAGCGACCTCCTGGAGGGGCAGAGCATCGCCCCCTGGTGGGCAGAGCGTCGCCCCTGGTGGGCATGCCGGGTGGATCCTGGTCGGGCGCATGCGGGAGTCTGTCTGACTGTCTCTCCCCGTTTCAGCTTCAGAAAAATACAAAAAAAAAAAAAGCCAAAAATAAGAAGATAGCTATAGAAACATGTGTTTTATGAGTTTAGTTTTATTGTGTTTGCTTTTCTGTTCACAAAAAAAAATATCATGCCACTCTTTTAAAGAGAAATAGAGCAATACTTTCTTCTACCCACTATTTGGAGTGAAATATAGACAGATTTTGAACACATCAGGAGAATTTTATAGCACAATGATCTGTAACCATAGGCTTTCATTGCCTAAGATAGAGGAAAATGAAGCTCCATCACTTGACTTCAGCAAACCTTCAATAAGCGCCTACTTCATTCCAAGAACTATAGAAAGAATTCAAAGATTTGTTTAAATGTTCATTAAGTACTTATGAGATGCCAGATACTGTGTTAACTTAGTAAAATGAATGGGTTATTTCACTTTAAAAAAAATAGAAGACTGGATAAAGAAGATGTGGCACATATACACCATGGTATACTATTCGGCCATAAGAAATGATGACATTGGATCATTTACAATAAAATGGTGGGATCTTGATAACATTATACGGAGTGAAATAAGTAAATCAGAAAAAAACAAGAACTGCAGGATTCCACACATTGGTGGGACATTAAAACGGGACTAAGAGACATGGACAAGAGTGTGGTGGTTATAGGGGGCAGGGGGAGAGAAGGAGAGAGAGGGGGAAGGGGAGAGGGAGGGGGAGGGGCACAAAGGGAAACCAGTTAGAAGGTGACGGAGGACAATCTGACTTTGGGTGATGGGTATGCAACATAATTGAATGACAAGATAACCTGGATATGTTTTCTTTGAATATATGTACCCTGATTTATTGATATCACCCCATTAAAATTAATAAAAAAATACCTGTTGATACATACTACTATTACCTGTATTTAAAAAGTGAGAACAAGCACTGGCCAGTTGGCTTCAGGTTAGAATGTCAGCCTGGCATATGGAAGTCCCAGGTTCAATTCCTGGCCAGGGAACACAGGAGGGGAGCTCATCGTTCTCCACCCTTCCCTCTCTCCTTCCTCTCTGTCTCTCTCTTCCCCTCCTGCAACCAAGGCTCCATGGAGCAAAGTTGGCCCAGGAGCTGAGGATGGCTCAGGTTCTAGAATGGCTCTGGTTGCAATGGAGCAATGCCACAGATAGGCAGAGCATCGCCCCCTTTGTGGGCATGCCGGGTGGATCCCAGCTGGGTGCATGCGGGAGTCTGTCTCTCTGCCTCCCCACTTCTTACTTCACAAAAATACAAAAAAAATAAAAAATTTAAGAAAAGTGAAAACAAAGCTTTGGTAGTTCAAATATCTTGCCTTAAATTCCTTAATGAGTGAGAAAGAGAGTTGACATCTGAAATCAGGCTGTGTGATTCCAAAGTCTGCAGCCATAATCTCAACGCACACTCTTTCCCTATGATTTAGTCCCGTGGTGACAGAGGCTAGGAATCTTAAAAGGACAGAAATTCTTCTGGAGTTAGAGTACTGTATATTGCAGCATGAGCAGGGCCACGAAGGGTTGGCACAAAGTAACCAAATATCTGTTAATATAACGTTGTATCTATTTCAGTTAATTTCACAGATTTTTTTTTTTTATTTCTAGATTTTTAAGAAAAAAGAATTGTAAGCCAAAATTTTATTTGTGGAAAGATTAGGTTTGGTCTATTCTAATAAAATCTGGATATGTGAATTGTCATGCACCTTCAATATGCATTAGAAGTCTACCAAATTTAATTCAGTTAGTGTTTTTTTACCACTTCTGATTAAAAATTAATAATGTGCCAGACACAGGGGAAACATCGATAAATAAGTCATTGTATCTACCTTCAGGCATTCACAATCTTGTATAAAAGACAGATAAATGAATGAATAATTGTAGTGCGAGACAGACCAATAAAGCTTCTATTCATAGTTCAAAAATGCCTTGGTAATTTAGGGGAAGAAGAGATTAATTTTGAGTACTTCAAATTAATAATGAAAATTGTTTATTAATAATAAGAAACCTTTGCATGGAAAGTTTGGAATCTTTACTATTGTGCTTAGAAATTTTGGCATAAGGAAAAAGGGCTAGTGCCCTTACACAGCTTACATTTTTCTAAAGGTGAACTTTATAATTTGTTTATTGAATCACTATATTAAAATCTCAAAATGTGGAAAAGTTTCATTGAAATTCAGTGGTTGTTTCACAGGGAGGCCTTATAGAAGGTCTACATTTTATAACTAGGTTGTTTTCTGACATTAGTAACGAAATATTTTGAATTATCTATTCCACTGTAGGAAGATATTTGGGACAATTACTAAATGATGAAATGTGACAATCTCTGTTTGATAAAAAAGCTCATCAATCACTTTCAGAGTCAAAAGCAAAACCAAAATTGTCTTTGTATAGGACCAGAATTCTAACCATGGCATTATCTATTTTTATGTATAATGCAAACTTTCACACAGACCACTTTTTCTAAAATAAGAAAAGGTAAAATCATGTAATATTTGCCTTTCTCTGACTGGCTTATTTCACTTAACATAATACTCTCAGAGCCACCAATTCTGTTCTAAAAGGTAAGATTTCCTTCCTTTTTAGGCTGAGTAATATTCTATTGTAGAAATTGATACAGCTTTTTTTTTTTATTTACTCACCTAGTGATGGGAACTTGAGCTCCTTGCATATATCAGCAATTGTTAACAACACAACCACAAACATATGGTGCATATAATTTTTTGAATTAGTGCTTCAGATATCTTCAGATATATTCACAAAAGTGGAATCATTATGTTGTAAGGCAGTTTCATTTTTAAATTTTAGAGAAAACTCCATAATGTTTTCCACAGTGGTTGCACCAATTTGCAGTCCCACAAATAGTGCATGAAGGTTCCCTTTCCTTTGCATCCTCACCAACTTCTTTGCTGATTTATTGATGCTAGACATTCTGACAGATGTGAGATGAATCTGATGAACAGAATAAACAAGCCAACAAAATAGAGCTCGACTGAGAGATACAAAAAAACATATCAACAGTTGTCAGAAGGAAAAGGGTGTTGGGAAGTTCTTTTAAAAAAGTGAAGAAGTGAAGGCATTAAACAAACAAAAGCAAAACAACATAGATACAGACAACAGTATGGTGATTACAAGAGGGGAAGGGAGGTGAGGGGAGACAGAGAGGGAAAGAAGAGATAAATGGTGATAGAAGGAAATGTGACACAAGGTGGCAAACACACAATACAATATCTAGATGATGTATTTATAAAGGTGTACATTTGAAAGCTGTGTACACTTATTAAGCAATGTCACCCTAATAGATTCAATAAAAAAATAATAACTAAAAAGAGAAAAAAAATAAATAATTGTACTATCTAATTTAATCATTTATTCAATTATTAAACATTTGTTAAGCCTCTAATATGTGCTAAATCCTATTACACACTAGAAAAAAAAAGCTGAACATATCACTGCTAAATTTGTTTGGTTGATAGTTCAAAAATGTGAGTGTTTCTGTGTGTGTGTGTGTGCATGCGTGAAAGTGATATAAGTCTTAAAATGTAAAATGTTTTAGTCTCTGTCTCCAAAGAAACATAGATTTTTAACTGGCTTACTAAAATGAGCTAGGTTAATAATAGTTTTAAACTGAAAAAGAGGTACTAGTTTCAGTGAGGATGGAGACAGTGATATGAGAGGATATAAGTGATGAAAAATTAATATTTTCCACAATTAAATTCTTTATGTTGTCATATCTCAAATTAATGATAAAAGAAGAAATTGTGGTGTCTGTTAATATATTGTGTGAGTGGCCCAAATTTCATTTGGGTCATGTTCCTGGAATCTGGAAAAACTTACTGGAGGTTAAGAATACAGTCAAATTGCAGGTTGAATTGTTTCTATAAGATTTTAATAGCCTGAGCAGGTGGTGGCACAGTGGATAGAGCATTGGACTGGGACCCAGAGGACCCAGGTTCAAGACCCTGAGGTCACCAATTTAAACTTGGGCTCATCGGGTTTGAGCAAGGCTCATCAGCTTGAGCCCAAAGTCGCTGGCTCAAGCAAGGGGTCACTCGGTCTGCTGTAGTCCCCTGGTCAAGGCACATATGAGAAATCAATCAATGGACAACTAAGGAACTGCAACAAAAAATTGATGTTTCTCATCTCTCTCCCTTCCTGTCTATCTGTCCCTCTCTCCCTCTCTCTGACTCTCTCTGTCTCTGCCACAAAAAGAAAAAAGAAAAAGAAGATATTAATAAATCTTTTTTTAAAAGATTATAATTAAAATTATTAATCTAAGTCATGTAATGTTTCCTTTCAATCATTGGCTATCTTGATTTATGTAACTTATTTCATTTGGGAAATCTTTCATACTTCTTACATTCCAGAATAACTTTTTTCACATTTAAGATGGGAAGTGCAAGGAAATTGTATATTAATTCCAAGGGAAACTCATGATCTTTATTGTTGTTTTTTTTTAAAAAAATCCTGGCTAATAAATTGTGTTATCTGCTTTGATTCAGTTTGAAGAGAAGAAATGAGAATGCTAATGGCTTTTTATATAGTCAATTAATTACATTTGGGGCATATACTGGGAGGTTACTATAAATATCCTTGCTCCTACAAATTTTATTTGGACTTAATGTACCAAATACCTTATTAATGTCACTGAAGAATCTGTAGCTCTGTTTTATCTCTGTGCATTCACTGTGGAATGCTAACTTTGTTTCTTGTTCTTGAACATTAGCAGCTTTACAGAAAAATGTGTTTGATGTGATATATGAAGACGTCTAGCATTTTTGAAGATTATTCATAATTATGTTTGTTTCACCTAAGATTTAACAATACCAAGCCTTACTCTCCACTTATTTCTTTATACATTCAGAAACTGTCTTTAAAAAGCTGTCAAGGTTTCAATAACAGAATGATTAAGAGATTCTGCTTCCTCTGCTGAAGAGCTCGAAAAAATGAAAAGTCTCAGTAAAATGTTTCTTAGCACCTATTGTGTCTATGTGCACTTTCTAAAACTGCAACGTGTTCCTCTGTCTTAATGAATTCCAGTTGTTTTAAGACTGGAAGCTCCTTGAGAAGATGGACTATCTCTTGTCTTTTTATCAAAACAGTGTGCCTGTTTTGATAAACAGTGTGCCTGTAATTTTCTCAGTTGGGTTATTTTGCATGAATAAATATTGAGAGATTTCTATGCTAACTACATGTTCTTACAATGTAAGTTCTGGAGAGAAATACCACCTTGTATTATTCATCTTTGAACTCGTGACATCTTTCAGAATGACTTGCACATAAAGATGTTCATGTTTCTAATTTGAAATGAGCACTTTTGACTATTAGATCACATACAGATGCAACAAGACTAGATTTCTCTGAACTATCATTATAGTAATGACTAGATGAAGTAAAGTAATAATATGTTATATGCTGGGAAAATACTTTTTTTTTATAAATTCATGAGAAATACTATTTTTTTCTGATTTGCAAAAATCAATTACCATTAGTTTCATACCTATGATAAAGAGATCTATTTATAAAGAAGCTGAAATTTGTTCCTTAATTTAAAACATTTATGTCCTAAAGTATGCATTCATCTTTAATGACTGCACTGAAATTATCAGGTTACTTACCTTAAATTATGACAATTTTATTTGATTGTCCTAATTATAAAAAGACAGCCTTTTATTCTAACTTTGCCTATAATAGCTGGATACCTATGACATTTTAAATAAATAAATTTACTTGAATAAAAAATATGCCACTAAAAATAATAATCTAAATAACTTTCAAATTAATTAAGCAGATACATATGACAGCTTTATATTAGCTATAAAACTTTTGATTTATACAAGTTTCTATATCTTCTCACTCATCTATTTAATATTATGACAGCATTAACGTGGTGCAGAAACTTCAAGTTTGTTCTCAGATTTGTTTTTATTTAATTGTTCTATTTAACAATATTCTTTTGTGTTGTTAAGTATCATTGCTTGGGCTCAAGAGACCCAATAATGCTGTTTATCATTTGTGTGGCTAAGTAGGTTAAACCTCAGTTTTCTCATCCACAAAATGGGACTTATAATATTTATCCTTTAGAATTGACAAGGAATGTGTTTCTTAGCCCATGGTAGAGTATGTAGCCCTGGACAAAATGATCTGTCAGTCATCAGAACTTTTGGGACACATTCCTTTACTTGCTTTCTTGTTCTA